>NC_086447.1:442095851-442819184 GCF_028390025.1 Pseudophryne corroboree
TGTTAAAACCCTTCATATATTTGAAAGTTTCTATCATGTCGCCCCTTTCTCTTCTCTGCTCCAAACTATACATATTGAGATTTCTTAGTCTTTCTGGGTATGTTTTGTGATGTAGGCCATGCACCATTTTAGTTGCCCTCCTTTGTACAGTTTCTAATGTATTAATATCCTTTTGAAGATATGGCCTCCAGAACTGAATACAGTATTCTAGATGAGGCCGTACCAATGACCTATACAGTGGCATTATTACTTCTTTCTTTCTGCTGCTGATTCCTCTCCCAATGCAGCCAAGCATCTGACTAGCCTTCCTCATTGCCTTGTTACATTGCTTACCTGCCTTTAAGTCATCTGAAATAGTGACTCCTAGATCCCTTTCCTCCTCAGTAGTTTCCAGTATAGTGCCATTAATACTGTATTTAGCTTTAGGATTTTTGAGACCCAAGTGCATGATTTTGCATTTTTTGGCATTAAACTGTAATTGCCAGACTCTTGACCATTCCTCTAGTCTACCTAGATCCTCAATCATTTGTTTTACCCCACCTGGTGTGTCTACCCTGTTGCATACCTTTGTGTCATCTGCAAAAAGGCATACTTTCCCTTTAATCCCATTTGCAATGTCACCAATAAAGATATTGAAAAGCACTGGTCCAAGTACAGATCCCTGGGGTACTCCACTGGTAACATTTCCCTCCTGTGAATGCACTCCATTTACCACAACTCTCTGTTTTCTATCCTTCAACCAAGATCTTATCCATTCAATAATCCTAATATCCAATCCCAAACTTTCAAGTTTATTTAGCAGTCTGCGATGTGGAACTGTGTCAAAAGCCTTACTAAAGTCAAGATAAGCTATATCCATGGCTCCACCTTTATCCATCACTTTAGTCACACAATCAAAAAAGTCAATAAGATTTGTTTGACATGATCTTCCCCCAGTGAATCCATGCTGTTTGGGATCCAGTAAATTGCCGGATTTGAGATGATCTACAACTCTTTCTTTTAAGAGTGTTTCCATCAATTTCCCTACTACTGATGTAAGACTCACTGGTCTGTAGTTGTTTGCCTCTTCCTTGCTTCCACTTTTGTGCAGTGGGACTACGTTTGCTCTTTTCCAGTCCCCTGGAATTTCTCCTGTAGCTAATGACTGGTTGAATAATTCTGTCAATGGTGCTACCAGCACCTCTTTAAGTTCTTTTAGTATCCTTGGATGTATCCCATCTGGCCCCATAGATTTGTCCACTTTCAGCTTTGAGAGTTCTGTTAGGACCTTCTCCTCTGTAAATGTACTTGTTTCATTTTCCTGAATATCCCTGCAACTTAACTGTGGCCCCTTCCCCTCTCTTTCAGTAGTAAATACTGAGCAAAAATAATCATTAAGATGATCTGCTATTAAATTGTCTCCCTCAACAAGATTCCCAGTGTCCGTCTTTAGTTTTATAATTCCGCCTTTTGTTTTTCTTTTTTCGCTTATATACCTAAAAAAAGTTTTGCCTCCTTTACCCACTGACTGGGCCATTTTCTCCTCAGCTTGTGCCTTTGCACATCTGATTACCTTCTTTGTCTCCTTCTGTCTAACAAGATATATCTTTTTGTCTTCATTATTTTGTGTCTGCTTATATTTCCTAAAAGCCATCTTTTTTGCTCTCACAATATTTGCTACTTCTTTTGCAAACCACACTGGCTTCCTTTTCCTTGTGTTTTTCCTAACAGTTTTGATACAAAGGTCTGTTGCCTTCAATATTGCACATTTGAATGTTTTCCACCTCTCCTGCACTGTTTCCAAGTTCCTCCACTCTGCCAAAGAATCGCTTACACATTTTCCCATCCCTACAAAATCAGCCTTCCTAAAATCCAACACCTTTGTTTTTGTATGGGACGAGTCAGTCTCTGTCTTAATGCTGAACCATACTGCTTGATGATCACTGGATCCGAGGTTTTCACCCACTTTTACGTCTGATAATCTGTCTCCATTTGTAAGTATTAAGTCTAATATTGCGTCTTTCCGAGTGGGCTCCCTCACCAATTGGTGGAGGGATGCTCCCTGAAGGGAATTTAAAATGTTCCTACTTCTAGTGGAACTAGCAACAGACACCTCCCAGTTTACATCAGGAAGATTAAAGTCTCCCATGATTATTACCTCTCCTTTTAATGCCATTTTAGTTATGTCCTGCAATAGGTTCTTGTCAAGTTCCTCTTCCTGACCTGGTGGCCTGTATATCACGCCAATACGAATAATCAACTTTTCCCCTGTTTCTATGGTCACCCAAAGGGCCTCAGTTTTTTCTTCAATACTTTGTATTAATGTAGTATTTATGGCATTTTTTACATACATTGCTACCCCTCCCCCGATTTTTCCAATTCTGTCCTTCCTAAACAAAGTATATCCCGGTATAGCTATGTCCCAGTCATGATTTTCATTGTACCATGACTCTGTAATTGCCACAATGTCTAGATCATCCCTTGTCATTATTGCAGTTAGTTCTGGGATTTTATTTCCTAAGCTCCTAGCATTTGCACACATAGCTTTTAGAGTTTTGTTTGTGCTTTTTCTGTTCCTAGCTATGTTCTTCTCTCTGCCTATTTTTATTTGGTTTTGTTCTGAATTATCTTCTGTTGCTGTGGATATGCTTCCTATTCCCTTTGCCTGCAGAAACAATACCTCTGTGTTGGGGGAGCAGATTTCTTTATTCCTATTTGGTTCACTGCCCCCCTTTGTTAGTTTAAATAGCTCTTGATGAAGCATCCAAACTGTTCAGTTAGTATTTTTGTTCCCGTTGAAGATGGGTGCAGGCCGTCACTTTTGTATAAGCTCCTATCTTGCCAGATGGTGTGACTATGGCCTATAAATCCAAATCTCTCCTCATTGCACCATGTCCTTAGCCAAACATTGAAGTTTCTGATGCAATGAGTTCTGTCTTCCCCTCTGTGTACTGGCAATACTTCTGAAAAAGATACAGTGGTTGCCACCTGCTTCAGAGCAGTCCCTAACTTCCTAAATTCATCTTTTACAGCAATGAGTTCTGCATTTGCCAGGTCATTTGTCCCTAGGTGGACAATGACATCCACCTCCCCATCTTTTCTTGCTGCCTTCACAATTCTTAGCATGCGCTCTTTATCCCTTGGAGCTGTGGCTCCAGGTAAGCACCTTACTTGTTTCTCTACTTCATTTGCATTTCCCAGATGTATTCCTCTAATAATGGAATCTCCCAAAAGAAGTGCAGTCCTTTTTGGAGATTCAATTTTCCTGTTCCATTTCCTGTTCCTATGGTTGGTAGATGTCCCCATATCCTCCTGTTCTGTAGTGCCTCTATTAGTTGTATCTTCCAGCCCTGCAAGAGTAGCATACGAGTTTTGCAGTGTCACCGCTTGCGGGAGGTGTCTGTGTCCCTCTGGAAACCTCTGCCCTTGAGAGCCCACAGTAGTCCAGGCAGAATGTCTTCTGGTGGCTCTCTGAGGCAGTGGAGGCTTCAAAGACACAGACATCTTACAAATCTCAGCATGCAGTTTTGCTATCTCCTCCTTCAGCAGAGAAAATTGCTCACAGATTGGACAGCAGCTGAGTCTCCACGCTGCCTCTTTCCAAACAAATGCTTTACATCCATTGCACTGCACAAGGCCAAACATTGTATCAGATGTGAATGGTATTTCAAATTTGTGTGTTACTTGGTGTATTTTAAAACTCACCTGTTGCTGTATTCTAACTCACCTGCTGCTGTTACAAACTCACTTAATAAGCCAAGCCTCACTTTATAATGCACGCCTGTTGGCATTGTAATTTGAAACATGATAGTAAAAATAAATTGGCTTATTTAAAATAGGTTTATATATAAGAATTGACTAATGAATTGGTTGTAAATTTTCATTTTGTGTAAAAACTTGGAACAGTATGCCACACCTCCACATACTGGTTGTACCCTATTTCTGCTACTTTTTTGGAGTTGATAAAACAATTGCTAGTTCTATCTTCTGGTTACATTTGATTATTTATTTATTTGTTTTTTGGTTTTTTTTTGCAGCTGCTGGAAGGAAGCTTTGCAAGAGAGGTCAGCCATGAAGTTGATGGACTCATCTTTCAACCAATTGGAGTGAGTTTTAGTTTGGCTTGCAAGTACGGTTTTAGTAATGTGATACAAATTACATTTTAAATATTTACCTAAAACCACATATTATTATAAAAGCAAAATGTATGTGATTAGCTTGACACAATTATCAATTCTTCAAATGTAACGAAATTGTTATGCAATTTTTAAATGTGATAATCTCCTCTGTCCTTCATTTCCTTCACAGTAAATCAGTGGCTATTTTTATAGAATTTGGCATGGGTTTAAAAACCACATCATTGAAAAAAGTCGTAACATAAAGTTATGTCCTCATAAATCTTGCCTCTATGCACCACATAGCAGGAGATGCCTGGCATGAGCGAGCTGACATACCCTGTACAACTATTTTTGCCAGAAATATGTCTTATTTACATCGCTATGTGAATAGGTCACTCAAGCAGACTCTGCTGATTAAAATGATATGTGGCAGATTTCTGATACTCTAGGGCGCCATGATTAAAAAAAGTTTGGGGACCACTGCCTTAAACTATAATTGGAGCTTTTTTTTTTCTTTTTTTTCTCAATATACAGCTTTTTATTTTATGCCATATACCTGGCTTTCCACTTAAATAATTTACATTTCTCATACGTCCTAGAGGATGCTGGGGATGCTTCAAGAACCATGGGGTATAAACGGGATCCGCAGGAGACATGGGCACTTTAAGACTTTAAATGGGTGTGAACTGGCTCCTCCCTCTATGCCCCTCCTCCAGACTCCAGTTAGATTCTGTGCCCATAGAGCAGGGGTGGGCAATTATTTCAGCTGAGGGGCCACTTGACACTTTCCTGTCAGTATTCGAGGGCCGCACACAAAATAGCAGCTCCCCCACGTGCCAAAAATATAGGGACGTGGCTTCATGGGGAAGGGGTGTGGCCAAAAAATAATACAGATTCATATTAGGCTGTACAATAGTCTCCATTATTCAAATTATGCCACACAGTAGCGCCACTTACACACATTACTCCAGGTAGAGCCCCTCTTTTACACATTACAGCAGGTAGAGCCCCCTTTTACACATTACGGAAGGTAAAGCCCCCTTTTACACATTACGGCAGGTAGAGTCCCCTTTTACACATTAACATTTTATTTGGGATAACCATTGCACAGCAAGCAAATTATCCAGTGTCTTATGGCCCCTGATGAAAGGTGTGACACAGTGACAGAACACGTGGGGTGGAACACGGTGATGGAACACAGGGGGTGACGCGGTGACAGAACACGGGGGGGTGACACAGTGACAGAACACGGGGGTGGGACACGGTGACAGAACACGGGGGGCTTGACACTGACAGAACACGGGGGTGGGCCACGGTGATGGAACACAGGGGGTGACACGGTGACAGAATATGGGCGGGTGACACGGTGACAGAACACGGGGGGGGTGACAGAACACGGGTGGGTGACAGAACACGGGGGGTGACACGGTGACAGAACACGGGGGGTGACACGGTGACAGAACACGGGGGGTGACACGGTGACAGAACACGGGGGGTGACGCGGTGACAGAACACGGGGGGGGTGACACAGTGACAGAACACGGGAGGTGACACGGTAACAACACAGCGGGGTGACAGTGACAGAACACAGGGGTGACACGGTGACAGAACACGGGGGTGGGCCACGGTGATGGAACACAGGGGGTGACACGGTGACAGAACACGGGGGGTGACACGGTGACAGAACACGGGGGGGTTACACAGTGACAGAACACGGGAGGTGACACGGTAACAACACGGCGGGGTGACTTAGTGACAGAACACGGGGGTGACACGGTGACAGAACACGGGGGGGTGACACAGTGACAGAACACGGGGGGGTAACACGGTGACAGAACACGGGGGGCTTGACACTAACAGAACACGGGGGTGGGCCACGGTGATGGAACACAGGGGGTGACACGGTGAGAGAATATGGGCGGGTGACACGGTGACAGAACACGGGGGGGGGTGACAGAACACGGGTGGGTGACACAGTGACAGAACACGGGGGGTGACACGGTGACAGAACACGGGAGGTGACACGGTAACAACACTGTGTCACCCCCGTGTGACTTAGTGACAGAACACGGGGGTGACACAGTGACAGAACACGGGGGTGACACGGTGACAGAACACGGGGGGGTGACACAGTGACAGAACATGGGGGGGTAACACGGTGACAGAACGCGGGGGGATGTGACATGGTGACAGAACGCGGGGGTGACACACTGACAGAACGTGGGGGTGACAGGGCACGGTGACAGAACACGGGAGGTGACACGGTAACAACACGGGGGGGGTGACTTAGTGACAGAACACGGGGAAGTGACACGGTTAAAGAATCCGGGGGGGAGGGTTGGGGGTGGTACAGTGAGCGTTAAAGATCTCCCCCCTAAACTAAAAACAGTCTGACGCCACTGCCCGCACACACAAACATATGCACACACACACACACACTCCCTCATATATATATATATATATATATATATATATATATATATATATATATATATATACAAACAAAGAACCCAGCACTATATATATACAAACAAAGAACCCAGCACTCACCAAAGTAAACTCACTTATCCTCAATAAATAAATGATGGGGGTTTAGTTGGTGGATTGGCCAATGCACGGAAGCCTGCATACCGATTTTCAAGGTTTTCTATTTGTGTATATGACGGGGTTAATCTATGGTTAGCTCTTATTAACCGTGGCCACTAGCTTTCTCATGCACCCCTGTGTGGACTTTATTATCCTGAACCTGTCTCAGCTGTTTCTTAGCAATCATCTTTGAGCCAGTGCAATAGGTGACTAGTGTGCCTTTAAAAGCCATAAAGTCTGTGGCAGGTACACATTAAATCTAGCAGGCAGATGAGTTGTGTAACAGCAGTGAAGTAGTCAGGTTTTAAGACTCTGTGATAGTGTAGGACCTGCATGAAGGTGGGGTACCTTGAAAATCGGTATGCAGGGGGCGTGGCCTAGCCTGCAAGCTGAGAGGAAGCCTTTTTTATGAGCTCCTGCTGGCCCCGCTCATAAAACTTATATAAAACCTATTTCAAAGGCCCCAAGCACCTCTGTACTGGACCACCTGCTCCCCTGATCACTAAACACCAGAGGGGCTTGGTTGCGGAGCCGGGGAGCCCTTATCAGGGCTTCTGCAGGTTGCGGCCTTCCCCTCCTCAAGAAGCCGGGGCCTCGATTTGGGAGTGGAGCCGTCGGTCCGCTGGACCTGGTGCGGCGATTCTGCGGACCCCCTCTCCCACCTGAGCGGCCCTCCCTGACACCCAAGAGCCCACCCATCAAGCACTGACCCTCACAGGAGACCGGCGACCGGACAATCTGCAGGAGGTGAGAGCCGGGACGAGTGTGACTGGCGGCCGGCGGCCATCTTGTGGTTGGCGCCGCCCGGACTCTGAGTCCTGCTTTGACGATCCCCGGCCTCTCCGGGCGCCTGCCCTCCGACCCCCACCTCACCCATCCTTACAAGACAGATCTCCCCCCTTCACTGGCGGGGATTAACGACCCGGGGACCTCCGGAGGATCCGTATCTTACTTACAGGCGGCGGCCATCTTGTGACTGGCAACACTCTCTCCTCACTCCATAGCTAGAAATGGCTGTAACTCTAGCTCCCTCTTGTGGCGACTTTTAGATTAGACAACTCACAGCCACTATAAATATATTTCTATACTTCTGCCTATTCTCACACCTGCTCCACCCATAAACCCATGCCGGCTTCTACACCTGTGTGACATTTCTCCTCGCCCATGTGCGCTGTTCACGGACTGATGCCTACCGGTCCTGAGCTATTACTCGTTGGGATGTAACCTGTTATACTTCCCCTATTTTTTTCCTCTCCATGTGACCTCATTATAGCCTGCTCCTTGCGTGAGGCGACTCCTACTGTATAAATCGGTCCTCCGTTGCCCGCTTTTTTTTATGGAAAAATTTCTCATACCCACCCCGATGTCAATTGCTGACCCCGCCTCTACAACCCGAGGCGATACTGTGTGGGGACACTCGTCTGATTCAGACTGCTCTGTCACCCGTTCCAGGTCCTTACAAAAACGCAAGTCTGCTCCGGCCAGTAAGCCTCCCAAAATGAAACCTGCGGATATTGCGGCGGTGCTGGGCCCTCTGCTAGATGAAAAGCTGGCGGGCATTAGAGAAGCTATTGACTCCACTTTATCCAAATTAACTCAACACTCTGGCCGCTTAGATGACGTCGAACAGAGGGTGTCTACCCTGGAGGATGATTTGCATGCAGCACAACTCACCATTAATTCACAGCAAAGTGACATTTCGGATCTGACCCAGAAGCTAGATGATTTGGAGAATCGCGGACGCAGAAGTAATCTCCGGGTGGTGGGCATCCCCGAATCGGTCAAAGGCCATGAGTTACTTGACCTTCTTTCTAATTGGATACCGCAACAACTGGCCATGGATCTCAAAGGTGCCCCTCTGGCTATTGAGCGGGCACATAGAATCGGCCCTGAACGTAAAACAAACTCTGGTCGCCCTCGCCCGGTGATCATGAAAATCCTTAATTATGCCGACAAAGCTCGACTCCTAGACCACTACCGGAAGACGGATAGCTTAACCTACAACGGAGACCGGCTCTTGATATTTCAGGACTTTTCCACCATTGTCGCTGCTAAACGCAAGGAGTTTGCCCCGTTGTGCAAGCAACTGTTTAACGCCAAAATTAAATTCTCTCTCCTGTACCCGGCCCGGCTGCGGGTCTTCGAGGACGGCAAGCCGTTGTTCTTCGATGACATAACACTCGCCAAGGCCCACTTCTCGAGTTTACCCACTTGACTGTTGCACTGTTATTATTGCTTGCATACATGTTTTTCTCTTTTTTTTTCTCCATCTGTAGGTCACGTGGAGAGGAATAATTGCGCAGCTCTGTGTATACAATGAGCTGTAAATTTTCTTGTTTTTCTTGTTTGTTTTTTATGTTACTGTTTAATATTGTTGGTTGCACCTGCCGAACCTGCCGACCCCGATCCTCCATGGGTCAACCCCTTCCCGCTCGCTGGGACGGGCAGGGGCCCTACTTTACCTCTAGTATACTTTTTCTTGCATTCCCATCCATCGGTATAGGCTGATATAGCTGACCCTGCTCCTACTCCCCCCGCCGCCGCGGAAGATACCCCACTCCTTGCCTTCAATATAGTATCATGGAATGTGGAGGGCCTTAACGCTCCAGTGAAGCGCAAGAAGGTACTCTCCCACCTCCACCGTTTGACCCCTCACATCACCTTCCTACAGGAAACACACTGGCTGGACGATCCCCGTAACACTCTACGTGCCCCCTGGATCGGAGATTGTATCTCGGCCCCTTATTCTAATAAGACCAGGGGAGTTGCCATCCTTTTTCACAAGTCCCTACAATATTCGATACGCAGAAGGTTTCTTGATCCTAATGGGAGATTTATTTTGCTAGATGTGACTATTGATAATGTCTTGTATACTCTCCTTAATCTATATGCCCCAAATGTCTCTCAACAGGATTTTTTTGCAGTTGTCCTACAGAAACTTTCCTCTTGGGGGAGCTCTAATCTAATCCTGGGAGGAGATTTCAACACGGTCATCGATCCGTCCATGGACAGGTCTGGGGTGAGTACTTCATCCTCCAAATCCGGCTGTGATCTTCTTTCCTCCCTCTGTTCACAACTTGCTCTCTCCGACCCTTGGCGTATCCATCACCCTCTTCTTCGTGATTACTCTTTCTACTCTCACCCTCACTCTACGCACTCCCGTATTGATTATATTTTCTTATCCCGACACCTCTTCCCTAAAGTCACTCACACATCGATTAAAAATATTATTATCTCAGACCATGCCCCTATTATGATTTCTCTTAAGCTCGCGCTGCCCCAATGTTTTTCCAAATGCTGGCGATTCCCTGCTTATCTTACTCACTCTGAGGATTTTCTCCTACACCTTAGACACACTTGGCACACCTACGTTGCTGATAATTTGGCCCAGGCGGAGGATGTCTCACTGTTCTGGAGCGCCTCTAAAGCTGTTATCCGGGGCCACATTATCTCATACGTAAATTCTAAACGCAAAACATTTAACTCCCGCCTCCATGAACTGAGCTCCCTTCTCACCTCAACTTATAGAACGTATAAGCGTTCCGACACTCCCGCACATAAAGAGGCATACCTGACTGCTAAACAAGTATATGATACCTTCCTAACAGAGCAGGCCCAGACACGATATGATTACCAGCGGAACAAATTTTTTAGATGGGGTAATAAATCGGGCAGACTCTTGGCAAACCTCGCTCGGGGACCCCGCACGCGCACATGGGTTGAGGTGGTTAAATCTTCAGACACTATTATATCAGATCCGACAGCCATTTGCGCCGAATTTATGCAGTTTTACAAATCCCTATATACAGCAGAGTCAGATAACGTGGAGACAGGTGAATCCTTTTTACATGACGCTCAGCTTCCTGTCCTCTCTCGAGAGGACAGGGACCTTCTCGAGATGTCTATAACTGAGGAAGAGATACTCACAACTATCAAATCTTTACCAAACGGCAAGAGCCCAGGCCCTGATGGCTTTGGGGCTGAATACTATAAATTACTTAATGCTGAACTCACACCCACTCTAGCCAAATTATATAATCATATATTTACCTCCGGAACTATACCCTTATACTTCAATGAGGCACGGATAATTGTAATACCCAAGCCGGGTAAAGATCCCTCCCTCGTGGGTTCCTATCGCCCTATCTCACTTCTTAACCAAGACTTCAAATTGCTTACCAAACTAATGGCCAACCGTCTACAGTCTTGTCTGCCTCATCTCATTTCCCCGGCCCAGTTAGGCTTTATTAAAGGCAGACAATCTGTACAAGGTATTAGATCGGCGATAGCTGCTATTTCCCATACCCGCCTTCATAATTTGGAAGACAATATTCTTATTAATCTAGACGCCGAAAAGGCCTTCGATAAAATCGCTTGGCCACACCTTTTTAGAGTGCTCTCCCATCAGCAATTTGGCACTAATTTCTGTAGTCTAATGCGGACCCTCTGCACTGCTCCGATGGCCCAGGTGGTAGTTAATAATGTGGCCTCCCCTTCCTTTTCTCTTGAGAGAGGCACCAGACAAGGATGCCCTCTCTCCCCTTTGCTTTTTAATTTGGCCTTGGAACCTTTTATTCGTTATATCCAACTGCTACCTGGGTTTAGAGGCATTGTTGTTGGGGATCGCGAACTCAAAGTTATAGCCTTCGCAGATGACCTACTTATATGTACCTCTGACCCTAAACGCTCCCTTCCTGTATTGGTAGAGGCAATTGACAGATTTTCGTCCTTTGCTGGCTTCTCCATTAACTTTGCCAAGTCTGAAGCCCTGGCCATATTTGGCCAGGCGAGACTGGGTTGGATTAGACCCTTCCCGTTTAGATGGGCCCCCTCGCATATCACCTTTTTAGGAGTGGCTCTACCACAACATCTCTCCACCCTCTATGCACGTAATATAACCCCGATCATACATAAAATACAGACTGAACTTAGCCTATGGCAAAACCTTCCCCTTAATATGTTAGGGAGATGCAACCTGTTTAAAATGGCAAGCTTCCCGAAACTCCTGTATATTCTCCAAATGACTCCCATTCTTCTCACTAACTCCGACTTTTCTTTACTTAATACCTTGCTTTCCAAGTTTATATGGAACCGTAAGCGCCCCAGGATAAGTCTAAAAAAAATGTCGCAATCGGTGCGCCAAGGGGGTGTAAACCTACCAAACATTAAACAATACAATCTAGCGTGCTTACTACGTTTCGCTATGGATTGGCTCAGTGGCAACGATGTATTCACAGATACCATGTTAGAATCTCAGCTTTGTGCTCCTCTCTCTCTTGCTTACCTCCTACATGCCCGGCCCTCTCAAATAAAATCTCCCCAATTTGATAACCCGTTGTTGTCTTCCACTATTAAGGCGTGGAAAATGGCTAGGAAAGCTCTTGGTCTCAAATATTATTACTCAGTATCTCTACCTTTGCTTGGAAACCTGGAGTTCCAAAATGGTACTGCCTCTTTGCCTTTTAGTGCTTGGTGCTCCTCTGGTTTAAAGACTCTACGTAATCTGATGACACCTACTCACACTCCTTTGCCATTCCAGGAGGCTATTGAGAAATATGCAATTTCACCCCTGCATGGATTTCACTACTCCCAGGCTATACATTATCTTACATCCGTTCTCCCTCACCTCACGGGAAAAGACTTTGTTAACCCCTTAGACTCCCTTTTACGCTCCAACACATACTCCATATCTTCTATCTATGCGCGCATCCGCACTGAACTGGACCCCCACACTGATTTCCCTGATCTGGCTAAATGGATCTCCCAAGTTCCTACATTCACAGTAGACACCCTATTAGATACTTTTGTTATGACCCTTAAACTAATACCGGCTAGTATATATCAGGAAATGGCCTATAAACTGCTACACAGGGCATATATTTCGCCTAAACAAGGTTTTCTAATGGGTATATCAGATAGGGCCGGATGTAATAAATGCTCAACGGTAGAAGCTGACCTTTTCCATTGTCTCTGGGCCTGCCCTGCCATTCAAAAATTCTGGCATACCTTACACCATTATGGCACCTCAACGCTAGGCATCCCCTTTCAATGCACTGCTCCCTGGGCCCTCTTTGGTCATCTGTCAGATCAACCTGGAATTCCACGCACTGATAAAAAATTGATAGTGTTACTTTCAGCAGTGGGGAAAAAAGCTATATTGCAACAGTGGATCCATCCTACCTCTCCTACTCTCCCTATGGCTACTTCTAGGTTACTCTTCTTATTTAATATGGACTGGCTGGAGGCCTCTATCCACAAGGAAACCCTGACTCCTGCACTCTTTAAGTGCTGGGATAAATACATTTGTACCCTCCCTCCCCACACTAAACTAGCAATACATAAATGTTTCCAATCTAACTTTTGGTACTCTCTCCGACAACTTGATAACCAAGTTTCTCTAACTGACTGAGCTTCCTATCTTCCCCTCTCCCTCTTCTTCATCCGTACTTCCCTCTCCACACACACTTCCTCTTTTCTTTTCCCTCTCTTCTTATTTCTGCTGTTTCTTCCCTGGCGGATTGGATGGACACTTCTATGGACGGATCGGTGGCCTGTGGCTCTTGGTAGGTGTTTTTGCTTATTTTTGTTCTAACGTTTTTTTTTTGTGATGTTCCTTTTTACCTCTTCTTTTTCTTAATTTGAACTGCTGGAATTGAGTGTCAGTTTTTAGTCAGTCATATCCAGTCCCATTCTCAATATATTATAGCCTGACCGCCGCTCTTCTGGTGGTTTACAATTTGTTCTTGTTGATTGTTTTGGAAAATTGAAAAATTTCCTCCACCTACTCATATATGCTGTATACTTTTACCTTTCTTATCTGCTTACTTTAATGTCGATATGTCTGATATGTATGCGGTTTTTGCTCCCCCTTATTTCTGTACCATGTTTTGGAGGTATTTAATAAACATATTTGGAAAAAAAAAAAAGAAAATCGGTATGCAGGCTTCCGTGCATTGGCCAATCCACCAACTAAACCCCCATCATTTATTTATTGAATTGTTGAGGATAAGTGAGTTTACTTTGGTGAGTGCTGGGTTCTTTGTTTGTATTTATTAGAGCGATGTGGTCATGGGCTACATGCACCCCGCCCTGTGAGTGGTAAGTACAGCTGTGTACCCCGCTTTTGTGGTGGAGAGTGCTGTGTTACATGCACCCCACCCTGTGAGTGGTAAGTGCATAGCTGTGCCCCGCTTCTGGTGTGGTGAGTGCTGTGGTTTTTTCTCTGTGTGTGTGTGTGTGTATATATATATATATATATATATACACGCGCACACACACACACACACACACTTTCTTTCCCTCACTTTTTCCATTAACTTACTGATCTGTGTTTGGCTGGCAGTGGCAGGAAGGATGGATCTGTAGCAGTGGCTTATGTCCAGTGTAGCTCCGCCCCTTAGGTCCCGCATAACCACGCCCCCTCATCTCCGCCTAGCTCCGCCCCCATTTTGACTGATCTCTGCCTTTGTCACTGGGGACTGTGGAGGCGGAAGGAAGAGGATGAGTGTGTCAGGCGCCTTGCAGCAGCAGGGGAGACAGGCGCCGGCAGCTTGGAGGTACTGCAGAGCAATGACAAGCAGCTCAGTCGGTCGGGCCGCTTGTCATTTCACACTGGTGGGAAGCAGTGGGCCGGGCAGGATCAGTTTGCGGGCCGCATCCGGCCCGCGGGCCGTATTTTGCCCACTTCTACCATAGAGACTGGTCACACACTGAGGAGCTCTACTAAGTTTCTCGGAAAAGACTTTGTTAGGTTTATTATTTTCAGGGAGCACTGCTGGCGACAGTCTCCCTGCATCGTGGGACTGAGGGGGAGAGAAGCAGACCTACTTCTCTGAGTTCAAAGGCCCTGCTTCTTAGGCTACTGGTCACCATTAGCTCCAGAGGGTCTGATCACTTGGTACGCCTAGCTGCTCGTTCCCGGAGCCGCGCCGTCACCCCCCTCACAGAGCCAGAAGAAAGAAGCCGGGTGAGTAAAGGAAGAACAGAAGACTTCAGTGACGGCAGAAGACTTTAGTATAACTGAGGTACCGCGCTGCGCGTCATTGCTCCCACACACAAGCGGCACTACAAGGGTGCAGGGCACAGGGGGGGCGCCCTGGGCAGCATGTATACCTCAGATAGCAACTGGCAAAAGAGATATTAAGTGCCTGGGCACTAAATACAGACCCCTGTCAGTATAAATATATAGAAAATAGCGGGGCTGAAGCGCGCCATTAAGGGGGCGTGGCTTAGCCCTCACAGCTCTAACTAGCGCCATTTTCACCTCAGAGGCGCTGGCCCTGCCAAAGCACTGCTGAACAGATCACAGTGGAAAAGGGGGGGGGGGCACAGTGGTTATTGTGCAATATATGTTTAAAGTGAAGCACAATATATAATGAGCGTGGTGTAGAAGAGCTGCTAAACGTCTTCTGTGTCACCCTGACAGAAAGTACTGGGTCTATCCCTTATAGCCAGTGTAATGTCGGTGGGTGTTTGGTACACGTGTGTCGGCATATCTGAGGCTGAGTGCTCAGCCACAAACGGCTATGGGAATGTCTCTGTTGGCACCGCCAACTCCTGATGGTACTTGGTTCATGTAAATAACATGTCAGTAGATGTATGCTTTTCCAAAGAGAAAACTATATGGGAGAGACAGACGTGTGTGGGTGACCCTGTCGTCGGCACCAACGAATCTGACTGGGTAAAAATTGACATGTTAATGTGATGCATTTCAGAAAGCTATACCTGTATGTATGTATGTGTATATATATATATATATATATATATATATATATATAGATGTATGGTACGGTTGCATAGATCTGTGGCTCGATCACAGACCTAGTAATTTTGTGGAGGGCGTAATATTGATAATATATTTCCCTCAGACCCCTCGGGGTCGCAAAGATGTTATTTTGCCCAGTTACTACTCCCTGATATCGACACGAATGCTATTTCTTATGTCGACCATAATGTTTCCTGATTAGATCCACAACATCGGCATTCAGTACAGGTTTCATACACATTAAGAACGTATTAACGTCACTAGGGACCCTGCTGTTCCTGACAAATATATATATATATATGAGATATATATATATATATATATATATATATATATATATATATATAGATATATATGGATATATGTGTGTGTATATGTGTATTTAAATATGTATATTCATATTACAATTATAATTAATGCTGAAGTAAAGTTATTCCTTCTCATGTGCTGGTCGCTCTGTTGAAAAAGCTCTAGGTCAGCCGTGACAAGATGATTTCAAATCCTCACGAGGAGTCCGAGTGTTTATTCTTTTCCCGCCGTGGATAGAATAATGTGAGAATCAACCCCTGTTCTGCAAGGGGCCCTGTCACAAAGGATCGTATACAGGAAGCTAAGTGATATTTTAATTATATGCTTTGATTATACTTGCATTACATGCGCATGGGGGAGTGCTTGTATTCAGAAATGGTCGTTTACCTTGTCATCCGATATAATTACCCTGGGGAGAGATGGGATACTCCTTATGTTGGGTCATATCTAGAACATTGCAGCATACTGTCGTGCGACTACAAGAGGTATGGGAATCTTCGGTTCGCGGGCCAATTTCATGGCGGTCTCGGCTAGGAGGGCGTTGTGGATTCATCAGTGGAATATTGATGCTGATTCCGAGAAGAAATGGAGTCTCTTCCCTATGAAGGTGAAGTCTGGTTTGGTGTTGGCCTCTTTAAGTTGATCTCGGCAGATGCCACTGGTAAGTCTACCGCCGTGCCCTATGTTCCCTCACAACGGTTGGTGACGCATTATTGAAGGATGCAGTCATTCCGTCCGAATAGATACAGATTTCCCTTTTTCTTTGCAGGTAAAAGGAAGGTAATATCCACCGCATGTCGTTGGGTCTATCTTGCGGGAGCCCACACCGGTGGGACCACGTCTAAAACTTCTCAGTCAGTCCTGGAAAGGACATGGACAAGTGAGTTTTAAGAATAGAGTCCCTAGGGGGACATACTGGAGTTTCCAGACGTTTCCCCTCACCGATTTTTCAAATCGACCTTACCGATTCTCCTCCGGACGGGGAGGTAGTATGCGACGCAATACGAGAATTGTGTTAGGATCAGGCCATTGTCCTGGTGTCCCGGTCACACACAAAAAAAAAAAAAGGCTGTTATCCAAGCTTTTTCGTGCTCCCGAGGCCGGAAGGCTCGGTCAGACCAATCCTATATCTGAAATCACAGAATTTCTGCTTAAGGAAGTTAAAATCCACGATGGAATCTCTCATGGCAGGGATCTCCGATCTGAGAAAGGAGGTCTAATTACGTTTTCTTTCGCATTAGGCTTACCTGCAGTTTGCAATTCAGGATTGTCATTACCAATTTCACAAAGGTGAGGGCGGTATGATGGTTGTCCTTCGATGGTAAGGAGTCATTGTTATTCTGTACGTGGACGCTCGCCTGATTACGGCAGGGTCAAGTAACCAAGTGGTTGTTTCTTCCAGTGGAAAAGGCTCTGAGGATCCAGAGTCTGATCAGACCTGCAGCAGTGTCAGTCCATCAATACATTCAGTTGCTAAAAAAGATGGTTACGGCCTACGAGGCCGTTCAGTGGGCAGGTTACATGCCAGGGTGTTTTTAGCGGGACCAGTTGCACAAGTGGTCCGGTTCCCACCTGGGATAATCCTGTTTTTCAAGACTAGAATCTCACTCGTGGTGGCGGCGCAGTTCTCATTTCTTAAGCACAGGTTCGGGTTCCAAGTCTGGATCCTAGTGACCACGGATCCATGCCTCCGAGGCGTGGGAGCTGTCACACAGGAGGACAACTTCCAAGGAAGAGGGTCAAGTTAGGATACTTGTCACCACGTTAACGGTCTAGAGTTAAGAGCCGTTTATAACGGTTTTCTACAAACGAAAAACGGAGCTGGAATGGCAGAAGCCAGAAAGATTTTCCGCTGCGCGACAAAACATATACGCGCTCTCTCAACGATGTTCGTTCCGAGTGTAAACAACTGGGAAGCAGACTTCCTCGGCAGACACGTTCTCCATCCAGGAGAGTGGAGTCTTCATCAAGAGGTTTTCACAGAAGTGACAAGTCATTGGGGAATTCCTCAAATAGACATGATGGCGTCTCACCTCAATAAGAAACTTCAGAGATATTGTTCCAGGTCGAGGGACCCTCAAGAAATAGTGGTGAATGCCCTAGTGGGTTTTTTCAGTCGGTCTTTGTGTTCCCTCCACTTCCGCTCTTTCCAAAGATGCTAAAAATCATAAGAAGAAGAAAGATTCAGGTGATCCTCATTGTTCCAGACTGGTCAAGGAGGGCTGGTATCCGGATCTTCAGGAATTACTCATAGGAGATCCCTGGCCTCTTCCTCTACGAGAGGATCTGTTACAGCAGGGGCCGTGCGTGTACCAAGAAATACTGCGGCTTCGTTTGACGGCTTGGAGGTTGCACGCCGGATCCTAGCCCGAAAGGGTATTCCCAGTGAAGTCATCTCTACTCTTCTTCAGGCAGAAAAGGAGTAACGTCAAAACATTACCGCCGTATTTGGAGAATGTATGTGTCTTGGTGTGAATCCAAAAAGGCTCCTATGGAAGAATTCCAGTTGGGTCGGTTTCTCCAATTTTATTACAAGATCGAGTGGATGCGGGTCTTAGGTTGGGCTCGGTTAAGGTTCAGATTTCGGCCTTATTGGGTTTATTACGAAAACAATTGGCCTCCTTTCCTGAAGTTCATACTTTCGTAAAAGGAGTGTTACACATCCAACCTCCCTTTGTGTGGCACCATGGGATTTTAACATGGGGTTGCAGTTCCTGCAATCTCATTGGTTGAACCTTTACATAAGGTTGAGTTGAAATTCCTCACTTGGAAAGTGGTCATGCGGATGGCCTTGACATCCTCAAGGCGGGTTTCTGAATTAGCGGCTTTGACTCACAAGAGCCCCTGTTTAATCTTCCATGAAGATGGAGCAGAGTTGAGAATTCGTCAGCAATTTCTGCCGTAGGTGGTTTCATCGTTTCGCATGAACCAACCTTTATTGTGGTACCGGTGGCTACTGATGCCTTGGCGGAATTGAAGTCTCTAAATGTGGTCAGAGTTTGAATATTTATGTCGCCAGAATGGCTCAAATCAGGAAAACGGAGGATCTGTTTATCCTGTGTGCTCCCAACAAGATTGGGGCGCCTGCTTCCAAGCAGACTATTGCATGCTGGATCTGTAATACGATTAAGCATGCTCATTCTACGGCTGGATTGCCGTTACCGAAATCGGTGATGGCCCATTCTACCAGACAGGTGGGCTCATCCTGGGCAGCGGCCCGAGGAGTCTTGGCAAGCAGCTGCTTGGTCGGGTTCAAACACTATTGCGAAGTTTTACAAGTTTGATACCCTGGCTAATGTGGACCTCTTGTTTGGTCAATCGGTGCTGCAGAGTTACCCGCACTCTCCCGCCCGTTCTAGAGCTTTGATATAAACCCCATGGTTCTTGAAGCATCCCCAGCATCCTCTAGGATGTATGAGAAAATAGGATTTTAATACCTACCGGTAAATCCTTTTCTCTTAGTCCGTAGAGGATGCTGGGCGCCCGTCCCAGTGCGTACTGTATCTGCAGTTGTTGGTTATGGTTACACACATGGTGTGTTGCGTTTAAGTCACCCTGTTACTGATGTTATTCATGCCGTGGCATGCGTTATGCTGTTATTGGTTGTGTTTGCACACAGGTTGTGTTACGTTTTATGTCAGCGTATTGCTACATATTTTTATCATGCCGTCGGCTGGTGTTCTATTGAATGCCACGTTCTGCGACATGCTTGAGGTGTGAGCTGGTAAGACGCTCACCGTGGTTTAACAATATATACTTTCCTCAAAATGTCCGTCTCCCTGGGCACAGTTCCTATAACTGGAGTCTGGAGGAGGGGCATAGAGGGAGGAGCCAGTTCACACCCATTCAAAGTCTTAAAGTGCCCATGTCTCCTGCGGATCCCGTCTATACCCCATGGTTCTTGTAGCATCCCCAGCAGCCTCTACGGACTAAAAGAAAAGGATTTACCGGTAGGTATTAAAATCCTATTTTAAGCACGGGCTGGGCATGCATACATTACTTGTGTACTACTGGAGCAAGATTTCTTGTCACGAAAGTTGATCACATGGCTTGAGGCGTGTGAAAAATATTTTGTGAAACAGTCAGAGACCACCATGGAAGTGGAAGTTTAATGCTTGCAGTTTTGAGAAGAGTATGTATTTAGAAAATATGGAAAGACCACACTTTTTACTGTATTTTGATACAAATGTCTGGGACCTTGGGAACACATTCATACTGTATGTGAAATGTAATTGTTGCATAGTGCTTTTTTTCGATTTGTACTCCACTTTATCAATAACAAATCAACAGTGCTCAGTGGCAAACGCAGGATTTAGCGAGGGGGGTTCCGTGGGTTTATATGTATATGCGCATGTTTTATATATATATATATATATAATATAGAGAGAGAAGGGGGGGATTTACAGGTACTCTGAAACCCTCCCTGCGTGCGCCACTGGTGCCTAACGGGGGACTTATATAGTGTTAAAGCAGGTCTATGTACTTGTCATAGAATTGCACCTAATCCATTGCCGCATATGAAGATGAGAATTACAAGACTTGTAACGGAAGTGGCATTTGCCTGCTACTCAATACAATAAATAGTTTCAATTATTAACTTAATAACAGATTTAAAATGACTAGAAGTCATCAATGTGGCCTCTCTAGATACATGTATTTGCCATTAAAATATTGATGCTTTTAATCTCGCTATTAAAACGGAGAAATTATGTCCTAGAGGATACTGGGGTCCATTTAGTACCATGGGGTATATATGGGTCCACTAGGGGCCATGGGCACTTTAATAATTGGATAGTGTGCACTGGCTCCTCCCTTTATGCCCCTCCTACCAGACTCAGTTTAGAAAATGTGCCCGAAAGAGACGATCACGCTGAAGGAAGCTCCTGAAGAGTTTTCTGCATTTATTTTATGCGTTTGTTATTTTCAGGCAGGGCTGGATGGCACCAGCCTGACTACTTCGTGTGACTTAGGGGGGGAACGGGGAGTGATTACTAGTGTACTAAGTCTCCTATCAGGGTACTTAGTCTGCGACCCGGCTAAGCTTGGCATTAGTGATAAGGGCGCGGTAGGGGCAGGCACCAAACATCTCTGTGTCTCCCTTCTTTGTGGGCTCTTTGTGGGTTAATTGTGCTTAACCTTTCCTCTGTGTGTGTGTGTGCTGTCATATTACATTATGTCAGGCAAAGAGTTTGTGTCTTGTACCGCAGAGTGTTCCTCTTCACAAGGGGGCTCACTACTGGGTACTCTGAGTTCACAAACTAGCGGGGCTGAACCGGAATGGGTTAATTCTCTTAAGGGAATGATCTTTCTACAAAATTGTCCTGCAAGAAAGAGACGCAATACTTAAGACAGACTGTGGATGAGTTTATGAACAGAGACTCGGTCCCCAAGACAGTGTCTCAATCCCCTCCCATTTGTCCACAAAAGCGATCTCTGGCCCATATCCTGCAGTCTGACTCTGACAGGTCAGACATGGAGGAGGGGAGGGGGGGGGACTCAGAGGGTGGGGGATGCAGCTCTGTCACAGGGAATAGAGGCTCTTATAGAGGCTATCAGATGTTCTGCATATTCCTGATAGGGTGTCAGAGGAGTGTGCTCAATCTTATTTTAATGTAAAAAAGAAGTCCTCAGTCACTTTTCCTGCGTCAAAGGAATTGAATACCCTGTTTGAAGAACCATGGGTAAATCCTGATAAGAAGATTCAGATCCCTAAAAGGTTGCTCTCATCTTTTCCTTTTCCTCTGGAGGATAGAAAAAAAATGGACAGTTTAGGCTGTCACGTAAAATTGTATTGCCTGTTCCTGGTGCAGCCTCCCTGAAAGACACGACTGATCGTAAAACTGAGACTACACTCAAATCATTGTACACAGCTGCTGGGGTGGCCCAAAGACCCACGATTGCATGTGTGTGGATCACTAAAGCCATTGCTAAATGGTCAGGTAACCTAATTGATGGGTTAGATTCCTTATCTAGGGGGGATGTTGTCTTATTCCTGCAGCATATACTCCCTGAACTTTATGGTGGAGGCCATAAAGGAAATAGGCGTGCTTAACGCACGCACCACCGCTATGGCAGTGTCGGCACACAGAGGCTTGTGGCTACGCCAGTGGACCGCTGACGTGGACTCCAGGAACGGTGTGGAAGGCCTACCATTCACAGGATCGGCCTTGTTCGGAGATTAATTAGACAAATGGATCTCCACGGCTACTGCCGGTAAGTCTACGTATCTTCCTTCCGCAGCCCCCCCAACCAAGAAGACTTACTCAGCTTCTAAGTTACAGTCCTTTCGGATTGCCAAGTTCAAGGGCAAATCCAGAGGTGTTTCTACGTCCTCCAGCAGCGCAAGAGGTAAACCACGCAAACCAGCTCAGGCTCTGCTTCCTCAAAGATTGCAGCATGACGGCGGACCGTAATGCCTGGAAGGATGTCAGGTTGGAGCGCGCCTACAATTTTTCAGTCAAATTCGTGCCAGGATTCCTGGGTCATAAATCTTATTTCCCAGGGTTACAGACTGGAGTTCCAAGAGCTCCCGTCTCACAGATTCTTCATATCAGGCTTGTCTGTTTCACAAGAGGCAAGTATAACTTTACAACATGCCATCCAAAAACTGGTACAGACTCGCGTCATTGTTCCAGTTCCACCTCATCAGCTAAACAAGGGGTACTATTCCAACTTGTTTGTAGTACCGAAACCGGACGGTTCGGTAAGACCAATTTTGAACCTCAAGTCGTTGAACTCGTACTTACGAGTGTTCAAATTCAAGATGGAGTCTCGTGAAAGCGGTGATCTCAGGTCTGGAAGAGGGGGAATTCCTAGTGTCTCTGAATATCAAGTATGCATACCTTCACATTCCAATCTGGCCGCCTCATCAGGATTTCCTAAGGTTTGCACTGCAGGACTGTCACAACCAGTTCCAGGCCTTCCATTTGGTGTCTCCACGGCACCGAGGGTGTTCACCAAGGTGATGGCAGAGATGATGTTTCTCCTCCGCAAACAGGGAGTGAACATAATTCCGTACCTGGACGATCTCCTGTAAAAACACCGTCCAGGGAAAGGTTGCTGGACAGCATTGCTCTCTCAACCAAACTTCTCCAGGATCATGGGTGTATTCTGAACCTTCCAAAATCTCACCTAGAGCCAACACGGAGGCTCCCATTCCTGGGAATGATACTAGATATGGAGTCGCAGAAAGTGTTCCTTCCGTTGCAAAAGGCATTAGTGATCCAGTCGATGGTTCGGGATGTTCTGAAGCCAACCCGGATATCGGTGCAGCTATGCATTCGTCTTCTGGGGAAAATGGTGGCCTCTTATGAGGCTCTTCGATACGGAAAGTTTCTTGCAAGACCCTTCCAGCTCGATCTGTTGGACAAATGGTCCGGATCGCATCTTCACATGCAGCAGAGGATCAGTCTGTTGCCAAAAGTCAGGATCTCACGTCTGTGGTGACTACAGACTTCTCACCTCGTCGAGGGTCGGAGGTTCAGAATTCAGAACTGGATTCTGCTAACCTCAGGTTGGGGAGTAGTCATTCAGGGGGTGCAGTTTCAAGGAAGATGGTCAAGTCAGGAAGTCGTCCTTCCAATCAACATTCTGGAACTCAGGGCAATATACAATGCACTTCTGTAGACCTCACAGCCTCTTCAAGATTTGGCCATTTAGGTCCAGTCGGACAATGTGACGGCAGTGACGTACATAAACCGACAGGGTGGAACGAAAAGCAGAGCAGCAATATCAGAGGTGTCAAGAATTCTCCTCTGGGCAGTGAGAAATGCTGTGGCATTGTCAGCGGTCTTCATTCCGGGAGTAGACAACTGGGAAGCAGACTTCCTCAGCAGACCCGACCTGCACCCGGGGGAGTGGGGACTTCACCCGGAAGTGTTCAGGTGCTTGACAAGTCGATGGGGATATCCACAGATCGACATGATGGCATCTTGTCTCAACAAGAAGCTCAAGCGGTTTTGTTTTAGATCGAGAGACCCACAGGCAGTGGCGGTAGACACCCTGATGACTCCATGGGTCTATCAGATGGTGTACGTGTTTCCTCCACTTCCTCTGTTCCCAAGAATTCTAAAGAGAATAAAAATGGAAAAGGTTCAAGCATATCTAATTGCTCCAGACTGGCCAAGAAGGATCTGGTACGCGAACCTTCTGGAGATGCTCCTCGAAGATCCGCGGCCTCTACCTCTTCGCAAGGATCTTCTGCAACAGGGCCCGTTCGTCTGTCAGGACTTACCGTGGCTATGTTTGACGGCATGGAAGTTGAACGGCTGATTCTAGTCAGAAGAGGGATCCCTAACAAGGTTATCCCGACTATGATCCAAGCCAGGAAGGGGGTAACGTCTAAGCATTACCATCGTATTTGGAAGAAATACGTGTCTAGGTGTGAGAGCAGAAAATTTTCTGTGGTGGAATTCCATCTATGACGTCTCCTTTTTCTACAAGCAGGAGTGGATGTGGGCCTACGTCTGGGCTCCATAAAAGTCCAAATTTTGGCCTTGTCCATTTTCTTTCAGAAACAATTGGCTTCTCTCCCTGAGGTCCAGACGTTCTTGAAAGGTGTTCTGCACATCCAACCTCCCTTTGTACCTCCCACGGCACCTTGAGATCTCGATGTGGTGCTGCATTTCCCCCAATTGGACTGGTTTGAGCCGTTACAGGAGGTGGACGTAAAATTTCTTACGTGGAAGACCGTCACACTGTTGGCCTTGGCTTCATCAAGACGTGTGTCGGAGCTGGGGGCTTTGTCTCACAAAAGTCCCTATTTAAATGTCCATGAAGACAGAGCTGAATTTAGAACTTGTCAGCAATTTCTTCCTAAGGTGGTATCTGCGTTTCACATCAACCAACCTATTGTGGTCCCGGTTGTCACTGACACCTCTGCTACTTCAAAGTCTTTGGATGTTGTGAGGGCTTTGAAGGTGTATGTTAAAAGAACAGCTCGTAACAGAAAGACGTACTCGCTGTTTGTTCTTTTTGATCCCAATAAGATTGAGTGTCCTGCTTCTAGGCAGACTATTGCACACTGGATCAGACTTACTATCCAGCATACTTATTCCACGGCAAGTTTGCCATGTCCAAAATCTGTACAGGCCCACTCTAGTAGTTTGTGGGTTCTTCCTGGGCGGCAGCTACTTGGTCAGGTTCGAACATGTTTGCAAAGTTCTACAAGTTCGATACTTTGGCCTCTGAGGACCTACAGTTTGGTCAATCAGTTCTGCAAAAACCTCAGCACTCTCCCACCCGGTTTGGGAGCTTTGGCACATCCCCAAGGTACTAAATGGACCCCAGTATCCTCTAGGACACAGGTTCTCAAACTCGGTCCTCAGGACCCCACACAGTGCATGTTTTGCAGGTCTCCTTACAAAATCACAAGTGAAATAATTAGCTCCACCTGTGGACCTTTTAAAATGTCTGTGAGTAATTAATACACCTGTGCACCTGCTGGGTTACCTGCAAAACATGCACTGTGTGGGGTCCTGAGGACCGAGTTTGAGAACCACTGCTCTAGGACGTAAGAGAAAATAGGATTTTAATTACCTACTGGTAAATCCTTGTCTCGTAGTCCGTAGAGGATACTGGGCGCCCGCCCAGTGCTTCATTCTTCCTGCACTGTTACTTGGTTAAGTAATATTGGTTCAGCCGTTGCTGTTCCTGTTCCAAGTTTGGTCAGCTTGGGTTTCCTCTTGTTGTGTGTGCTGGTTCGGAATCTCACCACTATTCTTATCTATCCTTCTCTCGAAGTATGTCCGTCTCCTAGGGCACAGTTTCCTAGACTGAGTCTGGTAGGAGGGGCATAGAGAGAGGAGCCAGCCTACACTATCAAATTCTTAAAGTGCCCATGGCTCCTAGTGGACCCGTCTATACCCCATGTACTAAATGGACCCCAGTATCCTCTACGGACTATGAGAAAAGGATTTACCGGTAGGTAATTAAAATCCTATTTTTGGCAACCCAGAGGTTATTATTACAACCCACGGTGTTTATTATCTGTGGTGCACTCGTAGATTGAGGCAAAGTAACATGTTCATATTGTATTTTAACCGTTTTAGCTCAATCTGACCTTGGTAAGCTGTTTTTATGCATGTGAAATTAATAAGAAGTTATTTGTTTTGCTAACTACTATCAAATCTCTGTTTAGATTTTTGGAATGTTCTAAATGAGATTTTATAACTATGTACAATCTTGAATTATATCTGCTGTAGTGCCCCATTATTTATAAATCTCTAATACAGACATGTCTTCAAACACCAACCCGCCATACACCATGCAGCAATAGATGCCTGTCGTGAGCAAGCCATCACATCTTTCATCCAGTTATGCGTCTTAATCACAGTGCGATACAACAAACCCACTTCATAAGACTGCACTTATTGGGTGGAATTCAAATGTTTGAAAAGTCGGTTGGGTGTCTGGTTTTTCCTGTCTATTAGTTTATAAAGTTATAAAAATTGTGGCGAGCGCAGCCTTTCTACAATTGGGGGTCCCAGATGACAAAACTATCCACACAAACCACAAAAATGCAAAAAAAAATGGTGTCTACCTTTTTCATGTCGACCATTTTCATGTCGACCTTTTGACCCTGTTGACCTTTTCCATGTCGACGTTTTGACCGTCTAACATATGGTGTCTATCTTTTGACTGTCTAACTAGACACTATCTATCTTTCATACCGGAACCGAAAAGAGAGGGGGGGCACATAATTAGGCGCAAAAAAGTATATAAACAGCAGCTACTGGGTTAACATTAAGTTACTGTGTTATTCCTGGGTTATATAGCGCTGGGGTGTGTGCTGGCATACTCTGTCTCTCCAAAGGGCCTCGTGGGGGGAACTGTCTTCAGAAAGGACATTCCCAGTGTGTGTGGTGTGTCGGTACGCTTGTGTCGACATGTCTGAGGTGGAAGGCTATGTGGGAGAGGAAAGGGATCAAATAAATGTGGTGTCTCCGCCGACGGCGCCGACACCTGATTGGATGGATATGTGGAAGGTTTTAAATGATAATTTAAATTCCTTGCATAAAAGATTAGACAAGGCTGATGCATTGGGACAGTCAGGGTCTCAACCCGTGCCTGATCCTATGTCGCAGGGACCGTCGGGGTCTCATAAGCGTCCACTATCCCAAATTGTTGACACAGATACCGACATGGATTCTGACTCCAGTGTCGATTATGATGATGCAAAGTTACAGCCAAAGTTGGCTAAATCACTCCGATATATGATTATAGCAATTAAGGAGGTTTTGCACATCACAGAGGAAACCCCTGTCCCTGACACAAGGGTTTATATGTATAAGGGAAAGAAACCTGAGGTAACTTTTCCCCCTCACACGAACTGAATGAGTTATGTGAAAAAGCTTGGGAATCTCCAGATAAAAAACTGCAGATTTCCAAATGGATTCTTATGGCGTATCCTTTCCCGCCAACGGACAGGTTACGATGGGAATCCTCCCCTAGGGTGGACAAAGCTTTAACACGCTTATCCAAAAAGGTAGCCCTGCTGTCCCAGGATACGGCTACCCTCAAGGATGCTGCTGATCGCAAACAGGAGGGTACCCTGAAGTCCATTTATACACATTCAGGTACCTTGCTCAGACCGGCAATTGCGTCGGCCTGGGTCTGTAGTGCAGTAGCGGCATGGACTGATACCTTATCAGAGGAGTTTGATACCCTAGATAGGGATACTGTTTTATTGACCCTGGGGCATATTAAAGACGCTGTCCTTTATATGAGAGATGCTCAAAGAGACATTAGTCTGCTGGGTTCTAGAATAAACGCTATGTTGATTTCTGCCAGAAGGGTCCTGTGGACTCTGCAATGGACAGGTGATGCCAACTCAAAACGGAATATGGAGGTTTTACCTTACAGGGGTGAGGAATTGTTCGGTGAAGGTCTCTTGGACCTGGTCTCCACAGCTACGGCTGGAAAGTCAAATTTTTTGCCTTATGTTCCCTCACAGCCTAAGAGAGCACCGCATTATCAAATGCAGTCCTTTCGGTCACAAAGAAACAAGAAAGTCCGAGGTGCGTCCTTTCTTGCTAGAGGGAGGGGCAGAGGAAAGAAGCTGCACAATACAGCTAGTTCCCAGGAACAGAAGTCCTCCCCGGCCTCTGCAAAATCCACCGCATGATGCTGGGGCTCCACTGGCGGAGTCGGGGCCAGTGGGGGCGCGTCTTCGGAATTTCAGCCACACGTGGGTTCACTCCCAGGTGGATCCCTGGGCAATAGAAATTGTGTCTCAGGGTTACAAGCTGGAATTCGAAGAGGTGCCTCCTCGCCAGTTTTTCAAATCGGCCCTACTGTCTTCCCCCCTAGAGAGGGAAATAGTGTTAAATGCAATACAAAAATTGTATCTTCAGCATGTGGTGGTCGAGGTTCCCCTCCTTCAACAGGGATGGGGTTATTATTCGACCATGTTTGTGGTTCCGAAACCGGACGGTTCGGTCAGACCCATATTGAATTTAAAATCTCTGAACCTATACTTGAAGAGGTTCAAGTTCAAGATGGAATCGCTAAGAGCGGTCATCGCCAGCCTGGAAGGGGGGGATTTTATGGTGTCACTGGACATAAAGGATGCGTACCTTCATATCCCCATTTATCCACCTCATCAGGCGTACCTAAGATTTGCGGTACAGGACTGTCATTACCAATTTCAGACGTTGCCGTTTGGTCTCTCAACGGCTCCGAGGATTTTCACCAAGGTAATGGCGGAAATGATGGTGCTCCTGCGCAAGCAGGGTGTCACAATTATCCCGTACTTGGACTATCTCCTCATAAAAGCGAGATCAAGAGAGCAGTTGCTGAACAGCGTATCTCTTTCACTGAAAGTGTTACAACAACACAGCTGGATTCTCAATATCCCAAAGTCGCAGTTGGTTCCTACGACTCGTCTGTCTTTCTTGGGCATGATTCTGGACACGACCCAGAAAAGGGTTTATCTTCCGATAGAAAAAGCCCAGGAGCTTACCTTCTCAAAGGCCGCAGATTCGGCATTCAGGATTGGATCTTGGTGACCACGGACGCAAGCCTCCGAGGTTGGGGAGCAGTCACACAGGGAAGAAATTTCCAGGGTCTTTGGTCAAGTCAAGAGACTTGTCTGCACATCAACATCCTGGAATTAAGGGCCATATACAACGCCCTACGTCAAGCGGAGGCCTTACTTCGCGACCAACCAGTTCTGATCCAGTCAGACAACATCACCGCAGTGGCTCATGTAAATCGACCAAGGTGGCACAAGGAGCAGAGCGGCAATGGCGGAAGCTACCAGGATTCTTCGCTGGGCGGAGAATCATGTAAGCGCACTGTCAGCAGTGTTCATTCCGGGAGTGGACAACTGGGAAGCAGACTTCCTCAGCAGACACGACCTACACCCGGGAGAGTGGGGACTTCATCCAGAAGTCTTCGCACAGATTGTGAGTCGGTGGGAACTGCCACAGATAGACATGATGGCGTCCCGCCTCAACAAAAAGCTACAGAGGTATTGCGCCAGGTCCAGAGACCCTCAGGCACTAGCGGTAGACGCCCTCGTGACACCGTGGGTGTTCCGGTCCGTCAATGTATTTCCTCCTCTTCCTCTCATACCCAAGGTGTTGAGAATAGTAAGAAGAAAAGGAGTGAGAACAATCCTCATTGTTCCAGATTGGCCACGACGGACCTGGTATCCAGATCTGCAGGAAATGCTCACAGAAGATCCGTGGCCTCTTCCTCTAAGGCAGGACCTGTTGCAACAGGGACCCTGTCTGTTCCAAGACTTACCGCGGCTGCGTTTGACGGCATGGCGGTTGAACGCCAGATCCTAGCGGAAAAAGGTATTCCGGTTGAGGTTATCCCTACGCTGATAAAGGCTAGGAAGGAAGTAACAGCAAAACATTATCACCGTATATGGCGAAGATATGTTTCTTGGTGTGAGGCCAGGAATGCTCCTACGGAAGAATTCCATCTGGGCCGTTTCCTTCACTTCCTACAAACTGGAGTGGATTTGGGCCTTAAATAAGGCTCCATTAAGGTCCAGATTTCGGCCCTATCCATTTTCTTTCAAAAAGAATTGGCTTCTCTCCCAGAAGTTCAGACTTTTGTTAAGGGAGTACTGCATATTCAGCCTCCGTTTGTGCCTCCGGTGGCGCCTTGGGACCTTAATGTGGTCTTGGACTTCCTAAAGTCACACTGGTTTGAACCACTGAAAACGGTGGAGTTTAAATATTTTACTTGGAAGGTGGTCATGTTATTAGCTCTGGCTTCGGCTAGGTGAGTGTTGGAATTAGCGGCTTTATCACATAAAAACCCCTATCTGGTTTTCCATATGGATAGAGCGGAATTGCGGACACGTCCTCAGTTCCTGCCAAAAGTGGTTTCATCCTTTCATATGAACCAACCTATTGTGGTGCCTGTGGTTACACGGGACTTAGAGGATTCCGAGTCCCTTGATGTGGTCAGGGCTTTGAAAATTTATGTAGCCAGGACGGCTAGAGTCCGAAAAACAGAATCACTGTGTTCTGTATGCAGCCAACAAGCTTGGCGGCCCTGCTTCAAAGCAGACTCTTGCTCGCTGGATCTGTATCACGATTCAGCAGGCGCATTCTACGGCAGGATTGCTGTTACCTAAATCGATCAAGGCCCATTCCACTAGGAAAGTGGGCTCTTCTTGGGCGGCTGCCCGAGGGGTCTTGGCACTACAGCTGTGTCGAGCTGCTACTTGGTCGGGTACAAACACCTTTGCAAAATTCTATAAGTTTGATACCCTGGCTGAGGAGGACCTCATGTTTGCTCAATCGGTGCTGCAGAGTCATCCGCACTCTCCCGCCCGTTTGGGAGCTTTGGTATAATCCCCATGGTCCTTACGGAGTCCCCAGCATCCTCTAGGACGTTAGAGAAAATAAGATTTTACTTACCGGTTAATCTATTTCTCGTAGTCCGTAGAGGATGCTAAGCGCCCATCCCAAGTGCGGACTTCTTCTGCAATACTTGTATATAGTTATTGCTTCAATAAGGGTTACGTTATTGTTGCATCGGGCCTGAACTGATGCTATGTTATTGTCATACTGTTTACTGGATTGTTATCACAAGTTATACGGTGTGATTGGTGTGGCTGGTATGAATCTTGCCCTTGGATTAACAAAAATACTTTCCTCGTACTGTCCATCTCCTCTGGGCACAGTTCTCTAACTGAGGTCTGGAGGAGGGGCAGAGAGGGAGGAGCCAGTGCACACCAGGAACTAAATTCTTTCTTAAAGTGCCCATGTCTCCTGCGGAGCCCGTCTCTCCCCATGGTCCTTACGGAGTCCCCAGCATCCTCTACGGACTGCGAGAAATAGATTTACCGGTAAGTAAAATCTTATTTTTTCAAACCCAGCCTGTAACATGGCAGTTAAAAGCTTGTTGGTTGGGACTTTATCTCCATCCACTTTATCTCCATTCAAGGCTTAGTAAATGGATCCCTTAGTGTGAAGAAAAGCTGTGACCCCTGCATCATAGCCCTTTGTGTACACACTCATACTCCGTCACACACAGATATACAAGTGTCATATATCAAATTAATCAGTGCAGTTTCGTTAAGTGGTTTTGTCATATGGACTTGCGATTAACGGGCATATTCATTTAGTGCCGTTTTCTGCAGCTTGCCGAAAAAACTGTACTAATTTGACAGTATTGTATTCAATTGCGGGCGTTTTCGCCCATTTTGGAGACACTTTTCGCACATCCCTTTTTGGTTTTTATTTTGTGGTCGAAGCGGCAGGGGCGAAAATAGACTCATAAACGCCGCAAATTCTCCAAAACACGTGGCTCGGCTGTGAATTCGACAATCCACGTGGTTTTCGTCTGTGACGGTTTTTTCCTCCAGGCGAAAAAACGACACATGCATTGAATAGGTTGAATGTAATTTCAACCTATAAACAGCCGAAAGGTGCCATTTTTTGTTGGGATGAAAGAACTGGCACTAAATTAATATGCCCCTAAGACTCACATTCGGGCTTAATAGGCGCTCAGCCTAAGTAGACTCGCACAGAATCTAGCATGCTGAGAAGGGAAGTTTTGCACGACTTCAGCAATAGTGTATGAGGACACATCTGTACGTAAATCTTGTGGAAAACCTCAGAAAACTGTAGTTTTAATTGCAGGAATTACCATATAATGACTTAAGGCTGCTTAGCATTAATTATTTACGACAGGGCTCAACAAAGCCAGGGGCCAGGTCACCATGGGAATCATGATTTTAGTCCTTGCGTCTAGGTTTTACTAGAGCCAGGTACACTACAAAAGTACAAATAAAAGCTTATTGTAAAAGAAAAAAGAGCTCTTCAGAGGTGGATACAGCTGTAGGTTAGTTGGAGTGCATACCCACCACCTTCCTTCTGCCAGCGTGTGACTGTGTGAGAGCCCCCCTCTGCCTCCCTGCAGTGGGTCACTCTCTCCCGAGTATGTCATCATGTTATTAATGCCGCCAGAGGGGACAGAGCCTCGCAGGGGACGATGAACATTCAGATCCCGTCCAACCTGACAGAGTTCCTGCAAGGGCACACAAAAGAGATGCTGTATAAATAAACCTAGTAGAGCTTATTATGATGTAAGCAGGAGGCAGGTCATCATGCTTTACTCTTTTAGCCTGTGCTGATGCTTAGAGGACTGGGGGAGTAACCTCTGCTTCCTCCTACATCTAATAAAACACACAAGAATAAGAGTACTGCTTCACCGGTGCTGTAAATGAGGATAAAATTCACACAATCTTTTCAGTCCGTAGGTCACTCCTTTCCTTTATGGGTATTATCAGACCACAGCTTCTTGTCTCAGCAGTTACCGGAAAGGGAAAAGATATGCTAAACCATAGTGTGATACTGTTTAAATAACATATTTAATATATAGCATCTCATACATTTAAAACATATAATATACATCACTCAGGTTAAAAACAAAACAACAAAAGCAGAAAGCCACACAATGATGGCACAGACATCCACAAATGGACTGTCCCGCTCAGGAAGGTGGAAAAAGTGGGCAATTACTGGTTGTCAAGTAGAACTGGCATGCGTCAGTTCTTAAAAGCATGTGTGTCCAGTTTGTCTCCCAGCTGCAGCAAGGGGATTCCTGGTCTCAGATCACCTTCACACCCCTGGTCTCAGTAGTGTGAAGGTGATCTGAGACCAGGAATCCCCTTGCTGCAGCTGGGAGACAAACTGGACACACATGCTTTTAAGAACCAGTTAGTTAGCCAGTAGCCTTAAATATGCTATACATTTTCACAGAAATATGGCAGTGGACAAAACCACTGGTTATTCTGAACACAAACATTGTTTTTCAACTTACTGCCGTGATCCTAATAATGTATGTGCTGAGTAATTGTTTATTGGGTTTATTCAGTATTGGCATTTACAGTAAGTCGCAAATTTTATGACAATTGTGCATACAGTAGAGTTCACCACTTAATACAGGTTGAGTATCCCTTATCCAAAATGCTTGGGACCAGAGGTATTTTGGATATGGGATTTTTCCGTATTTTGGAATAATTGCATACCATAATGAGATATCATTGTGTTGGGACCTAAATCTAAGCACAGAATGCATTTATGTTACATATACACCTTATACACACAGCCTGAAGGTCATTGTAGCCAATATTTTTTGTAACTGTGCATTAAACAAAGTGTGTGTACATTCACACAATTCATGTATGTTTCAAATACACCTTATACACACAGCCTGAAGGTCATTTAATACAATATTTTTAATAACTTTGTGTATTAAACAAAGTTTGTATACATTGAGCCATCAAAAAACAAAGGTTTCACTGTCTCACTCTCACTAAAAAAAGTCCGTATTTCGGAATATTCCGTATTTCGGAATATTTGGATATGGGATACTCAACCTGTATTGCCATAATTATCCTGTTGGAGTAGTGACTTCTGCATTCTTTCTTTTAACAAACTGTTGTAGTCTTTAGGTTCATATTGTGTTATGTGCCAGGAAAATGTGATTGCCTCTCAAGCCACACTTTGTTTGCACTTTTTATTTTGTGTTTAGAATCACATAAACATACCTACCCCCCTTAAGTTTTTCTGCAGTTGATTAACTGCCCAGCTGCATAAGTTGAACTAATATAGATGTTGAATGTGCAGCAAAAATGCAATTAAGAATTTAAAAAAAAATGTATCTGCTTACAATATCTCAATTAATTTCTTTTATGCTTTGCCACACAACATAACTTTTCTCATGAATGCCTGCAGCTGTTTTTGTTATTTTTGGGAATACATTTTTTTAGCTATTTTTTGCTGCTGTTAACAATTTTGCATGTTTCAAAGCAGATTATTTTAATTACAGTCTTAACTCCAATTATCGCCTGCGTCTTCACTTCTGCTTTGTTCAATAGACTTAATTGATTCTATTCAAGTTCTAAATTTATATATTTTGTGCCGATTTTAATTGTCATATCATATTTCACTTTCTCAGCATAACATGCTCATATTCCCTTACATACTTAGTGTGTGTTCACAAGAATCCTTGAAAATATGTTGAAAGTAATATGTGCTGTTAGAAATAATTATAATCCGTTTTATGTCCAACTACTGTAACAATCTAGGCATACTGTTACACCCTGGGGTTGGCGGGTATGTCTAAGTGGTTGAGAGAGGTTTCATAGATGTTGGGTGGCTATGTAGTACCAGCGCTTGACAAATTGGATACTTGGGCTGGGCGCTTGGTTTGCCCATGGTTCGTGTCAATATCAGTCATTAGTGTCAATACATTTAGTTCAAGCACTTTGTATAATTTTGCAACAGTGTATAAGACTACAAATGTAGCCATGCTCATCTGTCCTTCCGTGTGGCTTGCAGTGCGAAAACTAGTTGCATTATGTTTCCTTGAGCCTCGTCACAGAGTGGCATATACAGTCGCAAAGTAATGAATCGAGTCTCCGGCAGGTGCAATACTACCAGGTGTCACTTTTCAAAACCACCATTGCGCATGTGTGATGTCTCCATTGTAAAGTCAAATGATGCTTGTAGTTAAAGAACTACAAAAAAATTTTTATGCTTTTTTATTTCCATCTCAAATGCACCAAACACTAAAAAGTAGCATGTTATATTATGGTGGATATACTGTAATGTATGTTTAACAAGCTTTATCACGATAACAGTTGTTTTATTACACACTGCAAATTTTGCTGTGCTCGTGCTGGGACTCTCATGTCACCAGAGCCGGCCCTAGGCATAGGCAAACTAGGCAACTGCCTAGGGCATTTGACATGCCATGGGGCACCAGCAACTTCTGCTGATTAAAATGATATGCGGCATGCCTATATTCTGTGTGTAGCATTTTGTATGCAGATACAGCCACAGTCGCACACAGTATATAGGCATGCAGCATATCATTTTAATCAGCAGAAGCTGCTTGTGCATCCTAGCAATATAGCAATGCAAATAAGGTGCATTTCCATCAAAATAGGCACCTGCCATTAGCAGAGCTGCCAGCTGACTCACGCCAGGCATCTCCTACTGCATGGCGCACTGAGGCAAGATGTATGAGGACACCTCTGTATCCAAGCAGAGGCAGAGGTCACAGTATTAGTGGTCATGTGAGTGCTGTGTTTGTGTGAGTGGTTTGGTTGTGTAATAGTGTTCGGCATATGTGTAAGGGGCAATAAGTGTGTCATGTGTATAAATGCATTAATAATGTGCGGCATATGTGTAAGGGACATTATGTGTGTCTTTATGTGTATAAGGGCATTTATAATGTGTGGCATATGTGTAAAGGACATTATGTGTATAAGGGCATTAATAAAGGTTGCTATAATGTGTAAGGCGCATTATGCTTATAAGGACATTAGTAATGTGTGTCATATATGTAAGGGGCATTACTGTGTGGTATTATGTGCATAAATGCATTACTAATGTGTGGCATTATGTGTATAAGATGCTCTACTGTGAGGCATAATGTGTATAAAGGGCACTACTATGTGGTCTAATGTGAATAAAGAGCAAAATGTTGTGGTGTAATGTGCATAAGGAGCAATTCAGTGTGATGTAATGTAAATAAGGGGCACTACTGTGAGACGTAACGTATACAAGGTAAAGCGATACTACTGTGCGATGTAACATGAATTAGGGACACTATCACATGATAAATTGTGAATAAAGTTGCACTACTGTGTGGCAGAATTTGAACTGGGGGCACTATTGTGTGGCCATGCCCCTTGCCAGCAAAAACACACACCTTTTTGGGTTGTGCGCCAGATGCGCGCAATGTTCATGTTTAAAATATAGGGGGTGGGAACACCAAAATAAGGACTGCTCTGGGTTAGGGGTGATGGTGCTGGGAAAGAGGTGCAGGGTCAGAGGTGGAACTAGCGGTGGTGTTAGGGGGCACCAGCCAAAATCTTGCCTAGGGCATCATTTTGGTTAGGGCCGGCTCTGCATGTCACTCATGATATACTGTATATTTTTCTGGCTGGGTCCACAGAATTATCCACAGGATAACATTGGGATATTGTCGAGCGACAGCGAAAATGGCACCAACACGGTCGCAAGCTTTCTGGCCTCCCAGGATGCATTGGGGCCTTCACCATATAGTCCCGCCCACTGACTCAGTCAAATCAGTTTTTTGCTTGGTGCAGCAGAAGCCGCATGGTCGCAGGGCTGCTGATATAGCAGCCTCAAGCTTACTATATTGTTTTTTTTTGAGTGACTTCTCTTAACAGCGTCTTAAACGCATACTAGAAAGAGTCGCTCAAACAACTCCCCACCGGGTCGCAACAACGCTTACCTTCGGGTATTAGTGCTGTCTCGACGGGCGTCTGTGTCGGATGTTCTAGCAGGTCCAGCAGACGTAACCAGGCTGTGGCCGGAGCATGGGGAGACGGTGAGTCTATGGACTTCCTCTTACTAGAGGGGTCAGGACACAGCTGCACTGATTTGGTGGAGACTACAAACAGTGTGTTGATGCGCCGAACATCTCGAGTGTGACAGCGCTACGCTCCTGGGATCATAGGCGCCAGGACTAGGTAGAGGCCGCGATTCTGGGAGTTTAAGTCAACAGGGGGATTCAGATGCTCTCCTGGCCGCCCCTCCTCCGAGTTCATGGCCAGTTTCCGCGTGTCTCTCGTTTCATGAACTGAATGACCTCACTTCCGGCTCAGACGCTACCACGAGGGTACTCGGTCGCAGCTTAGACGCTACGGTTGTGTACACTATAAATCCCGCCCTGACCGAGTTGCAGGCCTTAGCGTCTGCATACACGTGGAAGCCGCTCAGCGTCCGTGTCCGCCAGTGAGCGACTGTGTCCGTTATCAGTTATCAAGTGCGGTAGTGTACATCAGTAGCGTCTGAATCCACTTACTGTCTTACGAGCGTATTTGCTTGGATATGGAAGTGTGTTGAGTCTCCCTGTATCCCGCTCTCCGTAGGCAGGGTATACAGTACTAAAAATTATCTCTACTTCTTAGTATGAATAGTTAATTTTTAGTACCTATTGCATATGAGACCTGTATATTACTGTGTTTTCTGCATGTTATGTTGGAAAAAAGAACCAGTTAAAAAACAGAAGAACAATTTTCCTACTTATGTATAAGTTGTTATGGAGGTTGTATTCTCATATGGCAATGTCTAATGCTTTAACATGTGACTGACTGCTAGTATGTGTGCTGACTTTTCTGTGTAATGTCAGTCCTGTTCTGACCCTCAAATCAGGTACACTGTGGTCAAATTGATCTCACCTCTATATACTGACATATAGGGTGATTTTCAATCACAAATTGTGTAGTCAATAACAGGTTAATACCATGTCTGTGAGCGGCAAAAGTGATGAGGAGAATTTATCAAGCACTCCTACAGCACATGCTTATCTTGTAAGTCAGGGGTAATTGATATGAATCAATTGGTCACTTATGAGGGTTTGTGTGCAAACTGTTTCGCTTTTCAGCAAAATAAAAAACAGGAGTTGGTTCAACCACCAACAGAGCCACCATGGAATATGTTCGCAAAGACTCTGTCTTCAATAGCGGACAGGTTAGCTCCGGTAGCACCACCTCAAGGGTTAGGTTACACTATGAACCCATACATGCAGCTCCCTTCCTACGGCTTGGTTCCAGTAGCCTCTACAAGCAACCAAGGGACAGGTAAGATTAAGACAGATACGTCTGTGTGGCAGACTACACAAGATGATACAACAGATGATGATACAGTATATTCAAATACTCCGTATGATGATCAGTCGCAGAGCTTTAGTTCAGAAGATGTAGCTGAACTTATTAATGCCGTGAAGGCTGTGCTTTCTTTGGAAGAGCCAGCCAAGACAGCGTTAAAAGCTAAAGCACCTGTATTTAAACAACGCAATAATGCCATGCTTATACAGTACTGTATATAGCTGGGGCACAAGTGATCACTCACAGTAACTACAGTACCAGTATAAGCACAGAAAGAGATTTGTTTGTTTTGCATTGAGCTGATTGCGTCTGTCTATGCCCCTCTGAAAATGACACTGAACTGTATTGTATATCTGTGTAAAAAGTAGCAACTACTGATTTTTTTATAATTTTCCCAAAACAAGTTCTGTCATTCTTCATATACAGACTCAGACATGCACACAGGTATACCAATCATTTGCGCTTACAATGAGCAACATCACTATGTAACTGCAGGTGTCAGACACCTGTCTCCATGACTCTCTTGGGATAGTGGTTTCGCCGATGGTTACCATGCCTGTTCAGTTCCTGCAAAGGACAAGATGTTTTGAAATACAATTTACAATACTTTTCTGTTAAGAATTTTATGCTGGTAATACTGCATGTTATACATTGCATGTTTCAATTTATTGCACACTGTGACTTGTGCAGTACACATTGTTCAGCAAGTGCTGATCATCAATTTCTGCAAACAGATATACAAGTGTGGCTGATTTAAAGTGTTATGCGGCATACCTGTATTCAGTGCGAGACTGCGGATGTATCTGCATACATAATGCTACTTTACAGTGTTTTCCTGGAAATCATGCACACAGAATATTGGCAAGGCACATATCTTTTTAATCAGCAATAACTGCTTGTGAATCATATTCCCACAGTGATGCATATAAGGTATTTCTGGTTGCGTGTGTTGGAGATGCACAATCAGTTCAATGCGAACAGATTTTTTTTTGTGTTTTCCTTCTTAGTGTGATCACTTTATACAGCAATTCTGGGGCCCTGAGTTCATTTGCAAGGCATGTTAGCATTGTGTGAGCGCACTGCAGAAATTGGTGATCGTCTTGCTGAACAATGGGCCAAAACCATGTTGCACTGCAGGTGTGGCAGATGTAACATGTGCAGAGAGATTTAGATTTGGGTGGGTTATATTGTTTCTGTGCATGCTTTATTCTGGCTGCTTTATTTTTACACTGCAATTAGATTTCAGTTTGAACACACCCCACCCAAAATCTAAATCTCTCTTCACCATGTTACATCTGCCACACCTGCAGTGCAAAACAGTTTTGCAACAGTGTGCTTTTTTGGTTTGCTAGCAAACCTGAATAAGGCATAATATGTACTGCACAAGTCGCAGTGTGTAATAAAATGAGACATGCTATTTATAATATACGGTATATCCAGCATAAAATTGATAAGTATTCTAAATTGTTTTTCAAAATATCTTGTCCTTTGCGGGAATTGAACCATAGCTAACAAGCATGGTAACCATCAGCAATACCACTATGCCAAGATATCCACAGAGACAGGTGACTGCAGTTTTGGACTGGGGCATGTAGGGCCCACCGGGGGAATACAGTGGTAGGGGCCCATGCTTATGGGTGTGGCCAGTCATTTTGCAAGTGTTGGTCCCCTAGATAAATATATACAGTAAATACTGTATAGCATGCACGGTAATGTCCTAGACTAGTAACAGCACAGTCTGGAACCTGATGCCTAGAGGAGGGGGTGGGGCCCCAGGCAGTAGGGCCTACCGGTGGTTTCCCCTGTACCCCTGTGGGCCAGTCCAACCCTGGGTGACTGACACCTGCAGTGACATAGTGATGTCACTCATTGTCATTTTTTTAAAATAGTTGTGTGTTCCAACTCTATCGCTGATTGTAAAGATTTTTTTTTCTTGTAGAGAGCTGTGTAGAACTCTGAATTGTGCTTTTCTTTTTGTCTGTTGGAGACTCTGAGCAAATCTTTCTGTGTTCACATTTCTACTTAATGTATTGATAATTTTATACAGTGCACCAAGAGAGTGTTCAGTTGTAAGTCATATTGTCACTGGGTGCCTGCAATTCCAGTTTCTCTTACGTCCTAGAGGATGCTGGGGACTCCAAAAGGACCATGGGGTATAGACGGGATCCGCAGGAGACATGGGCACACTAAAAAACCTTGACTGGGTGTGAACTGGCTCCTCATTCTTCCGATGAGGATAGGGAATATTCTGATCCGTCAGACACTGATACATTTGCTTCTGATGAGGAATCTACAACCCAGGTTGATGTTCCTGACCTAGTGGAGGCTATTAAGCTAATTCTCCAAATAGATGATGACATTGAGCCTACTACTGCATCTAAGAAACCGGTGGACCAGGGAGGAATCTCTCCTCCTGATAAACATTCTGGAATTGCTGGCAGTGTTCAATGCGTTGACACTGGCCCTGCCTCTAGTACAGAATAGGCCTGTTCAAGTACAATCTGACAACGCTGCCACGGTGGCGTACATAAATCATCAAGGCGGCACTCAAAGCCGCATGGCAATAATGGGGGTATCAGAAATCCTCGTTGGGCGGAACGCCATCTGCAAGCAATATTGGCAGTGTTCATTCCCGGAGTCCTCAACTGGGAAGCGGATTTCCTCAGTCGTCAGGACATTCACGCCGGAGAGTGGAGTCTTCATCCATTAGTCTTTCAACTCCTAGTGGACAAGTGGGGCCTACTAGATGTAGACCTGATGCCGTCTCGACACAATCACAAGGTTACGGTCTTCGGATCAAGGACAAGGGATCCTCAAGCAGTGTTTGTGGATGCACTGGCAATTCCATGGAACTTTCGGCTGCCATACGTGTTCCCTCCAGTGTCACTCCTGCCCAGGGTACTACGGAAGTTCAAGCAAGAAAGAGGAATACTACTTCTAGTCGCTCCACCATGGCCCAGACGGCATTGGTTCTCAGACCTGCACGGTCTATCGATAGAGCGTTCTCTTCTACTTCCTCAGCGCCCAGACCTTCTTGTTCAGGACCCTTGTGTCTATCCGGACCTGGCCAGACTGGTTTTGACGGCGTGGCTCTTGAAGCTTCACTCCTGAGGGCCAAGGGATTCTCTGGGGCGGTTATTCAAACTATGTTGAAGGCACGCAAACCGGCTTCTGCATGAATTTATTACATGGTCTGGAACTCTTACTTCACATGGTGTGCTGATAAGAATTATGATGCCTATTCGTTCAGAACTTCTAGGCGTTTGGCTTTTCTGCAACAAGGCCTAGATTTAGGCCTTTGTCTAGCCTCCCTCAAGGTTCATATATCTTCCTTGTTGGTGTGGTTTCAGAGGAAAATTGCATCTATTCCTGATGTTCATACTTTCACTCAGGGTGTTTTACAGATTCAGCCTCCCTATGTTCCGCCTGTGGCTCCATGCAATCTGTCTGTTGTCTTAAATGCCCTACAAGAGTCTCCATTTGAACCTCTTGAGTCTGTGGATCTTAAATGTCTTACACTTAAGGTCGTGTTTTTACTGGCTATTGCCTCTGCTAGGAGGGTGACGGACTTAGGCGCTTTGTCCTGTCGTCCACCCTTTTTGATTTTTCACCGTGACCGGGCAGTTCTTCAAACTCGCCCTGGTTATCTACCTAAGGTGGTATCATCTTTTCATCTTAACCAAGAGATTGTGGTTCCAGCCTTTATCTCTTCTGGTTTGTCCTCCAAAGAGCAGTCTTTGGATGTGGTACGGGCTCTCCGTATTTACGTAGAGAGGACTGCCTCCTTCAGGAGGTCAGATGCCCTTTTTGTACTTTTTTGGTTTTCGCAAACGTGGCTGGCCTGCGAATAAGCAAATCTTGGCAAGATGGATTAGAATGGTGATTGCACAAGCCTATGCACAGGCTGGTCTTCCAGCTCCTGCTGCTATCACAGCCCATTCTACTCGGTCTGTTGGACCTTCTTGGGCGGCCCGCCGAGGCGCGTCCGCTGAACAATTTTGCAAGGCGGCTACGTGGTCCTCCGTGTTTGCGTTCATCAGGTTCTATGCCTTTGATACTGCCGTCTCCCAGGATGTTTCCTTTGGACGCCGGGTTCTTGTGCCCGCTATGGTGCATCCTCTCCCATGAGGAACTGCTTTAAGACAACCCCGATGTTTTCCTTGTGGAATCCCAGTGTACCCCGCTGCAGAAAAGGATATTTATGGTAGACTTACCATGGTTAAATCTCTTTCGGCGAGGTACACTGGATTCCACAGGGTGCCCACCCTGACGCACTTAGCTTCTTTGGGTTTGTATGGCATTAGCCGCTGGTCCCTACTCCTGTCGTGAGAATGTGGTTCTATGTGACTAACATCTACCGTCTCTTTTACCTGCTACTGCATTGGACTGGTTAACGAAACTAAGCTCCAGTGCCTGGAGGCGGGGTTATAGAGGAGGCAGTCCAATGCATCCTGGGAACAGTCAAACCTTTAGCCTGTTGGTGCCTCGGATCAAGATCTAACTCTACACCCCGATGTATTCCCTGTGGAATCCAGTGTACTTTGCAGAAAGAGATTTAACCATGATAAGTCTACCATAAATATCCTTTTTATGAGTTAAGGTTGTCCGGTGTCTAGGTCGACAGTAACTAGGTCAACAGGGTCTCTAGGTCAACAGGGTCTCTAGGTCAAAAGGTTGACATGAGTTTTTCACAATTTTTTTTCTTTATTCTTTTTTACCTTTTTCATACTTAACAGTCCACGCGAACTACGATTGGGAATAGTAACCTGTGCAGAGCGCAGCGAGGCACCTTGCCCGAAGCATGGCGAGTGGACACTGCACTAATTGGGGTTCCCGATCACTGTACGCCAAAAACGACACCCAAAAAACTCATGTTGACCTCTCGACCTAGAGATCCTGTCGACCAATAGTGGTCAACCTAGTTACTGTCGACTTGGTTACTGTCGGCCTTACATACCACATTCGAATTAAACAGCTATAGCGTAGCATAATCAGAGGTCTATTTTATGTATTAATTTTTACTTACAGGAATACCTTTGATTCTGTCAAAGAATAGATAAGTGTGTGTGTGTGTGTGTATATATATATATATATATATACACAGGTTGAGTATCCCATGTCCAAATATTCAGAAATACGGAATATTCCGAAATACGGACTTTTTTGAGTGAGAGTGACTCTGGTCCCAAGTGTTTTGGATAAGGGATACTCAACCTGTATGTATGTATATGTATATGTGTGTATATATATATATATATATATATATATATATATATATATATATATATATATATATATATATATAATGTACAGCATATATGGCTATTTGTATTCATTCTAATAACACATATTTTTTTATAAGTAGTATGTAAATTTGACTTGTTTTTTAATCGTCTACATTTTAACAACTGTAGCAACCACTTGTCCTGATTCAAGTTACCAATGAGCCATTATACATGCATATTCACAGTTCTAGTGAAGAGTTTAACAATATCCCAGAAAGGAACTGTCATTTTTCAAATACCAAATCCCTTGTAGCAATATGCTTTAACAGATTCTTAAATGCAGAATTAAAAACACATATTCCAGCACATCACGCAAACAGAATCTTAGATTAGAATTTAGAACTTTATATAAAAAAAAGTTTGATCCATACTAGGAAGTCATTTTATAACACTTTTCCTAGAATGTTATATTTTCTTCAGTTTGCCATCCCTTTTTCTTACGTATTGATCTTCTATTTCTCTGTCTGGTATTTATCTGTACTTTGCTTTCCTACTGATGTACTGAGGAGTAATAAATTATGACAATAGATGAGAGATAGCATTTAATTTTAGGAAAGTTCCTATCATCTATATTATATTTAAGATATTGTTGAAATTTACTGGACTGAAAAAAGATACAGTAAGAGAATCTGAAGGGTTGTCCTTTGATTCGGAACCTGAGACACTTCCTGTGCCGAACTGCAGATGGTTTGCATGGATCGAATTTATTGGTCATATGTTACAGAGTGTGTCACTGATAAATTTGCTTCATCTCCTCAGGTCGAGAATAACCGGAAAGGCTCCGGAGTATTTTTTGACAAGTTTTAGTTTAGAGTTAAAAAAACATTTCTCTAATGTCCTAAAGGATACTGGGGTTCCATTTAGTACCATAGGGTATAAACGGTTCTACTAGGAGCCATGGGCACTTTAAGAATTTGATAGTGTGGGCTGGCTCCTCCCTCTATGCCCCTCCTACCAGACTCAGTTTAGAAAATGTGCCCAGAGGAGCCGGTCATGCTTATGGAAGCTCGTGAAGAGTTTTCTGCATTTATTTTATATATTTGTAATTTTTAGGCAGGGCTGGTTGGCACCAGCCTGCCTACATCGTGGGAACAGCCCAACCTCTTGAAGGGTTAATGGTCCCGTTCCCCGCTGACAGGACACTAGGCTCCTGAGGGAACTATTCGCAAGCCCCACCACGGCGAGTGTACATTCCCGCAGCACATCGCCACCCCTAACAACCCAAAAAATTAAGAGTGGTGAATACTAAGCCGGTGTCCCAGCTAGCGGGTCGCCGGCCATTATGGTGGCATGAGGGTAGAGAAGCATGGCTTCTAACCGGGGAAGAATGTATCTCCAGACACAGTACACAGCTGCGTCTCAGTACACTGTACACAGTACCCACATTGGGAAAAACAGCATTAAAATGGTATTATCTCTATTTTAGCACCAGATTACCTCAGCCACTATAAAAAAAAAAAGCGGGAAGACTGCGTGCCATTGAAGGGGCGGGGCCTTCACTATGAGCGGATCCAGCAGCTCACCAGGGCCATTTTCCCTCTGCAGTGGATACAGACGCTGACTGACAGGGATGCGCAGCTCCTCCGGAGAGACTCCAGATTACCTCAGCGGTACCAGGGGGTCATAGCAGGGAAGGGGAGCAATTCTTAGTGTACTTAGTCCCCTATCAGGGTACTTAGTATGCAACCCGGCTAAGCTTGGCATTAGCGATAAGGGCGCGGTGGGGGCTGGCTCCAAATAACTCTGTGTCTCACTGAAGGGCTCTTTGTGGATTAATTGTGCTTAACCTTTTCCTGTGTGTGTGCAGTCACATTTACATTATGTCAGGCAAAGAGTGTGTTTCTTGTACAGCAGAGTGTTCCTCTTCACCAGGGGGCTCACTACTGGGTACTCAGGGTAGTGCACCTTCCCAGAATAGCGGGGCTACCCGGATATCAGTGCATCAATGCATTCGCCTTCTGGGGAGAATGATGGCCTCTTACGAGGCGTTTCAATGCGGAAGGTTTCACGCAAGACCCTTCCTGCTCGATCCGTTGGACAAATGGTCCGGATCACATCTTCACATGCACCAGAGGATCCGTCTATCGCTAAAAGCCAGGATCTCCCTTCTGTGGTGGCTACAGATTTCTCACCTCGTCGAGGGTTGGAGATTTGGAATTCAGGACTGGATCCTGTTAACCAAGGACGCAAGCCTCAGGTTGGGGAGCAGTCACCCAGGGGGTGCAGTTTTAAGGAAAATGGTCAAGTCAGGAAGTCATCCTCCCAATCAACATTCTGGAACTCAGGGCCATATACAACGCCCTTCTGCAGGCCTCTTATCTTCAGGATCGGGCCTTTCAGGTCCAGTCGGACAATGTGACGGCAGTGACGTACATAAACCGACAGAGCGGAACGAAAAGCAGAGCAGCAATATCAGAGGTGTCAAGAATTCTCCTCTGGACAGAAAGAAACACTGTGGCGTTGTCAGCGTTCTTCATACCGGGGTTAGACAACTGGGAAGCAGACTTCCTCAGCAGACACGACCTGCGCCCGGGGGAGTGGGCCTCCACCCGAAAGTGTTCAGGTGTTTGACACGCTGGTGGGGATATTCCCAAATCGACATGATGGCCTCTCGTCTCAACAAGAAGCTCAAGCGTGAGAGTGGCGGTAGACGCCCTGACGACTCCATGGGTCTGTCAGATGGTGTGCGTGTTTCCTCCACTTCCTCTGACCCCAAGAATTCTCAAAAAAATAAAAATGGAAAAGTTTCAAGCAATACTCATTGCTCCGGACTGGCCAAGAAGGGCCTGTTACGCGGACCTTCTGGAGATGTTCCTCGAAGATCCATGGCCTCAGCCTCTTCGCGAGGATCTTCTGCAACAGGACCCGTTTATCTATCAGGACTTACTACAGCTACGTTTGACGGCATGGAAGTTTAACGGCTGATTCTAGCCAGAAAAGGGATCCATAACAAAGTTATCCCGACTATGATCCAAGCCAGCAAGAGGGTAATGTCTAAACATTTTCACCGTTTTTGGAAGAAATAAGTCTCTTGGTGCGAGAGCAGAACTTTTTCTGCTGTGGAATTTCACCTGGGATGTTTCCTGCTTTTTCTGCAGGCAGGTGTGGATGTGGGACTACTTCAGGCCTCCATAAAAGTACAGATTTCGGCCTTGTCCATTATCTTTCAGAAACAATTGGCTTCTCTCCCTGAGGTCCAGACGGTTTTGAAAGGCGTTCTACACATCCAACCTCCCTTTGTGCCTCCCACGGCACCTTGGGATATCAATTTGGTGCTGCAGTTCCTCCAATCAGACTGGTTTGAACCATTACAAGAGGTGGACATAAAATATCTTACGTGGAAGACCGTCACACTGTTAGCCTTGACTTCAACAAGACATGTGTCTGAGCTGGGGGCTTTGTCTTACAAGATCCCCTATTTAATTTTCCATGAGGACAGAGCTGAACTCAGTACTCATCAGCAATTTCTTCCGAAAGTGATGTCTGCGTTTAACATCGACCAACCTATTGTGGTTCCGGTTATCACAGACACTTCTGCTACTTCAAAGTCTTTGGATGTTGTGAGGGCTTTGAAGGTATACGTAAAGAGGACAGCTCGTCATAGGAAATCCGACTCGCTGTTCGTTCTACAGTATATGATCCCAATAAAATTGGGTGTCCTGCTTCAAAGCAGACAATTGCACGCTGAATCAGGCTCACTATCCAGCATGCTTATTCCACAGCAGGTTGCTGTTTCCAAGATCTTTACAGGCCCATCTACTAGGTCGGTGAGTTCTTCCTGGGCAGCTGCCCGGGGTGTCTCGGCTTTACAGCTCTGCCGAGCGGCAACTTGGCTGGTTCAAACACATTTGTTAAGTTCTACAAGTTCGATACTTTGGCCTCTGAGGACCTTCAGTTTGGTCAATCAGTCCTGCAGGAACCTCAGCACTCTCTCACCCAGTTTGGTAGCTTTGTTACATCCCCATGGTACTAAATGGAACCCCAGTATCCTCTAGGACATAAGAGAAAATAGGATTTTAATTACCTACCGGTAAATCCTTTTCTCGTAGTCCATAGAGGATACTGGGCACCCTCCCGGTGCTTTGTTTTTCCTGCACTGTTACTTGGTTAAGTATTGTTGGTTCCGCTGTTGCTGTTTCTGTTTAAAGTTGGGTTAGCATAGCTTTCCTCTGTTTTGTGTGTGCTGGTTCGGAATCTCACCACTGTCTTTATCTAGCCTTCTCTCAGAATATGTCTGTCTCCTCGGGCACAGTTTCCTAGGCTGAGTCTGGTAGGAGGGGCATAGAGGGAGGAGCCAGCCCACACTATCAAATTCTTAAAGTGCCCATGGCTCCTAGTGGACCCGTCTATACCCCATGGTACTAAATGGAACCCCTTTATCCTCTACGGCAGTGGTTTCCAAACTTTTTTGAATCACGGCACCCTAGAGTATCAGAATTTTTTTCACGGCACCCCTAGGCCAAAAATTTCTTACTGATTAATTTAGAAAGAAATATTAAATTAAGTAGATTGTGTTTATATGTCATCCTTAGGCTCAATTGTGTGGTGAGGGACAAAATTTGCTTCTGTTTGTCCCCATATTTTATGACTGACAACTACTAGCACTGGTTTTGCCTATTATATTGACCATAAATAATTTGATTTGGTACTGGACCACCAATCCAAGGCACCCCTGCAAGTGTCCTGAGGCACCCCAGGGAGCCACGGCACACAGTTTGGGAACCACTGCTCTACGGACTACGAGAAAAAAATTTACCGGTAGGTACCGTATATACTCGAGTATAAGCCGACTTTTTCAGCACTTTTTTTTGTGCTGAAAAAGCCACCTCGGCTTATACTCGAGTCAGTGACAGGCAGAGGCAGAGCAGTGTGAAGGAGGGACACGAAGCGCACAGCGCGCGGCTCTCCTGTGTCCCTCCTGCATCTCCGGCGGCAGCAGCGGCGGTTCTATTACAGGAAGTACCCGTTCGTGACCTCTGATCACGAACCGGCACTTCCTTTAATAGACCTGCCGCGGCCGCCGAAGATGCAGGAGGGACACAGGAGAGGCGCGTGCTGTGCGCTTCGTGTCCCTCCAGAAGACAGCGCGGGATCGACGGAGGGGTAAGTAACAACACTGTGGGGCATACATGGCACTTGGGGAGGGAGCATATCTGGCAGCATGAGGGGGTATATGTGGCAGCATGAGGGGACGTATCTGGCAGCATGAGGGGACATATCTGGCAGCATGAGGGGGCATATGTGGCATCATGAGGGGACATATCTGGCAGCATGAGGGGACATATCTGGCAGCATGAGGGGACATATCTGGCAGCATGAGGGGGCATATCTGGCAGCATGAGGGGGCATATCTGGCAGCATGAGGGGGCATATGTGGCAGCATGAGGGGACATATCTGGCAGCATGAGGGGACATATCTGGCAGCATGAGGGGGCATATCTGGCAGCATGAGGGGGCATATGTGGCATCATGAGGGGACATATCTGGCAGCATGAGGGGACGTATCTGGCAGCATGAGGGGACATATCTGGCAGCATGAGGGGGCGTGGCAGCATGAGGGGCATATGTGGCAGCATGAGGGGCATATGTGGCAGCATGAGGGTCATATGTGGCAGCATGAGGGACATATGTGGCAGCATGAGGGCATATCTGGCACATCAGGCACTGTGGGGCATATCTGGCACTGTGGGCATATCTGGCAGTGTGGGGGCATATCTGGCAGTGTGGGGGCATATCTGGCAGTGTGGGGGCATATCTGGCAGTGTGGGGGCATATCTGGCACTGTGGGGGCATATCTGGCAGTGTGGGGGCATATCTGGCACTGTGGGGGCATATCTGGCAGTATGAGGGCATATCTGGCACTGAGGGCTGTGTACGGCTAGAGCTGCATTTCCCACCCTAGGCTTATACTCGAGTCAATAAGTTTTCCCAGGTTTTTGTGGTAGAATTAGGTGCCTCGGCTTATATTCGGGTCGACTTATACTCGAGTATATACGGTAATTAAAATCCTATTTTTGTCTCCTAATGTGAAAAAAAAACGTTGTCAATTGTTTGGGATATAATTAGGTTTTGTATAATGTCTTGCAAGCATCTAACCCTGCTGAGCTTGATTGGAGTTCTGAACTGTGCAAAGACATTTCACTTTTAGGTACTGATGAAATAACTGCAGTGTCAGGCTGTACACATTACTGACTAATACAGAAGACTGATTTCACTAGTTAGGAAGTGTTTGCAAGGTTTTTTCACCTGACCTTTCTGGAGGCACTTTGTGGCCTTGGCTTTCATAAACTGGGGCCTTTGTCGTACCCTATTCGGTGCTGCCATATTCAGGTGGAATGTGCTGTTCCTAGCCTGTTACAGAGTTCCTCATTATTGCTAACTGGCTGCATTGGCACAGCCATGTTATTTACAGGTCAGGTGAACACATTTTCCAACCAGGTCCTGCTGCTGCACTCACATGATCTATGCTTCCAATTGCTGCCAAGATCACGCTATTTAAACCTGCACTTGTGGCTAAGCCTTTGTTGGAACAACTTACTTACGAAGTGTATGTGATCTCTGACTCCGGTCACTCTTTGTGATTTCCTTTCAACGCCTCTGTATCCAGCCTGTGCTCCCATTTCTAGTACCACTACCACTTGTCTACATTCAGTGCATCCGCTGTCAGCCTGTGCAAGTGCTTCTGCTTGTTAGTCTGAGTCCAATCTCTCCTGCTGTTTACCAGTATCCTGTTTCCCGTTTTCAGAACTGGTGCTCCTGTTAGCATACTGCTTCCACTGGTGAGTGTCCTTACTCCTTACAACCTACATCCAGTATTTCTCCTATTGGCCGTACTCAGCACTCCTTTCATTGGCGGTACTCAGCACTCATGTCACCAGCCTGCATTAATCACCATCAAGTATCTTCTAGTGCTCAACAACTCCAGTGTGTTCACAACACTCCTAGTTTTGTCATTTCACTTGGTCATTGCAGGTTCCTGCGATTTGCCTTACTATCAGTGTCACCAGTACTCAGCTTCTGTTCTAATCTCAGCGCATATACAGTGGAATCAATTCCAGACCCATGCCATTGGACCATCAGTAGTACCATTGATGGTGGTGAATTGTACTTCTGGTTTCACTGATTAGTTGGGGAGGCCTGAGCCGAATCTCTAGTGGTTGGGCCAGCTGAGCTGTAGGTCATGGGTTGTGTCTTTGTATCAGTGAACACATCTCAACTGCCCAGCCTAAGCTCCTGGGAAGTGCACAATTTACGAGATTCCAGTCTGATTACAGTTCCCTGAGTTCCTGGCTGAGGGTTCCAGCTTCATGGTTCTGGGGTTCAGGCCTGAAGCAGAGTTCCCGTCACTGGTTCTAGGGGCTAGCTGGTGTGTTCCAGTTCCCTGGTTCTGTAACCATCAGCTGACTTCTTTTCACATCAGGAGCATGTCAGAGAGGTTCTTCAGCATCCGAGAGAAAGCACACTCTACTACAAATTTGAAAAAAATTTATTTTGACGTTCTATCCATGCCTTTTCTGGGTTATATCAATTTTGGCACAGGCCTGTGCATGGACCCTGAGAAAGTACAAGCTATTCTGGATTGTCCACAACCACTCACACTGAAAGCAGTACAGAGATTTCTTGGCTTCCCCATCTGTTCATCCAGAACTATTCAACTGTTTTGACTTCCCTCACAGCTCTCACAAGGAAAGGTGCTAACTTGCAAAAATAGTCAGTGGAAGCTCTCCTGGCTTTTCAGAACCTAATTTCTGCACCAGTCCTTAGGCAGTCTGATGCCTCATTGCTGTTCTATCTGGAAGTGGATACGTCTGCCATCGAAGTAGGAGATGTTATCTCAATATTCTGATGATGATTAATGGCATATGTGTGGATTCTTTTCCGACTATTATTTACTGATATTGGAGGAATGGAGGTATCTACTGGAGGGTGTCAATTATCCTTTTACTATTTACTGACCATTGCTGCTGAACCAGGATAATATTTTGAGATGTACTACTTTCTAGTAACAGGAGTGGCTGGCTTGTCATGGCATTGTTTCAGTCTTAAAAATAGGCTACTCTAGTGCAGGCAAATGGGTGCTTTTCCAGTATGAAACTTACCAACATGAGTGGTTGTTGTATAGTATAACCTAGGAATCAGAAAGTCAGTAAATGACCTGGTGTAAGGAGCACTGTACTGGACATTTCAGATGTCTAGGAATAGATCACAAAGGAACAGAGAATTGTTGTTTAAGTAATGAGGGCACAAGTCTATCCCTTCAATCACCGTGTATTATAAAGTGATCCTTTATGATGCTGTTTGACAGTTCTTAACTTTGTGATGTTGGGCACCTACGATACTAAATCTTACTTCATGCAGTTCTAATACAAATCTCAGAGATGTCTGTTGCTGTCACAAACTTTCTGCTTTCATTTCAGCCTTAACATCAGTTCCCTTTGTTTTAATGCTTTCACTGACCTGACACGGTCAGCTCCTGACTTGTGTTTCTGGGAAGTCTTCACAGCTCTGCAGAATATGTTATTGATGACCTGTGAAATGAAAATGGGATCTGTGTAAAGATGTTGTCAAAGAGTGCATTAGAGACTAGAGGACTTTGCTGCAGTAATCGAGAGGATGTTACCATGGTGAGCGCTTTGTTTCCATGACATCTCTTTGGATTTTTAGCTCTTATACTTCGGAAACTGTGGGTATCCAATTTTGAAAAAGAAAAAAAAGTGTTAAATTTAAATGCAACTAGCTGTGGTTACTAATTGTTATATTTACAGCTATTTGGTATTATAACTGCAATGTGAACACTATCAAATTTTAAGTGAATTTTAAAAAAAAAACCTTTTCTGCTATGACTGATAATTGTGGATCACCATGTGCAATTTGGCACTAAAAATGTCTTGGAAGCCATAGTCTGTCACATTTACAGCAATGTGTTTGTGCCATGCCCGCTGTAACTTGTAAACTTGAACTTACTTTATGGGGCAGATTCAGTTTGCCATGGTACTTACAGCATGACTGCAGTTCCCGGGTTTAACGCCTGGAAATATTAAATTAATTGTACTTTCCACTGTCAGTAAGCCCACAGCTAACATGCGTTATCTCATACTCTACCTACTGGTTTAAGTGCTCAGAGCTCATACCTACTGGTTTAAGTGCCCAGAGCTATAGAAATACCCCATGCGGAGAGCCCCAGAGAATGCATTTAATGCAGAGTTTTCCTTGCAGCCTCCGGAGCTTCCTGCATGGGGTTTGCAGCAGAAATGAAGTAGCTCGGAGCAAAGCTGCAGCTGCACGGTAAATCAATCAGCTAATTAAATCTGCCTCTTAGTGTAAATTTGGGAGATTGCATGAAATTTACAATACTTTAAATATGTGAATAACTGACTATTTTCCATACTGGCAAAAATAAGATTTTAAACCTACCGGTAAATCTTTTTCTCCTAGAGGATGCTGGGGACTCCGTAAGGACCATGGGGATAGACGGGCTCTGCAGGAAACATGGGCACTAAAAAAGAACTTTAGGTATGGGTGTGCACTGGCTCCTCCTTCTATGCCCCTCCTCCAGACCTCAGTTAGAGAAACTGTGCCCAGAGGAAACGCCCAAGAAGAGCCCACCTTCCTAGTGGAATGGGCCTTAACCGATTTTGGTAACGGCAATCCAGCCGTAGAATGAGCCTGCTGAATTGTGTTACAGATCCAGCGAGCAATAGTCTGCTTAGAAGCAGGAGTGCCAACCTTGTTGGCTGCATACAGGACAAACAGTGCCTCTGTTTTTCTGACCCGAGCCGTTCTGGCCACGTAAATTTTCAAAACCCCGACTACATCAAGGGACTCGGAATCCTCCAAGTCTCGCGTAGCCTCAGGCACCACAATAGGTTGGTTCATATGAAAAGATGAAACCACTTTTGGCAAAAATTTAGGACGAGTCCGCAATTCTGCTCTATCCACATGGAAAACCAGATAGGGGCTTTTCTGAGACAAAGCCGCCAACTCCGACACTCGCCTAGCCGAAGCCAAGGCTAACAACATAACCACTTTCCAAGTAAGATACTTTAATTCCACCGTTTTAAGTGGTTCAAACCAGTGGGACTTAAGGAAACTCAACACCACGTTAAGGTCCCAAGGCACCACCGGAGGTACAAAAGGAGGCTGAATATGCAGCACTCCCTTCGCAAAAATCTGTACTTCTGGGAGAGAAGCTAATTCCTTCTGAAAGGAAAATGGATAGGGCCGAAATCTGAACCTTAATGGAGCCTAGTTTTAGGCCCAAATTCACTCCAGTCTGTAGGAAGTGAAGGAAACGGTCCATATGGAATTGTTCCGTAGGAGCCTACCTGGCCTCACACCAAGAAACATACTTCCGCCATATACGGTGATAATGTTTAGCTGTCACGGTCTTCCTAGCCTTTATCAGAGTAGGAATGACCTCATCCGGAATACCCTTTTCCGCTAGGATCCGGCCGTTCAACCGCCATGCCGTCAAACGCAGCCGCGGTAAGTCTTGGAACAGACAGGGCCCCTGTTGCAACAGGTCCTGTCTTAGCGGAAGGGGCCACGGATCTTCTGTGAGCATTTCCTGTAGATCCGGATACCAGGCCCTTCGCAGCCAGTCTGGAGCATTGAGAATTGTCTGTACTCCTCTTTTTCTTATGATTCTCAACACCTTGGGGATGAGATGAAGAGGAGGAAACACATAGACCGTCTGGAACACCCACGGTGTCACCAGGGCGTCCACTGCCACCGCCTGAGGGTCTCTTGACCTGGCGCAATACCTCTGTAGGCCTCTCATGTCTATTTGGGGCAGTCCCCACCGCCTTGCAATCTGTGCGAAGACTTCTTGATGAAGTCCCCACTCTCCTGGATGTAGATCGTGTCTGCTGAGGAAGTCTGCTTCCCAGTTGTCCACCCCCGGAATGAACACTGCTGACAGTGCGCTGACATGATTTTCCGCCCAGTGAAGAATCCTGGTGGCTTCCGTCATTGCCAATCTGCTCCTTGTGCCGCCTTGGCGGTTTACATGAGCCACTGCGGTGATGTTGTCTGACTGAATCAGAACCGGTAGATCGCGAAGCAAAGTCTCCGCTTGACGAAGGGCGTTGTATATGGCCCTCAGCTCCAGGGCGTTGATGTGAAGGCAAGTCTCCTGGCTTGACCAAAGACCTTGGAAGTTTCTTCCCTGTGTGACTGCTCCCCAACCTCGGAGGCTCGCGTCCGTGGTTACCAGAATCCAATCCTGAATGCCGAACCTGCGACCCTCTAGAAGGTGAGCACTCTGCAGCCACCACAGGAGATATACCCTGGCCCTGGGGGACAGGGTGATCAACTGATGAATCTGTAGATGTGACCCGGACTACTTGTCCAGTAGGTCCCATTGGAAAGTCCTCGCATGGAACCTGCCGAAGGGAATGGCCTCGTAAGACGCCACCATCTTTCCCAGGACTCGAGTGCAGTGATGCACTGACACCTGTTTTGGCTTCAATAGGTCCCTGACCAGAGTCATGAGTTGCTGGGCCTTTTCTATCGGAAGATAAACCCTTTTCTGGTCCGTATCCAGAATCATGCCTAAGAAGGTCAAACAAGTCGTAGGAACTAACTGTGACTTTGGGATATTGAGAATCCAGCCGTGTTGCTGCAACACCTTCATTGAAAGTGACACGCTGTTCAACAACTGCTCTCGTGATCTCGCTTTTATGAGGAGATCGTCCAAGTACGGGATAATTGTGACACCCTGCTTGCGCAGGAGCACCATCATCTCCGCCATTACCTTGGTGAAAATCCTCGGGGCCGTGGAAAGCCCAAACGGCAACGTCTGAAATTGGTAATGACACTCCTGTACCGCAAATCTCAGGTACGCCTGATGAGGTGGATAAATGGGAACATGAAGGTATGCATCCTTTATGTCCAGTGATACCATAAAATCCCCCCCCCCCCTCCTTCTAGGCTGGCGATGATCGCCCTGAGCGATTCCATCTTGAACTTGAATCTTTTCAAGTATAGGTTCAAGGATTTTAAATTTAGAATGGGTCTGACCGAACCGTCCGGTTTCGGGACTACTAACAGGGTTAAGTAATACCCCTTCCCTTGTTGAACCAGGGGAACTTTGACCACCACCTGTTGAAGACACAATTTGTGAATCGCATTTAAAACTATCTCCCTTTCTCGGGGAGAAGCTGGCAGGGCCGATTTGAAAAACCGGCGAGGAGGCACCTCTTCGAATTCCAGCTTGTACCCCTGGGAAACAATTTCTATTGCCCGGGGATCCACCTGTGAGTAAACCCAGATGTGGCTGAAAAGTCGAAGACGTGCCCCCACTGGGGCGGACTCCCTCAGCGGAGCCCCAGCGTCATGCGGTGGATTTTGTAGAGGCCGGGGAGGACTTCTGCTCCTGGGAACTAGCTGTGGTAGGCAGCTTTTTCCCTCTGCCCTTTCCTCTGGCAAGAAAGGACGATCCTCATACTCTCTTGTTTTTATTTGACCGAAAGGACTGCATCTGATAATGTGGCGCTTTCTTAGGCTGTGAGGGAATATAAGGCAAAAAATTTGATTTACCTGCCGTAGCTGTGGAAACCAGGTCCGAGAGACCTTCCCCAAACAATTCCTCACCCCTGTAAGGTAAATCTCCATATGCCTCTTTGAGTCTGCATCACCTGTCCATTGCCGGGTCCATAGGACTCGTCTAGCAGAAATCGCCATAGCGTTGACTCTAGAACCCAGTAGGCCAATGTCTCTTTGAGCATCTCTCATATATAAGACAGCATCTTTAATATGACCCAGGGTCAATAACATGGTATCCTTATCCAGGGTATCAATTTCCGCCAATAAGGTATCTGTCCACGCTATTACAGCGCTACAAACCCAAGCCGACGCTATCGCCGGTCTGAGTAAGGTACCAGAATGTGTGTAAATGGACTTCAAGGTAGTCTCCTGCTTGCGATCAGCAGGATCCCTGAGGGTAGCCGTATCTTGGGATGGCAGCGCTACCTTTTTGGACAAGCGTGTCAACGCTTTGTCCACCTTTGGGGCGGATTCCCACTGTATCCTGTCCTTATTCGGGAAAGGATGCGCCATAAGAATCATTTTGGGAATCTGCAGTTTTTTGTCTGGAGATTCCCAAGCCTTTTCAAATAACTTGTTCAGCTCATGAGACGGGGGAAAGGTTACCTCAGGTTTCTTTTCCTTATACATGTGAACCCTCGTGTCAGGGACAAGGGGGGGTCCTCTGTGACATGCAAAACATCTTTTATTGCAATAATCATACATTAAATACTTTTAGCCAATTTTTGGCTGTAACTTTGCATCATTGTAGTCGACACTGGAGTCACAATCCGTGTCTGTATCCGTGTCTACTTATTGGGATAGTGGGCGCTTTTGAGACCCCGAAGGTCCCTGTGACATAGGGGCTGGCAGGGCTTGACACCCTGTACATCCCTTGGACTCAGCTTTGTCCAACTTTTTGTGCAATAAATTCACATTAGCACTTAAAACATTCCACATATCCAACCAGTCAGGTGTCTGTGTTGCTGACGGAGACACCACAGTCATTTGCTCCACCTCCTCCCTAGGAGAGCCTTCTACCTCAGACATGCCGACACACGCGTACCGACACACCACACACTCAGGGAATCCTCTTACCTGAAGACAGTTCCCCCTTAATGCCCTTTGGAGAGACAGAGAGAGAGTATGCCAGCACACACCCAGCGCTAAAGACCCAGGGAAAAAACACAATATGTTTACCCAGATAGCGCTGTTATCAACTATTTTGCGCCAAATTATGTGCGCGCCCCCCCTTCTTAAAAACCCTCTTTCACCGTGGTAAGCAGGGGAGAGTCCGGGGCGCTTCCTCTCAGCGGTGTGCTGTGGAGAAAATGGCGCTGGTGAGTGCTTAGGAACAAGCTCCGCCCCCTCAGCGGCGGGCTTCGGTCCCGCTGAAAAATTTCAAAAACTAGTGGGGTCTCATATATACAGTGCCTAGCCTGTATATCACTATTTAAGCCAGATTTGGAGGTCCTTATTGCTGCCCAGGGCGCCACCCGCTGCGCCCTGCACCCTTACAGTGACTGCCGTGTGTGTGCTGTGTGGGAGCAATGGCGCACAGCGTTACCGCTGTGCGTTACCTCTATGAAGATCTGAAGTCTTCTGCCGCCTCTGAAGTCTTCTTTCTTCACATACTAACCCGGCTTCTATCTTCTGGCTCTGCGAGGAGGACGGCGGCGCGGCTCTGCGACGAACGGCGAGGGTGAAACCTGCGTTCCGTTTCCTCTGGAGCTAATGGTGTCCAGTAGCCTAAGAAACTGAGCCTAACATTAAAGTAGGTCTATTTCTCTCCCCTCAGTCCCTCGATGCAGGGAGTCTGTTGCCAGCAGGCTCCCTGAAAATAAAAAACCTAACAAAATACTTTCTTTTCAGGAAACTCAGGAGAGCTCCCTGTAATGCACCCAGTCTCCTCTGGGCACAGTTATAAACTGAGGTCTGGAGGAGGGGCATAGAGGGAGGAGCCAGTGCACACCCATACCTAAAGTTCTTTTTTAGTGCCCATGTCTCCTGTGGTGCCCATCTATCCCCATGGTCCTTACAGAGTCCCCAGCATCCTCTAGGACGTAAGAGAAACATTCCATAATCAGTATTTTGTAAATGAAGGAATAGAACACACACTCTCTTAGAATTTATATTAAAATTTAAAAAATTATGGCACACTAGAGATAAGTTTGCAGCAGTAAACAATGTGAAAACAGATGATTAATGCAAAAGTAATTGTTGCCATCTTTAATTTACGAATGATCATTTGTGTAGTATATCTACTGAATATGTAACTATCCTAGCTGTCCATCTAGCAGTTGCACAGTAGAGCCCAGTAGAGGTCTTATCCCCCTTACAGCTTTCAGTAACTTCTGTAGACAGATGAAGAAAGCCCCTCCCCCATATGTACGATTATGGATACAATGTAGCACTGCTTAGTAATCTGTGAGGCAATAAATTCACAATTTTACTACTAAGAACAATACACATTCCAATAATGGATTGCACACACTTGAAATTATTTTATTTTGAAGTACATTATTGCTATGGAAAACATTATGGACCGAAAACAATAACTGGAATCATTTGTAGCATGCAGTAGATACGCAAAAGCTGATAGTTAATGTCTTCTCTTTTCTCATACACAAAATGGCATCTGTGCATAAAAACACAGCAGCCTGATGGAAAACCTTTATATTCTGCTGGTCAGTGGCTCTTCATGGTGGTGAATAGGGGTGACTAGAGAGTGGCATTGCGAAGGGCATAAAGACCTTTTTTTTAATTTTATTTTCAATTGTGCAAATTTAAGAAAATTGCATTTGAAAACGGTGTCACGGATGTGGTTTATTGTGGACTTGGACTAGACTGTATTACTGGATTGAGGTCCGAAGCACTTGGGCAGAAACTAGGTGTCTAATGTGGTTCTTTCGCATATGGTGAGATAACTAGACTGTTATAAAGTCAGGACAGTACTAGCTTCACAGGTTGAATGCTGGGATGCAAAGTAGAACCAACTACACAGGATTGCTGGTGTGCAAAGCAGGGCCGTAACTACGTGTGTGCCAAGGGGGCTTGGCACACAGCGCAGTTGCCCTGAGGGCGCACGGCCAGCGGCATGTAATGAGTCAAATTGACTCATTACATGCCGCCGAAGTCTGCGCCGTGCGCCGCGCTGGAGGGAGAGGAGAAACCAGCGCCGGGCAGCAGAGAGAAGGAGGAGGAGGGAGGGGGAGCAGGGAGCCGCAGTAGCGCTATTTCATTGGTAGTAAGCGCCGCTGCAGCATCCCCCTCTCCTCCTGTATTGGCTGCCCGGCGCTGCTAAGGATGCTGGGATGCGGTTCCCCAGCATCCACAGCAGCGCCGGGCAGCCAATACAGGAGGAGAGGGGGATGCTGCAGCGGCGCTTACTACCAATCAAATAGCGCTGCTGCGGCTCCCTGCTCCCCCTCCCTCCTCCTCCTTCTCACCTCACTGCCTGCACCAGGAGACTCGAGGAGCCTGTCAGCGGGGAGAAGGTAAGTATATCCCCTCTCTCTCTCTCTCTCTCTCTCTCTGTCTCTCTCTCTCTGTCTCTCTCTCTCTCTCTCTGTCTCTCTCTCTCTGTCTCTCTCTCTCTCTCACACACCGTCTGCCGCAATGTGTAAAATGGGGTCCCGGCTGCCGCAATGTGTAAAAAGGGGTCCCGGATGCCGCAATGTGTAAAAAGGGGTCCCGGCTGCCGCAATGTGTAAAATGGGGTCCCGGCTGCCACAATGTGTAAAATGGGGGACTGGCTGCCGTAATGTGTAAAAAGGGGGACTGTCTGCCGCAATGTGTAAAATGGGGGGACTGTCTGCCGTAATGTGTAAAAAGAGGGACTGTCTGCCGCAATGTGTAAAATGGGGTCCTGGCTGCCGCAATGTGTAAAATGGGGTCCCGGCTGCCGCAATGTGTAAAATGGGGTCCCGGCTGCCGCAATGTGTAAAAAGGGGTCCCGGCTGCCGCAATGTGTAAAAAGGGGTCCCGGCTGCCGTAATGTGTAAAAAGGGGTCCCGGCTGCCGCAATGTGTAAAATGGGGGACTGTCTGCCGTAATGTGTAAAAAGGGGGACTGTCTGCCGCAATGTGTAAAAAGGGGGACTGTCTGCTGTAATGTGTAAAAAGGGGGACTGTCTGCCGCAATGTGTAAAATGGGGTCCTGGCTGCCGCAATGTGTAAAATGGGGTCCTGGCTGCCGCAATGTGTAAAAAGGGGGACTGGCTGCCGCAATGTGTAAAAAGGGGGACTGTCTGCCGCAATGTGTAAAGAGGGGGCCTGGCTGCTGCAATGTGTAAAGAGGGGGACTGTCTGCTGTAATGTGTAAAAAGGGGGACGCTGTCTGCTGTAATGTGTAAAAGGGGCTCTACCTGGTGTAGTGGCGCTACTGTGCAGCGTAATTTGAATAATGTAGACTACTGTGCACCGTAGTATGAATTGCTATTATTTTGTGGCCACGCCCCTTCCCAGTGAAGCCACGCCCCTATAAAAAAATTGAGCGCCTGCGGCGCGCACTGCCCCTGTCTTACATGGGGGGGCGCCACTATCGTTTCTGGCACACAGCGCTAAAATGCCTAGTTACGGCACTGGTGCAAAGCAGTAGCAGCTACACAGGATTGTTGGGATACACCAGCTACTTAGACTTAAAATGCTTGGATGCGGAGCGGTACCAGCTATACAGGATTGCTGAGTTACGACCAGCTACTTAGACTTAGATGCTGGAATGCAGAGCAGTACCGGCTATACAGTATAAATGTGCACCTTGGAATGGCACCAGCGATTCAAGAATGGATGCGGCAGCTGACACTGGAATAGCACCAGCAATACAGGAATGGATTCTGCAGCTGACACTGGAATAGCACCAGCAATACAGGAATGGATTCTGCAGCTGACACTGGGATGGCACCACTGATACAGGAGCAACTGCTGCAGCTTTACACTGGGATGGCACCAGCGATACAGGAATGAATGCGGCAGCTGACACTGGGCCTGCACCAGCGATATAGGATATGCTGCTGTGGCTTAACGCTGGGATGTCACCTGGGATACAAGAACCAATGTGGCAGCTGACACTGGGATGGCACTAGCGATACAGGAACAACTGCTGCAAGTTAACACTGAGATGGCACCAGTGACATAAAAGCCAGAGAGCACTTGGTGGAGGTTGCGCTGATAGTGTGTAGATTAGTGGTAGCCAACCCTGTTCCTCGAGAGCTACCAAGAGTTCACATTTTCCAGCTCACCTAGCAAGTGCACACACAGGTGTAGTCATTACTAACTGACACATTTTAAAAGATCCACAGTTGGAGCTAATTACTTCAGTTGTGATTCTGTGAGGAGACCTGGAAACCGTGAACTGTTGGTAGCTCTCGAGGACCAGGGTTGGCTACCCCTGGTCTAGATGAATGTAGTCAGGAAGCTACAAAGTAGCTAGCTGCGGCTCTGTGGACGACAAAACACTGGCAACCAGAAAGTGCCTCTGAAGGATCTTTATACCCTTGGGTGCTCTGGGATTGGTCAGAGGAGTCATCTGACAGCTGACTGAATCCCGTTTGGATCCTGACCAGTCAGCTGATCTGTACTGTTATGGCTGCCCAGGGATGCTTTTGCAGGGAACTCCAGCATCCTGCACACCGAGAACCTGCAATGGGAATCACGGTCTCAGCAAAAGGTAATGGCAACAATACATTCACATGAATTCTGCAGTTCAGGTCTAGCACTTCCAGCTGGATACAAACTTTGCTGTAACTTACAGAGAACTTACAGGTGCACAATCAGTCAGCAGCTAGCAATACAGACACATGTTGCAGTCTCAGGACATTCTGTAAGAGTGCAGTGCAGATTTCAAAAGTATGTCAAAAAGCTAAATAGACAGGATTGAGACACAGAGGCATAGAGTGCTTTATACTTATGATAATGGAAAATAAGATTTTAAACCTACCGGTAAATCTTTTTCTCCTAGTCCGTAGAGGATGCTGGGGACTCCGTAAGGACCATGGGGTATAGACGGGCTCCGCAGGAGACATGGGCACTCTAAGACCTTTTAATGGGCGTGAGCTGGCTCCTCCCTCTATGCCCCTCCTCCAGACCTCAGTTATAGAACTGTGCCCAGAGGAGACGGACATTTCGAGGAAAAGAATTTTGTTAATTAAGGGTGAGATACATACCAGCCCACACCACAAACACACCGTATAACATGGTATATAACTAAACCAGTTAACAGCATGAACAACAGAAATCAGCAACAGTCTGATCTCAACCGTACACAACTCTTGTGTAACTACATCAGTAACTATGTACAAGTACTGCAGATTTATTCCGCACTGGGACGGGCGCCCTGCATCCTCTACGGACTAGGAGAAAAAGATTTACCGGTAGGTTTAAAATCTTATTTTCTCTTACGTCCTAGTGGATGCTGGGGACTCCGTAAGGACCATGGGGTTTATACGAAAGCTCCAGACCGGGCGTGAGAATACGGATGACTCTGCAGCACCGATTGAGCAAACAGGAGGTCCTCATCAGCCAGGGTATCAACTTATAGAATTTTGCAAAAGTGTTTGAACCCGACCAAGTAGCTGCTCGGCAAAGCTGTAATGCCGAGACACCTCGGGCAGCCGCCCAAGAAGAGCCCACCTTTCTAGTGGAATGGGTCTTCACCGATTTTGGTAACGGCAATCCTGCCGTAGAATCAGCCTGCTGAATCGTGTACAGATCCAGCGTGCAATAGTCTGCTTGGAAGCAGGAGCGCCAACCTTGTTGGCCGCATATAGGACAAACAGAGCCTCTGTTTTCCTAATATGAGCCATTCTGGCTACATAGATTTTTAAAGCCCTGACTACATCAACGGATTTGGACTCCTCCAAGACATCCGTAGCCACCGGCACTACAATAGGTTGGTTCATGTGAAACGACGAAACCACCTTAGGTAGAAATTGTGGATGAGTTCTCAATTCCGCTCTATCCACATGGAAAATCAGATAGGGGCTCTTGTGGGACAAGGCCGCCAATTCTGACACCCGCCTTGCAGATGCCAAGGCCAATAACATGACCACTTTCCATGTGAGAAATTTTAACTCAACAGTTTGAAGTGGTTCAAACCTATGTGATTTAAGGAACTACAATACCACGTTCAGGTCCCACGGTGCCACAGGGGGCACAAAAGGAGGTTGGATGTGCAGTACTCCTTTCACAAAAGTCTGTACTTCTGGAAGAGAGGCCAATTCCTTCTGAAAGAATATTGATAAGGCCAAAATCTGCACCTTAATAGAACCTAACTTTAGGCCCATATCCACTCCTGACTGTAGAAAATGGAGAAAATGACCCAGCTGGAATTCTTTCGTAGGAGCATTCTTGGATTCACACCAAGACACATACTTCCTCCAGATATGGTGATAGTGCTTCGCCGTTACTTCCTTCCTAGCTTTAAGTAGAGTAGGGATGACTGCCCCTGGAATACCTTTCCTAGCTAGGATCTGGTGTTCAACCGCCATGCCGTCAAACGTAATCGCGGTAAGTCTTGGAACACACACGGCCCCTGTTGTAACAGGTCCTCTCTGAGAGGAAACGGCCTAGGATCTTCTGTGATCATTTCCTGAAAATCTGGATACCAGGCCCTTCGAGGCCAATCTTGGACAATATCGTCTGAACTTTTGTTCTTCTTATGATTCTCAATATTTTTGAGATGAGCGGAAGCGGAGGTAACACATAGACCGCTTGATACACCCACGGTGTTACTAGCGCGTCCACTGCTATTGCCTGAGGGTCCCTTGCCCTGAAACAATATGTCCGAAGCTTCTTTTTGAAGCGTGACGCCATCATGTCTATTTGAGGGAGTCCCCAACAACTTGTCACTTCTGCAAAGACCTCTGGATGAAGTCCCCACTCTCCTGGATGGAGATCGTGTCTGCTGTTGAAGTCTGCTTCCCAGTTGTCCACTCCCGGAATGAATACCGCAGACAGAGCGCTTACATGATTTTCCGCCCAGCGAAGAATCCTGGTGGCCTCCGCCATTGCTGCTCTGCTCCTTGTTCCGCCCTGGCGGTTTACATGCGCCACGGCTGTGATATCTGACTGGATCAAAACGGGTAGGTTGCGAAGGAGATGCTCCGCCTGTCTCAGGCCGTTGTATATGGCCCTTTATTACAACCCCGGAGGCTCCCCAACCCCGGAGGCTCGCGTCCGTGGTCACGAGAACCCAATCTTGAATTCCAAACCTGCGACCCTCTAGAAGGTGAGCACTCTGGAGCCACCACAGGAGAGAAATCCTGGCCCTGGGGGACCATCTGATGCATTTGGAGATGGGACCCTGACCACTTGCTCAGTAGGTCCCACTGAAAAGTTCTTGCATGGAACCTGCCAAACGGAATGGCCTCGTAGGCCGCCGCCATCTTTCCCAACACTCGAGTGCATTGATGAATCGACACTCTTTTTGGTTTCAGCAGAACCCTGACCATGTTCTGGAGTTCCAGAGCTTTTTCCACTGGGAGAAAAAACCCTCTGCCGTTCCGTGTCCAGAATCATGCCCAAAAACGACAGCCAAGTTGTCGGGACCAACTGCGACTTTGGCAAATTTAGAAGCCAGCCGTGTTGTTGTAGCACCCTCAGAGAGAGAGCCACGCTCTTCAGTAATTGTTCTCTTGATCTCGCTTTTATCAGGAGATCGTCCAAGTAAGGGATAATTTTGACACCCTCCTTGCGCAGGAGTACCATCATTTCTGCCATTACCTTGGTGAAAATTCTCGGAGCCGTGGAAAGCCCAAACGGCAACGTTTGAAACTGGTAATGACAATCCTGTACAGCGAATCTCAGGAACGCCTGATGAGGAGGATATATGGGGACATGAAGGTATGCATCCTTTATGTCTAGTGACACCATAAAATCCCCCCCCCCCCCCCTTCCAGGCTGGAGATCACTGCCCAGAGAGATTCCATTTTGAATTTGAATCTTTTCAAATATAGATTTAGGGATTTTAGGTTCAGAATCGGTCTGACTGAACCGTCCGCCTTCGGGACCACAAACGGGGTTGAATAGAACCCCTTTCCCTGTTGCAACTGGGGAACCTGGATAATCACTTGCTTTTGACACAGCTTTTGTATAGCCGCCGAAACTATTGCTTTCTCTGGGAGAGAAACTGGCAAGGCCGATTTGAAAAATCGGCGTGGAGGCACCTCTTCGAACTCCAGTTTGTAGCCTTGGGACACAATTCCTATTATCCAAGGATCCAAGTCCGAATGAACCCAGACCTGGCTGAAGAGTCGAAGACGTGCCCCAACCGGTGCGGACTCCCGCAGCGGGGCCCCAGCGTCATGCGTGGATTTGGTAGAGGTCGGGGAGGACTTTTGTTCCTGGGAACTAGCCGAAGCTGGTGTTCTTTTCCCTCTACCTCTGGCGAGGAAGGATGACCCGCGCCCCTTTCTGAATTTATGAGACCGAAAGGACTGCATCTGGTATTGAGGTGTATTCTTTTGCTGTGGGGGAATGTAAGGCAGAAAAGAAGACTTACCCACAGTAGCTGTGGAAACCAGGTCCGCAAGGCCTTCCCCAAACAGAACTTCACTCTTGTAAGGTAAAGCCTCCATAAGTCTCTTGGAGTCAGCAACCCCCTTCCATTGGCGGGTCCACAGTGACCTCCTAGCTGAAATTGCCATGGCATTTGCTCTTGAACCCAAGAGCCCAATATCTCTCGCAGCCTCCCTCATATATAATGCTGCGTCCTTTATGTGACCTAATGTCAACAAAACACTCTTTATCGAGTATGTCCATGTCAGATGACAAGTTATCTGCCCATGCTGCAATTGCGCTCCCCACCCATGCCGACGCTACCGCCGGTCTGAGCAGGGCTCCCGTAGTCGCATAAATTGATTTTACGGTAGTTTCCTGCCTGCAATCCGCAGGATCTTTTAAGGTCGCCGGGGACGGTAGGGCCACCATTTTGGACTAGCATGTAAGGGCCTTGTCCACCGTGGGTGAGGATTCCCAACGTAACCTGTCCTGTGAGGGGAAAGGATACGCCATTATAATTCTCTTGGGAATCTACAGCCTCTTGTCTGGAGTTTCCCAAGCCTTTTCAAATAAAGCGTTCAGCTCATGTGATGGGGGAAATGTTACCTCAGGTTTCTTCCCCTTAAACATATAGACCCGTGTGTCCGGGACAGACTGGTCCTCTGTGATATGTAATACATCTTTTATCGCAATAATCATGTATTGAATACTCTTTGCCACCCTTGGGTGCAACTTTGCCTCATCATAGTTTACACTGGAGTCGGTATCCGTGTCGGTATCAGTGTCTGCTATCTGGATAAAGGGACGTTTTTGGGACCCTGAAGGGTCTTGTGACACAGTAAGAGCGATGGAGTGACTCCCTGGTTGGCATTTGGACTCTGCTTTGTCCAATCTCTTATGTTATAAAGCCACATTCGCATTCAAAACATTCCACATGTCAACCCAATTAGCCGTCGGCGGTGCCTCCCGGAGACAATACTACCATCTGCTCTGCATCCTCCCTAGAAGAGCCTTCCGCTTTAGACATGTCGACACACACGTACTGACACCCCACACACACTGGGATATATGGATATGGGGACAGACCCACAATAAGGCGCTTTGGAGGGACAGAGAGAAAGTATGCCAGCTCACACCCAGCGCCCTGTGGTTCTGAAACAAAGTCCCAGACTAGTAAGCGTTTTTATAATAATACATTTCTCAAACGTCCTAGTGGATGCTGGGGACTCCGTAAGGACCATGGGGAATAGACGGGCTCCGCAGGAGACTGGGCACTCTAAGAAAGATTTAGTACTACTGGTGTGCACTGGCTCCTCCCTCTATGCCCCTTCTCCAGACCTCAGTTAGAATCTGTGCCCGGACAGAGCTGGGTGCTTTTAGTGAGCTCTCCTGAGCTTGCTAATAAGAAAGTATTTTAGTTAGGTTTTTTATTTTCAGAGAGCTTCTGCTGGCAACAGACTCTCTGCTACGTGGGACTGAGGGGAGAGAAGCAAACCTACTAACAGCGGCTAGGTTGCGCTTCTTAGGCTACTGGACACCATTAGCTCCAGAGGGATCGAACACAGGACCTGACCTTGTCGTCCGTTCCCGGAGCCGCGCCGCCGTCCCCCTCGCAGAGCCAGAAGACAGAAGCCAGCGGGTTGAAGCAAGAAGACGTCAAAATCGGCGGCAGAAGACTCCTGTCTTCATATGAGGTAGCGCACAGCACTGCAGCTGTGCGCCATTGCGCCCACACTAACCCACACACTCCGGTCACTGTAGGGTGCAGAGCGCAGGGGGGGGGCGCCCTGGGCAGCAATTAAGTACCTCCTGGCAAAAGCAGCATATATACAGTTGGACACTGTTATATGCATGAGCCCCCGCCATTATTTTTACACAAAATTGCTGAACAGAAGCCCGCCGCTGAGGGGGCGGGGCCTTCTTCCTCAGCACTCACCAGCGCCATTTTCTCTCCACAGCTCCGCTGAGAGGAAGCTCCCCAGGCTCTCCCCTGCAGACTCACGGTAGAAAGGGTAAAAAGGAGAGGGGAGCACATAAATTTAGCGCATTTATTATATATACAGCAGCTACTGGGTAAACACTAAGTTACTGTGTGATTCCTGGGTCATATAGCGCTGGGGTGTGTGCTGGCATACTCTCTCTCTGTCTCTCCAAAAGGCCTTGTGGGGGTCCTGTCCTCATATAGAGCATCCCCTGTGTGTGTGGTGTGTCGGTACATGTGTGTCGACATGTTTGACGAAGAGGGCTATGTGGAGGCAGAGCAAGTGCAGATGAATGATGTGTCTCCGCCGACGGCGCCGACACCTGATTGGATGGATATGTGGAAGGTGTTAAATGATAATGTAAACTCCTTACATAAGAGGTTGGATAAAGCTGATGCCTTGGGACAGTCAGGGTCTCAGCCCATGCCTGATCCTACAGCGCAGAGGCCGTCAGGGTCTCAGAAGCGCCCACTATCCAAAATTGTTGACACGGATATCGACACGGATTCTGACTCCAGTGTCGATGACGATGATGCAAAATTTCAGCCTAAAATGGCTAAAGCCATCCGCTACATGATTATAGCAATGAAGGATGTTTTGCACATATCAGAGGTAAACCCTGTCCCTGACGAGAGGGTTTATATGTATGGGGAGAAAAAGCAAGAGGTGAATTTTCCCCTTTCACATGAGTTAAATGAATTATGTGAGAAAGCGTGGGATTCCCCCGATAAGAAAGTGCTAATTTCCAAAAGGTTACTTATGGCGTACCCTTTCCCGCCAACGGACAGGATGCGCTGGGAATCCTCCCCTAGGGTAGATAAAGCTCTGACACGCTTATCTAAGAAGGTGGCCCTGCCGTCACAGGATACGGCCGCCCTAAAGGATCCTGCAGATAGGAAGCAGGAAAGTATCCTGAAGTCTGTTTATACACATTCAGGTACTCTACTGAGGCCGGCAATTGCGTCGGCCTGGATGTGTAGTGCTGTAGCAGCATGGACAGATAATCTGTCTGAGGAAATGGATACCTTAGACAAGGATACCATTTTACTGACCCTGGGGCATATAAAAGACGCTGTCCTATATATGAGGGATGCCCAGAGGGACATTTGCTTACTGGGCTCTAGAATAAATGCAATGTCAATTTCTGCCAGAAGGGTCCTGTGGACTCGGCAATGGACAGGTGATGCCGACTCCAAAAAGCACATGGAGGTGTTACCTTACAAGGGTGAGGAATTTTTTGGGGACGGTCTTTCGGACCTGGTTTCCACAGCTACGGCTGGGAAGTCAAACTTTTTGCCATATATTCCCTCACAGCCTAAGAAAGCACCGTATTACCAAATGCAGTCCTTTCGATCACAAAGAAGCAAGAAGGTCAGAGGTGCGTCCTTTCTTGCCAGAGGCAGGGGTAGAGGAAAGAAGCTGCACCATACAGCTAGTTCCCAGGAACAGAAGTCCTCCCCGGATTCCACTAAATCCACCGCATGACGCTGGGGCTCCACAGGTGGAGCCAGGAGCGGTGGGGGCGCGTCTCCGAAATTTCAGCCACCAGTGGGTTCGCTCACGGGTGGATCCCTGGGCTATACAGATTGTGTCTCAGGGATACAAGCTGGAATTAGAAGTGTTGCCCCCTCACCGTTACCTCAAATCGGCCCTGCCAGCTTCCCCCATGGAACGGGAAGTAGTGTTAGCGGCAATTCACAAGTTATATCTCCAGCAGGTGGTGGTAAAGGTTCCTCTCCTTCAACAAGGAAGAGGATACTATTCCACAATGTTTGTGGTCCCGAAACCGGACGGTTCGGTCAGACCCATATTGAATTTAAAGTCCCTGAACATTTATCTGAAAAGATTCAAGTTCAAAATGGAATCGCTCAGAGCGGTCATTGCAAGCCTGGAAGAGGGGGATTTTATGGTGTCTCTGGACATCAAGGATGCTTACTTGCATGTCCCCATTTATCCACCTCATCAGAAGTACCTCAGATTTGTGTACAGGACTGTCATTACCAATTCCAGACGTTGCCGTTTGGGCTCTCCACGGCACCGAGGGTATTTACCAAGGTAATGGCAGAAATGATGGTGCTCCTTCGAAAGCAAGGAGTCACAATTATCCCATACTTGGACGATCTCCTCATAAAGGCGAGGTCCAGAGAGCAGTTGCTAATCAGCGTAGCACACTCTCAGGAAGTGTTGCAACAGCACAACTGGATTCTGAATATCCCAAAGTCGCAGCTGATTCCTACAACGCGTCTGCCCTTTCTGGGCATGATTCTGGACACGGACCAGAAGAAGGTGTTTCTCCCGGCGGAGAAGGCTCAAGAGCTCGTGACTCTAGTCAGAGACCTCTTAAGACCGAAACAGGTGTCGGTGCATCGCTGCACACGAGTCCTGGGAAAGAGGGTGGCATCATACGAAGCCATTCCCTTCGGCAGGTTCCATGCGAGGATCTTTCAATGGGATCCGTTGGACAAGTGGTCCGGATCGCATCTTCAGATGCATCGGCTGATCACCCTGTCTCCCAGGGCCAGGGTGTCTCTTCTGTGGTGGCTGCAGAGTGTCACAACTGAGGGCCTGAGCTGACGGGAGGCAGCCTCAGTTGTAGGGGCTGAGATGTACCGGAACCTGGGAGGTTATATCAGACCCCTGGACATGTAAGTAACATGAATAATAACTGCCCGAAGGCGTGACCACGACAACTTGGATAAAAGTCAATGATGTTTATTATGACAACTCCGCAACACAGCAGCAGTAAAAGAAAACGTAAAAGTCAGCAAAGAATAAATACAGTTCCTGGGTACTACAGGATGGCAGGAGCCACAGGGCACTGTTAGTGTGAGATAGTTCTTATAATCTTCTAGATGGAAAGTCCTTACCAGGCCTGACTGTAGCAATGGAGATAACCCAGGATTGTGCCAGCTGGTGTTCCAGGAAAAGCTGGGTTGCTGAAGATAAAACAGCTGCTGTGGATACTGGCTGGAACCAGACTGTTGTTAGCACAGAGTGGATACTGGCTGGAACCAGTTAAATAATAAATGAACTTGGGAGCGATGAAATATGAACTGAAATGTAGAACTTGAGAGCGGAGAAATAATAATACCGGTGGAGAGTGGTAAAGTGTAGAAAGGACACCGGCCCTTTAAGGGAAGCTGTACTCTGCTGGAAGCTGAGCTGGAAGCAGGTAATGTTGTAGCTGGAAACAGATGAATCCACAATGGATTGGAGAGTCAGGCTACACCGCAGGTGGAATGCTGGTGCGGGTCTCTATGGTGGAAGTCTTGAGACAGGAGCTGGAACCTGGAAGACAATCACAGGAGAGAGACAAACAGGAACTAGGTTTGACAACCAAAGCACTGACGCCTTCCTTGCTCAGGCACAGTGTATTTATACCTGCAGCAAGGAAGGGATTGGCTAGGCAATTATGCAGATTATCAATACTGAGAACAGATTGGTGGAAATGATCAGCTGACAGAATCCAAGATGGCTGCGCCCATGCAGACACTTGGAGGGAAGTTTGGTTTGTAATCCATGTGGTAATGAAAACAGTAATGGCGGCGCCGGCCACCGGAGACAGGAGGCGCCAGGCTGACAGATGCACATCCAACCACGCGGACACAGCGGAGGCCGCGGCTGACGTAATCGCCACTCAGACACTCTGCATGCAGAAGTTCAGGGACGGCGGCGGAGGCCGCGGGAGACGCCATGCCAGGTGTAATATGGCGTTTACTGCGACAGCGTCCCAGAGTGACAGGAGAGGATACAGGAATGTACACATCAGGATAACAGATGGGATCCGGTCCTGGAGCGCTGAGCCAGCCTTAGGAGGCATCTGATGGGTAAGAAATGGCGTCCAGATACCCGGATCGTGACAGCACCCCCCCCTTTAGGAGTGGCCCCAGGACACTTCTTTGGCTTTTGAGGAAACTTGGAATGGAATCTCCGGACCAAGGCAGGAGCATGGACATCAGAAGCATTGGTCCATGAACGTTCCTCAGGACCATAACCCTTCCAGTCAATAAGATATTGTAGTTGACCGTAACGGTGACGTGAGTCCAGGATCTTGGCCACTTCATACTCAACGCCTCGTTGAGTTTGGACTTTCGGAGTTGGAGGAAGTGAGGAATGAAACCGATTCAAGATCAGCGGTTTCAACAGGGAAACATGGAATGTCCTGGGTATTTTTAAGAAGGGAGGCAACTGGAGTCTGTAAGCAACAGGATTGATGACTTGTTCAATCTTGAAAGGACCGATATAGCGAGGTGCAAACTTCATACTGGGAACTCTTAACCTCAAATTCTTCGTGGATAACCATACCCGATCACCCACCTTGAGAGCAGGAACTGCTCGACGCTTCTTATCCGCAAACTTCTTGTACCTGAACGATGCCTTGAGCAGAGCTGATCGTACGCTCTTCCAGATATTGGCAAACTGATGCAAGGTGATATCCACTGCGGGAACAGAAGTTGCTGGAAGCGGTTGGAACTCAGGGACTTTAGGGTGGAATCCAAAGTTAGTGAAGAATGGTGTTGAAGCAGATGAAGAATGATACTGGTTGTTATGACAGAACTCGGCCCAGGGAAGTAATTGAACCCAGTCATCTTGAGAGGAGGACACATAGATGCGGAGGAAGGCCTCCAAGTCCTGATTCACCCTCTCGGTTTGACCATTGGTCTGAGGATGGTAAGCCGTGGAAAACTTTAGCTTGACTTGGAGGACTTGACATAAACTTCGCCAGAATTTGGCTGTGAATTGAACTCCTCGATCTGAGATAATTTCTTCAGGAAGACCGTGGAGTCGGAAAATCTCTTGTATGAATACTTGAGCCAACTTGGAAGCTGACGGAAGACCGGTGAGAGGAATGAAGTGTGCCATCTTGGTGAACCGGTCAACTACCACCCAGATGGTATTGAACTTGTTGCACATGGGTAAGTCTGTAATGAAATCCATCGACAAGTGGGTCCATGGTCGACGGGGAACGGCTAGTGGAACCATTTGCCCCGCAGGCGACTGGCGGGATACTTTATGTTGGGCACACTTTGGGCAAGATGCAATAAACTCCAAGACGTCCTTTTTCAGAGTTGGCCACCAATAGGACCTAGAGATAAACTCCAGGGTTTTTTGGATACCTGTATGTCCGGCAAAACGGGAAGCATGGGCCCAATGCATGAGCTTCTTCCTTAGCATCGGCTTCACAAAACTTTTCCCTGATGGGGGCGTAGAGTCCATCCCTACCGTGGAGAATGCCAACGGATTTATAATAGGATGCTTGTCTGAAGACTCTGACTCATTCTCTTGCTCCCATGAGCGGGAAAGGGCATCGGCCTTGCGATTCTGAGAGCCCGGACAGAACTGGAGTTTAAAGTCGAACCTGGAAAAGAAAAGTGCCCATCTGGCCTGACGAGGGTTGAGACATTGTGCGCCCTTCAGGTATAAAAGGTTCTTGTGGTCTGTAAGTATGGTGATTGAATGAGAAGCTCCCTCCAACAGATACCTCCACTCTTCTAGAGCGAGCTTGATGGCTAGCAACTCCTGGTCGCCAATGGCATAGTTGCGCTCAGCTGGGGAGAACTTCCGGGAGAAGAAACTGCAAGGGTGTAAATGGCCATCTTTAGCCCTCTGAGATAACACCGCTCCTACTCCAACGGAGGAGGCATCCACCTCTAAGATGAAAGGAGAGTCGATGTCAGGCTGTTTCAGAACAGGCGCAGAGATGAACCTTTGTTTTAAAAGATGAAATGCTTGCATGGCTTCTTCAGACCACTTGGACGGGTTAGCACCCTTCTTAGTGAAAGCAGTAATAGGCGCCACAATGGTGGAAAAGTCTCGTATAAACTTTCGGTAATAGTTGGCGAACCCCTAAGAACCTCTGGACCCCTTTGAGGGTTAAGGGTACCGGCCAATTTTGGATTGCTTGTAGTTTCTCAGGATCCATCTCTAGTCCGGAACCGGACACAATGTACCCTAGAAACGGAATGGACTTGACTTCAAAGACGCATTTTTCTAATTTGCAATAGAGATGATTGACACGGAGACGGGACAGAACCTCTTTAACCCAAAAACGATGTTCCTCTAAATCGTTGGCAAAAATGAGGATATCGTCTAGATAGACCACGACATGACGGTATAGAATGTCTCTGAAGATCTCATTGACAAAATGCTGGAAGACAGCTGGAGCATTGCTCAATCCGAAGGGCATGACGAGGTACTCATAATGTCCGTCACGGGTGTTAAAGGCGGTCTTCCACTCGTCACCCTCACGGATCCGGATGAGATTGTATGCACCTCGCAAGTCCAGCTTTGTAAAGATGGTAGCTCCGCTAACTCTGTCAAAGAGCTCAGTAATCAGGGGTAAAGGATAACGGTTCTTGATGGTAATGTCGTTCAAACCTCTGTAGTCGATGCACGGCCGCAGACCACCATCTTTCTTTTTTACAAAAAAGAAGCCTGCGCCGGCTGGAGAAGAAGAAGGTCGAATGAACCCCTTTGCTAGGTTCTCTTTAATATATTCCTCCATAGAATGCGTCTCAGGCAGAGACAACGGATAAGTTTGGCCTCGAGGAGGAACCTTCCCTGGAAAGAGATCAATCGGACAGTCCCATTCTCTATGAGGAGGAAGGATATCAGCAGAAGCTTTACTGAACACATCCGTGAAATCTTGATATGGAGGAGGTGGAACATCAGACGACCTGGGGGAGGAAGAACAGACAGGCAATACTTTAAACAAACATGTCTCAGCACAGGAGGAACCCCATGCCAGGATTTGCGTAGTCGTCCAATCAATTGTAGGATTGTGAAGACGGAGCCATGGAAGGCCCAGGACCACAGGGTGTGTGGCTCTTGGAATCACTAAAAAAGAAATAAGTTCGGAATGAAGAACTCCCACTCTCAGACGAACTGGTAGAGTCCTTAAAGAAATAACTGCATCAAAAATTTTGCTGCCATCCACGGCAGTTAAAGAAATGGACGAAGGAAGTCTCTCGGTGGGTAGGGACCACCGTTTAACATAGGCTTCGGTAATAAAGTTCCCAGCTGCTCCGGAATCAAGGAGGGCAATGACGTTCCGATAACGTTGAGCAACTTGAAGCGAGACTGGGAGATTACAATCTTGAGGAGATGGAGAGGAGATCATTACTCCTAGCCGGCCCTCTCCTTGGCGAGCTAGGATTTGGAGTTTCCCGGACGTTTGGGACAGGCATTAATGGTGTGAGACGGAGCTGCACAATAGAGACAGAGAGACTCGGAGAGACGTCTTCGGCGCTCAGCAGGAGTTAAACGGGAACGGCCAAGTTGCATGGGCTCATCTTTAGATGGTGACAGTTGACGAGGAGGAGGAGCAGAAGATTTTGGAGCAGATGATCTTCCACGCTCAGTTGCTCTCTCTCTGAAACGTAAATCAACTTTCGTGCAGAGTGAGATTAGCTCATCTAACTTAGAAGGTAAGTCTCTGGTAGCTAACTCATCTTTAATACGCTCAGATAAGCCATGCCAGAATGCAGCATACAGGGCCTCGTCGTTCCATGCCAGTTCGGATGCCAGGATCTGGAACTGTATCAGATATTGTCCTACAGTACGTGACCCCTGGCGTAAACGGAGAATCTCGGATGAAGCTGAGGTTACCCGGCCTGGCTCGTCGAAGATGCGCCTGAATGTTGACACGAAGGCAGTGTAGGAAGATAGCAGGGTGTCGGACCTCTCCCATAACGGTGATGCCCAATCAAGGGCTGAGCCACTGAGAAGAGAAATAATGTAGGCAATTTTTGTACGGTCACTGGGAAAATTGCCAGGTTGTAGCTCAAACTGAATCTCACACTGGTTGAGAAATCCCCTGCAGAATCTTGGAGATCCGTCAAATTTTGCTGGCGTTGGAAGATGAAGACGTGGAGCAGAAATGGGTAAGGTGGGTGGGGTTATAGCTGGAGTCACTGTGGTTGACGCACCAGACGCGCCTGATCCACGGAGAGTTGTCTGAATCCCATCCAGCCGAGTAGAGAGATCCTGGAGACAGCGGATGATGTGGCCCTGTGCAGCCTCCTGATGTTCTAGTCGGGCTGCCAGTTCTTGCATCGGCCTGGCCGCTTGATCCTGGTCTCCGGCTGGATTCATTAGGTCAGTGCTTACTGTCACAACTGAGAGCCTGAGCTGACGGGAGGCAGCCTCAGTTGTAGGGGCTGAGATGTACCGGAACCTGGGAGGTTGTATCAGACCCCTGGACATGTAAGTAACATGAATAATAACTGCCCGAAGGCGTGACCACGACAACTTGGATAAAAGTCAATGATGTTTATTATGACAACTCCGCAACACAGCAGCAGTAAAAGAAAACGTAAAAGTCAGCAAAGAATAAATACAGTTCCTGGGTACTACAGGATGGCAGGAGCCACAGGGCACTGGTAGTGTGAGATAGTTCTTATAATCTTCTAGATGGAAAGTCCTTACCAGGCCCGACTGTAGCAATGGAGATAACCCAGGATTGTGCCAGCTGGTGTTCCAGGAAAAGCTGGGTTGCTGAAGATAAAACGGCTGCTGTGGATACTGGCTGGAACCAGACTGTTGTTAGCACGGAGTGGATACTGGCTGGAACCAGTTAAATAATAAATGAACTTGGGAGCGATGAAATATGAACTGAAATGTAGAACTTGAGAGCGGAGAAATAATAATACCGGTGGAGAGTGGTAAAGTGTAGAAAGGACACCGGCCCTTTAAGAGAAGCTGTACTCTGCTGGAAGCTGAGCTGGAAGCAGGTAATGTTGTAGCTGGAAACAGATGAATCCACAATGGATTGGAGAGTCAGGCTACACCGCAGGTGGAATGCTGGTGCGGGTCTCTATGGTGGAAGTCTTGAGACAGGAGCTGGAACCTGGAAGACAATCACAGGAGAGAGACAAACAGGAACTAGGTTTGACAACCAAAGCACTGACGCCTTCCTTGCTCAGGCACAGTGTATTTATACCTGCAGCAAGGAAGGGATTGGCTAGGCAATTATGCAGATTATCAATACTGAGAACAGATTGGTGGAAATGATCAGCTGACAGAATCCAAGATGGCTGCGCCCATGCAGACACTTGGAGGGAAGTTTGGTTTGTAATCCATGTGGTAATGAAAACAGTAATGGCGGCGCCGGCCACCGGAGACAGGAGGCGCCAGGCTGACAGATGCACATCCAACCACGCGGACACAGCGGAGGCCGCGGCTGACGTAATCGCCACTCAGACACTCTGCATGCAGAAGTTCAGGGACGGCGGCGGAGGCCGCGGGAGACGCCATGCCAGGTGTAATATGGCGTTTACTGTGACAGCGTCCCAGAGTGACAGGAGAGGATACAGGAATGTACACATCAGGATAACAGATGGGATCCGGTCCTGGAGCGCTGAGCCAGCCTTAGGAGGCATCTGATGGGTAAGAAATGGCGTCCAGATACCCGGATCGTGACACAGAGTGCTCACCTTCTCGAGGGCCGCAGGTTCGGCATACAGGACTGGGTCCTGGTGACCACGGATGCGAGCCTCCGAGGGTGGGGGGCAGTCACTCAGGGAAGAAACTTCCAAGGGTTGTGGTCAAGTCAGGAGGCTTGTCTGCACATAAATATCCTGGAACTAAGGGCAATATACAACGCCCTGAGTCAAGCGAAGCCTCTGCTTCGCAACCAACCGGTGCTGATTCAGTCAGACAACATCAGCGCAGTGGCTCATGTAAACCGCCAGGGCGGCACAAGAAGCAGAGTGGCGATGGCGGAAGCCACCAGGATTCTTCGTTGGGCGGAGAATCACGTGCAAGCACTGTCAGCGGTGTTCATTCCGGGAGTGGACAACTGGGAAGCAGACTTCCTCAGCAGGCACGACCTCCACCCGGGAGAGTGGGGACTTCATCACGAAGTCTTCACTCAGATTACAAATCGATTGGAACTGCCACAGGTAGACATGATGGCGTCCCGTCTCAACAAAAAACTACAAAGGTATTGCGCCAGGTCAAGAGACCCTCAGGCGATAGCTGTGGACGCACTGGTAACACCGTGGGTGTTCCAGTCGGTCTATGTGTTTCCTCCTCTTCCTCTCATACCCAAGGTGCTGAGAATTGTAAGAAGAAGAGGAGTGAGAACAATACTCATTGTTCCGGATTGGCCAAGAAGGGCTTGGTACCCGTAACTGCAAGAAATGCTCACAGAGGACCCATGGCCTCTGCCTCTCAGACAGGACCTGTTGCAACAGGGGCCCTGTCTGTTCCAAGACTTACCACGGCTGCGTTTGACGGCATGGCGGTTGAACGCAGGATCCTAGCGGAAAAAGGCATTCCGGAGGAAGTTATTCCAACGCTGATAAAGGCTAGGAAGGACGTGACAGCAAGACACTATCACCGTATATGGCGAAAATATGTTGCCTGGTGTGAGGCCAGGAAGGCCCCTACAGAGGAATTCCAGCTGGGTCGGTTCCTGCACTTCCTACAGTCTGGAGTGATTATGGGCCTGAAGTTGGGGTCCATAAAGGTCCAGATTTCGGCCCTATCCATTTTCTTTCAAAGGGAACTGGCTTCTCTTCCTGAAGTTCAGACGTTTGTTAAGGGAATGCTGCATATTTAGCCCCCTTTTGTGCCACCAGTGGCACCTTGGGATCTCAACGTGGTGTTGGGTTTCCTGAAATCCCACTGGTTTGAGCCACTTAAGACCGTGGAGCTAAAGTATCTCACGTGGAAGGTGGTCATGCTGTTGGCCTTAGCTTCAGCTAAGTGTGTGTCAGAATTGGCGGCTTTGTCATGTAAAAGCCCCTATCTGGTTTTCCATATGGACAGGGCAGAATTACGGACTCGTCCACAATTTCTGCCTAAGGTGGTGTCATCTTTTAATTTGAACCAACCTATTGTGGTGCCTGCGGCTACTCGTGACTTGGAGGATTCCAAGTTGCTTGATGTAGTCAGGGCTTTGAAGATCTATGTAGCCAGGACGGCTGGAGTCAGGAAGACTGACTCGCTGTTTATCCTGTATGCATCCAACAAGCTGGGTGCTCCTGCTTCAAAGCAAACCATTGCTCGCTGGATCTGTAGCACGATTCAGCAGGCTCATTCTGCGGCTGGTTTGCCGCATCCAAAATCACTGAAAGCCCATTCCACTAGGAAGGTGGGCTCTTCTTGGGCGGCTGCCCGAGGGTTCTCGGCATTACAGCTTTGCCGAGCAGCTACTTGGTCGGGTACAAACACATTTGCGAAGTTCTACAAGTTTGATACCCTGGCTGAGGAGGACCTTGTGTTTGCCCATTCGGTGCTGCAGAGTCATCCGCACTCTCCCGCCCGTTTGGGAACTTTGGTATAATCCCCATGGTCTTTACGGAGTCCCCAGCATCCACTAGGACGTTAGAGAAAATAAGATTTTACTCACCGGTAAATCTATTTCTCGTAGACCGTAGTGGATGCTGGGCGCCCGTCCCAAGTGCGGATTTTCTGCAATACGTGTACATAGTTATTGCTTAAAAAAGGGTTATGTTATGTGGCATCCTTTGTTGATGCTCTGTTGTTGTTCATACTGTTGACTGGATAAGTTTATCACAAATTATACGGTGTGATTGGTGTGACTGGTATGAGTCTTACCCTGGATTCCAAAATCCTTTCCTTATGATGTCAGCTCTTCCGGGCACAGTTTCCTTAACTGAGGTCTGGAGGAGGGGCATAGAGGGAGGAGCCAGTGCACACCAGTAGTACTAAATCTTTCTTAGAGTGACCAGTCTCCTGCGGAGCCCGTCTATTCCCCATGGTCCTTACGGAGTCCCCAGCATCCACTACGGACTACGAGAAATAGATTTACCGGTGAGTAAAATCTTATTTTTTGCACCAAATTAATGTTTCCCCCCCCCCCCTCGTTTTGCACCCTGTTACTTGTGTACAGCAGGGGAAGAGTCCGGGAGCAGCTTCTCTGCAGCAAGCTGTGGAGAAAATGGCGCTGGTTAGAGCTGAGGGAACAAGCTCCACCCCCTCGATGGCGGGCTTCGGTCCCGCTGTTTCTTTATACTGGCTGGGCTTTATATACTGCCTCAGCAGTATCTATACTTGTGCCAGTCTATATATGAGGTAAAAATTGCTGCCCAGGGCGCACCCCTCTGCGCCCTGTGCCGTTGTGTGCATGGGAGCAGTGGCGGGCAGCGCGACCACTGCGCGGTACCTCACGAAGTTCTAAAGTATTCTGCCACCTTTGAAGTCTTCTTGCATCCTATACTCACCCGGCTTCTATCTTCCAGCTCAGCGAGGAGGACGGCGGCGCGGTTCTAGGACGACAGCGAGAACAACACCTGTGTTCCGACCCTCTGGAGCTAATGGTGTCCAGTAGCCTAAGAAGCAGAGCCTATCAGTAAAGTAGGTCTGCTTCTCTCCCTTCAGTCCCACAAAGCAGGGAGCCTGTTGCCAGCAGTGCTCCCTGAAAATAAAAAACCTAACAAAAATCTTTTCTAGAGAAACTCAGTAGAGCTCCCCTAGTTTGTGACCAGTCTACTTTGGGCACAGAATCTAACTGAGGTCTGGAGGAGGGGCATAGAGGGAGGAGCCAGCTCACGCCCATAAAAAGGTCTTAGAGTGCCCATGTCTCCTGCGGAGCCCGTCTATACCCCATGGTCCTTACGGAGTCCCCAGCATCCTCCAGGACGTAAGAGAAATTTATTTTTGTTTTGTTTTGTTTTTTTGCCCCTTAAATTTAAGCTAGGATTGAGAATTGGTATCAATGTTAGTTAAGTTAAGGGTGGCCATTGATGGGTACCAACTATCAATGGTTTTTTATTGATGTTAGAGGTTGGATGAATTCTCTGCCATAAATGGCAGAGATGCACAAATGGTTTTTTTTTTTTGTTTTTCCCCCAGCATGCTTATCCACATCCCCCTTTCCTGATAGACCCATCACTATACTGTGACTAATGACAGCATGTGCTACATTGATAAGAAGTAGCAGCTTAGTACTAAATGTGTTACATAGCTGAGAAGTACCTAAACTGCTTTTCACTAATATAACACGTTTTAACACCCTGATTTCTACTTCTCACCTACAGTATGTAACACTTTTAGTACTGAGCTGCTCTTTTTACACAGAAAATCAGGCAATTACCTGTCGTTTTGCCGGGCTTTGTCTGACACACACGCACACACACACCCCTCCCCTACACACACAGAAGCAAATGACCAGGTCAAGAATTTCGACCCGGTAATTGCAAATCAACACGGGTATTTTGTCTGTGTAAAAGGGCCAACCTGGGTCGAAATTCCCATGTCTCTAACACTGATAAATTTTTGGGTCGAAGTACCGGGAATTTCACCCCGTGTTGACCCTTTCTCACAGAAAAAGGACCCGTGTTTTTTGTGAAATTACCGGGTAGAGCTGTTTCACATGGTAATTTCATTTTCTGTGTGAAAGGGGGGGTATCATTAAACTGCTACTTCTCATTAGTGTGATACCTTGGGGCGGTTGGGTTGTGCTGGCCTGGTAGGTTCCGTGCTCTGGACTTGAACCCTAGGAATGTTAGGGACCCACCTGATGAGGTCACCAGGCTGTGGTAGGTGGACCCATATTTTTTGGGCAAAAATTCGAAGAAACTCTGTGTTAATCCATGTTAAATTGCAGAGTTTATTATAATTGTTCTGATTGCCAGTGGTTCTTAGTGTTTAGAGCAGTGATGGGGAACCTTTGGCCATCCAGCTGCTGTTGAACTACACATACCAGCATGCCTTGCTACAGTTTTGCTATTTGGCCACACTAAAACTGTTGCAGGGCATGCTGGGATGTGTAGTTAAACAACACCTGGAGGACTGAAGGTTCCCCATCCCTATTTTAGAGTATGCACCTGCATTTGCTCTTTTTTCTGTGAGGCACTACAAGTGTCAGCATGATAGCACCTCTTATGTTTAGAATTAGGATATCCCCCACCCCCATACCTCTCATAATTGGGTAACTGCTACTTTTTTCCCATCCTAATATAACAATCTTTAATCTCAAACATGAAATTGCCCAGAACAACCACAACTATTACCTTGACAATAACTTCCCCATACTCTAATGCCATAACAGTCTCCAATTGGAAGGAGTATTTTCAAAAGCTTAGAAATATCTTTGGTCATAAACTACTGAGGAGTTTGACCAAAGTTGTTTTCAGCCTTTCAACGTGTGATGGACAGTCTGAGAAGCAAGTGGGATAATTCCCTGCTTAAATGCTCGCAGGACCTCATTGTAATATTGCTTAAAAACAATTACCTCATACTCAAATGCAAAAAGAAAATTGAGATATTAGGAAAGAAATTGCAATCATTTAAAAGGGATCTTCAGTTCCCACCCAATAAAAAGGTTCTGGAGAATTCTCAATATAGAATTTTAGACCATAAATACAAGTTTGTTATGGACAAAAAGTCAATATTTGATATAGGAATTTTGATATATGAAAGACTGTCCAGTGGAAAAAGACATCCAACAAACATATCACAAGGACGCATATGGACTAATACTCTTCATTATCGTGCCTTCTACTCCGGATATCTATTGATTACAAGCAGCCAGTACTTTGCAAAATTTGTGCTCTATGCTGGAACACAAATATTGTGGAATACCGGTCCCAGGATTCATTTATTTACTGTAATAGCACAAATTAAGCAGTCAGCCTGGGGTTGCACAGCTACTTGCACTGATGCAAGTTATCTACCACTCAATTTCTAGTAAAAACTTTAAAATTAGAGCCTAGGAATCCAGATTTGCTCTCTGTACAACACCTTTACACAATTTGTCTTGCTGATTTTGTTGAGAGTGTAGACCAGAGTGCCCAAAAACATTGTCTAGCTGCATCCTCCTATCATACGATGTGATGTGCCCTGTGGTTCTGGAATTCTGCAGACAGACCATCACATTTTTTTATGATGGGATGAGTCTGTTTTTTTCGTTATGAGGTTCAATCTGACTAATCTCACAGTCAAGCTGAACCGATCTAGGCAGATGCATACTACTGTAGTCCAGATAATGTGTTTTTTCTAACTCTACATTTACTTTCATTGGTTCTGTGTACAGTGTTTGAAACTTAAGAACAACTCGCCCAATAGAAGAAATGTATTAGCCATCACTGCAAGTGCCCTGTCAAATTTCATATGTCCTGGCAAGTCTTGCTGTACAGCCTTAAAGCTGATGCACCCAACCCTTAGAAACAGTACAGTATATTTTCACATTATGTTCTGAAACTAGAGAGCATAGCGATATCCATTAGTTTTTCTGCAAATTGATAGTTATTTTGTTGCTACAGTATTTTTTTTCTACTTCATTGAGAAAAGTAAATTGGCTTCTCTGTATTTTGAATCCTGTGATGTGTACTTCATGCTATTTAAACTGTTATATACACTATGTAGACAAAAGTAATTGGACGTTGACAACAAATCGATCAGTGATATTTTGTTGACTCAGTATTTTGTAGGTCCACCATGTGCAGTGAACAAAATATCCACAATACAGACGAGGATTTAGGGGTTGCTTCACAGCCAGAGATTATCCATCCATACAGCAGTGCGAGTTCTGGGATCGATGGTCTCAACATTCGACATTGTAAAATATGCTCAATTCCATTCAAGGCCCCTGCTGCTTTCCAAATGGAACGGAACCCATCAGACGACAAAAACTCAGACTATCATTTTTCCTAAGGAAGTTTGTTGGTCATTAGCCTGGTGCCTACAGACATCCCATCTGGACATAGGTTGACTATTTTGTGTCTCAGATTGGGAGGTTCTGACAACGGATTCCAGTCTTCAGGGCTGGGGAGCCGTGACAGAACAGTACTTCTTCCAGGGACACTGGACCAAGGAAGAACGTTGCCTGCCAATCAGCGTTCTGGAACTTCGGGCCATATACATGGCACTTACCCATGCAAAAGAAATACTTCATGGCAAGCCAATTCAGAGTCTATCAGACAAAGCAACGGCAGTAGCGTACCTCAATCACCAAGGAGGCACTCGCAGCCAAAGGGCATTGAAGGAGGTAAGCTGCACGTTAAGGTGGACAGAACTTCATCATCCAGTCTTGTCCGCAGTATTCATACAGGGAGTCCTAAATTGGGAAGCGGATTATCTCGGCCAGCATGACATTCATGCAAGCGAATGGGCCTTGCACCCAGAAGTCTTTCAGATTCTGGTAAACAAGTGGGGACTGCCGAAAGTGGACATACAATACAAGTGGGGGATATGCAACCCTAGGCACTTTAAAAGTTCTTATATGTAAAAATACATTCCTTTTGTCTTGCGTCCTAGAGGATGCTGGGGACTCCAAAAGGACCATGGGGTATAGCCGGGATCCGCAGGAGCTTGGGCACACTAAAAAGACTTAATCTGGGTGTGAACTGGCTCCTCCCTCTATGCCCCTCCTCCAGACCCCAGTTAGACTTTGTGCCCAGGAATGACTGGATGCACACTAGGGGAGCTCTACTGAGTTTCTCTAGAAAATACTTTTGTTAGGTTTTTTATTTTCAGGGAGACCTGCTGGCTACAGGCTCCCTGCAGCGTGGGAGTAAGGGGAGAGAAGCAGACCTACTTCTGTGAGTTTCAAGGCTCTGCTTCTCGGCTACTGGACACCATTAGCTCCAGAGGGTTCGATCACTTGGTGCGCCTAACTGCTTGTTCCCGGAGCCACGCCGTCACCCCCTCACAGAAGTCAGAAGTCGGGTGAGTATGAGAAGATCAGAAGACTTCAGGACGGCAGAAGACTTCAGTAACGGAAGGTAAAGCACAGCGGTAATGCTGTGCTCCATGCTCCCACACACATCACCAGCGGTAGTCACTGGGTGCAGGGCGCTGGGGGGGCGCCCTTGGAGGCATGTTACTGGAGTTCAGGGCGGCATATTATGGTAGTGGGTGCCTAGGCACCCTTTACAGACCCCCGCCGGCATTTTTAGTTAGTTTGAATTTGGCGGGCCGTGGCCGCCGGGAAAGGGGCGGAGCTTCGGTCCGCTGCTCACACGCACCATTTTCTCCCGACACGCGGCTGAGGGAGAGACGCTGCCGGGACCTCCACGATTCACAACTACTAACGGGGGCATCTCCAGAGGGGAGCCGCAGTGGGGTGCTGGTTTTTTTATCAAACAGGCAGCGCTGGGTACATATATCGTTATACCGATATATGGGCGCTGGGGTGTGAGCTGGCATACTCCCTCTGTCTCCTCTTTCTGGGCTGCAGTGTGGGCCTGTCACCTTGCTGGGACGTTCTGTGTGTTGTGTGTGTCGGTACTAAGGGTCGACATGTCTGAGGCTGAATGTTATTCACCAGAGGAGGTTATGGGAGGTGTGGATGCGGAGCTAGAATTGGCACTGTCGACGCAGCCGACATCTGACTAATTAGCACTTCATAATACAATCAATTCCAATGTTGCTTCTTTATCGAAGAGGTTAGATAAGTCTGAGTCACAGATGCAGGTGTGGAAAAAGTCCATGGAGGAGGCTTTGTCTCAGGTACAGACCCCATCCGGGTCCCATAAGAGGACATTTACTCAGGTGGGGGATACTGATACCGACACGGACTCTGATTCCGAGGTCGATTTCACTGAGGCTGTGTTACATCCACATTTAGTTAAGAGTATTCAGTACATGATTGTGGCTATAAAAGATGTTTTACACATTTCTGATGAACCTGTGGTACAGGAAACAAGGATTTGCTTGTTCAAGGGAAAAAAAACCTGAGGTAAAGTTTCCCCCCTCTCATGAAATGAATACTCTTTGTGAAAAGGCTTGGGAATCGCCGGATAAGAAATGGCAGATTCCCAAGAGGATTTATATGGCGTATCCTTTCCCCTCTAATGACAGGGGAAAATGGGAGACATCTCCAACCGTTGATAAAGCTCTATCCCGTTTGTCTAAGAAGGTGGCGCTTCCGTCTCCTGACACGGCAGCTCTCAAGGATCTGGCGGATCGCAAGTTGGAGACGTGTCTGAAGTCCATTTTCGCTAATTCGGATGCTCTGCTCAGACCTGCTGTGGTGTTGGTATGGGTGAGTAGTGCTATTGCTAAATGGGCTGAGAATTTAGCTAGTGACATGGATACTCTTGGTAAAGATAATGTCATTTTAACTCTCGGTTATATTAAGGACGCTGCAGATTACCTAAAGTACGCGGCGAGGGACGTCTGTCTCTTGGGTTCAAGGACCAATGCCATGTCGATATCTGCTAGGAGGGCCATGTGGATCCATCAATGGAATGCTGATGCCGACTCCAAGAGGTCTATGGAAGCACTACCCTTCAAAGGTACAGTCTTGTTTGGGGACGGCTTGGCGGACCTTGTCTCGACCGCGACTGCGGGTAAGTCCTCTTTTCTTCCTTATGTTCCCACACAAAAGAAAAAGGCACCACATCAACAAATGCAGTCCTTTCGTCACAACAAATACAGGCGTGGGAAAGGTTCATCTTTCCTCGCCTCAAAGGGTAGAGGACGGGGAAAGAAACTTCCTGCAGCCTCAGGCGCACAGGACCAAAAGTCCTCCCCTGCTGGTACCAAGTCCACCGCATGACGCTGGGGCTTCCCTGGGGGAGTCCGGACCGGTGGGGGGCCGTCTTCGGATATTCAGTCAGGTCTGGATTCAATCAGACCTGGATCCTTGGGTGTTAGAGATCGTGTCTCAAGGATACAAACTGGAGTTTCGCGAGGTGCCCCCTCACCGGTTCTTCATTTCGGCCTTACCTGTAGTTCTTCCGGACAGGGAGGTGGTCCGGGCAGCGATTAAAAAATTGTGTCTGCAGAGGGTCATTGTTCCTGTCCCAGCGGGGGGGGGGGGGGGGGTTCTACTCGAGCCTCTTTGTGGTGCCGAAACCGGACGGTTCGGTCAGACCAATTCTAAATCTAAAATCCCTCAATCCATACTTGAAAGTGTTCAAGTTCAAGATGGAATCCCTTCGGGCGGTGATTGCCAGCCTGGAGGGGGGGGGTTTTATGGCGTCAGTCGACATAAAAGATGCCTACTTACATGTGCCTATATATCCTCCGCATCAGGCTTTCCTCAGGTTTGTGATACAGGATTCTCATTACCAATTTCAGACGTTGTTGTTTGGGCTTTCCACGGCTCCGAGGATCTTCACCAAAGTCATGGCGGAAATGATGGTTCTTCTTTGCAAACAGGGGGTTTCAATTATCCCGTACTTGGACGATCTCCTGATAAAGGCGAGGTCCAAGGAACGGTTGCTGAGAAGTGTAGAGTTGTCACTGTCGGTTCTGCGACAGCACGGTTGGGTGCTCAATTTGCCGAAATCCCAGTTGATTCCGACCACTCGGCTTCCTTTTCTGGGCATGATTCTGGACACGGATTTACAAAAGGTATTTCTTCCAGAAGAAAAGGCTCGGGAACTGCAGACGATGGTCAGGGAACTTCTGAAGCCGACGAGTGTGTCGATCCATCATTGTACTCGGGTTCTGGGGAAGATGGTTGCGGCGTACGAAGCCATCCCATTTGGCAGATTTCACGCCCGGGTGTTTCAGTGGGACTTGCTGAGCAAATGGTCTGGGTCTCACCTACACATTCACCGGAAGATAAGTTTATCTCCCAGAGCCAGAATTTCTCTCCTGTGGTGGCTACAGGGTCATCACCTCCTAGGGGGACGTTGATTCGGTATCCAGGATTGGGTACTTCTGACAACAGATGCAAGTCTCCGGGGCTGGGGCGCAGTCACCCAAGGAAGGATGCTCCCAGGGAAAATGGTCGCTCCAGGAAGCCTGTCTCCACATAAATATTCTCGAGGTAAGAGCTATTTACAACGGCCTGCTATAAGCAAGAAGCCTTCTTCAGGGTCGACCAGTTCTGGTACAGTCAGATAACATCACAGCGGTGGCGCATATAAACCGGCAAGGTGGAAAGAGGAGCAGAGCGGCAATGACTGAGGCCACAAAGATCCTTCGCTGGGCGGAACAACACGTGAGCGCACTGTCAGCAGTTTTCCTGCCGGGGGTGGACAACTGGGAAGCAGATTTCCTCAGCAGACACGATCTCCATCCGGTAGAGTGGGCTCTTCACCAAGAGGTTTTTGCAGAGGTGACAAGACGCTGGGGAATTCCGTTGATAGACATGATGGCGTCTCGGCTCAACAAGAAGCTCCCGAGGTATTGTTCCAGGTCAAGGGACCCACAAGCCACTGCAGTGGACGCCCTGGTGTCTCCGTGGGTGTTCCAGTCGGTGTATGTGTTCCCGCCACTTCCTCTCATTCCAAAGGTGCTGGGGATCATTCGACGAGCAAGGGTTCAGGCGATTCTCGTCGCTCCAGACTGGCCAAGAAGGGTACCCGGATCTTCAGGACTTACTGGTGGACGATCCGTGGCCGCTTTATCTAAGAGCGGATTGTTGCAGGTCCATGCGTGTTTCCAGACTTACTGCGGCTGCGTTTGACGGCATGGAGGTTGAGCGCCAGATCTTAGCTCGTAAGGGTATTCCCAGGGAGGTCATTCCAACTCTCATTAAGGCTAGGAAGGAGGTTACGGCGAAACACTATCACCGTATTTGGAGGAAGTATGTTTCCTGGTGTGAGGCTAAAAGGGCTCCTGCGGAGGTTTTTCACTTGGGTCGTTTTCTCCACTTTTTACAGGCGGGCGTAGATGCAGGCCTGAAATTAGGTTCCATCAAAGTGCAGATTTCGGCTTTATCTATTTTCTTTCAAAAAGAATTAGCTGCCCTCCCGGAGGTTCAGATCTTTGTGAAAGGAGTAATGCATATCAATCCTCCGTTTGTACCTCCTGTAGCTCCATGGGACCTTGATGTCGTCTTACGGTTTCTCATGTCTTCCTGGTTTGAACCTTTGTGTAAGGTTGAGTTGAAGTTTCTCACCTGGAAGGTGGTTATGCTTTTAGCGCTAGCGTCTGCCAGGCGGGTGTCGGAGTTGGCGGCTTTATCTCATAAGAGCCCGTACTTGATTTTTCATTCAGATAGGGCGGAATTGAGGACTCGTCAACAATTTCTACCGAAGGTGGTTTCTTCATTTCACATTAACCAACCTATTGTGGTTCCGGTGGCTACGGAAACGGTGGCGATTCTGAAATCTCTAGATGTTGTAAGAGCGTTGAAAATCTACGTCTCTAGGACAGCTGTTACTAGGAAGACTGATGTGTTGTTTGTTTTGTATGCTGCCAACAGGATTGGTCATCCCGCTTCAAAACAGACTATTGCACGCTGGATTTGTAGTACGATCCAGCAGGCTCATTCTTTGGTCGGACTACCGGTACCGAACTCGGTAAAAGCCCATTCTACCAGGAAAGTGGGCTCATCTTGAGCGGCTGCCCGGGGCGTTTCGGCGTTACAACTTTGCCGAGCGGCTACTTGGTCGGGTTCTAACACGTTCGCTAAGTTCTATAAGTTTGATACCCTGGCCGATGAGGACCTGGCGTTTGCTCAGTCGGTGCTGCAGAGTCGTCCGCACTCTCCCGCCCGTTCTGGAGCTTTGGTATAATCCCCATGGTCCTTTTGGAGTCCCCAGCATCCTCTAGGACATGAGAGAAAATAGGATTTTGGTATTTACCGATAAATCCTTTTCTCCTAGTCCGTAGAGGATGCTGGGCGCCCGTCCCTGTGCGGACTATTACTTGCAGTGTTTTTTCTTGCTGGTTAATTTAGTTTATACACGGGTTGTGTATTGGTTTGTTGCAGCTTGTTGCTGGCATTAATGCATACTGTTATCTGGTTTGAGGTTATTCCGGTTGTACGGTATGTTTATGGTGTGGGCTGGTAGTTTGGTAGCCCTTAGTTAAAACAAAAATCTTTCCTTGAAATGTCCGTCTCTCCTGGGCACAGTTCCTATAACTGGGGTCTGGAGGAGGGGCATAGAGGGAGGAGCCAGTTCACACCCAGATTAAGTCTTTTTAGTGTGCCCAAGCTCCTGCGGATCCCGTCTATACCCCATGGTCCTTTTGGAGTCCCCAGCATCCTCTACGGACTAGGAGAAAAGGATTTATCGGTTAGTACCAAAATCCTATTTTTGGATATTTCTAATTTTTTCCCTATGAACGAGTCCAATATTAAAATTCGGACAATCGGAGGAGGTATAAGGGGAAAAACGTGAAAGATACCTTAATGTGCTTCATAATCTCCAGTGACAGTGTGAGTGGGGTTCGCCTACCTTCTTCTGGTTAAAGATACCTTTATAAGCTTGACTCTCCATTTGTCTATAGTGAGTGTGGTACGCTCCATTTTGTCTATCTATCAAATCACGTTTAACAAGCCCCTTGATTATATTTGAAGCGGAAATTCCTGTTTCATGTACCAGTCATATCTGTACAAGAATCTGCATATAAGACTGTATCACACTATATATTTATTTTCTTTTTTTCCTCTTTCAAAACTCTGGCTACACACCGCATCATTTTGAGTGGGAATCAAATACAGAGTGGAACAAGAGGAAAACATGAAAACATCCAGTAACAAAGAAACGAATGTATTTTTACATATAAGAACTTTTAAAGCGCCCAGGGTTACGCATATCCCCCACTTGTATTGTATGTTGTATATTTTCTAGGTGTTTGGTGACATCTTTGGGTGATAAATTACCTAGGGCAGCTGATTATAGCGCCAGTGTAAGGGAATCTTCCATTTTCTTTACTTACTGCCGAAAGTGGACCTAATGGCCTCTTGTCAGAACAACAAAGTACCCGCATACAGGTCAAGAACAAAGGATCCCGAAGCAATCTTCGTGGATGCCCTGTCAGTGAAATGGGAATTTCATCTGGCATATGTTTTTCCACCAATCTCCCTGTTGCCCAGGGTGATTTGAAAAATCAAACATTAAAGTGGCCCAGACGAAATTGGTACACAGAGGCTGTTTGTGGATACTCCGTTCCTTCTAACTCCACGTCCAGATCTACTTGTCCAGGGTCCCTGTCTCTACGAACATTTTGATCGACTGTCTTGTCGACGTGGCTCTTGAACATCTACCTTGAAGGCGAAAGGGTTTCCACAAGAGATAATTCAAACAATGCTTAAAACAAGGAAACCATCCTCAGCTCACATCTATAACCGCATATGTAGCATGCGTATTTTCAGTGGTGCGCTGCCAGAATATGTGACCCTAATGGGGGTGTTCAATGCATGTTGGCTCATTTCCGACGGAGAGGATCCGACACTGCAGTATTCAATTTGCGGGCAAATCTGACTGGTTTTGTTTTTTTGGGTTTTTTTAAGTCGAATTTACATTGTCGAAAACGGCCCAAAAACCTGTCTGATTTGGCCACAAAATTGACAAAACATGTGAATCTGTGGCTAATCCGCCGAGTCGTATGTTTTACGACAACTCTGAAAAACGGCAGCTCCATTAAATAGGTTGAATCCTGATTCGACCACAAAAAGTCGTAAACTGCTGTCTTTCCGACTAGATGGCAATTCCGGCTACTATTGAATAGAACCCTAGGACTTTCAGAGCTATAACAATTCTAACATTCTTTCAAACAGAAATGGACCACGGTCTCTGCTTAGCTTCCTTGAAGGTACAAGTGTCAGCATTATCTGTATGGTTCCAAAAGATAATTGCTAACCTACAGGATGTTCACACTTTTTTCCAAGTAATGCTCCACATTCAACCTCCTTTTGTTTCTCCTGCAGCCCCTTGGGATCTAGAAATCGTCCTCAGCCGCTGAATAATGTGGATCTCAAATGGTTGACAGCTAAATTTCTTTTTCTTCTAGCAATTGCTTTAGCTAGAAGAGTATCCGATTTATGGGCGCTATCTCGTTGTTCTCCATTTCTGTTATTTCATCCAGACAGAGCAGTTCTCCGAAATAAATCTGGATATCTTCCTAACGTGGACTCTAAGATCCCCCTTAATGAAGAAATTGTAGTTCTGGCTTTTCAGGTACTGGACTTCTCTGTGGGAGATGCATCATTGGCCATAGTTTGTGCTCTAAGGATCTACGTGGATCGTACCAGTGCCATCAGAAAGACATACACTCTTTGTCCTGTATGGATTTCACAAGAGGAAATGGCCTGCCAAAAAGCACTGGCTAGATGACTTCGGATGACTATCTCAGAAGCATACTGTGAAGCTGATCTCCCTATCCCGGATGATATATCTGCCAATTCTACTCGTTCGGTAGGTCCTTCATGGGCAGCCCACCGTGGCGCCTTGGCTGAGCAACTATGTAAGGCAGCCACATGGTCATAAATTAACACATTCATTAGACATTATGCCTTTGATGCCTTTGCCTCTCAGGATGCTGCTTTCGGGCAAAGGATTCCCCTGTCCAATCAGGAGCGTTGCCTCCCTTAGTTACTGCTTTGAGACATCCCAAGGTATATCATGTGAATATCACTGTGGACCCTGAAGGAGAAATCAGAAGTTATGGTAGACTTAACGTTATAACTCTCTTTCTCTGAAGTCCCTGACACACCTGATTTGAGAATCTCTACACATACTAACCTATTCCTTCTGGTATGGAAGTATGTGTATGTTCTTCTTGCCTGATTAGGTCTCCCTCTTGATAAATCTGCTCCTGAGCTTTGGAACCAACTGAATGCCTGAGCCAGGAGGTGGGAAAATAGGGGGCTGGCCCGTTGTGTCCTGGGAGTCTGAAAAGCTTAGATCGCTTGGTGCCCGCTCTGCTATTGCTACCTAGTATCCCAAGGTATTCTATTTCCCGAAGTCCACAGGATATCTGTGGATACTGTGGAGTTCGGAGAAATAGAGTTATCGACGGTAAATCTACCGTGTTATTTTTATTGATTTTTTTTCTCACTTTTTTTCCCACACTAAAGTGGACATGGGCAAGAAGTTACTACTCGATAGTCCATTCCAGAATGCAAGGAAGTCAGTCCCAATCAGATATACAGATAGTTCCACGGTTATCTTGGCTTCTTTGCTGTGCCTAGTCACACCATGGTTTATTTACATAAACCCTTCATCTATTGTTCTCAGCTTTAATACAATACAGAGAACAATACAGCAGGGGATTAAGTCATTACAGCAGGTGATTAAATCCGATTGCCCCGTCTCAGTTAATCCAACTGGCCAAGATAAACGAGGACCCATCTGTACAAGGGTCCAGTGAAAATTATATTTGAGCACCAGCCAAACCTCAGCAAGATGGTGGTGACAGGTATACAGTTACCATTTGCAAGGGTGTATTCAGCACATGGAGCATCAAGTAAACAGCAGTTCCTTAGATTCCAGAGATGACAGCAGTGTTGTACAGTGGAGTTGGGATTAATGCTGAAAGGATGTTTTAAAACAGTGTATTGACTACTAAAACAGAAGTAATTCATTGGATAATTCGTACCAGACAGAGGGAAGGTACTGTACAGTGTGTTACCATGAATAGTTTACTGTACACTCAGAGCTGATTGTCTTTAACAGGTACACTTAAGTTATTACTAGGGCAGTTTTACATGGAATCAGGCTTCTAGAGACTTTGGGAAAGGTCTTCCCGGTAGACAAATATGTCCTGTTTAAATGGCTGCATCTACTGTAGCAGTGGCAGGGTTATTGGCTCACTACTTGAGGGTAAGCTCTGCCGTAGAGAATGTTCAGTCCAGGGAGGCCAACAAAGGATACAGGGGTAGGCCATACAGAGAAGCTGTCCCTTGTGGAAAAGTGCGCAACACCTGATCTGTCAATTGCAATGGTGGTGACATAGATCTCCTGTTGCATACAGTCAAACAGGTAGTGTGAGAGTCTGCACCCGCACTGAAGGGTCCAGTTAAACAAAGTTCTCATAATTCTCGTACCCAGCAGATAAAGGGCTCATCTGGCAAGAAGCCTTTATGCTCATAGTTGGATTTCTGGTAGACGGTTAAGCAGGTATCCTGGCGTAAACAATGCTCTCTTCCCTGCACATATACCCAAGCCCGTCATACAGTAGATGGTGGTAAGGGTACACTGATCTGAAAAGATGTTATCAGCAAAACATAATTGTTACTTCTACGCCTTTCATTTCCTATACTTACAACTGTTTGTCTGGAGAAGCCAGGTGTATTCTAGTTGAATTTAATTATGCATATGTACAGTAAATATAGCTTTGCAATTATTTTAATTTGTATATTTCAACGCCGCACGCTGGAATGTGATTTTGGTTCATCACTCTGTAATTACTTATTGGAGTGTGATTTTCTAGGATATTTTAATCCATGTTTAGACTGATTAAAAATTTGTCTGGTTTCTACGAGACTTATAAATATTTAGTTCTAGCTTGTCTGAGCCCCTTTGTAATTTAATAGTCTTCAGAGCTAAATCTGTCCATCTTGTATCGTGTCAATAAGATTGCTATTGCCGTGATACTTCCACTTGTTTAATTATAAATGCAGCTTCTCCATATGATCTTCTAGAACTATTAAGTCGCTTTTGACCATCACATCCTGTGGAGGAAACACATTGCTTTATCTGCAAATGTCTGTACACTAATTGAATAGGACTGAGTGACTGTCATTTAAAAATGGCTTTATATATTTGTAATTGGAGCCTGCAGTACACCACACAGATCTGGAAGGGCTGTGTGATGTTCTCGTCCCTTTTGCAGCTTATATAATAACAAAATAATAGTACTGACTGACCAGTAGATAGAGTTTTTATCAACAACTCCTGCAGCACTGGTGAACTAAATTTAAGGGTTTTTTTGTTTTGTTTTTTTCTGTTCCCTGTGGGATATTCTTTTATATGTTAAATTAAAAAAAAATGATAGAATTGTTTTGTTTTGAGCATAGGTAAATGTTGAAGCCTGTTGTAAAGCAATGGTATTGAATTTGCAGAGAGTTGTATTTTTGCATTGTATTGAGCGGTTTTGTCTTGAGTTGATCTGTGGGGAAGAATTGATTGAGCGGTGTTGGGGTTAAGATATATTTGCTCAGACGTGAAATGGCTAGAGACATTGATTTAACATGTTGCTTATGCAGGTTTTCACATGATAGATTATGTCTGACTAGCCGTTTCCCAATTTCCTGGTGCTTTTCTCAGTCATTTGGAATGTGTGCAGAGCTAATTCTGTTGGTATTCCTATACATGTAGTTTAGTTCAGTTCATTCCTATACTTATAGTTTGTCTGTTGCTTTTCCTATGTTCATTTTTACCAGGAAACTTTTGTTGAAATCCTATGAAAAATGTTAACATTTGGCTTTAACCCCAACAATGATCTACCTTAACAATTGCATTGTTATATCTTTATGAAAATATTTCTTAAATTTTTTAAATTAACTTTTTCTTTTATTATTTTTCACACTGGTTGGCGACTACATTTTTTCTAATGCACTAAATTATTTGCCATTTTAGTTATTTTCTTTAACGTAAAATTAAAGTTCCATTATTCCTCAGTTCGGTTCCAACAGTGAGTGGGAGAGCTATATCTAGTAGGGAAGCCAATCCCGGGCCATTTTTTCAATCCTGGGTATATTGATTGAAAAATATAGCTTTTAGCTAGGTGGCCACCCCCTCGCCCCACCTGCCCCCACATATAACTCACCATATACCGGGGGCGGGCGGGAGGGGATCATCCTTTGAACGCTGCTGGCGGCTCCCAGCAGCGGCTGACAGCGCAGCGTGACCTCTCACGCTGCGCTGGGGACCCAGAAGGAGGAAGCCGGGCAGCGTCTGAGGGTCCTGTGGACGCTCAACGCTGATCCCTCAATCCCCGGGATTGGAGCTTCCAATCCCGGGATTGAATCCCGGCCATTTTTGGCCCTAAATCCCGGATCCCCCCGATCCCGGGATTGGCCACCATAATATCTAGATGTGTTGTATTTGTAAAGAGCTGAAATCTCCCAGTGGTGAAATTCCCTACTTTGTGAGTTGTATCTCTTTATTATTTCCTTTCTAAATACCTTTTAGTAGGTTAATTACCTTTTAGTAGGTTACAAACATAGAATTTGACGGCAGATAAGAACCACTTGGCCCATCTAGTCTGCCCCTTTTTTATTTTATCCTTTAGGCAATCTCAACCCTTTTTTAAGCTTAATTCTTTGTAAGGATATTCATATGCCTGTCCCAAGCATGTTTAAATTGAACTACAGTCTTAGCACTTACCACCTCTGATGGGAGGCTATTCCACTTATCCACTACCCTTTCTGTGAAGTAATTTTTCCTTAAATTTCCCCTGAACCTCTCCCCCTCCAGTCTCAATGTATGCCCTCGAGTTCTAATACAGGTTGAGTATCCCATATCCAAATATTCCGAAATACGGAATATTCCGAAATACGGACTTTTTTGCGTGAGAGTGAGATAGTGAAACCTTTGTTTTTTGATGGCTCAATGTACACAAACTTTGTTTAATACACAAAGTTATTAAAAATATTGTATTAAATTACCTTTAGGCTGTGTGTATAAGGTGTATATGAAACATAAATGAATTGTGTGAATGTAGACACACTTTGTTTAATGCACAAAGTTATAAAAAAATATTGTCTTCAATGACCTTCAGGCTGTGTGTATAAGGTGTATATAAAACATAAATGTATTCTGTGCTTATATTTAGGTCCCATCACCATGATATCTCATTATGGTATGCAATTATTCCAAAATACGTAAAAATCCGATATCCGAAATACCTCTGGTCCCAAGCATTTTGGATAAGGGATACTCAACCTGTACTACTTTTCCTTTGAAGAATGTCTCCCTCCTGAACTTTGTTAAGACCCTTGATATATTTGAAAGTTTCTATCATGTCCCCCCTTTCCCTTCTCTCCTCCAAACTATACATGTTAAGATCTTTTAGCCTTTCCGGGTAAGTTTTGTGATGAGATTAATTAAGGTTTTTGTTGTGGTAAATGAAGGAACACTGTTTTGGAAACATACAATAACTGTACAGAACAACTGGATTATTGTTTTCTTCAGTAATGCTATTCACACATATACTGTTGTTTTATAAAACCTATACCCCAGTCTAAGATTTATGTTATTTAGTAGGTTTCCTACTGTAGTTTCAGAAAGAAATGTCATCACTTCCTCTTCAAAATATTGCGCAAGAGTACAGAATCACCTTGGATATGCAATAAGTGTGGTGCTGCTTTATATGGTTCAGCTATTAAAATCTAAAAAAAAAACCTCTTCATACAGGTTTTTGTGCCTGCTGATATTAAAAATCCCAGTGAATATACTCTCTCCTTATTTAAATGAAGCTAGATATTAACAGTATATTTGTGCGTGCCACTCAGCCTGAGTTACTGATAGTATGGCTTAATGGGATCTTTAAATAGTATGCAGCCATTATTCTATCTAGCACAGCATCTTTCTCTCATTATGGTGTGCCAAGGCACCGACTGGTAAAAGTGTACTGCTGGCTTGTGGCGTGTGATCATTTTATTCCAAATGAAAATGAATATAGCACATTTTACAATGTTCAGTTCTACTGTGCTTTTTAGTAGTAGTTGTTGTTTTGTTTTTTTGTTTGTTTTTTTATGTTTGAGCTCCCAGATCAGGTATTTCACTCCCAAAAAATAACCCTAAAATGATTCATTTTGTCAATATACTGATCATTCTGTGACGGCAATAAAAACTATTCATGTACAAGTAAAAAAAAAAAAAAAAAAATGGTGAATATCATATTTTTTTATCACTGTGCCATGGACTCTAATGACCCATTTTGAACGGGTTCATAGCATTTATCAGAACGCCATGTCATTATTAGGTAAAGAACTCAAGCTTTTATGTAAGTATTGATGACAGCTCTGCACTCATCGGCAGTCACAGGGTGTTATTCACTCTGTTTTCAGCACTCTGAATTCATTGCCTTCACCCCATATGCTCCAAGTGGTGAAAGCTAGCTGCTATAGATAAGCTGCTGCGTACAATGGTGGTCATTCCGAGTAGTTCACTCACTGCTATTTTTAGCAGAATTGCTAATAGGCTAAAATCCGGCAGTTCTGCGCATGCATATGCACGGCAGGGCGCACATGCTAAGCAATTTTACACAAAACTATGCTATTTTACTCACGGGCGCACAAAGCTTTTCAGTCACTCTGTTGATCGAAGAATGATTGACAGGAAGTGGGTGTTTCTGGGTGGTAACTGAGCGTTTTCCGGGAGTGTGCTAAAAAACGCAGGCGTGCTAGCAGAAAACGCAGGAGTGTCTGGAGAAACGGGGGAGTGGCTGGCCGGACGCTGGGCGTGTTTGTGATGTCAAACCAGGAACTAAACGGACTGAGGTGATCGCAATCTAGGAGTAGGTCTGGAGCTACTCAGAAACTGCAAGGAAATACTTAATAGCAGAATTGCTAATCTTTCGTTAGCAATTCTGCTATGCTAAGATACACTCCCAGAGAGCGGCGACTTTGCGTTTGCATTGCTGCTAAAAGTAGCTAACGAGCGAATAACTCAGAATGACCACCAATGTTTACTGGTCAGTTCTGATAACAGATATTTACTGCTGTAATATCTTATGTTTGTTATTCTGGGTTGTTAAAGAGTGAAAGTATGCACAAATTCACATTATCTGTAGGTTGTTACTATTTGGTACTGTAAGTACAGTGGCAGAGTATTGCTGATTTTACTTTGATGGATATAATTCATGCCATCTTTCCTAATTCTAAATGCTGTATATATCAGATAAATTGTGATTTAGATAAAATATAATACAATAGCATTGTATTTTAATATATGTGGTCATCATGTCTTATTTGGAGTGTTTTGATAGGTAATAGGGAACTATTACAGGTTGAGTATCCCGTATCCAAAATGCTTGGGACCAGAAGTATTTTGGATATCGTATTTTTCCATATTTTGCAATAATTGCATACCGTAATGAGATATCATGGCTATGGGACCTAAATCTAAGCACAGAATGCATTTGTTTCATATACACCTTACACGCAAAGCCTGAAGGTAATTTCAGCCAATATTTTTTTAATTTGTGCATTAAACAAAGTTTGTGTACATTGAGCCATCAGAAAACAAAGATTTCACTATCTCACTCAAAAAATTCCGTATTTCAGAATATTTGGATATGGGATACTTGACCTGTATTGGGTACCAACATAGTGCTCCAACCACTGCCCATCATAATTGTAAAAAATGTTGGACAATCACAGTAAAAAAAAAAAAAAAAAAGAATAAATAAGAAAATGGTTTTATAATTGAAAGCACAATATTGTATTTTATTGTAGGCACACACAAAATATTACAGCAGTTCCTATGTGAATCGTTGAGTTTTTCTAGGCAATAATATTTCTCTTGATCTGTATGCCACAGTATTCCAGTCTGGCGCTGCTGGAAACCCCACTGTAAGGGTCTCCAGCAGCGCCTGAACTGTATCCCTAGTTCAGCTGTCAGCTAGGGAGATGGGCTCCGCAGCAGGGCAGCTCACCTGAGTGGGGAAAGGAACTTCCGGTGAGCGGAGGCGGCTGATCTCAGCGGAGATCTGGAGTCCTGTGTCTCAGCGGCTCCAGGCAGCGGTGCGGGAGAAGGTCCTCTCTCAGAGGCTGTGGCAGTGGGGAAGCACCGCGTACCGCGGCTTGCGTGCAGCGGAGATAGCAGCACCTCCGCCCACACAAGGAAGTGGCTGTATTACTCAGAGAGGAAAAGAGAAGTTCTGTGAGACTATCAGACTTGTACTTCAATCTCCCTCAGAATCTACATTGAATTCTCAGGCGCACAAAAGGGTCATAGTGTTTTCTAAGGTGTCCAGCGAGAAGGAAACACTCATTTCATTGTGAATTCCCTTCTGGCAATTGGAGGATTTGCAATTTGTTCTGTGATCTGAAGAGGGAAGCAGGTGAATTTGCCTGTCCCGATTCAAGCTAAGGGAGGGCAAAGACTTCCTTGATATCCATGGTGAATCATTTTAACTGCTTATGTCTCTGTTTCACTATGGTGGTTAATGTCTAAATATGGTGTTTGGAGAGCGCTACTGTTAATGCACATTTTTTTTTTGCTATTTACGGTCTTCTTGTGTGACTTGTGGATACACACACCTGTGTATTGTGTAGCTGCACTTCAATCTAGTGCGCACGGAGTCTGAAGTCCAGTTTTTCTTCTCTGTATGCCACAGTGTTTTAATACTGTACCTTGTGTATTATATTGGTCATCTCTTTTCTTATTCCCTGGTAGCCGTATGATAAACATGTGGTTACAGACCTGCTCAGGCATTTGCGAGTTGGCATTTTAATTATGTATTTTCAGTGCTCAGTTGTAGTACACCATTAATTCAAATATCTCTTAATTTAGTACTAAAGGACATGTTTTATTATGTAAAATGTAACATCTGCTTCTGTTAATATGGGAAATATAGACTCCATTATAAAGCTTTCGGTTAAGCTGCAGATAAATTGCTTACCATATGTTTTTTGTTTAATGGTTCTTAACACAATCCATTGTGAGTTGCATAGATAAATCAAAGACTGACAACAAAACCCAAAAAGTGACATTTTCATACATAGAAATGAAGGTAAAGTCCATAGTTAAATATCATCCCAAATTTCCACTTTAGTCTCCGTCCAAAATGTATGATTGAATTTTGTCTTTTCCAGAAATCTTAGCTGCCAGTGACTGGATACTGTACTTGTTGAGAGAGCTAGGCAACTCCAGATTCAGTTGATGACAAAGCCATTTTAAGTTGCATTTACTAATCAGTAGCATTCTTTGCCTGTGACCAAAACTATGAGTTTTTTTAATCTACTTTGCTATCCACTGTTCATTTTTATAATAATGCATTTATTGCAAACTACTATACAGTTATTGAGTATATTGTTAATAAAGCGTTTTTTGACAAAATTATGTCTAAAAGCTCCCTAATACTCCTTTCACACCAAATTTCTAACCCAAGTTATTGCTAGGGCAACCTGGATCCAAGTTTGAAGTGAAAGGGTCTACCTAGGTAGTGTTATCCAGGAATCCGACCCTGGTACAGATGTGTCTGCCTTCGGCTATTTGCAGCAACCACAACTGGTTTGTCACAAATAGTGTGCTGCAGCTGTGTGCTAGAAAAGGGAATGTACACATGCTAGATAGTTTTATACTATCCCACTATATAGGCTATGACACAAATTTAAAGTATTGTTCCTGCTACATGTTTGTATGCTTCAAATAGTGTACCAAGTTTTTTTCATTCTGCCACACACACAGACTGTATTGTGTAGTATCAGCACTTAGGAGGAGACAGGAATTATGAGTACAAGATATAAAGAATGACTGTCTACTGCATGCTGAGCTCTCAACATATACTTGTTAAATCGCTTCCTAAATAGATGTAAATAATAGCAAATGAATAGCGAAAGTGAATACAATTATTACAGTGCCTTCACTTGCCAAATCCTTTCGTACTGTTTATTTGTAAATTGGAAAATATTGGTTAAAATGTTGCTTTATACACTAGTCCAGTGATTCTCAAACTCTGTCCTCAGGACCCCAAACAGTTCAGTTTTCCCAGGTTGCCAAGCAGGTGTACTCATTACTCACACATATTAAAAGATCCACTGATGGAGCTAATTATTTCACTTGTAATTCTGTGACGTGACCTGAAAACATGAATTGTTTGTTGTCCTGAGTTTCAAGTTTGATCTCCCTCATGGATGGGGTCCATGAGGTTACTCATATGGGCTCTGTAGCTGAGATCAGGAAACCTGCATTGGAGGACTCTGGCCTCAGTACTTCCAGATAAAGGGGGCTACACTTCCCTGTTTTTGGAGTATGCTGCCCGGCTTCGTCCACTCCTCGACCCCAAATGGCTGCAGCCTGTCAATCAGGATGCTGCTCAGGGGGCATTGCATGCGACAACACAGAACACATTCTGCACATGCGCAGAACAGATCATGCTCAGTTGTCCCACCATCTGACATCTTCAATTTAGGCCCACTGGCCCTCTTTGACTCCATGCATTAAATATCTTTGATGTGTAGTTGCCCATTCAATAGCCTACCTCTAATTGGGCCAAAACACAATTGTGCAGCCGAGCACACAGGGAAAGAGACAATTTTCTGACAGTTAGATTGCCTTAATACTCTACACGATGTATGGCAGCGATCTATATTTACACACTGAAGTTGGTTGAATGATTGTCAGATGAATTGGAGAAGTTTGAAAACCAAACCAAATGAATCCGGACTGTTTTCAGCCATTTTCAGGTTTTGAACAACCATCATTCAGTACCATACACTGAATGATATTCATAGTCGCTTAGTTGGCATGCTTATATGATTATTGCAAGAACTAAGATATGCTCTGCCATTGCGGCGGCTCCTACTTACGTTAGGTAGGAGGGCTGCCGCTGGTGAGAGGATTGGAGACAGCCAGACACCAGAAGTGTATCCCGCAGATGCCGTACTGCAGCCCATAGAAGCTTAATTAGATTGGCATGCACCAAAGGAAGGGAGTGGCTTCCTACAGGCACAGCCTGGTCTGGCAGTCCCCCAGGGAGGAAACCCCTCCCAATGGGACTGCCTTGTGTATTTGTCACTGACAACTAGGACTTGTAAAAGGAACCATATTGAACTACCAATCCCACAACTCTCACTATTTATTAATTGACAACTAGCTGTTTTTTCGATCTCTCTTATTCTGTTTGTCGTTTTAGTGTTGTCGCCCCCCCCCCCCCCCTCGTTTTCTCTCTCTCTCTAGCTCTCACTTAATTTCTCTTATCAGTCTCTCTCTCCTCCCTTATCTATTTCTTTATATTATGTTGGCACTCTTTCCACCTTGCCCTCCCTTTTTTATCTTTTTCTGTTCATCTTTCTTTTGTTCTTTTGTCTCTGTCACTACTGTCCTCTGTTGCCTTTATCCCTTTGTTTCGGTCTCATTTTAAACTTTAGTACCATCTCCTATGTATGACCATCTTCAGTTCTTGTAATTGATGTCACTGTGGCTCTGTGCATGATGCTGCGCTGGCCCACGTGTGTCCACTCGGCATACCTAATGTGCACGCCTGCGTGCCTGGATTGTGTGTTGAAACTTTATGGAGGGCTAGTGAATTGTTTTGTAGTTTTCTTTTTAATGAGACTTTGTGGGAGGTGCATTCATGCCAACATGATGACTTTTTCTTTTTTTTTTTATCAGCACTTGATTTTATTATATATAGTTTATCCTTTGGTCTACCTTTTGTTTTCTTTGCATTTGTAAGATGTTTTTTTTTTTTTTTTTTACTGTATGTGGCCTGTAAATTCTTTTGTACTATACCGTTATGCATTTTTGATTGGGGGTAATGCTGTCACAATGTACTGTGTTCTGCTGTAAAGCTTGGTACACACTGTCCAATTTTTTTTTTTTTTTTATTATTACAGGTTGAGTCTCCCTTATCCAAAATGCTTGGGACCAGAGGTATTTTGGATATCGGATTTTTCCGTATTTTGGAATAATTGCATACCATAATGAGATATCATGGCGATGGGACCCAAGTCTAAGCACAGAATGCATTTATGTTTCATATACACCTTATACACACAGCCTGAAGGTCATTTTAGCCATTATTTTTAATAACTCTGTGTATTAAACAAAGTTTGTGTATATTGAGCCATCAGAAAACAAAGTTTCACTATCTCAGTCTCACTCAATAAATTCCGTATTTCGGAATATTCCGTATTTCGGAATATATGGATATGGGATACTCAACCTGTATTATTATTTTTTGGGGTTGCTCTGACAAGGCGATTTTTCAGCAAATCAAAGACCCCAATATTTGAGCTACTGTACATACTAAAGGTGCATACACACTGGGCGTTTTGCCCAGCGTGTATGCACAGCGATGATCGCTGGGCTGAAAAGTTCTCAGTGCATACACACTAAGCGCTTTTCACCCCTGCCCAGCGGGGGTGAGCGGCTTTCCATAGCAGGACTCTATGGCTCATCGCTTGTGCATACACACTGGGTGGCTTTGTGCTGAAAGCAGCTCAACACACCAAAAGTGAGCTGCTTTTAGCTCAAAATCGCCCAGTGTGTATGGGCCTCAAGCGTTTTGTGGGGGGTTTTTTTTGCAAGTTTCTGCCACATACCACTTAATATGCATGTGACTGTCCATAAGGAGGATGACATAGTCACATAAGAATGCAGGAAATACGGTCAGATTTATCACACTGCACAATGGGCCTAATTCAGACCTGATCATAGCAGCAACTTTGTTAGCAGATCGGCTAAACCATGCGGGGCACTGCGCTTTGGTTGTCACAGCCGCAGCCTGCCGCACACCTCAAACGCTGCCTGAAGGTGACATCGGTGGTGAGTACACACCGGGGACCCCGCTAGGGGGGTCCCCGGTTCAAAGTGCAGCTGACCATCATGATGTTTCAACTCCGGGTTCAAGGGATCAATGTGGTCCCTTATCTAGACGATCTTCTGATAAAAGCAAGATCCAGGGAGCTTTTGTTGCTCCATATCGACCGCACCATCCGTCTTCTGTCAGACCATGGGTGGATACTCAACTTGCAGAAGTTCCACCTGGAGCCAACTCAGAGGCTCCTCTTCCTGAGGATGTTGCTGGTTACTGTGGCCCAGAAGGTGTTTCTACCAGTGGACAAGGCGACAACACTTCAGGAGATGGTCCGCATGGTGCTCCGCCCTACTCGAGTGTCCGTACATCTCTGCATAAGATTGCTGGGAAAGATGGTTGCCTCTTACGAGGCAATCCAGTATGGGAGGTTCCATGCCAGAACGTTTCAGTTGGATCTCCTGAGCAAGTGGTCTGGATCACATCTCCAGATGCACCGGATGATTCAGCTGTCACCTCAGGCCAGGATTTCCCTCCTGTGGTGGCTACAGTCTTCCAATCTCCTGGAGGGCAGGAGTTTCGGAATTCAGAATTGGACCCTCCTCACAACGGATGCGAGTCTGAGAGGATGGGGAGCTGTCACCCAAGGGGCGCAGTTCCAGGGCTGGTGGAACTGCGGACGATCTACAATGCTCTACTTCAAGCCTCTCCTCTGCTCAAGGATCACGCGGTCCAGGTACAGTCGGACAACGCCACATGTAACATGGCATGTATCAATCGACAAGAGGGACAAAAAGCAGAGCCCGCATTCGAGAGGTGTCAAAAATACTCCTCTGTGCGGAAAGAAATGCAAGAGCCATGTCGGCAGTCTTCATTCCGGGTGTGGACAACTGGGAGGCGGACTTCCTGAGTCGTCACGATCTCCACCCTGGGGAGTGGGGACTCCACCATCTGGTGTTCCAGCAGATCATCGACCGGTGTGGTTGCCCACAGATAGACGTGACAGCTTCTCGTCTCAACAAGAAACTTCCCTGGTATTGCTCGCGGACCAGGTACCCTCAGGTGAGGGCAGTGAACGCGCTGGCGTCTCTTTGGCCGTACCGGCTGGTCTACCTGTTTCTCCGATCCCATTGCTCCCAAGAGTGCTAAAGCAAACCAGGTATCAAGGTGTCCAGGCAATTCTAATTGCCCCGGATTGGCCTCGGTGGGCGTGGTACGCGGATCTTCTAGATATGTCCGTCCAAGACCCTTGGCCTCTACCACTCAGAAGAGATCTTCAAGGACCGTTCGTCTACCCGGACTTACGGAGACTTTGTTTGATGGCATGGAGGTTGAGCGCAACAGCCTAGCTCACAAGGGCCTTTCCAAGAAGGTTATTGCAACCATGGTTCAGGCCAGGAAACCTGTGACATCAAAACATTGTCATCATATCTGGAGGAGATATGTCTCTTGGTGTGGGGAACACACATATCCACCTGCAGAGTTTCACTTGGGACGTTTCCAAGTTTCCTTCAGGCTGGTGTGGATAAGGGCTTACGCCTGGGTTCCATTAAGGTCCAGATTTCAGCTCTCTCCATTTTCTTTCAGTAGAAATTGGCAGTGTTGCCAGAAGTTCTTGCAATGGGTACTCCACATACAACCTCCCTTTGTGCCACCTACAGCACTCTGGGATTTGGATGTGGTGTTGAAATTTCTACAGTCTTCCTGGTTTGAACCTCTGATAAATGTAGAAGACAACTACCTCACGTGGAAGACTGTGATGTTACTGGCCCTGGCTTTTGCTCGTTGTGTTTCAGAATTGGGTGCCTTATCGTATAAAAGTCCCTACTTGATCTTTTACGAGAACAGTGTGGAGTTCCGGAGTAGACAGCAGTTCCTGCCGAAGGTTGTCTCCGCGTTTTATCTGAATCAACCTATTGTATTTCCATCCAGTTCTGACGCTTCTGCTCCTCCGGAGGCATTGGATGCTGTGCGTGCCTTGAAGATATATGTCAAGCGTGCAGCTCGGGTCAGAAAGACTGATTCCTTGTTTGTGCTCTATGATACGCAGAAGAAGGGTTGCCCTGCTTCATAGCAGTTCATTGGATTAGGCTTACTATCCAACAGGCCTATGTGTCTGCAGCCTTACCTGTTCCAAAGTCTCTAAAGGGCCACCCTACTAGATCAGTGGGCTCTTCCTGGGCGGCAGCCCGTGGAGTCTTGGCCTTGCAACTATGCCGAACTGCTACCTGGATGGGGAAGAACACTTTTGTGAAGTTCTACAAATTTGATACCCTGGCCAAAGAGGATACCCAGTTTGGGCAGGCTGTGCTGCAGCAGTCTCCGCACGTTCCTGCCCGTTCTGAAAGCTTTTGGACGTCCCCATCATACTAGTTTCCCCCAATATCCCTTATGGATGCTAGAGAAAATAGGATTTTAATACCTACCAGTAAATAATTTTCTCGTAGTCCATAAGGGATATTGGGCGCCCGCTTCAGTGCGTGGACTTTTCTGTAGGTTCTTGTTCTATAGTTACCTGTTAAGCTGTTGCTGCTGTTGTTACCAGCTGTTGTTGGTTGTTTGTGTTAGTGGTGTGCTAGTATGTAAATGTCACCCCCATTTCTGTTATGTTCCTTTTCTCATATATGTCCTTGCTCCTTCGGGCACGTTTTACCTTTAACTGCCTGTGGGAGGGGGGATAGAGCCAGCACACCCAGTTGAAGAAATTGGACCCCGTCTGTACCCCATCATACTAGTTTCCCACAATATCCCTTATGGACTACGAGAAAAGGATTTACCGGTATGTATTCAAATCCTATTTTAATATAATTGAGAATAGCACAAAAGGTCATATACTGTATAATTAATACATAAACAATAGATGATAAACATCAATTAATGTTAGAGGGACACCTCTCTTTAAGACAATATAGAAACTTACTAAGGGACATATGCAGTTAAACGCAGTAATTTACCACAACTATTTGTCACACACACAACGCCCCTTCCGACCTATAGGAGTTCCTTGCGCTACGCTTAATCTACAATTTTATACAATTTCTTCTGCAGCAAAAATACTAATCCTAAGCAACTAGTGACTAAGGCCGGAATTCAATTACCTGTGGTAAAATACTGCAGGTGACGATAGCCTCAGGCTTTAACAATGAATCCTGACTCCTCCCCTTTCCAGTCCCAACTCCTCCCCTTGCGCCCACCTGATGACAGTATGATCGATGGAGCAGTGTGGTTTAAGAAAGGAGAGTGCCTGCATATACCAATATATTTTCCAAAGTATTCTATATTGTATAAAAATTTTTACCAACAGTTGCCAGTAGAGCAATATGTCAGTGGTTCTCAAACTGTGCGCTGCGGCACCCTGGTTTCCCTCAGGACACTTGCAGGGGTGCCTCAGGTTGTTGTCCCAGCGCTGATTCAAATTATTTATGGTCAGTTTAAGAGGCAAAACCAGTGCTGGCGACTGTCAATCATCTCAATAGACCAGATCTGTGACTGTGTGTATAAAACTGGCCAGAGTCACAACGCTGGGCAGAGTTAGATTTAAATGAGTCACAGATCTGGGCAAATACACCTGGCATTGAGGAGCAGCTGGCACGGGCATGGCACAGCCAGGCGTGTTTGAGGGGGTACATGTACACCATACAGACAGACAGGGGCACTGGCTCACCGTGTGGTTGACCCCCCCCCCACATCAGCACGCTCAGCAGGGGCTCGCTGGCGCAGAAGAGCTTCATTTTCTGGTACACACAATGCTTCTTCTTGGTCTTGCTGGCGGTGCTGCTGCAGTTGGAGGCCATGGTGGGCACCGTCTCCCAGGAGCGCTCTGGGCACAGGTCAGTTACCGGGATCCCGCCTCCCGGCTCATTGGCCTCAGCTAACAGGTGCTCATGTCCCCAGTCTTCCTACCAACATCCGGTCCAGATGGATAAATCGTCACTCAATGCAGCTGCGGATTGGGACGCCGGATCAGTCCCTGGTCGGCCAGCCCCCCTGCTCCCCTTAGCGGCAGTTTTGTGGGGCACCTGCCGCTGTGCAGGTGTCATACCGCCTCTTTCATCTCCAACCCCGGCAACCCCACAGCTAGCTGCAGTGCTGCTGCTTGCGGTGAGGTGCGCCCAGCTCCTTCTTACACTGTTCATTAGCCGGCGGCCAGCGCTGCAGTGAAGTCTGCGCTGCGTACATGCTCCGCCCCCCACCTCCCTCTGGCCATAGCGTCTCCTGGGGGCTAACCAGTCACTCCCAGTCTCTCATTACTGCAGTACCTAGCAGCCGCGCAAGGTCTGCAGTGTTTGGCTGAGGAGTGTGGGGAGGGATGCGGGCGGAGGAAGCAGGACTCCAGCCTCAGAGAGTCAGCCCCGCCAAGTCTCCAGCAGCAGCATCAGACCCCAACAGGTTGGAGTGGAACAGCAGCAGCAGTGACTCCGGTAAGACACATCTGTCACTGTCATCACTGTTTTGTCGCTAATACCAATCTCTCCCGTGCCCTGTATAATGTCCTGGCGCTGTCACCCCTGTCCTGGCCCACTCACCCCTGTCCTGGCCCACTCACCCCTGTCCTGGCCCACTCACCCCTATCCTGGCCCAGTCACCCCTGTCCTGGCCCACTCACCCCTGTCCTGGCCCACTCACCCCTATCCTGGCCCAGTCACCCCTGCCTTTGCCCTGTCACCCCTGTCCTGGCCCTGTCGCCCCTGCCTTTGCCCTGTCGCCCCTGTCATTTCTGTCCTTGTCCTGCCGCCCCTATCCGGGTCCTGCCCCCCCCCCTATCCTGGCCCTGGCACAGTCACCCCTGTCCTTGCCCCGTCACCCCTGTCCTTGCCCCGTCACCCCTGTCCTTGCCCCGTCACCCCTGTCCTGAACCTGCACCTCCTAATCCCCTCCCCATCCATGCCCCCTCGCATCCGCAGCATCTACATACACCCTCTCCCAACCGCAGTCTCCCCCCCCCCCCCCCCCCCGCAACTGCTACATTCTGTATATCGTGCCCTGCAGGCGCTGTTCACGCCATTGCAAGGGGCTATGCCCCCTTCACCATCGGATGCCCTTTCATTGTGCAATATTTAGCCACTGACAAAACTAGGAATGCAGGTAATACTCCATATAATACAAATATTGAACACCAGACAGGCATGCAGGGGTTAAGGGGGCGTTGCCCTTTGTGACGGTGTGAAGAGCGCCCGTATGGCGCGATGAAGCACCTAGTAACATATATTGACAAACATAATCAAATCCTGTCCCTCACAACACAACTGAACCTAAGAATGACATATAAACACAATTTACTTTATTTTATACTGTATTTCTTTCTAAATTTCTCAATAAGAAACTTTTGGCCTAGGGGTGCCATTAAAAAATTCTGATACTCTAGAGCATAGGTTCTCAAACTCTGTCCTCAGGACCCCACACAGTTCATGTTTTGCAGGTCACCTGTAGATTGTTGAAAGGGGACAGTTGGTGATACACAGTGCAGCTGCTGGGTGAAATGGAAAACATGAACCGTGTGGGGTCCTGAGGACCGAGTTTGAGAACCACTGCTCTAGAGTGTCGTGAATCAAAAAAGTTTGGGACCCACTGGCATATGTGCTGGTTAGGAAATATATGATAGGACAAAACCACACAGTGGCTGCCAATTAGGGGCAAAATGGCTCAATCAAGGGTCCCCTTAATACTTGATATGACAAGCAAGATAAAATTACAAGAAACCCCTGGTGAGCTCAGTGGATAAAAAGTAGAGATGAGCGGGTTCGGTTCTCTGTGAACCGAACCGTACCGAACATCACATCCCGAGCCCGGATCCGTGTCCGGCTCGGGATTTCCCTCCAGACTCCGATACCAGAACGAGGCAAAACATCATCATCCCGCTGCCGGATTCTCGCGGGTTTTGGATTCCATATAAGGAGCCGTGCGTTGCCGCCATTTTTACTCCAGTCCTGGAGAGAGTAGCGAGAGGACGTGTCTCTCCTCAGTGTCTGTCTGTGCGGGAAAGTGGTGTGGCGACCTGCTCTGTCTTTATGTGCATCAGTCCAGTGGTGGTGTCTTGTGCTGCATCAGTCCAGTCACAGTGATGGTGTCCTCTGCTGCCATATGTTCAGTGCTGCTGTATAAGTCCAGTATTATTTACTCCAAATAAAGGGGTTATTAATATTTAATCCAAATAATATTTACAGGGTTCGCCCAGTGTGGTGTATATGTATGCTCTCCTGTCCTGCATTTTGTTATGTGACTCCAGAAAAATAATGGAGAACGAAAATTTGGAGGATAAAATAGGGAAAGATCAAGAACCATTTCCTCCTACTACTGCTGCTGCTGCCGCTGGGAGTCGATCATCATCCCAGAGGGGAAGTCGGAATACTACTTGTACTATTTCAACTAAGCAAATGGCTGTCCAACAGTCCTTTGCGAGGAAGATGAAATATGACTCTATATATATATATATATATACCCTGTTCCAAATCGGATAACTGAGGCCTTGACAGCTATGCTGGTGTTAGACGCGTGTCCGGAATCCGCCATTAGTGCAATGGGACTGCAGTGCCACTTCTAGATTGGCCAGGTGTTTGTGCCGCACACTTTTGTCGCTTAGCTTAGTCATACAGCTACCTCGTTGCAACTTATAGGCCTAAAAACAATATTATGAGATATTCAGAATAGACTGGAAATGAGTGGAAATGAATGTTATTGAGGTTAATAATACCGTAGAATCAACATTACACCCAAATTCTGTGATTTGAGTTATTTTTATGTGTTTTTTTTCAAAAAGCATCCAGATCCAAAACCTGAAAAGGGTGGATTTGGCAAAACCTATCCAGATCCAAAACACGAGCGGCGATACAGATCCAAAACCAAAACACAAAAAGTGCCCGCCGCACATCTCTAAAAACAGGTGCAGACCCATCAAGGGATTTCAGAGGGAAAAGGGCCCTAATTTGCACACCTTAATTTGGTAGTGAGGTGCTACTTAGAGATGAGCGCCTGAAATTTTTCGGGTTTTGTGTTTTGGGTTCGGTTCCGCGGCCGTGTTTTGGGTTCGAACGCGTTTTGGCAAAACCTCACCGAATTATTTTTGTCGGATTCGGGTGTGTTTTGGATTCGGGTGTTTTTTTCCAAAAACACTAAAAAACAGCTTAAATCATAGAATTTGGGGGTCATTTTGATCCCAAAGTATTATTAACCTCAAAAACCATAATTTACACTCATTTTCAGTCTATTCTGAATACCTCACACCTCACAATATTATTTTTAGTCCTAAAATTTGCACCGAGGTCGCTGTGTGAGTAAGATAAGCGACCCTAGTGGCCGACACAAACACCGGGCCCATCTAGGAGTGGCACTGCAGTGTCACGCAGGATGTCCCTTCCAAAAAACCCTCCCCAAACAGCACATGACGCAAAGAAAAAAAGAGGCGCAATGAGGTAGCTGTGTGAGTAAGATTAGCGACCCTAGTGGCCGACACAAACACCGGGCCCATCTAGGAGTGGCACTGCAGTGTCACGCAGGATGGCCCTTCCAAAAAACCCTCCCCAAACAGCACATGACGCAAAGAAAAAAAGAGGCGCAATGAGGTAGCTGACTGTGTGAGTAAGATTAGCGACCCTAGTGGCCGACACAAACACCGGGCCCATCTAGGAGTGGCACTGCAGTGTCACGCAGGATGTCCCTTCCAAAAAACCTGAACCACTAGCCATGAACATAGGCCAGGGCCTCAGCCGTTCCTTGCCACTCCGTGTGGTAAATGGCATATTGGCAAGTTTACGCTTCTCCTCCGACAATTTTATTTTAGGTTTTGGAGTCCTTTTTTTTCTGATATTTGGTGTTTTGGATTTGACATGCTCTGTCCTATGACATTGGGCATCGGCCTTGGCAGACGACGTTGCTGGCATTTCATCGTCTCGGCCATGACTAGTGGCAGCAGCTTCAGCACGAGGTGGAAGTGGATCTTGATCTTTCCCTAATTTTGGAACCTCAACTTTTTTGTTCTCCATATTTTATAGGCAGAACTAAAAGGCACCTCAGGTAAACAATGGAGATGGATGGATTGGATACTAGTATACAATTATGGACGTACTGCCACGGTTAGGTGGTATAAAAAAACCACGGTTAGGTGGTATATATTGTAATACAATTATGGATGGACGGACTGCCTGCCGAGTGCCGACACAGAGGTAGCCACAGCCGTGAACTACCGCACTGTACACTGGTTGATAAAGAGATAGTAGTATACTTGTAACAACTAGTATGACTGACTATGACGGTATAAAGAATGAAAAAAAAACCACGGTTAGGTGGTATATATTGTAATACAATTATGGATGGACGGACTGCCTGCCGAGTTCCGACACAGAGGTAGCCACAGCCGTGAACTACCGCACTGTACACTGGTTGATAAAGAGATAGTAGTATACTCGTAACAACTAGTATGACTGACTATGACGGTATAAAGAATGAAAAAAAAACCACGGTTAGGTGGTATATATTATAATACAATTATGGATGGACGGACTGCCTGCCGACTGCCGACACAGAGGTAGCCACAGCCGTGAACTACCGCACTGTACACTGGTTGATAAAGAGATAGTAGTATACTCGTAACAACTAGTATGACACTATGACGGTATAAAGAATGAAAAAAAACCACGGTTAGGTGGTATATATTATAATACAATTATGGATGGACGGACTGACTGCCGACACAGAGGTAGCCACAGCCGTGAACTACCGCACTGTACACTGGTTGATAAAGAGATAGTAGTATACTCGTAACAACTAGTATGACACTATGACGGTATAAAGAATGAAAAAAAAACCACGGTTAGGTGGTATATATTATAATAATACAATTATGGATGGACGGACTGCCTGCCGACTGCCGACACAGAGGTAGCCACAGCCGTGAACTACCGCACTGTACACTGGTTGATAAAGAGATAGTAGTATACTCGTAACAACTAGTATGACTATGACGACGGTATAAAGAAAGAAAAAAAAATACCACGGTTAGGTGGTATATAATTATACAATTATGGATGGACGGACTGCCTGCCGAGTGCCGACTGCCGACACAGAGGTAGCCACAGCCGTGAACTACCGCACTGTACTGTGTCTGCTGCTAATATAGACTGGTTGATAAAGAGATAGTATACAACAATATACTACTATACTGGTGGTCAGGCACTGGTCACCACTAGTCACACTGGCAGTGGCACTCCTGCAGCAAAAGTGTGCACTGTTTAATTTTAAATTAATATAATATTATGTACTCCTGGCTCCTGCTATAACAACCTGCAGTGCTCCCCAGTCTCCCCCACAATTATTATAAGCTTTTATACATTGATGTGCAGCACACTGGGCTGAGCTGAGTGCACACAGACTGAGTCACACTGTGTGACTGCTGTGTATCGTTTTTTTCAGGCAGAGAACGGATATAGCAGAGAACGGATATATTAAATAAAAGTTAACTTAACAACAACTGCACTGGTCACTGTGGTAAACTCTGTCTGCACAATCTCTCTCTCTCTCTCTCTCTTCTAATCTATTCTAATGGAGAGGACGCCAGCCACGTCCTCTCCCTATCAATCTCAATGCACGTGTGAAAATGGCGGCGACGCGCGGCTCCTTATATAGAATCCGAGTCTCGCGAGAATCCGACAGCGTCATGATGACGTTCGGGCGCGCTCGGGTTAACCGAGCAAGGCGGGAAGATCCGAGTCGCTCGGACCCGTGAAAAAAAACATGAAGTTCTGGCGGGTTCGGATTCAGAGAAACCGAACCCGCTCATCTCTAGTGCTACTCTGCTTGAGACTTAGTAAAGTGTACAAAGAGGAAAAGTAGCAGGTGCACAATCTCACACTAGCTCAACCTGTAGTAACCAGAGGCATTTAGCATATTCCTGGCCAGGGCTATGAGCTTACCCACCGCATCAAGGTAGCCTCTCATTGGGTAAGTCCCTAACACTAACTATAGGGGTTCAGGTCCGGGGGCAAGACACCCCAGAGCCACCCACCCATCAAGGGATTTCACCAGGGAGCCTTTTTTTATGTACACACTATTCATAAACATTCTAAACACATTATATAAAATGCAATGTCCATTTATTAAACATATAACATTCACATAAAGCTATGCACAACATTAAATATAAAATCTCCCCAAAACTAAAATAAAAAATCCTGTTAAAAAATTAATTCCTGAAATGTGTCACTTGGGGCGCGGCCTAGCGGGCAAAGAGACCAGACGTGCTGCCGCCGCGCTCCGAGTTCCCGTCTCCCTTTCCCACCGTGGGAGCGAAGCTACGGTGGGCTCAGGCTCTTAGCCCGCACCTACATCAGGCCAGCACAGCACGGGGCACCAGGAGGTAGGCGCGCGGAGCCGGGGAACACAGGAATCGGTTCCCACGGGTTGCGGCCTACCTTCCTGGGTGATGCCGCGGCCTCCAGTTCGGATCTACTCGGCCGCACGCTGGCCGGCGTGCATCCTTTTCTGCATGCTTGTGGGGGCCTCCATAGATGGCAGCAACAACCTGGCAGTGGGGCCTGAAATTACATCCTTGGGTGCCAGTGCTGTAATGATATCTCCTGCTCCTGCACTCACTGTGCCTTCCAGGGTAAGCAGCATTTCTCTCCCATACTCTTCCTCAGGCTGTGTTTCCACCACCTGGTGACTATACTGCCCCTGGTTACAGACTTCCCCCGGCCTCTCCAGACCTCTCCCCTTGCTCGGACTGAAGCTACTGGAGGTGGGGAGCAGCGGACGGGGATATCAGCAGCACCTTTTACTGGTATAGGCAGCCGCTCGCTGGCCAGCCTGTCTAATACCTAGTGTTTTGCTTTACTTTGGAATACAATATTTACATTGTCAGCACCCAGCAATTTTTCTCTATCTCCACCATCACAGTGATTATGGATAAATATGTGGCCAGGCCTCCGCGGGGTTCCAAGGGTGGCCAGACGGGCAGGGGCCGTGGTAAAGGCACCCTATCTGCCTCTCCTGGTACCCGACAGAGGGACACTGACAGAGTTCAGCCCTATGATGCTAGTCCTCCTGCCATCACTGGCTCTCTAACCTCTCAGGAACTCACCACTCTCCTGGCCTCGTTATTAGACCAGAAACTAGTGCCGCTAAAAGGCCAGAGCGGCTTTGACTGATCAGGAGAAGTCGGTATCCTCTATGGTTAGAAGGTTTAGAGAACAAAAATCGTAGAAATAATGTCCGCATTATAGGCCTCCCAGAGTCAGTTAAATATGCAGATCTGATGCCACTGGTTTCTGAGTGGCTCCCACAGGAGTTGGGATGTGTTTCGGCTGGTTCTAAGTTGTTGGTGTAAAGGGTACATCGAGTAGGCCCTGACAGGCAAATTTCCAGAGATCGCCCGCGCCCAGTAATTTTGAGGATCCTGAATTATGCCGATAAAGTGCGTCTAATGGAGGCTTATCGAAAATGTACGGATCTTCGCTACCAAGGTGCAAAGCTGCTACTGTTCCAGGACTTTTCCTATTTGGTAGCTATGAGAAGACGTGAATTTGCCCCAGCCTGTAAAAAATTGTTTGAATTAGGTTGCTGTTTTTCACTTCAATACCCTACAAAATTATGTGTCTTTCATAACGGCAAACCCGATTTTCTTGAATCGCCACAAGCGGCCAAGAATTTCGTGGACTCACTCTCATCAAGATCCTCAACATTCAGATCGGATGAGGACTGACGCCGAGTAGTGATATTTGCATTATTGTCTTTCTTCCTCTTTTTCATTCCAGTCCTTAAAGTTATTATTTATCTTCATTGCCGCTACTTTGTTTTTTATTGTTTATTGTTTGTCACTATGTGGCCGACTGAGAGCTCTTGTTCTAAAGTTTGTGGGTTCTATTGCTTACTGTTTGTATTACTACTGATTTTGTGGTTTAGGAGCACACACACTGTTTTTATATGTCCATTTCACCGCTGTTCTACTGACAGTGTTATTTTATACTCTACTCTTATTCCCCCTGTCCCTTCTCCCCTGGTCCTACTGTTCCTGTTATCAATTTTGGCAGTCTTCTAGATAGCCCTCTTGGGTTTGGAAAAGTTATAAGATGTTTTGTAACTCGATTATCTGTTTTTTTGTTTTTCTTGAGTGGCTTTTATATGCAGGTGTGGCTCTACACTGTAGGTGTTTACTTGTTTGCTCCCGCCCGCTCGCTGGGATGGGCTGGAATCATCTGTTTCCTAATATTTTAATGACTCTCTAGCCTAGAGTGGGCTTAGGATAATATGGCTCATACGTCTGATAGCTCCACTAGGAATCAATCTTTTTTAAAATGTATTTCCTGGAATGTAGAGGGAATCAATTCTCCTATCAAGAGACGCAAGGTATTATCATATTTGAAGCGTATCAAGCCTGACAATGCATTTTTACAGGAGACCGACTGGGATGTGAAAGACCCGAATATACTTAGGGGACAGTGGGTGGGTGAATTTAAAACTGCTTCATTTACTGCCAAACGTAGAGGGGTATTGATCTTATTTAGAAAACACTTGCCCTACACAATTAAAGACACGTGGTCTGATCCGGAAGGCCATTTTCTTTTTATTAAACTTTCTCTTTTGGGTTTCCTGTATACATTGGCGGCGATATACGCCCCCATGGGCTCCCCTAGGAGATTTTTTGCAGAATTATACTCAAAGTTACAGTCTTGGGCACAGGGTGAAATACTACTTTGTGGCGATTTCAATTGTGTTGTTTCTAGGGGATTGGACCGCTCCTCTGGCCAGGGTGTGGAGGGGAATGTCTCCTCTCTGGCTTTGTTGATTGACTCTTTGAAATTGTGCGATCCATGGAGTTGCCAACACACAGTCTCGAGAGAATATACGTTTTACTCACACCCCCACCATACCTCTTCTCACATAGATTTTTGGTTGCTGTCGGATTCATTGTATAGTAGGGTGGTTGACATGGGTATAAATCTTATTGCTCTTTCTGATCATTCGCCAGTTTGGGTTACTCTTTCTGTTAAGGACCCTTTGACAACTTCTTATAACTGGAGATTTCCTGTCTACCTAGCTAAATCTACTGATTTTCGCAATCACCTAGTAGCTGCGTTTTGTAATTATGAACAGGATAACTCGGGCCACCTTGATGATATTCATTTGTTTTGGGCGGCGGCAAAACCGGTCGTTAGAGGTCAGATAATGGAATATGTGGCCAGAAAATGGAAACGGCTCTCAAAAGTGATTGAAGAGCATAGTAAATTGCTGACAATGGCGTATGATACGATGCTGAGGTTGGACTCTGCTGCCTCTCGTCAACACTACCTAACCGCTAAGCTTATGATGCTTTATGTACCGAACGAGCCCAATTTGCTCATGATATTCAGCGTAGTAAATATTACTATGGATGCAATCAATCGGGGAGACTGCTTGCTAACTTGGTTCATTCCCACACCACCCCTTCCCGTATATTACAAATCAACCCTCTCAATGGACCCTCGGTTACAGATTCATTTGGTATTTCTGATCAATTTAGAGAATATTATCAGTCGCTATATAAATCTCCGCCTGATTGTCCTTCTGAGGGCGCCCAATTCCTTTCCAGAGCAGATTTACCTACCCTGACGGATGATGAGAGGGATTTTTTGACTGCCCCAGTGACTGACACAGAACTCTCCTTTTTGATCAAATTGCTGGTCAAAGATAAATCCCCAGGCCCAGATGGTTTTGGCGCTGAGTATTACCAACTCCTACTAGACAACTTATTGCCCCACTTGATTACTTTATTTAATTCTTTGCTTTCTGGTGAACAACTCACTGAAGCCAGAATCATAGTTCTCCCAAAACCTGGCAAACATCCTACTCAGGTCCAATCTTACAGGCCCATTTCTTTGTTGAATCAAGACTTGAAATTATTTACTACATTATTGGCACAACGAATGCAGAGTTTTCTCCCTAGAATATTGCATCCTGCCCAAAATGGTTTTGTAAAAGGAATAACGTCGGTCCATAACGTACGTATTCTGATAGCAGCGATGCACCGCTATCGCCAACTCATTAACACGGATGCCATCATTGTTAGTTGCGACGCCGATAAAGCTTTTGATAGAGTTTCCTGGTCCCATATTTCACGTCTACTACAAGCCCAACTGTTTGGCCTGAAATTTACTGGTATATTTAATATGTTATATTCCCATCCAGTAGCCCACTTGACTATTAATGGGTTAAATTTGGCACCTTTTACACTGTCCCGGGGTACCTGTCAAGGTTTCCCCCTCTCGCCACTATTATTCAACCTGGCACTTGATCCCTTGATTCGCATATTTTTTAAAGACACAATGTGGCAGGGTATTGTTTTAGGCGACACAGAGGTGAAAGTATCAGCCTTCGCTGATGATTTACTTCTATATCTTAGCAACCCGAAACAGGCACTACCTTCCCTGCAAAGTATGTTGACTGATTTCCACCAGGTGTCTGGTTTTCTTATTCATTTTCATAAAACAGTAGCTTTGGCGCTACATACTGCTGCTAAATTGGGATGGGGTTCCTATTTTCCTTTTCGATGGGCTCAGGATCACTTGTCATATTTAGGCTTGAAATTTCCCAGCGAAGTCACTAAAATATACTCTGCCAATTACTCTCACTTCATATCCCAAATGTTGAGAGATTTTGAAAGGTGGAAACATCTACCGCTATCGTATGTTGGGAGATGCCATTTATACAAGATGATTTCCTTCCCTAGGCTTCTCTATCCGGTCCAGATGCTGCCGTTCTTATTGAATAAAAAGGATGTTGCCTCTATTAATAAGGTGCTATCCAAATTCATATGTGCGGGTAAACGCCTTCGGATATCCCTTTTGAAATTACAACTGCCATTATCGTTGGGCGGCATTAATCTTCCTAACATACAAGATTATGCGATAGCATCTAATTTGCGGTATGCTCTGGACTGGGTAGGTGAGGCCTCACATTTTGTTAATCTAGATATCGAGCAGGGCTTTCTTACTGATAGCTCCCTGCCTTCCATTTTACACACCACGTCACCTTCTTTACCTGTTGAGGTTAAGCCTAATACACTATAAAATAACCCTTGTGTGGCCTGGCGTCTATTTCCCGTAAACGTATGGGTTTGTCCTATATTCGCACTATTTTTTCACCTTTGTTATATAATCGTGACTTCCAAAAAGGTAGCCCACACGCGACGTTTAGGACTTGGCATCTCCATGGCACACATCCTGGCCGGGCTTAAGGAGCTATTTCCTAATGTACAAATCCCCATATTCGCCTATTTCCAGGCCGGGGTTTTGTGGTGAAACTGTTGGCTGACCTGAAAAACTCAAGCCATTTTACTGCATTTGATGTTTTAGTTAGGACCCGCATAGGTGCCCCCTTCCCTACTTCTTTATTATATGAACAGGTTAGAAAAAACATTGACCTTACCACCCTGTCCACGGGCATGGCCAAATGGAGGGATTCCTTCCCCGATATTCCCTTGCAAACTATAGTCAAGGCTTTGGTTACCTTGAATAAACAGCTACTCTCCTCTTCGTTTGCTGAAATGCAATATAAGATTCTGCATAGGGCATACTTCACCCCAAGGCTTAGGTTTGTAAAGGGGGGTACTCACGGAGCGATCGCTGCTTAAAATCTAAGCAATCTGACTAGAATGCTTAGATTTTAAGCCTGATCGCTCTGTGTGTACCCCTACAGCGATAGCGACGCGCAGCCCCGCTCATCGCTATCGCTGGTGCTAGATTGGCCTGCCGCTGGGTGAAATGAGCGCCTCCCCCGTCTCCCCCCGCACGCTCAGCACACATCGCGCTGTGCTGAGCGGCGGGAGAGATGTGTGCTGAGCGTTTCGCTCAGCACATATCTCTCCCGCATCGGCCAGTGAGTACTGGCCTTCACTGGAGTGGCGGATAACTCTAATTGTTTCAAGTGCCACTGGCCTGAGGCTGATATTCTTCATTGTTTATGGTCTTGTTCAGTTGTTCATGCTTTCTGGACAAATGTTCAATCCTATGTGTATGATACTCTTAATATCCCTTTTGCGGTCACGGTGCCGTGGGCATTGTGGAAATATTATACCCATCGCTCTCTTCCTCGCCTTTCTAAAGGGACCAAAGCTACTACTTGCCAAAATAGCTGCGGTGGCTAAAAAAAACTATTTTATCCCAATGGTCTTCTCCCGTCCCCCTTTCACTCATGCTACCTGGCACGTGTTTACAGGATGGAATGGATTGACTGCTCTCTAGATTTAGAATCTAGATCACAGAAATTCTTTGACATCTGGCTGCCTTACAGTATGTGCTTACTCAATCTATTGAGGACAAGGAATTTATTTGTGGTATAGTTCGTCTTACCTCCTGGTACAACATGACTACTCTAGAGAGAGGCTCTCCGCCCTTTAGATACTGGGATGGATCCAACTCCAAAAATTGTGAAGCCCTTTGAGTGGTTAACCCCTCCTTCTCATGTGCAATGATTGTTAAATGTCGGTATAAATATGCTGTTACCTCTCTATTATTCCTCATATTGTTTGTTTGTTTTAATTTTTTCCTGTGGAGCTTTGTGACTTGCTACTGTTAGTCTGCCTGCCTGTATATGACACTGAAACTTTTCCTTATATGTTACAATAAATATATTTGAAAAAATGTGTCACTTATTCAGCTGGATAACTATCTGATTTAAGTGGCAGAAAATCTATGTATACATTGCAAGCAGTGGGTAATGAGTTCAGATGGCAGAAATTTCTTTGTATGGTTTTACCAAAATTAGTTTTTGCCACAGTTGTCGACTTTATAACTGCAAAGAGGTATCACAAAACAAAACCTTCCTTTATGTATAAACAGGAGTCTGTCTCAATAGAAACAATGCCTATTCTTGAGGCAGGACCATGAACACATTCTCCAAAGACAGACTTGTGCCTTCTGTGAGCAATGAGGGCATACTTTAGCAATGTCCACCTCTCCGCACAGCTCCAGTCTCGTCTCTCAACTTGGTGAGTCCCATGTGCTGATTTTGATAGCCGCTGCTTTCTCTCCTCTCGCCCATCTTGCCGAGCGCCGGCGGCTTGGTGAGTCCTTGGTGGGGATGTAGCCGCAGCCACTACAGCCGGGATGAATGCTGAGTTTTGCGGCTTCCTGTGAGGGCCAATCTTGGAAGCCATGGAGACCGTGACAGCGCCGGCGGCATTTTAAATGTGTCGCTGGCCATGACCCAATCGGAGCATGTCATCCAGCAGCCAATCAGGAGCCACCGATATGACCACTCATGATTGGCCGTGAGCTCAGATTGACTCACAGGCGGCCAGCACTATACTCTGCGCTGTCACGGTCTCCATGGCTGCCCGCGACTAAGCACTGTACGCACCAAGAGCCAGGAGGACGGAGAGCTGATTACAGCTGCACAATGCTAGGGGGGGGGGCATCGCCTCAATCGCCCCCCTCTGAATCCACCAATGGCTTTAACGGCCATGGATATTCAATTGCACTCCCTTTTTCATCCGACAGCCGTGTTAACAATAACTGATAAAGTAGTGTACTAATGGGCGTTATATGAAGAATCCATGAAAAGTTAATGGATTCTCACGTTAACAGCTCTGCTGCACATGTTAACCCCCTAGTTATCAGGGATTTTTTTCCAAGATGCTGCGGTAGGTGACAAAAAATCCCCAATATCTTCTGGCTTTGGGGCTAATTGGATAGCCCTGGGGGATCAATTAGCCCACAGCAATCTACTGTGGCTAATTGAACTATGGCCTATAAGTGAAATTCAGGAAAAAGTACTTATTGATACCCATTGCAGAGCATATACAGTAAGTTACGCCAGGCGTCTTGCAACAAATGGTGCAAAGAGAGTTGCTGTATAAGGATACATATACGTTTGCTGTCCTAATTTGGTTGGAATCAATCTAGTCTGTCATGTATGGCAAAATTAAAATTGAAATGATAAATTTGCATGAGCTCTGGCATTGGTTCAGGTACTAAAGCAGTTCAGTGTGATATCTGGGTCTGTTACTGCAGTTGGAAAATAAACAAACAAATGATTTTGTGCTAATTGCAGGGAATTTATTCTGTGTTCTCAGTGTTCTAAAATGTATTTTTATTTAGTTATCTGGTCTCTCTGTAAGGATTTTAAAATTAATATAAATGTGTTTTATAGTCTGCAGCTTTTGTTGCCTTTATAATACACATGAACACACAGCAGTCCAAGGTTAGCTATCCACTGTATGACACGTTGTTTTTAATTCTATATTTATTTCTTTTTTCATTATTACAGAAATACAAAGGTGGTCGCTGTGATGACATTTTGAAGTGGAAGCCACCAAACATGAATTCAGTAGACTTTCGACTAAAAATAACGAAAGTTGGGGGAGAAGGGTAAGTTCTTAGTTTCTGATTGCATCTCTCTATGTTACATTGTAGCTGCTGTATGAAAAACCAAGGACAAATTTGTATCACTACTTCAACTTACACAAGTTGAACATTTGCATCTCTATAGTATATCTGTTAGGCAGATTTAGCAATGTAACTGCACAGCTGATACCGGGGTGTAAGTTCACACCAGGCACAAGGAGGTAAAATAGCCCTTCCCCCAGTGGCCCTGGCTTGCAACGTGTGCAGTAGCACAGCTGAGGGGTAAGTCAGTGGTCACCAGGATTGGACCCTGACCCGGTGGCTTGCCAATGGTACATCTGGGAGAATAGAGATTCCTTATTAAAGGTAATTGCAGCAATAATGAATTCTTATTTTTGTATGTTGGCTGCAACTCCTAATAAATAGAGCCCGAGGAAGATGGTTGTTATCAAAGCTTGGAGAGAGAGAAAAAAATGAGAGATAAAGTACCAGCCAATCAGCTTCTGGCTTTCATTTTACAGGCTGTGTTTGAAAAAAAGGAGCTGGTTGGTTGGTACTTTACCTCTCACAATTTTATCTCTCCAAGCTTGGATAAATACCCCACTAAGTTATATTTTAACAATTAGTACACTTCCTTAAAACAACATCTGCTCTCCTTTCTTTTATCATATAAAATACAACATCAGAGCTGTAACTCACCATATTCACCAATATGCGGCCCTGACCAATTTGATGCCCTAGGCAAGATTTTGGCTGCTGCCCCCTAGCACTGCCACTAGTTCCGCCTCTGACCCAACACCCCTATCCCCAGCATACTGTAGCACCCTTCACCCAGCAGCACAGATCACAGCAGCAGTCAGCAACGCCCCTCACCCATAGCAATCCTCATTTTGGTGCCCTTGCCAGCAAGAGCGTTGGTGCCCCCTTCCCCCAAAATCTAAATAGGTACAGTTCGCGCCTATGGTGTGCATGCCAAAAAAGGCGCATGTTCCTATTGGGATGGGCGTGGCCACAGAATAGTACCACCGATTCAAATTATGCCACACAGTAGGGCTATTTTATTCACATTATATCACAGGATAGTGTCCCTTATTCACATTACATCAAACTGTAGTGCCCAGGGTTGACTGTTTTTTCTTATTATGCTGCTGCTACAGGCACAGCGCTGTGACTTATTAAAAAAAAAAGCCTATTCTAAAAAAAATTTGTTTTTATTTAAAGTGTTTAATGCCAGTAACATGTCCAGTGCTTATGCTTAACTCCTCCTTGTGTGTGTGTGTTTCTCTGAAACGTGCTTTTGCATTTTCCATTTTGTATTACTATTCCGATTAATTTAATTGCAATAAGTAAAGCTGGCCATACACTAGGTCGATTTCAGGTCCGATTGCACAATTTGGACACCTCAGATTATGCATCGTGTGCAAATCATGCAGTATTTGGGAACGATTGCGATCCAATGCGCTGTCACACGGGTCGTATGTCGTATCTTCTGATCATACATGCAGCCCATATGATCTGTCATTATCGTTTGCAGATCGTGTAGTATTTTTTGCATATTTTCCTGGACACATTTTGTGAGACACATGATCGCTTGTTAGGGGCGAGCGATCAATCGTTAGATCGTTTGCACATCGTGTGTCATAAAAACACCAAATTGTGAGGCCGGGGCTGCCAGGGAGTTCAAGGGAAATTGTGAGACGAGTCGCATTTGATGCTGTTCGTTCTAATGTATGGCCAGCATAAGACTAACACTTAACATAAACTTATTCTTATTTTCAATTTCATCTATGAGTGTACTTTGTATGTATTAATATGTTTAGTCTATCTGCATATATTTAGATGTAATAGGAATAATAATCTGTAAAAAATTGGTGTTATTGAAATATGTAAAATAAATCAAATCAAAGCCTAATAACATTCTTAATGTTAGAAAGCATTAAAACATGGTTGAGCAAGGTTTCTAATACATGATTACATTTTTTGAAACCATTAATGCAAAAAAAAAAAAATTTGGTTTAAACCCCAAAACATGTTTTGTTTTTTTGTTTTGTTTTAGAAAAAACTGTTTTTCTCTAACGTCCTAGTGGATGCTGGGGACTTTGTAAGGACCATGGGGAATAGCGGGCTCCGCAGGAGACTGGGCAATCTAAAGAAAGATTTAGTACTATCTGGTGTGCACTGGCTCCTCCCTCTATGCCCCTCCTCCAGACCTCAGTTAGAATCTGTGCCCGGCCGAGCTGGGTGCTCATAGTGGGCTCTCCTGAGCTTGCTAGAAAAGAAAGTATTTTGTTAGGTTTTTTGTTTTCAGAGAGCTTCTGCTGGCAACAGACTCTCTGCTACGAGGGACTGAGGGGAGAGAAGCAAACCTACTCACGGCAGCTAGGTAGCGCTTCTTAGGCTACTGGACACCATTAGCTCCAGAGGGATCGAACACAGGTACCTAACCTTGATCGTCCGTTCCCGGAGCCGCGCCGCCGTCTCCCTCGCAGAGCCAGAAGAACAGAAGCAGCAGAAGCATGAAGACATCGAAATCGGCGGCTGAAGACTCCTGCCTTCACTTAAGGTAGCGCACAGCACTGCAGCTGTGCGCCATTGCTCCCACAGCACACCGCACACTCCGGTCACTGTAGGGCGCAGGGGGGGGGGGGCGGGCGGGCGCCCTGGGCAGCAATTAAGTACCTTTTTTGGCAAAAAGAGACATATATACAGTCTGGGACTGTATATATGCCAGAGCCCCCGCCATTTTTTACACATTAAAGCGGGACAGAAGCCCGTCGCTGAGGGGGCGGGACCTTCTTCCTCAGCACACCAGCGCCATTTTCTCTTCACAGCTCCGCTGGAAGGACGCTCCCCAGGCTCTCCCCTGCAGTATACAGGTGCATTAGAGGGTAAAAAAGAGAGGGGGGGCACATAAATTTAGGCGCAGTATATATATATATATATATATATATATATATATATATTTTAACAGTAGCTACAGGGTAAACACTAAGGTACTGTGTAATCCCTGGGTTATATAGCGCTGGGGTGTATGCTGGCATACTCTCTCTCTGTCTCCCCAAAAGCCTTTGTGGGGTCCTGTCCTCAGTCAGAGCATTCCCTGTGTGTGTGCTGTGTGTCGGTACGCCTGTGTCGACATGTTTGATGAGGAAGGATACGTGGAGGCAGAACAAGTGCAGCTGAGTGTGGTGTCGCCGCCGACGGTGCCGACACCTGATTGGATGGATATGTGGAAGGTGTTAAATGATAATGTAAACTCCTTGCATAACAGATTGGATAAAACTGTAACCGGGGGACAGGCAGGGTCTCAACCCATGCCTGATCCTACAGCGCAGAGGCCGTCAGGGTCCCAAAAGCGCACACTATCCCAGATAGTTGACACAGATGTCGACACGGAATCTGACTCCAGTGTCGATGACGATGAGGCAAAGTTGCAGCCTAAAATGACTAAAGCCATCCGCTACATCAGGGGTGGGGAACCTTTTTTCTACCGAGGGCCATTTGGATATTTATAAAATCCTTCGGGGGCCATACAAGTCTGCCCCCGCGTGTGCCAAAAAAATGGGTGTGGACAGTTAAAATGGGACGTGATACACATATGCCCCCAATAGTGCAGTGCCAGATCCACAATTGCCCCCACAGTGCCAGGTATACAAATGCCCCTCACAGTGCCAGGTATACAGATGTCCCCACAGTGCCAGGTATACAGATGCCCCTCACAGTGCCAGGTATACAGATGCCCCTCACAGTGCCAGGTATACAGATGCCCCTCACAGTGCCAGGTATACAGATGCCCCCACAGTGCCAGGTATACAGATGCCCCCACAGTGCCAGGTATACAGATGTCCCCACAGTGCCAGGTATACAGATGCCCCTCACAGTGCCAGGTATACAGATGCCCCCCCCCCCCCCCCCCCGTGCTGCTTACCGTTCGTTTCGGCGGGGACACGGAGGAGAGCGCGGCTATGTTGGGCGGCGGCGTGTAGGACTTTAAACCAGCCGCCGGTACGAGAGCCAATCACAGCTTGCGGACCGGCAGCCGCGGCTCCTGATTGGCTGCCAGTCCACGAGCTCTGATTGGCTCACTAACCGGCGGCTGGTTTCAAGTCCTACACGCCGCCGCAGCCGCCCGACAATAGCCGCGCTCTCCTCCTGTGGTGACAGCTGAGATACGCTGCCGCCGGACTGAGCGGCAGCGTGTCTCACTGAGAGGAGCGGGTGGGCCGGACCAAACGGCTTCGCGGGCCTTATACGGCCCGCGGGCCGGAGGTTCCCCACCCCTGCGCTACATGATTGTAGCAATGAAAGGATGTATTACACATATCAGAGGAAAACCCTGTCCCTGACAAGAGGGTTTATATGTATGGGGAGAAAAAGCATGAAGTGACTTTTCCCCCTTCCCATGAATTAAATGAATTATGTGAAACAGCGTGGGATTCCCCTGACAGGAAGGTGATAGTTTCCAAGAGATTACTCATGGCGTATCCTTTCCCGCCAACGGACAGGTTACTCTGGGAATCCTCCCCTAGGGTAGACAAGGTGTTGACACGCTTGTCTAAGAAGGTGGCCCTGCCGTCTCCGGATACGGCCGCCCTAAAGGATCCTGCAGATAGAAAGCAGGAAGCTATCCTGAAGTCAGTTTATACATATTCTGGCACACTGCTGAGGCCAGCAATTGCTTCGGCCTGGATGTGTGGTGCGGTAGCTGCATGGACGGATTCTCTGTCTGAGGAGTTAGATACCCTGGACAGGGACGCGGTCCTATATATGCGGGATGCCCAGAGGGACATTTGCCTGCTGGGCTCTAGAGTTAACGCTATGTCCATTTCTGCCAGAAGGGTCCTGTGGACTCGGCAATGGACAGGGGATACCGACTCTAAAAAACACATGGAGGTTTTACCTTATAAGGGTGAGGAATTGTTTGGGGACGGTCTCTCGGACCTAGTTTCCACAGCTACGGCTGGGAAGTCAAATTTCTTACCTTATGTCCCTCCACAACCAAAGAAAGCATCGTATTACCAAATGCAGTCCTTTCGTTCTCAGAGGAGCAAGAAGGTCAGAGGTGCGTCCTTTCTTGCCAGAGGCAGGGGTAGAGGAAAAAAGCTGCACCACGCAGCTAGTTCCCAGGAACAAAAGTCTTCCCCGGCTTCCACTAAATCCACCGCATGACGCTGGGGCTCCACAGGCGGAGCCAGGAGCGGTGGGGGCGCGTCTCCGACATTTCAGCCACCAGTGGGTTCACTCACAGGTGGATCCTTGGGCTATACCAATTGTGTCTTAGGGATACAAGCTGGAATTCGAGGTGATGCCCCCTCACCGTTACCTAAAATCGGCCTTACCAACTTCCCCCATGGAAAGGGAGATAGTGGTGGAGGCGATTCACAAACTTTTTTTCTCCAGAAAGTGGTGGTAGAGGTCCCCCCCCTTCAACGGGGAAGGGGCTACCATTCCACTATGTTTGTGGTACCGAAACCGGACGGTTCGGTCAGACCCATTTTAATTTTAAAATCCCTGAACATTTATCTGAAGAAATTCAAGTTCAAAATGGAATCGCTCAGAGCGGTCATTGCAAGCCTGGAGGAAGGGGATTTTATGGTGTCTCTGGACATCAAGGATGCTTACTTGCATGTCCCCATTTATCCGCCTCATCAGGAGTACCTCAGGTTTGTGGTACAGGACTGTCATTACCAATTCCAGACGTTGCCGTTTGGCCTGTCCACGGCACCGAGAGTGTTTACCAAGGTGATGGCGGAGATGATGGTGCTCCTTCGGAAGCAGGGGGTTACAATTATCCCATACTTGGACGATCTCCTCATAAAGGTGAGGTCCAGGGAGCAGTTGCTGATCAGTGTAGCACACTCTCAGGAAGTGTTGCGTCAGCACGGCTGGATTCTGAACATTCCAAAGTCGCAGCTGATTCCTGTGACGCGTCTGCCCTTCCTGGGCATGATTCTGGACACAGACCAGAAGAAAGTGTTTCTCCCGGAGGAGAAGGCTCAGGAGCTCGTGACTCTGGTCGGAGACCTCCTAAAGCCAAAACAGGTGTCGGTGCATCGCTGCACGCGAGTCCTGGGAAAGATGGTGGCGTCATACGAAGCCATTCCCTTCGGCAGGTTCCATGCGAGGATCTTTAAGTGGGATCTGCTGGACAAGTGGTCCGGATCGCATCTTCAGATGCATCGGATGATCACCCTGTCCCCCAGGGCCAGGGTGTCTCTTCTGTGGTGGCTACAAGGTGCTCACCTCCTCGAGGGCCGCAGATTCGGCATACAGGACTGGGTCCTGGTGACCACGGATGCAAGCCTCCGGGGGTGGGGGGCAGTCACTCAAGGAAGAAACTTCCAAGGGTTGTGGTCAAGTCAGGAGACTTGTCTGCACATCAATATCCTGGAACTAAGGGCCATATACAACGCCCTGAGTCAACCGGAGCCTCTGCTTCGAAACCAACCAGTGCTGATTCAGTCAGACAACATCACGGCAGTGGCCCATGTAAACCGCCAGGGCAGCACAAGAAGCAGGGTGGCAATGGCAGAAGCCACCAGGATTCTTCGGTGGGCGGAGAATCACGTACTAGCACTGTCAGCAGTGTTCATTCTTATTACACCGCACCATATTGCCCCTTAGTAACAGTACACCACACCATACTGATCCTTATTCACATTACACCACACAGTAGTGCCCATTATACGCATTACACCACACAGTAGTGCACCTTCTACACATAATGCCACATAGTAATAGCACCCCTTTTACTCATAATGCAACACAGTAATGCCTCTTACACATTATGCCACACATTAGTAATGCCCTTATACACATAATGCCAAAAGCTAGTGCCCCTTACACATGTCACATATTATTAAAGCCCAAGAACACCCCCTATGAGAAATATTTTCCCCATTGTAAATTATAAAAAAAAAAAAATTAAAACAACTGCAGTTTAATTAGATACTGCAAAGATATTCCATAAATAGTTTAATCTGGGACAGGTTACTAGATAAGGTGAGTCTCCAGGAAGTTTCCTCATCATTTGAGAAACGCATACAGGCATGGGAGGTTACAATGTATGTACAGCGTAATGGAATATGCTGGCACTTTTTAAGTAAGTGTTAATGATGGTTGACATATTTTACTTACACAGAATTTTGAGAGTTTTGCGCTAATACTAAAAACTACTCTGGAGTCTAATATTTGAATAAACAATACACTCTAGATGATATACCAAATGTGTTGTGTTTTTGTTTTTTTCCAGTAGTATAAATATTCAGTATAGATATATCACATGAACAACCGGTTATTCACAATACCAATTTATAAAAACAGACCTATAAAAAAAATGAAACATATATAAAAGGTCCTGAACAATGATCCTAAACATTGTTCATGTAATATATGTATACTGAATATTTATACTTTCTCCTGCAGGGTCCACAGATTATCCACATGATAAACATCGGGATATGAGGTAGCATCAGGATTGGCATCAACGATAAAAGCTTTCGGCCTCCCAGAATGCAAAGGGCCAGTCCCCTATATCCCCGCCTCCTGGCTCAGGCAATTCAATTTTTTGTTTGGTGCGGCAGGAGCCGGACCATGGTCAATGGGCTGCTGGTTTTTAGCAGCCATGAGCTTTTTATTATTTTATTTTTATAGTCTTATTCTTTTTGAGCGATCTTTCTAAAAAGTGTCTTATACATACCTTAGAAAGAGTCGCTCCAACAACTCCCCGCCGGGTCGCGACAACGCTTACCCACATGTACAGTGCTGTTTCGGTGTGGTCTGTGTAGGATGTACTAGCAAGTCCAGCAGATGCTACCAGACTGTGGCCGGAGCACGGGGAGAAGATAAGGCGTCGGTTCCGCTTAGCGGGGGAGATGCAAGACACAACCACACTGTTTTTTGGGATGGAGACTACCGAACATTCGCTGCCGTGACTGCCACCTCGGGTGTACCAGTACTAGACCCCATGGCGCATAGGCTCCAGGGATTAGTGTGTGGCCGGGATCCCTGGGGTTTATGTCAGCAATGGGGAGTAAGATGCTCCTCTGATCGCCCCTCCCACCGGTTCATGACCAGTTTCTCGCCGTGCATCAGAAGGGACCCAGTGGAAGCATAGGCGGCTGTGTGACTGGTGCGTCGGTGTTCACTTGGGCGTCTGTGTTCACTCTTGGGTTCACTGGGCGTTTGTGTACACTATTTGCGTCTGGACCCACTCAGCGTTCATTAACGTATTGATCGATCCTGGAAGTGGAATGAAGTCTCCCTGTATCCCACTCTCCTCAGCCAGATGATACAGCACTAAGTCTCTACCTACCATTGGGTACGAGTAGTTGGATAAGTGCCTGATGCCTATGAGTCTGTAAACTATTGCTGCCATTTCTTTTGCTGTGCGACTGAATACATTAAATGTCCTATATAAGGTAATGTGGTAATATGTTTCTCCTGCATACTTGAAATGTATCTGTAGTTGAATATGTGCTCATATTGCTTATTATAATAATGTATAACTTGAGACTGATTGCTAGTGTGAGTGCTTACTTTACTATTTCTTGTCGGTTTCTGTGTATAACACAGATCCTCAATGCTGGTGCAAAGCAGGAAGGGATCGGATTGTATGTCACTTTTTAACAAGCTTTAAAGTTATTTCAGTCACACATTGTGTAGTTAACACCATACAGGTGTGTGATTTGTTTACCATGTCTAAGAGAGGCAAGGGTGAGGAGGATACACTCTCCACAGCAGCACCAACACTGATTTCATGTTTGTCCTGCAAAGCTGGGTTAACCTCTCAGGATCTGGTTCAAAATGGATTATGTGCAAATTTTTTTACTTTTCAAGAAAGCCTCCTGAATAATCCAAGGCAGGCACAGGTTCAAATTGAACCCCCATGAGCTGCGTTTGCACAGACATTATCCAATATAGCTGAGCGGATAGTGCCAGCTCCTATACCAGGAATAGGTTACCCTGTTAACCCTTACATGCAACATTTTCACTGGGTTTTATCACATCCATGCCAGGAATCTGCAGCCTTTCAATAAAAGTTGGCTGAAAAGCCTGGGGAAGGTAAATCACACAGACATGAAACAAGATCTTCTTAGTCTACACATGTTTCAGATGGAGACACGTCAGAGGATGTAAATTCCTCGCATTCTGGTTCTGCATACAGAGATGAGGATGAAGGTCCCAGCTCAGTGAGCTGGGCTAATTAGTGCTAACCTGAGCTTATTAGTGTAATGAAAGCCATTCTATCCTTAGAGTCAGAACAGCTGACGGAGATTATGCAAGAGGCTTGGGTCACACTCAGTAAGATGTTTAGAATTCCAAAGAAATGGAAATCCCATTATCCTCTTCCAGCTGGGGACGGTTTAAAGAGGGAGGTGGCTCTCAAAGAAGATGTGCACGTCCTTCGATTGGTGCAAAAATCTACATTGCCTTTGCCATCTACATCATTAAATGATGTTACGGCTAGAAAAGTAGATGCTTTTAAAAAAAAAAGTTTTCTCCTTGTCGTGGGCAATTGTAAGAAAAGCCATGGCTTCAGCCTGGATGGCAAAAGCAGTGTCGGCCTGGGCTGATGCATTGGAGGATGATCTTAATTGGCTTCTAGAGAGCAAAAATCCCATATTGCACATATTAAACAGGCGGCTATTTATATGGAAGAAGCAGCCTTGGATATGAGTACTATTGCCTCTCAAGCCTCAGCAGTAGCAGCTCGCAGAGCAGTCTGGTTACGTACATGGAAGGCTGACTGAAGGTTTTAGAGTCTTTGCCTTTTACTGGAGATATTCTTTTTGGTAAAGAATGAAACAGCATTTTGGAGTCAGAGACAGACTCCAAGAAAGTGAAGTTTCCTTCTACACACAAATCCAAACCTAGGTTTATAGCTTTGCAGCCCTTTCGGACCCAAGGAAAAGCAGAAAGAAAGAGCTATGGCAAACAGTCCCAATCTGATAAGTCTGGTAAGACTAAAAAGAAGGAACACAAGCAATCAGCCTGATGGTGCGGACCTCCACCTGGGGGGAACCCAGGGTGGGAGGCCGACTTCTTCATTTTGCACAGATCTGGCAGCAGTCCACCACAGATGCTTGGGTGCAAGGAGCGGTATCTCATGGTTATGTGTTTTCCTTCAAGAAACACCCTCCACAAAGGTTCTTTTGAACCAGCCCGTCTTCAGTAGAATCGATGGCCAGTGCCTTACAAGAGGCAGTTCAGAAGTTGCTTCAATCAGGAGTTATAATTCCACTTCCTCCTGCACAACAAGGACAAGGTTTCTATTCCAACCTGTTTCTAGTTCTAGTTTAGAAGCCGAATGGGTCGTTCGGCCCAAACTTAATCTCAAGGTGCTGAACAAATACATTTGGGTGCCTCGCTTTCATATGGAGACTTTACGTTCCATCATTTTGGCCATGGAGCCGGGGGATTTTATGGTATCCCTGGATATCCAGGATGCTTACCTGCATGTTCCTTTAGCACAGTCCCATCAGTGCTATATCAGGTTTGCTATCCCCCAGCAACACTTTCAGTTTCAGGCCCTGCCATTTGGACTGGCTACAGCTCCAAGAGTGTTCACCAAAATTATGGTGGTAATGGCGGCTTGTCTCCGTCGACAAGGGATAAGGATTTTTTCATACCTTGACAACCCATTAATCCTGTCACAGTCTCAGGAATTGCTTCAGTGCCATCTGCAACAGGCACGGTTGGCTCCTAAATTGGGCAAAGTTGTCTGTGGTTCCGTCACAACGTATGACGCACTTGGGGGCTGTAATTCATTCCGGTCTTCAGGGAGTGTTTTTACCTCCGAACAAAATATCCACAATACAGTCGAGGATCCAGGAGCTGCTACACAGTCAAAGGGTATCCATTCACGCAGCTATGCATGTGATGGGATCAATACTGTCGACATGGTGTAGTATGCTCAATTCCACTCGAGGCCTCTTTAACGGCTGATCCTTTCCAAATGGAATGGGTTACATCAGACAATAAAAACTCAGACACTGGTCCTTCCTCTGGAAGTATGGAGGTCGTTAGCCTGCTGGCTACAGACATCCCATTTGGACAAAGGGAGAACTTTTTGGATCGCAGATTGAGAGGTTCTGACAGTGGATGCCAGTCTTCAGGGCTGGGGAGCAGTGTCAGGAAAAAGTTGCTTCCAGGGGCAGTGGACCAAGGAAGAAAGTTGCCTGCCAATAAATATATTGGAGTTTCGGGCCATATACTGTATGTGTCACTCATTCAGGCAAAGGACATTGTTCAGGGGAAACCAGTTCAAATTCGCTTGGACAATGCAACGGCAGTAGCGTACCTCAATCATCAGGGAGGAACTCGCCGCAAAAAGACAATGAAGAAGGTAAGCCGCACGTTAAGGTGGGCAGTACTTCATCATCCAGCCTCGTCCGCAGTGTTCATTCCAGAAGTCCTAAACTGGGAAGCGGATTTTCTTAGTCGACACGGTCATAGGATTCCAAAGCGACCTGTGTGGATGCCCGGTCAGTAAAAAAGGAAAGTGTGCTGTGATACTAATAGCTCCAGCTTGGCCCAGAAGACATTGGTACACAGATTTGCAGAGGCTGTCGGTGGATACTCCATTCCTACTCCCTCAACGTCCAGATCTACTGTCTCAGGGTCCTTGCTATTACAAGCCCTGGATCTGCTTTCTTTGATGGTGTGGCTCTTGAGACTTCCATCCTGAAAGCAAGAGGATTCTCACAACAGGTCATTCAAACAATGCTTAGAGCAAGGAAACCATCCTCAGCTCACATTTATTACCGAATATGGCAGGCATATATTCAATGGTGTAGTAACAGGAAATTTGACCCTAGGTCTTTCAGAGTTTCCAGAGTCCTAGCATTCCTTCAGGTAGGAATGAACAAAAGTCTACGGGTGGCTTCCTTAACAGTTCAAGTGTCAACATTGATTGTATGGTTTCAAAAGAAAATTGCTAACCTACAGGATGTTCGCACTTTTTTTCCAAGCAATGCTTCACATCCAACCTCCTTTGTTCCTCCAACAGCTCCTTGGGATCTAAGTTTAGTCCTAAAGGCGCTTCAAGTTGCCCCATTTGACCACTGAAGCAAGTGGATCTTAAATGGTTGACAGCTAAAGTTCTCTTTCTACTGGCTATTGCTTCAGCTAGAAGAGTTTCAGACTTAAATGCATTGTTATGTCACCCTCCTTTTCTGATATTTCATCCAGATAGCGCGGTTCTCAGAACCAAATCTGGTTATCTTCCTAAGGTAGTGTCTATATTCCACCTTAACGAAGAAATTGTAGTCCCAGCTTTCCAGGAACCGGACCTTTCTGCAGGAGATGCATCATTGGACGTAGTCCATGCTTTAAGTATCTACGTGGATCGTACCAGTGCCATCAGAAAAACAGATTCTCTCTGTGTTCTATGGATTTCACAAGAGAGGATGGCCTGCTGACAAGCAGACACTGGTGAGGTGGCTTCGGATGACTATTTCAGAAGCATATTCTCAAGCTGATCTCCCTATTCCAGCTAATGTCTCTGCTCACCCTACTCGTAAGGTAGGTCCTTCATGGGCAGCATAACGTGGTGCTTCAGCTGAACAGATATATAAGGCAGCCACATGGTCTTCCATTAACACATTCATTAGACATTATGCCTTTGATACCTTTGCCTCTCAGGACGCTGAATTCAGGCAAAGGGTTCTCCTGTCCAATCAGGACTTGCCCCTCCACTAAAATTGCTTTGGGACATCCCAACGTTTATATTGTGGATAATCTGTGGACCTTGCAGGAGAAATACGTAGTTATGGTAGACTTACCTTCGATAACTCTGTTTCTCCTCAGTATCCACATGGATCCCACCCTGATGCACCTGATTTTTGGATCCTTACACCTACTAACCTCTTCCTCCTTGTACTGAAGTGTGTGCATGTATGTTCTTTTCGCCTGACTAGGGCTCTCTATGATGCTCCTGCCTTGAGCTTTGGAAAACAACTGAATTGTCTGAGCCAGGAGGCGGGGATATACGGGATTGGCCCGTTCCATTCTGGGAGACCAAAAGCTTTGATCGTTGATGTCAATCTGCTGACGCTACCTCATATCCCAATGTTTATCCTGTGGGTAATGTGGACTTAGGAGAAATAGAGTTATCGACGGTAAGCCTACCATAAACTACAGTATGTATATTGAAAAATAAAAAATCGCATTTGGTATAATATCTAGAGTTTATGGTTTATTCAGATATCAGACTCCAGAGTAGTTTTTAGTATTAGCACAAAAATCTAAAAATTCTGTCAGTTTGTTGTATACAGAATAAACAGCCACTATATAAAGTACATTATATGTTCACAAGCATATAGGAGGGTAATACTTTGCTGGCAAATTATTGCAACTAGTAGCGCCCGGACACCTCTTTCTAAATTTTACATTACAGTATAGAAATTATTTGTCCACTCTCCAAGTATACAAATTAAGCAACATGTATATTTCCCATACAAGGAGTAACTGTAAGTAAGCCCTTTGGATAAAACAACCCTTTGTCCATTGTGCTTCATGCAATATTGTAATGATAGATAGATAGATAGATAGATAGATAGATAGATAGATAGATAGATAGATAGATAGATAACAGCTCACCGTTAAACAACATGGACCATACATATCTGTATTAAGCAACATCTATTCCTCACTATGCAGGTCCCGGAGCTACATCATACTCTTGGTGTTACACCCCCAGCCATGTGTGTAAGCTAGCCCCAGAGTAACAGGCAGAGCGGGTTGGGGCTGGTAGACTGGCGCCGGGGATCCCAGAGGTCACCTCGAGAGCATTCTGCTGGCTGGGAGGGAGGGGGTTGGGGTGAGCGCAACAAAGCCCCTTGCGTGCTCAGTGGCTCACTGTACTCACCAAAAGTTCTATTCCCACTCTATGGGTGTCGTGGACACCCACAAGTGGGAATAGTGCCTGTGGGTCGGCAATATGTGTGCCGGCATATTGATTGTTCAAGATCTCGGCATTGGCATGGTGACTGCCGGGATCCCGAGCGCTAGTCACATGACTGGCAGAGCAGCAGGTGCCAGGCATCACACTGACCTATAGAAGCCTGTCACACGTTTCTGTGGCACATCAGTCAGCGGGGAGGCGCTGGCGGGCAGCAGTGGGTTCATGCCCCTAGGCATTTGCCTATGCCTAGGGCTGGCTCTGCCATACACACTTTGTTGTGTCCCACTTTGCTGCTGTTATCACACATTCCAGTTAGCAGTAGCAAATCACTATGAAATAAGTAGAGACCTGTCCTAGTCCAGCAGCCCCTGTGGTCTTTTCTCCTTGGTACCACCCGACAGCTTGAGCCCGGAGGCCAGTGCTTCCACTGTCTCGAAGTTATGCCACTGTGTAGACATGTTTTACATTTGTAAACATTCAAAGAGCAAGCAGAGCAGATGTTTGCATTGTATACACTGTATGGGCATTTTAGAATGTACACTTTTTTATAAATTGAGGAGGTACAATTCTATATGATTGAGAGCAAAATAGTCTAAAATAAGAGATTTTTTTATTAAGTATACTTTACAGCTCTTTAAAAAAGCACAGTAATAAAAAAAAGTCTCTGTTACCAAACAAATAAAAAAGGATGCGCTGCTCCTTTAGAGTTTGCTGCATGATGCTAAGTACAACATATTTCACATTGAACTAGCCTGAATGTAATGAGAAGAGAGCATTGTGGTGCTCTGCAATCACATCACACAGAAGTGAATTGAAGGTCAGTAGTTTTTTTTTTTGAGTATACAAAAATAATTAAGGCCTTGCATTTGATTTCAGCGAACTTCAAAATATGTAGTTTTAAAACCCTGTAGTGTAAAGGTTAAATTGCATTATACACCAATAATATACTGCTTTTCCTATTAGATGCGGTTGGCTCACTGGCCTCACTGCTGCAAGAGGTGTCATATATCTTTACTGCAGTCACGCCAAATAGCCCCTCTTGGCACGCCAGGTTGCATTAGAATCTACTAACGTCTGGCGTCTTTCTTCCTCCTTTTTTTGCAGAATCGCAATGCAATGTGAGTAGGACGCAAAAGGAGACTCTACCGATTAATTTGATACGTTACGCTAGTGAAAGTATCTCCCTTTTAAATTTTGGACATAAACGCAATCCGAAGCTCCAGGTTTTAAAACCTGATGCTTACTAAATAAACCTCTTGGTATTCCGTCAATATAGAATTTGCATTGCTGGGTGTCATCTTATACACAGTAACCATTATAAAAAAGAGGAACAGGTTTCAAATATATTTTCTTGACAACTGTGCAATAAAATCCATTCGGCACCATCCATCCAACTCACCTAAATAATAAATTACATTTGGCAAAAATAGGTTATCCCAACAAAGCTGATGTAGTAGCCATTTTTTTTTTTATGGGCCAATGGGGTACAAATTGCAGATTTACCTTTGGCGATGAAAGAATTAAGGATCTTTACTTGACTTCTATACCTTTAACTTAAGGCAATTTTAAAATAAATTTAGTAAAAAAAAAAAAATTGGAACAAGTGCAAAATCTATTGTCAGAAAATGTATTTTATGTAGCTTACAAATTGTCCACTGCTGTTCCTTGGTTGTAATCTCTGTTATAGTGGAAATAGCTGTACAGGCTTTTATATCATAACATACCTCCCAACATTCGGAGGAGAGCAGGAGGGATGCTTTGGCACCTAAAAAGGGGTGTGGCCAATAGGAAATGGGGCGTGGCTTCACAGTAGTGCCACGATTGTGAGCCACGCCCCTGTTTTCCGTCACTATGGGAGCATGGCCAGCACTCTATGAGCTGCTGGCATGCCCCCTCTCCCTTCGTCTCTACTAAATAGATGCTGCTCTGCTAGGTAGAGCAACAAGTGCAGGAGCCTCCCCTACTGCTGGACACTGGGACAGTCCTAAAAAATGGGACTGTCCCGCGAAAATCGGGACAGTTAGGAGGTATGTCATAATACAAATCTGCTGTGTAAGGCGTGATGATGAACTATCCACACGCACATCATAGTCAATAATAGTGATTATTAGAGATGAGCGGGTTCGGTTTCTCTGAATCCGAACCCGCCAGAACTTCATGTTTTTTTTCACGAGTCCGAGCGACTCGGATCTTCCCGCCTTGCTCGGTTAACCCGAGCGCGCCCGAACGTCATCATGACGCTGTCGGATTCTCGCGAGGCTCGGATTCTATCGCGAGACTCGGATTCTATATAAGGAGCCGCGCGTCGCCGCCATTTTCACACGTGCATTGAGATTGATAGGGAGAGGACGTGGCTGGCGTCCTCTCCGTTTAGACACTTGATTTACTAATTTTGGGGAGCATTAGGAGTACTCAGTAGTGTACAGTGCAGAGTTTTGCTGATAGTGACCAGTGACCACCACTTTTATTTATAATCCGTTCTCTGCCTGAAAAAAGCGATACACAGCACACAGTGACTCAGTCACATACATACCATATCTGTGTGCACTGCTCAGGCTCAGGCCAGTGTGCTGCATCATCTATATATATTATATATCTGTCTGACTGCTCAGCTCACACAGCTTATAATTGTGGGGGAGACTGGGGAGCACTACTGCAGTGCCAGTTATAGGTTATAGCAGGAGCCAGGAGTACATAATATTATATTAAAATTAAACAGTGCACACTTTTGCTGCAGGAGTGCCACTGCCAGTGTGACTAGTGACCAGTGACCTGACCACCAGTATATAATATTAGTAGTATACTATCTCTTTATCAACCAGTCTATATTAGCAGCAGACACAGTACAGTGCGGTAGTTCACGGCTGTGGCTACCTCTGTGTCGGCACTCGGCAGCCCGTCCATAATTGTATATACCAGTGACCTAACCGTGGTTTTTTTTTCTTTCTTTATACATACATACTAGTTACGAGTATACTATCTCTTTATCAACCAGTCTATATATTAGCAGCAGACACAGTACAGTGCGGTAGTTCACGGCTGTGGCTACCTCTGTGTCGGCACTCGGCAGCCCGTCCATAATTGTATATACCAGTGACCTAACCGTGGTTTTTTTTTCTTTCTTCATACATACTAGTTACGAGTATACTATCTCTTTATCAACCAGTCTATATATTAGCAGCAGACACAGTACAGTGCGGTAGTTCACGGCTGTGGCTACCTCTGTGTCGGCACTCGGCAGCCCGTCCATAATTGTATATACCAGTGACCTAACCGTGGTTTTTTTTTCTTTCTTTATACATACATACTAGTTACGAGTATACTATCTCTTTATCAACCAGTCTATATATTAGCAGCAGACACAGTACAGTGCGGTAGTTCACGGCTGTGGCTACCTCTGTGTCGGCACTCAGCAGCCCGTCCATAATTGTATATACCACCTAACCGTGGGTTTTTTTTCTTTCTTTATACATACATACTAGTTACGAGTATACTATCTCTTTATCAACCAGTCTATATATTAGCAGCAGACACAGTACAGTGCGGTAGTTCACGGCTGTGGCTACCTCTGTGTCGGCACTCCGCAGCCCGTCCATAATTGTATATACCAGTGACCTAACCGTGTTTTTTTTTTCTTTCTTTATACATACATACTAGTTACGAGTATACTATCTCTTTATCAACCAGTCTATATATTAGCAGCAGACACAGTACAGTGCGGTAGTTCACGGCTGTGGCTACCTCTGTGTCGGCACTCGGCAGCCCGTCCATAATTGTATATACCAGTGACCTAACCGTGGTTTTTTTTTCTTTCTTTATACATACATACTAGTTACGAGTATACTATCTCTTTATCAACCAGTCTATATATTAGCAGCAGACACAGTACAGTGCGGTAGTTCACGGCTGTGGCTACCTCTGTGTCGGCACTCGGCAGCCCGTCCATAATTGTATATACCAGTGACCTAACCGTGGTTTTTTTTTCTTTCTTTATACATACATACTAGTTACGAGTATACTATCTCTTTATCAACCAGTCTATATATTAGCAGCAGACACAGTACAGTGCGGTAGTTCACGGCTGTGGCTACCTCTGTGTCGGCACTCGGCAGCCCGTCCATAATTGTATATACCAGTGACCTAACCGTGGTTTTTTTTTCTTTCTTTATACATACATACTAGTTACGAGTATACTATCTCTTTATCAACCAGTCTATATATTAGCAGCAGACACAGTACAGTGCGGTAGTTCACGGCTGTGGCTACCTCTGTGTCGGCACTCGGCAGCCCGTCCATAATTGTATATACCAGTGACCTAACCGTGGTTTTTTTTTCTTTCTTTATACATACATACTAGTTACGAGTATACTATCTCTTTATCAACCAGTCTATATATTAGCAGCAGACACAGTACAGTGCGGTAGTTCACGGCTGTGGCTACCTCTGTGTCGGCACTCGGCAGCCCGTCCATAATTGTATATACCAGTGACCTAACCGTGGTTTTTTTTTCTTTCTTTATACATACATACTAGTTACGAGTATACTATCTCTTTATCAACCAGTCTATATATTAGCAGCAGACACAGTACAGTGCGGTAGTTCACGGCTGTGGCTACCTCTGTGTCGGCACTCGGCAGCCCGTCCATAATTGTATATACCACCTAACCGTGGTTTTTTTTTCTTTCTTTATACATACATACTAGTTACGAGTATACTATCTCTTTATCAACCAGTCTATATATTAGCAGCAGACACAGTACAGTGCGGTAGTTCACGGCTGTGGCTACCTCTGTGTCGGCACTCGGCAGCCCGTCCATAATTGTATATACCACCTAACCGTGGTTTTTTTTTCTTTCTTTATACATACATACTAGTTACGAGTATACTATCTCTTTATCAACCAGTCTATATATTAGCAGCAGACACAGTACAGTGCGGTAGTTCACGGCTGTGGCTACCTCTGTGTCGGCACTCGGCAGCCCGTCCATAATTGTATACTAGTATCCAATCCATCCATCTCCATTGTTTACCTGAGGTGCCTTTTAGTTGTGCCTATTAAAATATGGAGAACAAAAATGTTGAGGTTCCAAAATTAGGGAAAGATCAAGATCCACTTCCACCTCGTGCTGAAGCTGCTGCCACTAGTCATGGCCGAGACGATGAAATGCCAGCAACGTCGTCTGCCAAGGCCGATGCCCAATGGCATAGTACAGAGCATGTCAAAACCAAAACACCAAATATCAGTAAAAAAAGGACTCCAAAACCTAAAATAAAATTGTCGGAGGAGAAGCGTAAACTTGCCAATATGCCATTTACCACACGGAGTGGCAAGGAACGGCTGAGGCCCTGGCCTATGTTCATGGCTAGTGGTTCAGCTTCACATGAGGATGGAAGCACTCAGCCTCTCGCTAGAAAACTGAAAAGACTCAAGCTGGCAAAAGCACCGCAAAGAACTGTGCGTTCTTTGAAATCCCAAATCCACAAGGAGAGTCCAATTGTGTCGGTTGCGATGCCTGACCTTCCCAACACTGGACGTGAAGAGCATGCGCCTTCCACCATTTGCACGCCCCCTGCAAGTGCTGGAAGGAGCACCCGCAGTCCAGTTCCTGATAGTCAGATTGAAGATGTCAGTGTTGAAGTACACCAGGATGAGGAGGATATGGGTGTTGCTGGCGCTGGGGAGGAAATTGACCAGGAGGATTCTGATGGTGAAGTGGTTTGTTTAAGTCAGGCACCCGGGGAGACACCTGTTGTCCGTGGGAGGAATATGGCCGTTGACATGCCAGGTGAAAATACCAAAAAAATCAGCTCTTCGGTGTGGAGGTATTTCACCAGAAATGCGGACAACAGGTGTCAAGCCGTGTATTCCCTTTGTCAAGCTGTAATAAGTAGGGGTAAGGACGTTAACCACCTCGGAACATCCTCCCTTATACGTCACCTGCAGCGCATTCATAATAAGTCAGTGACAAGTTCAAAAACTTTGGGTGACAGCGGAAGCAGTCCACTGACCAGTAAATCCCTTCCTCTTGTAACCAAGCTCACGCAAACCACCCCACCAACTCCCTCAGTGTCAATTTCCTCCTTCCCCAGGAATGCCAATAGTCCTGCAGGCCATGTCACTGGCAAGTCTGACGAGTCCTCTCCTGCCTGGGATTCCTCCGATGCATCCTTGCGTGTAACGCCTACTGCTGCTGGCGCTGCTGTTGTTGCCGCTGGGAGTCGATGGTCATCCCAGAGGGGAAGTCGTAAGCCCACTTGTACTACTTCCAGTAAGCAATTGACTGTTCAACAGTCCTTTGCGAGGAAGATGAAATATCACAGCAGTCATCCTACTGCAAAGCGGATAACTGAGTCCTTGACAACTATGTTGGTGTTAGACGTGCGTCCGGTATCCGCCGTTAGTTCACAGGGAACTAGACAATTTATTGAGGCAGTGTGCCCCCGTTACCAAATACCATCTAGGTTCCACTTCTCTAGGCAGGCGATACCGAGAATGTACACGGACGTCAGAAAAAGACTCACCAGTCTCCTAAAAAATGCAGTTGTACCCAATGTCCACTTAACCACGGACATGTGGACAAGTGGAGCAGGGCAGGGTCAGGACTATATGACTGTGACAGCCCACTGGGTAGATGTATGGACTCCCGCCGCAAGAACAGCAGCGGCGGCACCAGTAGCAGCATCTCGCAAACGCCAACTCTTTCCTAGGCAGGCTACGCTTTGTATCACCGCTTTCCAGAATACGCACACAGCTGAAAACCTCTTACGGCAACTGAGGAAGATCATCGCGGAATGGCTTACCCCAATTGGACTCTCCTGTGGATTTGTGGCATCGGACAACGCCAGCAATATTGTGTGTGCATTAAATATGGGCAAATTCCAGCACGTCCCATGTTTTGCACATACCTTGAATTTGGTGGTGCAGAATTTTTTAAAAAACGACAGGGGCGTGCAAGAGATGCTGTCGGTGGCCAGAAAAATTGCGGGACACTTTCGGCGTACAGGCACCACGTACAGAAGACTGGAGCACCACCAAAAACTACTGAACCTGCCCTGCCATCATCTGAAGCAAGAAGTGGTAACGAGGTGGAATTCAACCCTCTATATGCTTCAGAGGTTGGAGGAGCAGCAAAAGGCCATTCAAGCCTATACAATTGAGCACGATATAGGAGATGGAATGCACCTGTCTCAAGTGCAGTGGAGAATGATTTCAACGTTGTGCAAGGTTCTGATGCCCTTTGAACTTGCCACACGTGAAGTCAGTTCAGACACTGCCAGCCTGAGTCAGGTCATTCCCCTCATCAGGCTTTTGCAGAAGAAGCTGGAGGCATTGAAGAAGGAGCTAAAAGGGAGCGATTCCGCTAGGCATGTGGGACTTGTGGATGCAGCCCTTAATTCGCTTAACAAGGATTCACGGGTGGTCAATCTGTTGAAATCAGAGCACTACATTTTGGCCACCGTGCTCGATCCTAGATTTAAAGCCTACCTTGGATCTCTCTTTCCGGCAGACACAGGTCTGCTGGGGTTGAAAGACCTGCTGGTGACAAAATTGTCAAGTCAAGCGGAACGCGACCTGTCAACATCTCCTCCTTCACATTCTCCCGCAACTGGGGGTGCGAGGAAAAGGCTCAGAATTCCGAGCCCACCCGCTGGCGGTGATGCAGGGCAGTCTGGAGCGACTGCTGATGCTGACATCTGGTCCGGACTGAAGGACCTGACAACGATTACGGACATGTCGTCTACTGTCACTGCATATGATTCTCTCAACATTGATAGAATGGTGGAGGATTATATGAGTGACCGCATCCAAGTAGGCACGTCACACAGTCCGTACTTATACTGGCAGGAAAAAGAGGCAATTTGGAGGCCCTTGCACAAACTGGCTTTATTCTACCTAAGTTGCCCTCCCACAAGTGTGTACTCCGAAAGAGTGTTTAGTGCCGCCGCTCACCTTGTCAGCAATCGGCGTACGAGGTTACATCCAGAAAATGTGGAGAAGATGATGTTCATTAAAATGAATTATAATCAATTCCTCCGCGGAGACATTGACCAGCAGCAATTGCCTCCACAAAGTACACAGGGAGCTGAGATGGTGGATTCCAGTGGGGACGAATTGATAATCTGTGAGGAGGGGGATGTACACGGTGATATATCGGAGGGTGAAGATGAGGTGGACATCTTGCCTCTGTAGAGCCAGTTTGTGCAAGGAGAGATTAATTGCTTCTTTTTTGGGGGGGGTCCAAACCAACCCGTCATATCAGTCACAGTCGTGTGGCAGACCCTGTCACTGAAATGATGGGTTGGTTAAAGTGTGCATGTCCTGTTTTGTTTATACAACATAAGGGTGGGTGGGAGGGCCCAAGGATAATTCCATCTTGCACCTCTTTTTTCTTTTCTTTTTCTTTGCATCATGTGCTGATTGGGGAGGGTTTTTTGGAAGGGACATCCTGCGTGACACTGCAGTGCCACTCCTAGATGGGCCCGGTGTTTGTGTCGGCCACTAGGGTCGCTAATCTTACTCACACAGCTACCTCATTGCGCCTCTTTTTTTCTTTGCGTCATGTGCTGTTTGGGGAGGGTTTTTTGGAAGGGACATCCTGCGTGACACTGCAGTGCCACTCCTAGATGTGCCCGGTGTTTGTGTCGGCCACTAGGGTCGCTAATCTTACTCACACAGCTACCTCATTGCGCCTCTTTTTTTCTTTGCGTCATGTGCTGTTTGGGGAGGGTTTTTTGGAAGGGACATCCTGCGTGACACTGCAGTGCCACTCCTAGATGGGCCCGGTGTTTGTGTCGGCCACTAGGGTCGCTAATCTTACTCACACAGTCAGCTACCTCATTGCGCCTCTTTTTTTCTTTGCGTCATGTGCTGTTTGGGGAGGGTTTTTTGGAAGGGCCATCCTGCGTGACACTGCAGTGCCACTCCTAGATGGGCCCGGTGTTTGTGTCGGCCACTAGGGTCGCTAATCTTACTCACACAGCTACCTCATTGCGCCTCTTTTTTTCTTTGCGTCATGTGCTGTTTGGGGAGGGTTTTTTGGAAGGGCCATCCTGCGTGACACTGCAGTGCCACTCCTAGATGGGCCCGGTGTTTGTGTCGGCCACTAGGGTCGCTAATCTTACTCACACAGCTACCTCATTGCGCCTCTTTTTTTCTTTGCGTCATGTGCTGTTTGGGGAGGGTTTTTTGGAAGGGACATCCTGCGTGACACTGCAGTGCCACTCCTAGATGGGCCCGGTGTTTGTGTCGGCCACTAGGGTCGCTTATCTTACTCACACAGCGACCTCGGTGCAAATTTTAGGACTAAAAATAATATTGTGAGGTATTCAGAATAGACTGAAAATGAGTGTAAATTATGGTTTTTGAGGTTAATAATACTTTGGGATCAAAATGACCCCCAAATTCTATGATTTAAGCTGTTTTTTAGTGTTTTTGGAAAAAAACACCCGAATCCAAAACACACCCGAATCCGACAAAAATAATTCGGTAAGGTTTTGCCAAAACGCGTTCGAACCCAAAACACGGCCGCGGAACCGAACCCAAAACCAAAACACAAAACCCGAAAAATTTCAGGCGCTCATCTCTAGTGATTATTTATCTACCTCTAACAGAAATCACTTTTACTGCATATCCATGCATTCTCCCTGTTATTCCGCACTGTTTACTTAGTCATGGTTATATCTTTGTCATGCCTACATTTTATTCAAGCACTATAAGGAATGTACAGCAGTGCACCATTTGTGACCCTGGGCTGTGTGCCGTCTGAGGTGCGCTTCAAGCTTCCCTCACCCGGTGTGTGTATTAGTGTGATGTGTGTATATGACTTGAGAGCAATCTGGCAGCCCTGACTTGTAGAATGCCAGGGTAGACCAGGCTTATGTCTGAAAGGGGACAACCCGTGAATTTCTTGTGAATGAAGGAGAATTAGCATACGCTAAAACAAGAAAAATTCCACTGTGCTTTCTAATGTTCAGAACTAAGTTAAATGCCCTTAATGTCGAGATAATTAGTATATCAAGTTTTCTGATCATACTTTTTTTTAAGAATTGTGACTTCTAGGTACTGTTGTGGTCTTTTTTCAGTATTGCTTTGGGGCTGTCTCAGTATTGTTAATCCTTAATTTTCCTTTGCCACATAAATCCTTAACGTTCTATTGTTAGATGCCAAAAAGTCTATTTATGAAAACGAGAACTTTGTTCCTGTAGTCCGAAAATCTTATTGTTACCTCAATACAACTAGAATGCAATATCAAGGTATTCAGTAGTAGGTATACAGGGTCTTGTAGAGTAGGGGTGGGCAATAAGTGGCCCTCCAGCTGCTAGTGTGTGAATGTGCTCATGCCATCAGAAATATAGATTGTATATTCCACTAAAGCAGGGACTGATGTGAAATGTGCCCTGTAAAACGCTGGGAAATATTGTGCAGTATATAAATTACTGTTAATAAATAGTTGGCAAATGCTTTCATATATGGATAACTCAGTATGGTGTTTATCTGGAAATAGCGGTAGACCATCTTGGAGGATATTTTCCAACTACTAACTTGACCTGTGTCATGTCTTTTCTGTTTCCCATTCACAATAAAAAAATTTACAAATTGGCAGCTGGAATTTGCATTCTGAGAGATGTTGTAGTGCAAATTGTTTCAACAATCTAATTCCACCTGTTTAAATAGACAAAAGATGTAAATTATCATCTCTGTGGAAATAAATTACTTGTCTTCTGATTGGGATAAGAGAAATGTGAACAAATTTTGGAACCTTCTTGCTATAAAATAATGGTTCGTGGCACGCTCTTTCCCAGCTCACTTGCACTTTATTCTTTGTGTCTTTTTTTTTTCTTTGCTTATTATTTTCTCCATGTTTATTTGACTTCAAAGCATTGTCTATAAATAAACAACCAGTGGGAGTTCATGTTTCTTGATGGTCCTCAGAGAATACAGGGTGGGAGGGGCAAACACAGGGTTTGTAAGGGGGGGGGACACCAGATATGTGAGAAATATTTATTCAGATTTGTCTCTAATCTACTGTCACACTTCACTGCACTCCCAAAATGTATTTGTTTTATCTGGAAAAAAAAAAAGTCTAAAGCATAAAAGCAGAGAAGTTGTATGTGTATTATTTTAATGTAGAGGTTACCCGCCTGGAGATAAAACCATATTATTAGTTGTATATCATTAAAAAAAAAAATATTCGCAACTTCATCCAACTTAACTCACAGATCCCCTAAGTAAAACGAACACAGCAATTCCAGTAGTACAGAAACAATAGTACCCTTGATCTAAACTATGCAACTATACAATACCAATACAATACTGTACAATACCAATACAAATTTTTCCCTCAGTCACCAAGAACCGAGGGAAACATTGGGAGGAAGGGAGACATGGGGGGGAGAGATACAGACACACATGGGGAGAGAGAGGCAGATATAGCGCAGCAGCAGAATGAGATTGGAAAGAAAGGCTTGCAATCAGAGCTTTGAGGTGTCTGGTGGAACAGTTACCTGGAGGTCTCTGGCAGGAGGTAGCGCTATCTCTCCAACCAGGTGCCCCTTGATGTGCGGCTTCGCACAACCTGTAGGCAGAGTTTGGGTACAGGATATCAGCAATCAGGATGCCTGCAGTCAGAATATTGACACTGGCATCCCGACTGCTATAATCCAGCCAAATATGAGCAACTAAACTAGCCCTTACTCTCCTCCTAACCCTCCCTTTCTGCAGCCTCACCATCCCTCCCCTAGTGCCTAACCCTCCCCTGCATACTTATGTTCGATATTCCGGATTCGGCATTCTGACAGGTGACGGGATTCCGGCGCCTGTACATAGGGATGCCAAGTACGTCCCGTAGGCAGCAGTCCAGGCTGTACCCTCAGCCTAGCAAGTCTTAGGCAACAGGAGGGGGGGGTCGTGAGGAGGAAGAGGGGATAGACAGGGAGGAGAGAGCGAGAGGAGCACGCTTGCCTGCCGATTCCATCATATTATTCTACATCTGGGTGCCTATGGGGTTTTGGGCTTGGCGCTACGGATACGAGGTAGAAGGTTGAGAAGGGTGGAGGGGCAGGTTTGTTAGAAATAAAATACAGGTTGAGTATCCCTTATCCAAAATGCTTGGGACCAGAGGTATTTTGGATATGGGATTTTTCCGTATTTTGGAATAATTGCATACCATAATGAGATATCATGGTGATGGGACCTAAATCTAAGCACAGAATGCATTTATTTTACATATACACCTTATACACACAGCCTGAAGGTCATTTTAGCCAATATTTTTTATAACTTTGTGCATTAAACAAAGTGTGTATACATTCACACAATTCATTTATGTTTCATATACACCTTATACACACAGCCTGAAGTCATTTAATACAATATTTTTAATAACTTTGTGTATTAAACAAAGTTTGTGTACATTGAGCCATCAAAAAAACAAAGGTTTCACTATCTCACTCTCACTCAAAAAAGTCTGTATTTCGGAATATTCCGTATTTCGGAATATTTGGATATGGGATACTCAACCTGTACAGCTAATTGGTGGCTGGTCCTTGACAACGTAGTGACTGCGTTACTCTGGCTATGTTTGCCACTAGGAGGGTAAGCCATCTCATTTTGTTCTGCACTCTTTACCATAAAGTCTTTAGCCTTGCTTGACCAGGCTTGAAGGTAAATGTATTCTGTCTCTTTTTGGTGTTTTATAGATTTCATCAATAAATATTACAGCTATTCAAACTACTTGCTCCAGGAAAGATGCCGACAAAAGTGTACTGTATAGATATGCTCTGGATACAATTATACCATATACTTTATGTTGGATTTCTATTAAGAAACGTGCAACTCGAAATACAGACTTCAAAATGTGTGGTGATGCATTTAGTTTTGTGTTCAACGCTAAATGAAAATATGCAGTCTTTATTTTCTTATGCCATGTTACCATACAACCCTGCCAAAAGATTTAGTATTCTGAGCATAAGCACAAATCTTATTCAATGCATGTTTTAGTTTCATAGTTTAGATCCAGGGTAATATTGGTATTGTACTACAGTATTGGAATTGCTGTGTTCATTTTACTTAAGGGGATCTGTGAGTTAAGTTGGATGACGTTGCTAATACATGTTTTTATGATACACAACTCATAATACGGTTTTATCTCTAGGCGGGTAACCTCCACTGAAGGAGCTATTCACTCTACATTAAAGTAATACACATAAACCTTCTGTGCTTTTATGCTTTAGACCTTTTTTTTTAGATTTATTTTCAGATAAAACAAATACATTCTGGGAGTGCAGTGAAGTGTGACAGTAGATAAGAGACAAAATATGTTTTCAAGTACAAATTATTTCAAGCAATCGATATAGTTAGAAAAGACTACTTCATTCCATTACACTGATTTCTATTAAAAAAAAAAGTATTAAATGGAGAGGCCTGTAATGGGTTGTGAGCCTTCTAAAATAGAATGTTTGCTCCAGAAGAGTGATATGAAGTTATTTAAACTAGATGCTATACACATTTTGCAGTACTGCATTATTTACAACAGTAATGAATTTGCAAAGGATTGTTTGTAAATCTGAGCTATTTGTATACTTGTCTCCAGCTGCCATTCTGGATTTGCAAACCTGATCTAGAATGGTTTATACTTCATAATGAAACTAGAATTTACACTGATCAGTAATTCCCAAGTTTTTGTAATATCCATAATAAGAGGATATAGCTGCTTAGTAATCTTATCAGTGGCATTCAACTGTAGCTCATTATGGAGCCTATTCATCCTCTATTATTGGCCCGCTACACATATGGAAATACTAGTCTCCATATTTTTAGTATCGGGCCCATTCATTATTATTATTATTATTATTATTAATAATGATATTTATATAGCACTTTTCTCCTATTAGGACTCAAAGTGCTTTACAATTCTCTTTACAGCTTAAAATACAAAACAAGCTTAACAGTAGATATTAGTGAAATGCTATTAGGGCCCGATGGGTCTGCCCTAGTATTCAGTTTTCAGAGTTTACCTGCAGGAACCAATGCCATCTTCAGATGGCATTGGTTCCTTAAACCCTGACCCTTTCTATGGGAAGGAGGTCCTGGGTTTTGAGTAAGTGTCCGAACGGATTCCTCTGCCACCTTCATACTGGAGGCCATATGGCGGTGTAGGGATTACAGGGACAACTGCTTTTTGCCCTCCAATGATGATCAGGTTTCTTAGGGGTCTATTTACTAAGTCCTGGATGAAGATAAAGTGGACGGAGATAAAGCACAAGCTAATCACCTCCTAACTGCCATGTCACAAGCGGTGTTTGAAAAATAAAAGATAGGAGCTGATTGGCTGGTATTTTATCTCTGGCCACTTTATCTCTACCCAAGACTTAGTAAGTAGACCCCTAAGTCACTGTCATGTATTTGCATAGCTTTTGTGACCACCAGAAGATGCAAGTAAAAATATTTGAAAGGTTTTTCTTCCTTTTACCTTGCAATTGATTGCTTTACATTGACAGCCAATCATGCCTTCATTGTATTCAATAGACCATTCACTGTTTGGTGGTAAAGAGGACGAAGGAAAGCTCAGAAACATATACAGATGTGTCCTCATACATCTTGCTTCAATAAGCCACACAGTGGGAGATACCTGGCATGGGTGAGCTGACTGTTCCCATGCAACTGTAACTCTGTTCACATTGGGTGTTTGTTTTTTTTTGTTTGCATTGCTCGCACAAGCAGACTCTGCTGATTAAAATGATATGCGGCATGTTCTCTGTGAGTCTGCGGCTTTATGTGCATACGAAATGGTACTTTTCATTGTTTTCTTGGAAACACTGTATTGCTGCATTTCGTATGCAGATACAGCCACAGTAGCACACGCAATATGGGGCATGCCGCATATCATTTTAGTCAGCAGAATCTGCTTGTGCGTCCTAGTCACATTGTTTTGTGAATAAGATGCATTTTAAGGAAAAAGTCGCACAAAAAGATGCTCTGCACTACAGAGTCACGCTACGGCATGGCTTAACTAGAAGGGCCGTTAAATATACCAGGAAGCTAGATGTATTGGACATATCTAAAATATTGAAGAAGGTGTTAAAAAAACCTTAATGATCACTCCTCCTTCTCTCCTGGTTAATTTAAGCCTACTTAAGGACTGGTAGTTAAATTTACAAATTGCTGCTTACCATGTTGGTTAGGGGGCTGTACTGTCTCTGGAATTTGAGTTGGGTAGAGCTTCTGAAGTTATATTTGGGTCGGATACTTCCTCCTCATTACTCCATGATTGAGAGAGAATAACTTCGTACCAGGGCTGTCTTTTCATATGGGCTCAATGGGCAGTTGTCCAAGGGCTCCAGGAGTATAAGTGCTCTAGGCTGATAGGTGAGGGTCCCCTTTTTCCTGGGATACCAGATTTTTTTTAAATCGGCCCTGGGGAACCAGAGATATCCGACTTCAAAGCAGTGGTCCCCACCCGAGCCTGTTAATTGCTCTTCCCAGCCAGGTATCTCGGGTTCTGTCTAACTTACAGTGTTTCTGAGGATATATTCCAAAAGTTGGGAATCTCCCCTTTTGGTGGACACTGTCAGTTTGTCTCTACCGTGCCCAGAACCAGAGATATCATCCTTCCAGGAACTGGTCCCTGCTCCAGCTCCACATGCCTTGTATGCAGTTTTATATTTTCATTGGTGGATTGCTCTGGCACCAGAGCTCTGATCCCCAAGTCCCCAGTACCTCCTGAAAGGTGTGGCTCTCTAGTTTTTTTTATTCCTTTGAAAGCTAAGAACTGGAGATATCTTCAGTCAAGTAAGCTGCCCTCCCACTAGAAAATTATGAATATTAGGCCCACTTCACTATCCACCCCTCCCTTGCATATTAACACCCCCTACCACCCTGGAAGTCATGTACCAGGGCCCTTCATTCAGCCCAATACTCCGTTCAACAGTTTAGTGTTCTCTCTCCCGCTCCACTCCCCACCATCTGTGCAGGAAAGGAGTAATTAGTGAAATTACTGCTACAGGTCCTACATGCTGAATGGAAGATAGAACTCCCCCTACCGCCCTTGGGACATCATAGCTGCCACTGATAGCCCCCCCACCCCTATCGCTGGAGGATTGGTAGGGGCCCCAGTGCATTCCTTTGCCCAGGGGCCTACACTGCTGTTAAGACAGCCCTGCTTGGTACAGTATTATAAAATGGGTAGTACAGACACTTCATTATTTCTTATCAGGAGTGTGTTTTATTGTGGTATCAATAATGCTACCTTGAAGTGGTTACATTCCATTGAAGATGGTAATCAAGGACTCATTAGATGGTACCATTCATTTTATTCATTTAAGTCTCTCATCGGACAGGGCTACTTCATCTTCATACAGATTTTTTAATCTACTGTTGAACTGGAGTCTGGGTTTCAGCCTCAGGTGGTCAAGGACGATCCTCTAACAGGAGGTGGCCACATGGGACAGTAACCATCTGCCCTATGTGAGGAAATGGTTAACCTACTTGGATTTGGGTAGTGACTTCTCCCCTCTCTCACATATGGATAATTTATGGCCTATTTAAGGCCTGCTAGTTGAATCATGTCTGTGCTGCAATGGAGGAAGAACCAGTGATCATCTTTATGGTATTCTGTAATCCTGCTATACTGTGGTATTGCTATGCTGATACTACTAGTATTGCTAAGTTGTAGCTGTAACACGCATTATTACTGTTAAAACAATCTGTGTTGCTGTGACTACTTACTAGAGGGCCAGAGCTTATATTTACTTCTGTGTCAGAACACTAATTGAAATTACCCCGCTACTGCATAATGTATTGTATCTACTAAAACAAATGCAAATTAGGTAGAGAGCAACAATGAATAACTCCGACATAACAATTTGTCACAGCTAATGATAATTAAATATAGGATATACAGTATTAATATTAACAGGAATACAATATTATGCAATACAATAATTTAGTTTAGGTTTTAGAGTAAAATGTTAGGTGTCACATTTAATAATAGATTTCCTTCAGTCAAATTAGCGCTTTACATATAATATTTTTTGATTCTCTGAAATGTATATATTGTACATATGCACTACAGTATATATAAGTTTATGAACATTTAGATTCCAATAACTGTACACTGGCCAGTTAATATCTGGAAATGGTTATCTGTTCACCATCAATGGTGCTGATTCATGATTAAGATAGTAAGACCGGAACTTAATGTATTTTGAGTGTCATTAGCCCTATATAAGCAGGGGCTTGGCATATATCTCTCTCTGTGATGCAGATCATTCTCAGTTAATGGTCTAATTGTTGTGTTCGGCATGTCAACATTATGCCTTGGATTGTTTTTTTTTTACTATATAGCAGAACCTTTATTTAGTAATGGATGCTTCAAGAAAATTAAGGAAGAACACCAATACAACACAGCAATATTTATTATATTTATGTAGGTGTTTGTAACCTTTTATTTTCTTCTGTGTGTGTATGTCTGTGTTTTATGTTAAGATCTAGAGCACGTGGGGCATGGCCTAGCTTTGGTGAGAGGAAGACGTGTGTTCCTCCTGAGCTCCTGCACCACGCTCCTTAAAAAAGTAATTTCTCCTCTCCTAGGTGCTGTAATTCCCCTATCGCTGCCCTTACCTACCTCCTACGCTTCTCTGGTACCATCGCCGACAGCACTGCGGAGCCGGGGATCACGCCAGGTGATTTTGCGGGTTGTGGCCTGTCCGCCCTCCTCGACCGGGACCTAGATTTCCCCCCTGCACCCGCCGTGGACTTCCTGTGCAGAGGAGCTCGTGCTGCCGGGACCCCCGCCACCAGCTGGGATTCACGCTTCTGAAGACATCCAAGGTACTGGCTTCATGCTGTGGCTGCGGTCCCCTCACCTCTTCCTGGCGCCTGTCTTCAGCATCCGCCCTGTGTCTGGCGTGGGTCTCTTTCCCTGCTTACTCACCTATTGGGCCTTCAGCCCAGACCTCCTGCACCCTCTGGACACTGCTGCCACCTGTGTTTCTCATCTCCAGCAGACACTGTACACTCCCTGGGCTGCTCCTGCCACCATATTGATTATTATGAACCTGGGATCCTGTGATACCTTGCACTCCTGAGCTCTGGTGGAGGGGTCAGACGCCTCTGTGGTTTCAGTGGACACCTCACTCCCTTACTTTGGGGATCTGACAAGTACCCTCCCATTTCTCCTGCATCCCTGTACTGCTATTTAGATTTGTGCCTGAGAGGGGTAGGATTCACTCCCTTATGCAGTCTCCCACTGAACAATCAGAGTGTGACTTGGGGCTGCTTTGTATTCTGAATTGGACAGTTCCTCTTCACCTCACCTGCAGCGGGAACACCTTGGGTTTCTCTCACAGTGCTATAGTTAGTGCTGGAGCTCCCTCCTATGGTTGTTCTGGATAATTGCTTCAGCACTATACCTCTATCATTGTTTTTTTTATTATACGATATATGGCTGTATATCTGCCTTGTTGAAGATCTGCTGACTGGTGGTACTACCTGTTATCCAGAGCTGTGATATACTCTCTTCGTTTTCGCAACCTATGAACTCTGGCCTTGGTGCTGCTCATGGTCGCGATGGTGTCAGGATGAATAATACCCCATGTCCGGCCTGACCACCTAATAACACGCCTGTGTTGACTCCCACATTCTCTCACTTACCACTCCTTTCCCCTTTATATTGCAACTTTACTGGAGAAGACGGACCTCTTACCTACCTGCTTTCAATATGACGCAAAGGAACAAGAAGGCACTCCAGGCTTCCGCAAACTTCTTTGGCGGCAAAGCTAAGGGTGCCCAGACTCTGATACATTCTCCGGAGTCTCCTTCCTCCCCTCATTCTTCGGAGTTGGGTATTGACCCTCAGATACAGGTAGTGATGTCCGGCCACCTGGAGGGCATGCAATCAGCCTTCAACTGTCTAAAGCTGTCTTGGACTTCAAAACGGAGATTCCCTCGCTTGAAAACCGGCGGGTGCTTTGGAGACTAAGATGGACGATTTATGTTGCTCACAACTGCGCCTAGACAAAGAGGTCTCGAGACTCTACGCTGAAGTTGAGGCTTTGAAGGAGCGCCAGTAGTACCAAGAGAACTGTTCCCTCCGCAATAACTTGCAGATACGTAATGTGGCTGAGTAAGTCCAGAGCTCTACGCTGCCCTCCTTCTTAAAATACCTTTTCTAGCATTTGGTCCCGGCTAAACCGTTGACATCACAACCTCCTCGGGACATTGTAGCCCGTATTCATTATTACCGTACGAAGGAAAAAATAATTGCTTCCATCCGCGATACATCTGACCTATCCTTTCAGGGCATGCAACTACAGATATATCAGGACTTGGCGCCTTTGACCATTCAGGAAAGGCGAGACCTCCAACCGATTACTAGGCTTCTCTGCCAACACCAGATTCGATATCGATGGGGATTCCCCTTCCTGTTGCAGCTCTCTTTTAATGGCATCAATTGTGCAGTTAAGATCCTGGCACAAGGGCAGGAAATGCTTCACAAACTCACTCTCCTCCCAGAGTCATCGTCCTCTTCTCTCAACCCACCTGCCTCCCCAATATCACAACGGCCTTGTCTGCCCCAGTTAGACTGGACAAGAGTGTCCCATCATAGGGACGAAGACTGTGATCCCCCATGATCACCTGCCCCCCTTTCTTCTATTGCTCTCCCTATGCCATTGCATCTATTTGCTGGAGGCTTCCTTTGAAAAGGACTGTCCGTCATTTGTTTTCCAGACCTCTTTCATATCCTTTATATTTTAACATTTGCCTTCTTTTATATGTTGACTTGATATTTTGCTGTTAAAGTTGTATATTCAGTAATAATAGACTCTTTGACAGGTGAGGGCCCTCCATGGTGCTGGTTGACCTGGTCCCCGCTCCGTGGATCCCCTTAGTTTATTTCAGGTCCCCTGTCTGATAGTTTTTATGATGCTTCACCTGTTACGTCTATTACTGTACATTTTTGCCTTCATGTTTCTAGTCACATGATGACTGGTCATCTCGTTAATTGGTTCTAATATATTTGACCAACTATGTTCACCACATGTAGTTGCAACATTACTCCCTTTGCTACCGCCCTCCCCCACTCTTCCTTTCCATTCTCTACCCCCTTCTCATCTTCTTCGTTTCTCACCCCCCCCCCCCCTTTTTCCCTCTTGCTCCCCTTTCTTTTATCTCCTTTTTTGACACATGTTATGTCCCCATTTACTGGGATTGTTATATACTCTCTTGGCCTCAGCCATTTTGTTCTCTGTCAGGCCGCACAGCCTGATATGTTGGTTCGTGCCACTTCCCCCATGCTCCCTTCTTTGATTATTTTGTTGATTGTAGTTTTTCTTTGTTTGGTGGTCCTGTTACTGGCCCCATTACTACAAGATTTCTGCCCGCGTGGGCTCTTTTTTTCTTGTTCTTCCTCGCCTTTTCTCTTTGGCCTTCTTTTTCCTCAATTTCCATTTCCATCTTTGTCCTCGTGGTGGGTTCCAGGTATCCTTCAACTTGCCTTTTTTCTCCTATTAGTGTGTTGGCACCTGGAGGCCTTTTTTTTTTGTACCCACTTTTTTATGACTTTGAGACTTTGTTAATCTGGCCATCATGCCCCTGAAGATATTATCCATTAACGTGAACAGCCTTAACTCCCCCCAAAAATGGACGGTACTATTGGGAGACTGTAGACGTGAGAAGGCTGACGTAGTTTTTTTTCCAAGAAACTCATCTCATGGGCTCCCATACTCAACTCCGTGGTAAACAATTTACTGAAATTTTTTCGCTTCTGCGGATTGTAAAAAAACGCGGGGTTGCTATTTTAATTAATCGTCGCATTCCATTTATACATAGCAAAACTGCGGTGGATCCAGAAGGTAGGTACTTGATGGTTATTGGTACCCTCTGTTCTGAAGTTCTGATGCTTATTTCTGTATATGCTCCTAACCAGGACCAGCCTCCGTTTTTTCCACTCCCTTTTCCGGCACATTGGTAGGGTTGCAGAGGGTCATTTTGTATTGGGTGGGGACTTTAACACCATTCTGGATCCCCTATTAGATAGGACTGGTCCTCCCTTAGCATCTAGAGCTTCACGTACACTTGCAGCCTCCCTCAAATTTCATGATCTACTGGACTCGTGACGTCTCTGCCACTCTGTCGTTAGAGATTACACCCACTATTCGGCCCGCATCAGCACTACACCCAGATCAGTATGTTACAAATCTTTCTCCATTTACTCTAGAATTACGGACACGGGAATGACCCCTTTCACATGGACCAACCATTCCGGTGTTTATATCTTAATAGATCTTTATTACTGCACACACACTGTTCGCAAATGGCGATTTGATGAATCCCTGTTGCTTCACCTGTCAGTATCCACAAAAATATAACTGGCGATAGAACAATATTTTAACGAGAATATCACACCTGACGATTTTCCTGTTATATGGGAGGTTCACAAGGCCACTTTGAGGAGCCTTCTTATGGCATGAACCTCCTCGCTTCGAAAAAAAAGTGATGCAGGAGATTCAATCCTTAGAATCTCAAATAGCTACCCTAGCCGCCCAACATAAACTTTATTCCTGCCCCGCTTTACTTGTGCAACTGACTAATTTACAAGGCCAATTGAACGTGCTTTTTTTTTTCGTGCAGCTCTTATTCTCCAAAAGTTGAATCAGACAAAGCAGACAAATTAGATTCTCTACTAGCAAATAAACTGAGACGTAAACAAGCACTTGGCACAATTGACAAACTGTATTCTCAAACTTTGGGTGAGTTCTCTTATTACCCTAAACAAATAGTTGATGAATTTAAGGACTACTATGGTTCTCTCTATAACTTGATGCCCCTCCCCGCCTGGACTCCCTTCCCTTGACCCCAAGGGATTAAGTTCCTACCTACCCCTTTACCAAGCATTTCTGCTGCCCAATGAGAAACACTGAATCAGGATATCTCAGTAGAGGAGACGATAGCAGCCATGAAGTCCATGTGATCCTAAGCCGCCCCTGGTCTTGACGGCTTCACGGCACACTATTACAAACATTTCACTAAAGTATTGGTCCCTCACCTTGCCTCCCTCTTTAACCAGATCTTGAGGGGCGCATCCTTTGCTCCAGTGACTACTCAAGCTGATATTGTAGTGATCCCTAAACCTGACAGAGACCCCACTCAATGTGGCATTTATAGGCCTATCTCATTACTCAATGTCGATTTGAAAATTTATGCAAAAATTCTAGCTATGCGACTGGTCCCCCTTCTTTCCGTATTGGTACACCCTGATCAGGTTGCTTTTATCCCAGGCCATCAAGCCTCTGATAACACCAGACGGGCCATTGATATTGTCCATTCTATCCATCAATGAAACTCTTCCCTTTTATTAGTCTTGGACGCAGAGCAGGCATTCAATCGCATTTCATAGCCTTTCGCCTTCTCTGTTCTCCAACGCATGGGCTTTTCCAGTAAGCTTTATGATGGTGTCTCGGCATTGTATCGCAACTCCTCAATGTAGGTCTTTGTCAATGGGGTCACCTCATCATGCTTTTAGATACCAGGCAAGGATGCCCACTCTCGCCCTTGATTTTTGCCCTTGTCATGAAACCTTTAGCGGCTACGGTTCATCTCAACACGAATATTGGGGGGGTTAAAATCGTCCACACGGAACACAAAATTGTACTTTACGCCGAATATGTATTAGTTTCTATTACAAATCCAACATCGTCACTCCCTCCTCTCCTCTCTGAGATATACCTCTACTCGCAATATTCGGGTTATAAGATTGACAATACTAAAACGGAAGTCTCATCGGAAACTCAAATACTTAGGTATTTACCTAACCCACAGACCCCACCAACTTTTTCGAGCAAATTTCCCACGACTTTTGGACCGAATACGCTCTGATCTTCAAACTTGGTCCTCCTACTTTATCTCATGGATTGGCCGTGCCATCTCTGTAAAGACGAATATCCTCCTTAGGGTTTTATATCTTTTCCAAGCTCTCCTGATCTATGCCCCCCCCCCCCCCTACGTTTTTAAATTCTTGCAGCATCAAACCTCCGTTTCGTTTGGACCAACAAACACCTTAAAATTAAACTTTCGTTATTGCAACAGCCATCTGTGTGTGGAGGCTTAGGTATACCCAACTTTAAATACTGTTACCACGCAGCTCATATGGCTTCCTGTGTTCAATGGTGTGGTTCTGGGGCGGAAAAGGTTTGGACAACTATCGAGACCGGTGAGTTGGGACTTTCCACCCTTTCTTCCCTCTTGTAGCTACTGAGATTCGTCCGCCCTCGTGCCATATCATCTCACCCAGTGGTGGCCCGCTCTTTATATATTTGGGATTTTGTGGTGAGGAAACTGCAGTTGGCCCCTAGCCCATCCTTACTCATACCACTGTTCCATAACCCTGCCTTTCCTCCAGGGTTGGTTAAAACTGCATTTTCACTCTGGGAACAGGGGAATGTTTACTTTCTTAATGACATTACCTCTAATACAGCTTTTCCATCGTTTACCCAGATTCAGACACAATCTTCTCTCCCTCATAGTGAATTTTTTAGTTACCTCCAACTTAGACACTTTCACTCCAAGGTCCATGCCACTCTCCCTTCTAGGCCTCACCTCTCTGGAAAGTATATGTATGAGACGTTCTTCTATGAAAGGTCTCATCTCTGACCTCTATGCCTTGCTATTACAGCGCTCTGCCCCTCCCAGAGACCATAGAGTATTGGCCTGGGAGAGAGATGTGGGTATCGCTTTGGACGAAGAGAAATGGGGAGAGATTTACGGTAACACAACCTCCAGCTCTATCTGTGTTAAGATAAAGGAAAATGTGTATAAGCTGTTATACCGTTGGTACTATGTACCTTCTCATTTGAAAGCAATGTATCCTGATGTTTCAGATAGATGCTGCCCTACTGAATAGATACTGATAGAGGCTGCACTACTGAAGGGACATATATACATATTTGGTGGGCTTGCCCGAAATTAGTGCCTTTATGGAGAGATGTTGCTCGACGACTTTCGCTCCTATTTTCTGCTCCATTCCCCCTGGACCCTAAATACTTCCTTCTGCCTCTGGACTTCCCGACTTTAACTAAACATCAGAATAAGTTACTACGTCATGTGACTACTGCTACCACATGCCAAATTGCAAAGGCCTGAAGATTGCCCTCTCTACCATCCCTGCAATCCATTATCGCTTATATTTGGTACATATATAAAATGTAATTTATGACTAGTATTATTAGACCGTTTGCTACGGCGTTCAATAAAGTCTGGGCACCTTGGCTCGCTTCTCAAAATGCCCCCTCCCAATTCTGTAGCTTATTAAGTTGCGTATCCTCCTTGTGTTGGCTGCCCGGACTCCACTACTTGGACCCCCCTCTCCCTTTTTTTCTCTATTTCTCTCTTTGTTCTCAATCTCGTTCTCTTTCTTCCTGCGTCTCTCCCTGTTTCTTGGTCCCCTAGGCTGGTTGGCCACCCTGTAGACCTCTTTTCTCGTACTATTTCTGTTTTCTTCTAAAAAATTTAAAAAGATTTACTCATATGCTCGCTGTACTCTTGGTATATATCTGTGCTGCATTTTTTTTTTGTTACGATGTATCGTACTGATCTCGTGCATAACTGTGAATCAACCAATAAAACTCTTTAAAAAAAAAAAAAAAAAAAGAGATCTAGAGCACGTGAGGAGCAGATGGACACGGGAAAGAGCAGGTTGGGGGACCCCAACAGATAAAGGAGGAGGGTGGAGAGGGAGCTATAATAGTCTTTCTGCCCCAGGAAAAACCGTAAGTGACTGCTACAGTATGTTTGGTTCATCTTTAAAGAAAATTGTTTTCTTTTGTCCAGTATTGTGCTAGTATATGACAGTCCTGTCAGGAAAGACTTCCCTATTTGAAGTTACTGTGAGGGCAGGAACTGAGAATAGTTCAACGTGATTTTTGTGAATGTATTAATAAAATGATGGAAAAATACTTAAGATTTTTGAATGCTCCTACTATTCGTTAGACTGTAACCTACAACTTACTGTATGTAACTTCATCCATTAATTCATGGACCGCTTACTGTTGCTGTGTACTGGGGTATGGCTTACACTCATACACAACACTGTTAAATATATGTACTGTAGCATGCAATTTCTAATTCTAAATATTGTGCAGTGATGTTTTAAAATTTACTGCACAACAAATTTGAAACAGAAGCTTTTTCTGATAGTTTCTGCTGCCTTTCTGCTAGAACTGTACAATGCAAATATCTGACTGGTAGGTTTCAAATTTATCAGAATATCTTTAGCTGATTTACGTTTTTTTCAAATCTTCATTTTGGTATATACCTAACCTAGTTAATGATCTCAGAATGGATATCACTCGTAAAAAGATAAAGCGAATAATGAAGATCTGACCTAACTCTGTGTAATTGCAGTTCCAGTTCAAGAGAATATGTGCATTTGCTATGCATCTAATCGAGAATAGAATTGCATATTTATTGAAATTACATACTTTTTAAATTATATGCATTTTAAACATGTAACATATCTTAATCTTTATGATATTTGTCGAGATAGAGGTAAAATGCATACAGCCGTCTCAATAAGCATGTGTTTGTTCTTCTGTACCCCTATATTCATTACATATGTAATCATTATCCTCTTCTTGGAATTGATAACACATACTGTAGTAGTCAGTAACATGTTTCTACTGTACAACAAACATTCCTTTCATTGTTGTTACCCACTGTGATTGGGTAATGTGTTTTCAAGCACAATGATGTCATGATGATGTCAGTTCAGTCATTTTTGGTGCTTTTTGTGTCATTTTTAATTAGCTTGACAAAGGGCACTGTGGCACAATACAGTGTATCCGGAAAGTATTCATAGCGCTTCACTTTTTCCACATTTTGTTATGTTACAGCCTTATTCCAAAATGGAATAAATTAATTTCTTCCCTCAAAATTCTACATACAATACCCCATAATGACAACTTGAAAAAAAGTTTTGATATTTTTGCTAGTTAATAAAAAACTAAGAAATCACATGCACATAAGTATTCACAGCCTTTGTTCAATATTTTGTTGATGCACCTTTGGCAGCAATTACAGCCTCAAGTCTTTTTGAATATGATGCCACAAGCTTGACACACCTATCTTTGGGCAGTTTCGCCTATTCCCCTTTGCAGCACCTCTCAAGCTTCATCAGGTTGGATGGGAGGCGTCGGTGCACAGCCATTTTCAGATCTCCAGAGATGTTCAATCAGATTCAAGTCTGGGCTCTGGCGTCGGTGCACAGCCATTTTCAGATCTCCAGATATGTTCAATCAGATTCAAGTCTGTGCTCTGGCTGGGCCACTCAAGGACATTCACAGAGTTATCCTGAAGCCACTCCTTTGCTTTCTTGGCTGTGTGCTTAGGGTCATTGTCCTGCTGAAAGATGAAGCGTCGGCCCAGTCTGAAGTCAAGAGCTCTCTGGAGCAGGTTTTCATCCAGGATGTCTCTGTACATTGCTGATTTTATCTTTCCCTCTATCCTTACTAGTTTCTGCCGCAGAAAAACATCCCCACAGCATGATGCTGCCGCCATCGTGATATACTGTAGGGATGGTATTGGCCTGGTGATGAGCGGTGCCTGGTTTCCTCCAAACATAATGCCTGGAAATCACGCCAAATAGTTCAATCTTTGTCTCATCAGGCCAGAGAATTTTTTTCTCATGGTGCATTTTGACAAACTCCAGGTGGGCTGCCATGTGCTTTTTAGTAAAGAGTGGCTTCCGTCTGGCCACTCTACCATACAGGCCTGATAGGTGGATTGCTGCAGAGATGGTTGTCCTACTGGAAGGTTCTCCTCTCTCCACAGAGGAATGCTGTAGCTCTGACAGAGTGATCATCGGGTTCTTGGTCACCTGCCTGACTAGGGCCCTTCTCCCACGATCGCTCAGTTTAGACGGCTGGCCAGCTCTAGGAAGAGTCCTGGTGGTTCCAAACTTCTTCCATTTCGGATGATGGAGGCCACTGTGGTCATTGGGACCTTCAAAGCAGCAGATATTTTTCTGTACCCTTCCCCAGATTTGTGCCTCAAGACAATCCTGCCTCAGAGGTCTACAGACAATTCCTTTGACTTCATGCTTGGTTTGTGCTCAGACATGCACTGACAAGGTTGGGACCGTATATAGACAGGTGTGTGCCTTTCCAAATGATGTATTAACCTGGAGAAGGCATAAGGAAGTGATAAACCAGTGATATGTGCAAGGTGATAAAGGCACCAGCCAATCAGATCTTAACTGTTAATTTACATATTGGAGCTGATTGGCTGGTGCCTTTATCACCTTGCACATATCACTGGTTTATCACTTCCTTATGCCTTCTCCAGGTTAATACATCTGCCCCCATGTCCACTCAACTGAATTTACCACAGGTGGACTCCAATTAAGCTGTAAAAACATCTTAAGGATGATCAGTGGAAATAGGATGTGCCTGAGCTCAATTTTGAGTTTCATGTCAAAAGCTGTGAATACATATGTACATGTGATTTCTTAGTGTTTTATTTTTTAATAAATTTGCAAAAATCTCCAAAAAACTTTTTTCACATTGTCATTATAAACCACTTAACTGACGATTTTTCCCTTCAAAAGCGTTAACAACATTGTTTTTTCAAATGTATTTTATTTAATGAAGTTGAGAAAGTATTTTTTAAAATATTTAAACATTATATTATGCACATATGCAGAACGGATCTCCTCGTCAAAAACGGGGGGACAGGGTGGGACGGCGCAGTTGCATGATATCTGACCATGCCAGTTAAGTGGTTATGGGGTATTGTGTGTAGAATTTTGAGGGAAAAATTAATTTATTCCATTTTGGAATAAGGCTGTTACATAACAAAATGTGGAAAAAATGAAGCGCTGAGAATTCTTTCCAGATGCACTGTACATTGGCTACTGCTGTATGCTTTAATAAATATATTGGTGCTTAACTTTACTTACTGGTGGGCCTCGTCTCTGACATCCTCAACATCATCCATTGGGTGCTCAACTCTTCCCTTGTATACACACGTGCATGTCTGCATATATATCAGACATAATCTGACTTGCTCCAGCAAATCTGTGATGTGTATGATGATTTGTCCATGCACCTTGATATACACAGTCAATTTAAGGCGCTCATGGTGCTCCACAGATTTGCTATTAGAGCCGCGTTAGAGAAAGGGACTAGCGAACAGTCTTTTGCAAAACAATATACAGGTTGAGTATCCCATATCCACATATTCCGAAATACGGAATATTCCGAAATACGGACTTTTTTGAGTGAGAGTGAGATAGTGAAACCTTTGTTTTTTGATGGCTCAATGTACACAAACTTTGTTTAATACACAAAGTTATTAAAAATATTGTATTAAATGACCTTCAGGCTGTGTATAAGGTGTATATGAAACATAAATGAATTGTGTGAATGTACACACACTTTGTTTAATGCACAAAGTTATAAAAAATATTGGCTAAAATTACCTTCAGGCTGTGTGTATAAGGTGTATATGTAACATAAATGCATTCTGTGCTTAGACTTGGGTCCCATCACCATGATATCTCATTGTGGTATGCAATTATTCCAAAATACGGAAAATCCGATATCCAAAATACCTCTGGTCCCAAGCATTTTGGATAAGGGAGACTCAACCTGTATATACATACACAGACACTAGTTACCTGCCCGTCAAAATGATGGAACAGCATAACAGTAATGTCAGCGTCGGCGGCTGTGCATGCCCGAACAGAGCAATAATTTAATTGCTCCCTCGGGCGCCATCTAGTGGTTGCCGTTGCGGAAGACACCAATACAGGTGAGGAGCAGCGCAAGTCTTTTATTGTATAGTTTGTGTGTGTGTATATATATATATATGTGTGTGTGTATATATATATATATATATATATATATATGATACAGTATGTCTATATACAGTATATATCTGTAAGCAAATGTGAGGTGTATGTATCTTAAAGATGTTACTCGTCTGAGGTCTGACATCCATCTACATTGTTTTGTACATGCTATGACTGGGGCAGTAGAGCATAAAGAGGTCTATGCTATATGAGAGCGTTTAAACCCTGCTAAATATAGCAAAATGATGGGTGCAGATTGAAAGAACATCCACCAAAATATTAATAAGGGTCAACAGGGTGATTTACTTCAAGTGGGAAACCTGCTTTAAAAACCCTATTTAGATTTAAGGGTAACTCCATCGTGAAGGTGGAAAGTCATGTTGGCTGCAGATGCACAATGAAAATGTTCACACAGATTTAGAAGTGGTGTGGGTGCATTCGAGCTAAACTTTAAAATAATAAAGATGGACAGTATTTTTTGCTGCATTCATTCCAAGACTCTCACAACAATTAGACCTTATTTTTCCTACATTCAAAAGCATAGTTTATCTTGGTGAAAATTTGTAGCAATTAGCAGACTTTGCTTTTAACTCTAAATGAGGTCCTAATGGTATATTTCTGGACTATCAGAAATGGTGATTTACATATTTTGGGACATTTTGCAATTAAGATTAAATCAGGTTAAATTATGCTAAGTTTAATTTTACAGCATTCAAGTGGCAACAGATGTGTTTAATATTCGATAGAAAGGCACATATCCATATTTGCTAAACCCAGCTGATAGGGTAATACAAAGTAAGGTCATTAGTAGTGGTCTACTGTACACTATTCTATATCATAGTCTAATATAAATGTTAGTACTGTAAGCACATCTGTTACAGTAGTATATGCTTTTAGCTGGTTGTCTTGTTAACCAAATAGTTCTTGGTAGAATAAAAATATAAGATACATTATAAGTGCCATTAATTAAATGACCTTCAGGTAATATTTTATTGTTTTGAAGAAGTGCCTGTTTATTCTTTTTCTTTCTCTTTGTATTTACTTGGCTTTAATAAAGATAAAACCAACTTTTGCTATTAGTGTTCTGCAAACCATTTACAGGTATATTCAATCAAAGTCTGATCCATTCCAACATTCATTTGTCGGAATGGATCCGACCTGGGCTGTAGCGCTGCTCTCCCCCGTCTGCCTGCGGCTCTCCCCCTGTCTGCCTGCGGCTCTCCCCCCGTCTCTGCCTCTCCCCGTCCCCAAATCACAGCCGCCGCTCACGGCAGCGTCCACCCGGCTCCAGCAAGCAAGGTCTCGCTTGCTGGAGCCGGGTGGACGCTGCTGTGAGCGGCAGCTGTGATACATCCTCCGGCGCTGCTCTCCCCATCTGGCTGCCCGCGGCTCTCCCCGTCTCTGCTCCCGCATCTCACTTCGACTATTTTTTAAAGTCGAATTGAGATGGTCGAAAAGGGGGCTAAAACCTATCGGTTTTGGCCCCATTTTTGACACTAGCACGCGGATCAGCAGCTATTCAGCCGATCCACTTGCTTTTCGACAAGTCGAATTCCTCGACTTGTCGAAGAATTTGGGGTTATTGAATAGGTCGGAACCCCTTCCAACCTAAAAAAAGTCGAAAACTGCCGTCTTTTCGACAGACGGCAGCTTTTCACTTCAATTGAATATACCCCTTAATGTTCAAAGAACTGTAGTGGGAGTCATTCTAATAAAATCAAGGAAATACATGCAAATGAAGAAAAGGAACCAGTGTTTTGTTGAACCTGTTGCTGGTGTTCCATGTGTTACTGAAAATTACTACTGCTGTCTTGTTTTATGTATGTGCTCTATCACCTTTGTTAAAGACAATTTCCATTCTCTCTTGTCTGTGCCCCAAGCACACCATAAAGATATTGTATTGTTAAAGAGAACGCTTTGGCTCCTGAACTTAGAAAGCTATTTGCTTTCCTGCTTTGGGCTTTTAGAAAATAACTATTAGGAAGTTGTAAATGGTTCTTGTCAATTGTATGGGAACAAAACATATTTTAAGTGACACTGAATGCAATAAATGAAAACACAGAAGTACAAACTCTAGCCATTCGAAATATTAAGTTTAATATATTCATATGCTTTTCTCTTTTCCTCACGTATCAGTCAGCTTTGCTAATTGATCGCTTGTTGCAAAAGTTCTTATCTTCCCATTCATTGATATGCAAAAATTTGACAATTTAGCTTCCAAACATATCTTAGTAAATATTAAGGTATCTGTGCACTGGAGCAATGCTGACAATATTGGGATGCGCAGCTGTTACTTGAGGTGCCCTAATCTCCACATTGATTAACACACAAGCATTTGAATATTGATACAATGCTCAGCCCCTTGATGTACAGCATATGATGAGTCCGCATTACCATATATCACAAGGGGTTGAGCACTGTGCCAATATCCAATTGCTTCTATCTTAATAAATGAAGCAACTAAAACAATGTCCAACGCTTTGTACATGCTGCATGTTTTGTTTGTTTTTTTAATCTGTCAAATTTAGCAAGTAGAAATTGTGCAGTAAATAATATAAATTATATTCCACTGTGACTTTACAGAGCTTCTTTAAAGTTATTATTACTAACTACTATACTTGTACTAGAGCAGACGTGTCAAACTTGCGGCCCACAACGCATACAGTACTTTTGCGGCCCAAGCTTACTTTTAAAAAAAAATTATGGAATGCGGCCCTCCACCACCAGATGAGTTACTGTTACTGTCTGCAGTGATTGAATTTTAGCTTCGATCGGGCAGCATTCACCGTTCTGCACATAGTGATAGAGATGGAGAAATGTCCACGGGAGGAGCTGCTGCCCATGCCCAACTGCATTTGCAAAGCTCTGCCGCCCACTGCACCCCTGTGTGTTTGTCCGACTGCACTGTGTACCCAAATACCCTAATGGCAGGAGGAGTGTTCTGGAATATGGATAGAAAATGGTCTCTCAACAAAGAAGGTAAATTGGAGGGGGCTGGCACATGGGTTGGAGGCAGTGACGCCAAGAGGAGGGGAGCAGGTAGAAATTACCCGGGTCCGCCTTACCTAAGCCCCCCTTTCCCCCCAGTATGCCTGTGCTATGACCGGTGGCGCCATCTTCCCTGTGATCTCTTTTGGAAATGGTGCTGCACATAGAAAGCAAAGACTCTTGCACTGTTTGCTCTCTAGTGGCCAGCCTCATTTTTCCAAAAATCACTGGGAAGATAGTGCTGGCTGTGGAGGAGGGACCCACTTCCTGTTCAAGTAAGGAAGGAAGTGGATGGACTCACTCTGCCCCCCCCAAATGTTAAAATTGCGCCCACTGTGGTGCACGCGTAGTAGCACCACAGTTAATTTAACAGAGAAATATATTTATATTGACATCTCTTTGTTTATACTTTCATTGTTGGTTTTTCGAATGAACCTTTCAAAATTGCATATGCAGGTAAGACTTTTCCTTACGGTCCACACAAGACTTAGACCTTGATTGTTCGGTCCAGTTGGGATTTTGAGTTTGACATGTCATGTCTTCGCAAGAAAATTTGTTTCTCTGACGTCCTAAGTGGATGCTGGGGACTCCGTCAGGACCATGGGGAATAGCGGCTCCGCAGGAGACGGGGCACAAAAGTAAAAGCTTTAGGATCAGGTGGTGTGCACTGGCTCCTCCCTCTATGACCCTCCTCCAAGCCTCAGTTAGGTTTTTGTGCCCGGCCGAGAAGGGTGCAATCTAGGTGGCTCTCCTAAAGAGCTGCTTAGAGTAAAAGTTTTGTTAGGTTTTTTATTTTCAGTGAGTCCTGCTGGCAACAGGCTCACTGCAACGAGGGACTTAGGGGAGAAGAAGTGAACTCACCTGCGTGCAGGATGGATTGGCTTCTTAGGCTACTGGACACTAGCTCCAGAGGGACGATCACAGGTACAGCCTGGATGGGTCACCGGAGCCGCGCCGCCGACCCCCTTGCAGATGCTGAAGAGAGAAGAGGTCCAGAAATCGGCGGCTGAAGACTTCTCAGTCTTCATGAGGTAGCGCACAGCACTGCAGCTGTGTGCCATTGCTCTCAGCACACTTCACACCAACGGTCACTGAGGGTGCAGGGCGCTTGGGGGGGCGCCCTGGGCAGCAATGAAAGTACCTATGCTGGCTAAAAATACATCACATATAGCCCCTGGGGCTATATGGATGTATTTAACCCCTGCCAGGTTGTCAGAAAAACGGGAGAAGAAGCCCGCCGAAAAGGGGGCGGGGCCTATTCTCCTCAGCACACAGCGCCATTTTCCTACACAGCTCCGCTGCTAGGAAGGCTCCCAGGCTCTCCCCTGCACTGCACTACAGAAACAGGGTTAAAACAGAGAGGGGGGGCACTTATTTGGCGATATTATTATATATATTAAGATGCTATAAGGGAAAACACTTATATAAGGTTGTCCCTGTATAATATAGCGTTTTGGTGTGTGCTGGCAAACTCTCCCTCTGTCTCCCCAAAGGGCTAGTGGGGTCCTGTCCTCTATCAGAGCATTCCCTGTGTGTGTGCTGTGTGTCGGTACGTGTGTGTCGACATGTATGAGGACGATGTTGGTGAGGAGGCGGAGCAATTGCCTGTAATGGTGATGTCACTCTCTAGGGAGTCGACACCGGAATGGATGGCTTATTTAGGGAATTACGTGATAATGTCAACACGCTGCAAGGTCGGTTGACGACATGAGACGGCCGGCAAACCAATTAGTACCTGTCCAGGCGTCTCAAACACCGTCAGGGGCTTTAAAACGCCCATTTACCTCAGTCGGTCGACACAGACACGGACACTGACTCCAGTGTCGACGGTGAAGAAACAAACGTATTTCCCATTTGGGCCACACGTTACATGTTAAGGGCAATGAAGGAGGTGTTACATATTTCTGATACTACAAGTACCACAAAAGAGGGTATTATGTGGGGTGTGAAAAAACTACCTGTAGTTTTTCCTGAATCAGATAAATTAAATGAAGTGTGTGATGATGCGTGGGTTTCCCCCGATAGAAAATTATTGGCGTTATACCCTTTCCCGCCAGAAGTTAGGGCGCGTTGGGAAACACCCCTTAGGGTGGATAAGGCGCTCACACGCTTATCAAAACAAGGAGCCAGCTGATAGGAGGCTGGAAAATATCCTAAAAAGTATATACACACATACTGGTGTTATACTGCGACCAGCGATCGCCTCAGCCTGGATGTGCAGCGCTGGGGTGGCTTGGTCGGATTCCCTGACTGAAAATATTGATACCCTTGACAGGGACAGTATTTTATTGACTATAGAGCATTTAAAGGATGCATTTCTATATATGCGAGATGCACAGAGGGATATTTGCACTCTGGCATCAAGAGTAAGTGCGATGTCCATATCTGCCAGAAGATGTTTATGGACACGACAGTGGTCAGGTGATGCAGATTCCAAACGGCACATGGAAGTATTGCCGTATAAAGGGGAGGAGTTATTTGGGGTCGGTCCATCGGACCTGGTGGCCACGGCAACAGCTGGAAAATCCACCTTTTTTACCCCAAGTCACATCTCAGCAGAAAAAGACACCGTCTTTTCAGCCTCAGTCCTTTCGTCCCCATAAGGGCAAGCAGGCAAAAGGCCAGTCATATCTGCCCAGGGATAGAGGAAAGGGAAGAAGACTGCAGCAGGCAGCCCATTCCCAGGAACAGAAGCCCTCCACCGCTTTTGCCAAGTCCTCAGCATGACGCTGGGGCCGTACAAGCGGACTCAGGTGCGGTGGGGGGTCGTCTCAAGAGTTTCAGCGCGCAGTGGGCTCACTCGCAAGTGGACCCCTGGATCCTACAAGTAGTATCCCAGGGGTACAGATTGGAAATTCGAGACGTCTCCCCCTCGCAGGTTCCTGAAGTCTGCTTTACCAACGTCTCCCTCCGACAGGGAGGCAGTATTGGAAACAATTCACAAGCTGTATTCCCAGCAGGTGATAATCAAAGTACCCCTCCTACAACAAGGAAAGGGGTATTATTCCACACTATATTGTGGTACTGAAGCCAGACGGCTCGGTGAGACCTATTCTAAATCTGAAATATTTGAACACTTGTCTTACATACAAAGGTTCAAATCAAGATGGAGTCACTCAGAGCAGTGATAGCGAACCAGGAAGAAGGGGACTATATGGTGTCCCTGGACATCAAGGATGCTTACCTCCATGTCCCAATTTGCCCTTCTCACCAAGGGTACCTCAGGTTCGTGGTACAAAACTGTCACTATCAGTTTCAGACGCTGCCGTTTGGATTGTCCACGGCACCCCGGGTCTTTACCAAGGTAATGGCCGAAATGATGATTCTTCTTCAAAGAAAAGGCGTCTTAATTATCCCTTACTTGGACGATCTCCTGATAAGGGCAAGGTCCAGAGAACAGTTGGAGGTCGGAGTAGCACTATCTCAAGTAGTTCTACGACAGCACGGGTGGATTCTAAATATTCCAAAATCGCAGCTGTCTCCGACGACACGTCTGCTGTTCCTAGGGATGATTCTGGACAAAGTCCAGAAAAAGGTGTTTCTCCCGGAGGAGAAAGCCAGGGAGTTATCCGAGCTAGTCAGGAACCTCCTAAAATCAGGAAAAGTGTCAGTGCATCATTGCACAAGGGTCCTGGGAAAAATGGTGGCTTCTTACGAAGCGATTCCATTCGGCAGATTTCACGCAAGAAGGCAGTCACACAAGGAAAACATTTCCAGGGAGTGTGATCAAGTCTGGAGACTTCTCTCCACATAAAAATACTGGAGCTAAGAGCAATTTACAATGCTCTAAGCTTAGCAAGACCTCTGCTTCAAGGTCAGCCGGTATTGATCCAGTGGGACAACATCACGGCAGTCGCCCACGTAAACAGACAGGGCGGCACAAGAAGCAGGAGGGCAATGGCAGAAACTGCAAGGATTCTAAGCTGGGCGGAAAATCATGTGATAGCACTGTCAGCAGTGTTCATTCCGGGAGTGGACAACTGGGAAGCAGACTTCCTCAGCACGACCTCCACCCGGGAGAGTGGGGACTTCATCGGGAAGTCTTCCACATGATTGTGAACCGTTGGGAAAGACCAAAGGTGGACATGATGGCGTCTCGCCTGAACAAAAAACTGGACAGGTATTGCGCCAGGTCAAGAGACCCTCAGGCAATAGCTGTGGACGTTCTGGTAACACCGTGGGTGTACCAGTCGGTGTATGTGTTCCCTCCTCTGCTTCTCATACCTAAGGTACTGAGAATTATAAGACGTAGAGGAGTAAGAACTATACTCGTGGCTCCGGATTGGCCAAGAAGGACTTGGTACCCGGAACTTCAAGAGATGCTCACAGAGGACTCATGGCCTCTGCCGCTAAGAAGGGACTTGCTTCAGCAAGTACCATGTCTGTTCCAAGACTTACCGCGGCTGCGTTTGACGGCATGGCGGTTGAACGCCGGATCCTAAGGGAAAAAGGCATTCCGGAAGAGGTCATTCCTACCCTGGTCAAAGCCAGGAAGGAGGTGACCGCACAACATTATCACCACATGTGGCGAAAATATGTTGCGTGGTGTGAGGCCAGGAAGGCCCCACGAAGAAATTTCAACTCGGTCGATTCCTGCATTTCCTGCAAACAGGAGTGTCTATGGGCCTCAAATTGGGGTCCATTAAGGTTCAAATTTCGGCCCTGTCAATTTTCTTCCAGAAAGAATTGGCTTCAGTTCCTGAAGTCCAGAAGTTTGTCAAGGGAGTACTGCATATACAACCCCCTTTTGTGCCTCCAGTGGCACTGTGGGATCTCAACGTAGTTCTGGGATTCCTCAAATCACATTGGTTTAAACCGCTCAAATCTGTGGATTTGAAATATCTCACATGGAAAGTGACCATGATGTTGGCCCTGGCCTCGGCCAGGCGAGTGTCAGAATTGGCGGCTTTGTCTCACAAAAGCCCATATCTGATTATCCATTCGGACAGGGCAGAGCTGCGGACTCGTCCCCAGTTTCTCCCTAAGGTGGTGTCAGCGTTTCACCTGAACCAGCTTATTGTGGTACCTGCGGCTACTAGGGACTTGGAGGACTCCAAGTTGCTAGATGTTGTCAGGGCCCTGAAAATATAGGTTTCCAGGACGGCTGGAGTCAGGAAAACTGACTTGCTGTTATCCTGTATGCACCCAACAAACTGGGTGCTCCTGCTTCTAAGCAGACGATTGCTAGTTGGATGTGTAGTACAATTCAGCTTGCACATTCTGTGGCAGGCCTGCCACAGCCAAAATATGTAAATGCCCATTCCACAAGGAAGGTGGGCTCATCTTGGGCGGCTGCCCGAGGGGTCTCGGCTTTACAACTTTGCCGAGCTGCTACTTGGTCAGGGGCACACCCTGGCTGAGGAGGACCTGGAGTTCTCTCACTCGGTGCTGCAGAGTCATCCGCACTCTCCCGCCCGTTTGGGAGCTTTGGTATAATCCCCATGGTCCTGACGGAGTCCCCAGCATCCACTTAGGACGTCAGAGAAAATAAGAATTTACTTACCGATAATTCTATTTCTCGTAGTCCGTAGTGGATGCTGGGCGCCCATCCCAAGTGCGGATTGTCTGCAATACTTGTACATAGTTATTGTTACAAAAATCGGGTTATTATTGTTGTGAGCCATCTTTTCAGAGGCTCCGCTGTTATCATGCTGTTAACTGGGTTCAGATCACAGGTTGTACAGTGTGATTGGTGTGGCTGGTATGAGTCTTACCCGGGATTCAAAATCCTTCCTTATTGTGTACGCTCGTCCGGGCACAGTATCCTAACTGAGGCTTGGAGGAGGGTCATAGGGGGAGGAGCCAGTGCACACCACCTGATCCTAAAGCTTTTACTTTTGTGCCCTGTCTCCTGCGGAGCCGCTATTCCCCATGGTCCTGACGGAGTCCCCAGCATCCACTACGGACTACGAGAAATAGAATTATCGGTAAGTAAATTCTTATTTTTTTTGTCATGTGGATCATGCCTTCCTATGCCAGTCTTATAGATTAGTATCCGAGTGGCATAGGGACATTTTTTGTAGGTGGGGCTTTGGACATTTTTTGTAGGTGGGGCTTTAAAATAATTTAAATAAGAAAATTTTACAATTAGAATTTAAGAATGAACCTTTAATTAATAGATTTACTCTGTAATGAATAAAGAAGTTAAATGCCAGCAGTATTTTGTTAATTGGCAATGATTGTACAGTAAATTCTAAATTTGTGTTATACCAAAGTTTCAGGTTGAACAATATTTAAATAACAAATAAAGCGGCTGTGCAGAAATATGTCTTGCATTGTAAATAACATTTTATGAACAATATTTGTAACACACTATACATGCAATCAAATCTAAAAATGCATCATGCATCTATGTCACCCCTGTCTGTCTGGCCGCCCCTCCCCTTTAGAATGTAAGCTCTCACGAGCAGGGCCCTCAACTCTCATGTGCTTATACTTCTCTTACTTAAACCATCCATGACGGCACCTAATCCCGCGGGTTTCTGCCTTCCTGATACATATGTCAGTGTTTATTTACCCTGTACTTGTCCTATATTGTCTTCAACTGTAAGTCAATATTGTCCTGTTTCGATTTTTCATTTATGTACTCGGTAATTGGGCGCTGCAGATCCCTTGTGGCACGATATAAGTAAAGGATAATAATAATAATATGCATAAGTAATAAAAACTTAGATATAATGCACTTGTGAATAAAGTTTGTGGATGCAGAATTTATTTTTGAAAGTTGGCTATGGTGAGAGATATGCAGGTGCTATCTGTGTATCAGCGGTAAGGTTGCATGCTGGAGACAAGGGGGAGATGTTTCCAGCTTTCTAAAAAGTTGCCCATTGCAATCAGTCAGCTTCTACCTATCCTTTTATAGAATGTACTAGCTAGCTACATGCTGACTAGTTGATATGGGCAACTTGTCCACATGCCCACTGCACTGTTTAGAAGGCTTTATGCTTATACACCAAGATTCCAATTTTGCTCCTGGTAATTGAAGCTGCTGCAGTTAGGGTCCATTAAAAACAAATCCCTGTTTAGTACTGCATATCCGATACTTGGATTGTTCTCAACCAGAGTTTGGTAAAGGCCTCCTTCAATGTTGTAAGAATGGCAATGCCAGCTAAAGATGGCTTGATGGCTATTATGCTTACATATAAATAAGAAACTTGATGTGGTATTGTATCTATAAATGTCATATTAAATGGTCCTTACAATCATTTTCACAACTATTTGAACAAAGCCACATGGATTGTCTGCCCCGTGGGTGTCCAGCTGCACTTCATTCTTAAGTTTGTCTTTAGTCAGTGATATACTGTACAATAGTACACCAGAGCTATTGCAGCGTTCTATGGCATGTATTTTTTCAGCAAATCAAGAAAAATAACCAATATGAAACAAAATTCGGTTGTTAAATTAAAAGCTATGATTTTGAGTAGAAAAACGTTGGTTTTCAAAACTAGTCCTAAAAGTTTATTCAGTTTATGAACAATTTGTTCTGATTATGCATTTCAATATATTTGATGTGAAATAACTTTTTCCAGTGCTTCTAAATAAATTTCAATATGCTTGTGTACACTGTAACAGGGCTATTTATAAATATTAATGTAAAAGCCTCCAAAAAGTTACATTCCTTATTACCCCATATTGCAGCGATTTGCAACACATTTTTCTCTATCGTCCTAGTGGATGCTGGGGTTCCTGAAAGGACCATGGAGAATAGCGGCTCCGCAGGAGACAGGGCACAAAAAGTAAAGCTTTTCCGATCAGGTGGTGTGCACTGGCTCCTCCCCCTATGACCCTCCTCCAGACTCCAGTTAGATTTTTGTGCCCGGCCGAGAAGGGTGCAATCTAGGTGGCTCTCCTAAAGAGCTGCTTAGAGAAAGTTTAGCTAGGTTTTTTATGTTACAGTGATTCCTGCTGGCAACAGGATCACTGCAGCGAGGGACTGAGGGGAGAAGGAGTCAACTCACCTGCGTGCAGGATGGATTGGCTTCTTGGCTACTGGACATCAAGCTCCAGAGGGACGATCACAGGTACAGCCTGGATGGTCACCGGAGCCGCGCCGCCGGCCCCCTTGCAGATGCTGAAGACAGAAGAGGTCCAGAATCGGCGGCTGAAGACTCCTGCAGTCTTCTAAAGGTAGCGCACAGCACTGCAGCTGTGCGCCATTTTCCTCTCAGCACACTTCACACGGCAGTCACTGAGGGTGCAGGGCGCTGGGAGGGGGGCGCCCTGGGAGGCAAAATGAGTACCTATAAAGGCTAAAAATACCTCACATATAGCCCTAGAGGCTATATGGAGATATTTAACCCCTGCCTGATTTCTCAAAATAGCGGGAGACGAGCCCGCCGGAAAAGGGGCGGGGCCTATCTCCTCAGCACACGGCGCCATTTCCTCTCACAGCTCCGCTGGTCAGGACGGCTCCCAGGTCTCTCCCCTGCACTGCACTACAGAAACAGGGTAAAACAGAGAGGGGGGGCAAATTTATGGCGATATTTTTATATAACAAAGCAGCTATAGGGGAGCACTTATTATAAGGCTATCCCTGATATATATATAGCGCTTTTGGTGTGTGCTGGCAAACTCTCCCTCTGTCTCCCCAAAGGGCTAGTGGGTCCTGTCTTCATTAGGAGCATTCCCTGTGTGTCTGCTGTGTGTCGGTACGTGTGTGTCGACATGTATGAGGACGATATTGGTGTGGAGGCGGAGCAATTGCCAAATATGGGGATGTCACCTCCTAGGGGGTCGACACCAGAATGGATGCCTTTATTTATGGAACTACGGGATAGTGTCAACACGCTAAAGCAGTCGTTTGACGACATGAGACGGCCGGACAATCAATTAGTGCCTGTCCAGGCGACTCAAACACCGTCAGGGGCTGTGAAACGCCCTTTGCCTCAGTCGGTCGACACAGACCCAGACACAGGCGATGACTCCAGTGGTGACGGTGACGAATCAACCGTATTTTCCAGTAGGGCCACACGTTATATGATTTTGGCAATGAAGGAGGCGTTACATTTAGCTGATACTACAGGTACCACTAAACAGGGTATTATGTGGGGTATGAAAAAACTACCTATAGTTTTTCCTGAATCAGAAGAACTAAATGACGTGTGTAATGAAGCGTGGGTTGCCCCTGATAAAAAGCTGATAATTTCAAAGAAATTATTGGCATTATACCCTTTCCCGCCAGAGGTTAGGGAGCGCTGGGAAACACCTCCTAGGGTGGACAAGGCGCTAACACGCTTATCTAAACAAGTGGCGTTACCCTCTCCTGAGACGGCCGCACTTAAAGATCCATCAGATAGGAGGATGGAAAATATCCAAAAAAGTATATACACACATGCAGGTGTTATACTACGACCAGCTGTAGCAACTGCCTGGATGGGCAGTGCGGGGGTAGTTTGGTCAGAATCCCTGATTGAAAATATTGATACCCTGGACAGGGACAATATTCTACTGTCGTTAGAACAAATAAAGGATGCATTTCTTTATATGCGTGATGCACAGAGGGATATATGCACACTGGCATCACGGGTAAGTGCTATGTCCATTTCGGCCAGAAGAGCTTTATGGACGCGACAGTGGACAGGCGATGCGGATTCAAAACGGCATATGGAAGTTTTGCCGTATAAGGGGGAGGAGTTATTTGGAGTCGGTCTATCAGATTTGGTGGCCACGGCTACAGCCGGGAAATCCACCTTTCTACCTCAAGTCACTCCCCAACAGAAAAAGGCACCGACTTTTCAACCGCAGCCCTTTCGTTCCTTTAAAAATAAGAGAGCAAAGGGCTATTCATATTTGCCACGAGGCAAAGGTCGAGGGAAGAGACAGCAACACGCAGCTCCTTCCCAGGATCAGAAGCCCTCCCCGGCTTCTACAAAAGCCTCAGCATGACGCTGGGGCTTCTCAAGCGGACTCGGGGACGGTGGGCGGTCGTCTCAAAAATTACAGCGCGCAGTGGGCTCACTCGCAAGTAGATCCCTGGATCCTGCAGATAATATCTCAGGGATACAGGTTGGAATTAGAGACAGATCCACCTCGCCGTTTCCTGAGGTCTGCTTTACCAACGTCCCCCTCCGAAAGGGAGACGGTGTTGGAAGCCATTCACAAGCTGTACTCTCAGCAGGTGATAGTCAAGGTACCTCTTCTGCAACAAGGGAAGGGGTATTATTCCACTCTTTTTGTGGTACCGAAGCCGGATGGCTCGGTAAGGCCTATTCTAAATCTGAAGTCCTTGAACCTGTACATAAAGAAGTTCAAGTTCAAAATGGAGTCACTCAGAGCAGTGATAGCGAACCTGGAAGAGGGGAACTTTATGGTATCCTTGGACATCAAGGATGCGTATCTCCACGTTCCAATTTACCCCTCACACCAGGGGTACCTCAGGTTCGTTGTACAAAACTGTCACTATCAGTTTCAGACGCTGCCGTTCGGATTGTCCACGGCACCTCGGATCTTTACAAAGGTAATGGCCGAGATGATGATTCTTCTTCGAAGAAAAGGCGTATTAATTATCCCATACTTGGACGATCTCCTAATAAGGGCGAGGTCCAGAGAACAGCTAGAGATGGGATTAGCACTGTCTCAAGAAGTGCTAAAACAGCACGGGTGGATTCTGAATATTCCAAAATCCCAGTTAATGCCGACAACTCGTCTGCTGTTCCTAGGGATGATTCTGGACACGGTTCAGAAAAAGGTTTTTCTCCCGGAGGAAAAAGCCAAGGAGTTATCCGAGCTTGTCAGGAACCTCCTAAAACCAGGAAAGGTGTCTGTACATCAATGCACAAGAGTCCTGGGAAAAATGGTGGCTTCTTACGAAGCGATTCCATTCGGCAGATTCCACGCAAGAATTTTCCAAAGGGATCTGTTGGACAAATGGTCAGGGTCGCATCTTCAGATGCACCTACGGATAACCCTGTCTCCAAGGACAAGGGTGTCTCTTCTGTGGTGGTTGCAGAGTGCTCATCTATTGGAGGGCCGCAGATTCGGCATACAGGATTGGATCCTGGTGACCACGGACGCCAGCCTGAGAGGCTGGGGAGCAGTCACACAAGGAAGAAACTTCCAGGGAGTATGGACGAGCCTGGAAACGTCTCTTCACATAAACATTCTGGAACTAAGAGCAATATACAATGCTCTAAACCAGGCAGAACCTCTGCTTCAGGGAAAACCGGTATTGATCCAGTCGGACAACATCACGGCAGTCGCCCATGTGAACAGACAGGGCGGCACAAGAAGCAGGAGGGCAATGGCAGAAGCTGCAAGGATTCTTCGCTGGGCAGAGAATCATGTGATAGCACTGTCAGCAGTGTTCATCCCGGGAGTGGACAACTGGGAAGCAGACTTCCTCAGCAGACACGATCTTCACCCGGGAGAGTGGGGACTTCATCCAGAAGTCTTCCACATGCTGGTAACCCGTTGGGAAAGACCAATGGTGGACATGATGGCGTCTCGCCTCAACAAAAAACTGGACAGGTATTGCGCCAGGTCAAGAGATCCGCAGGCAATAGCTGTGGACGCGCTGGTAACGCCTTGGGTGTACCAGTCGGTGTATGTGTTTCCTCCTCTGCCTCTCATACCAAAAGTATTGAGAATTATACGGCAAAGAGGCGTAAGAACGATACTAGTGGTTCCGGATTGGCCAAGGAGGACTTGGTACCCGGAACTTCAAGAGATGATCACGGAAGATCCGTGGCCTCTACCTCTAAGGAGGGACTTGCTTCAGCAGGGTCCCTGTCTGTTTCAAGACTTACCGCGGCTGCGTTTGACGGCATGGCGGTTGAACGCCGGATCCTAAAGGAAAGAGGCATGCCGGAAGAAGTCATTCCTATTTTGATTAAAGCAAGGAAGGAAGTAACCGTGCAACATTATCACCGAATTTGGCGAAAATATGTTGCGTGGTGCGAAGATCGGAGTGCTCCGACGGAGGAATTTCAACTGGGTCGATTCCTACATTTCCTGCAATCAGGATTGTCAATGGGTCTCAAATTGGGATCTATTAAGGTTCAAATTTCGGCCCTGTCGATTTTCTTTCAAAAAGAATTGGCTTCAGTCCCTGAAGTCCAGACCTTTGTTAAGGGAGTGCTGCATATACAGCCTCCTGTGGTGCCTCCAGTGGCACCGTGGGATCTAAATGTGGTTTTGGACTTCCTAAAATCTCATTGGTTTGAACCACTAAAAAAGGTGGATTTGAAATATCTCACATGGAAAGTGACCATGCTTCTAGCCCTGGCTTCTGCCAGGAGAGTGTCAGAATTAGCAGCTTTATCTTACAAAAAGCCCATATCTGATTTTCCATTCGGACAGGGCAGAACTGCGAACTCGTCCGCATTTTCTCCCTAAGGTGGTGTCAGCATTTCATCTGAACCAGCCTATTGTAGTGCCTGCGGCTACAAGTGACTTGGAGGACTCCAAGTTACTGGACGTTGTCAGAGAATTAAAAATATATATTGCAAGGACAGCTGGAGTCAGAAAATCTGACTCGTTGTTTATATTGTATGCACCCAACAAGATGGGTACTCCTGCGTCTAAGCAGACGATTGCTCGTTGGATCTGTAGCACAATCCAACTTGCACATTCTGTGGCAGGCTTGCCACAGCCTAAATCTGTAAAGGCCCACTCCACAAGGAAGGTGGGCTCATCTTGGGCGGCTGCCCGAGGGGTCTCGGCATTACAACTTTGCCGAGCGGCTACGTGGTCAGGGGAGAACACGTTTGTAAAATTTTACAAATTTGATACTCTGGCTAAGGAGGACCTGGAGTTCTCTCATTCGGTGCTGCAGAGTCATCCGCACTCTCCCGCCCGTTTGGGAGCTTTGGTATAATCCCCATGGTCCTTTCAGGAACCCCAGCATCCACTAGGACGATAGAGAAAATAAGATTTTACTTACCGATAAATCTATTTCTCGGAGTCCGTAGTGGATGCTGGGCGCCCATCCCAAGTGCGGATTATCTGCATAAGTTGTACATAGTTATTGTTAACTAATTCGGGTTATTGTTAAAGGAAGCCATCTTTCAGAGGCTCCGCTGTTATCATACTGTTAACTGGGTTTAGATCACAAGTTGTACGGTGTGATTGGTGGGGCTGGTATGAGTCTTACCCGGGATTCAAAATCCTCCCTTATTGTGTACGCTCGTTCGGGCACAGTACCTAACTGGAGTCTGGAGGAGGGTCATAGGGGGAGGAGCCAGTGCACACCACCTGATCGGAAAAGCTTTACTTTTTGTGCCCTGTCTCCTGCGGAGCCGCTATTCTCCATGGTCCTTTCAGGAACCCCAGCATCCACTACGGACTCCGAGAAATAGATTTATCGGTAAGTAAAATCTTATTTTCAGGCTATGTGTCATTTTGTAGATGATGGGACAACTCTGTGGCGAAGTCTAAAAAGTAAATGATCACATCTTCTGAGTTCAAAAACTTTTGTGACGTTGTACGCTATGATGGCTGATGCCCATCAGATAATAGCATAAGCTAGTGATGACATGCTACTGTAGGTATATTGCACTTCTATGCAGTCCACAATAAAACTATGGAGACTGATATTATCATTAACAGGGGAATGCAGTAGTTACCTATGATGTCTCTTATAGCACAGAAACCACTTGGTAAAAGACTCTACTATAGAAATGTTGCATCCCTTCAACACAGCCTTTTTTTTAAGGATTGTCCTCATTTTTTTAGTTTGTTAAATAGGTACCTAAGCAAGCTTGCTTTAAAGTCACTGAAGAACAATCATGTAGGCTGTGCAGGGATCTGGTCTGAAGATCGACACTGTCTAGGTTGACAATGTTTAGGTCGACCACTATAGGTCGACAGTCACTAGGTCGACATGGATGGAAGGTCGACAGGGTTTCTAGGTCGACAGGTCTAAAGGTCGACATGAGTTTTAAACATTTTTTTTCTTTTTTTGAATTTTTTCATACTTAACGATCCACGTGGACTACGATTGGAACGGTAATCTGTGCCGAGCGAAGCGGTAGCGGAGCGAAGGCACCATGCCCGAAGCATGGCGAGCCATGCGAGGAGACGCGGTGCACTAATTTGGGATCCCGGTCACTCTACGAAGAAAACGGCACCAAAAAAAAAAAATCCTCATGTCGGCCTTTAGACCTGTCGACCTAGCACATGTCGACCTAGAAACCCTGTCGACCTAGTGACTGTCGACCTATAGTGGTCGACCTAAACATTGTCGACCTAGATACTGTCGATTTGATGAACCACACCCGCTGTGCATTAGGAGGAGCACTTTCATTATTCTGCATTCCATTGAAAATTAAACTGAATTGTATTTAGAGTACCTGCTCTAATATATATATATATATATATATATATATATACAGTGTACAGTGGGGCAAAAAAGTATTCAGACAGCCACTAATTGTGCAAATTAACCCACTTAAAAAGATGAGAGAGGTCTGTAATTTCCATCATAGGTACACTACAACTGTGAGAGACAGAATCTGAAAGAAAGAAAAAACAGGAAAAAAACATTTTATGTGTTTTTAAACAATTTACTTAAAATAAATATTTGGACACCTACCAAGCAGCAAGATTTCTGGCTCTCTCAGACCTGTTACTTCTTCTTTAAGAAGCTCTTCTATCCGCCACTTGTTACATGTATTAATGGCACCTGTTTGAACTGGTTATCTGTATAAAAGACACCTGTCCACACCCTCAAACAGTCAGACTGCTACCTCTTCACCATGGCCAAGACCAGAGAGATGTCTAAGGACACCAGGGACAAAAGTGTAGAGCTGCACAAGGCTGGGATGAGCTACTCGACAATAGGCAAGCAGCTTGGTGAGAAGAGATCAACTGTTGGCGCAATTATTAAAAAATAGAAGAAATACAAGATCACTGACAATCTCCCTTGTCCTGGGGCTCCATGTAAAATCTCACCTCGTGGGGTATCAATGATCTTGAGAACGGTGAGGAATCAGCCCAGAACTACACGGTGGGACCTGGTCAATGACCTCAATAGAGCTGGGACCACAGTCACAAAGGTTACCATTAGTTACACACTATTTCGTCATGGATTGAAATCCTGCAGCGCCTGAAAGGTCCCCCTGCGTAAGCCAGCACATGTCCAGGCCCGTCTAAAGTTTGCCAGTGACCATCTGGATGATCCAGAGGAGGATTGGGAGAATCTAATGTGGTCAGATGAGAGCAAAATCTAACTTTTTGGTATAAACTCCACTCGCCGTGTTTGGAGGGAGAAGAATGATGAAATGCATCCCAAGAACACCATGCTTTGGGGCTGCTTTTCTGCAAAAGGGGACAGGACGACTGATCCATATTAAGGAGAGGATGTATGGGGCCATGTATCGTGAGATTTGGGGCAAAAACCTCCTTCCCTCAGTAAGAGCATTGAAGATGGGACGTGGCTAGGTCTTCCAGCATGGCAATGACCCCAAACACACCACCTGGGCAACTAAGGAGTGGCTCCGTAAGAAGCATATCAATGTCCCGGAGTGGCCTAGCCAGTCTCCAGACCTCAACCCAATAGAAAATCTGTGGAGGGAGTTGAAAGTCCATGTTGCCCGGCGACAGCCCCAAAACATGACAGATCTAGAGAAGATCTGCATGGAAGAGTGGGCCAAAATACCTGCTACAGTGTGGGCAAACCTGGTCAAGAACTACAGGAAACATTTGACCTCTGTAATTGCCAACCGAGGTTATATTACAAAGTATTGAGTTAAACTTTTTGATTGTCCAAATATTTTCCGCAAGAATATACAAGTAAATTGTTTAAAAATCATACAATGTGATTTCCTAGTTTGTTTGTTTTTTTTGAGATTCTGACTCTCACAGCAGAAGTGTACCTATGATGGAAATTACAGACCTCTCTCATCTTTTTAAGTGGGTCAGCTTGTACAATCGGTGGCTGTCTAAATACTTTTTTGCCCCACTGTATATACAGGTAAGTACAAACAAAGCGGCGCTCAGAGACTTGAAAACACAGCAAAATAGTTTATTGGTGTGTATTCGAGTTTCTGAGTGCCTCCTCGTTTGTACTTACCTGTATGTTAGGGGTGGAAGCCCTTGTGGATGGCACCAGAGCAAGTCATATCCTGTGTGGATACCTTGAGTGCCAGAATATCAGTGTGGGTATGTATGTTTATGTGTGTGTGTGTGTGTGTGTATATATATATATATATATATATATATATATATATATATATATATAATATTTCTCATACGTCCTAGAGGATGCTGGGGACTCCAAAAAGACCATGGTGTATAGACGGGATCCGCTGGAGACATGGGCACACTATAAGACTTTGGGTGTGAACTGGCTCCTCCCTCTATGCCCCTCCTCCAGACTCCAGTTAGACTCTGTGCCCAGAGAGACTGGACACACACTACTGGAGCTCTCCTGAGTTTCTCTGAAAAGACTTTGTTAGGTTTATTATTTTCAGGGAGACCTGCTGGCTACAGGCTCCGTGCATCGTGGGAGTGAGGGGAGAGATGCAGACCTACTTCTTCTGAGTTCAAGGGCTCTGCTTCTTAGGCTACTGAACACCATTAGCTCCAGAGGGTCTGATCACTTGGTTCGCCTAGCTGCTCGTTCCCGGAGCCGCGCCGTCACCCCCTCACAAAGCCAGAAGAAAGAAGCCGGGTGAGTATTAGAAGAACAGAAGATTTCAGTGACGGCAGAAGACTTCAGAGTCTCTGAGGTACCGCGCAGCGGTCGCGCTGCGCGCCATTGCTCCCACACGCAAGCGGCACTACACGGGCGCAGGGGGGGGCACCCTGGGCAGCAATTATACCTTATATATTAATCCTGGCAAAGAAATATGCAGTGCATAGGCACTGTATACAGACCCCCGCCAGTAAAAAACTGTGAAAAATTAGTGGGGCTGAAGCGCGCCGAGAAGGGGGCGTGGCTTAGCCCTCACAACTCTATACAGCGCCATTTTCTCCTCACAGAGATGCTGGCCCGCCAAAACACTGTGGGGAAACTGACAGTGTAAAACGGAGGGGGGCACAGTTGCTTAGTGCACGATGGGCTCGTATAAGAAGCACTATATATGTAGAAATGAGTGTGTTGTTAATGAGTTGTTAAAAAGTTTCTGTGTTTTCCCTGTCAGATGCTGGAATCTACCCATTATTGCAATTTAGTACACGTGTGTCGACATGTGTGAGTGCTCTGCCACAAACAGCTATGGGAATCCCTCTATCGGCGTTGCCGACTCCTGATGGTACTTGATTCAGTAGATGAAGGGTCAGCATGTCTGTAGTTGTAAGCTTTTCCAAAGTAAACACTGTATGGGAAGACAGTCGTATGTGGGTGACCCTGTCGGCACCAACTCTATTACTGGGTGTAAATTAACATGATAATGTAAAGAACCTATACGTGTGTGTGTGTGTGTGTGTATATATATATATATATATATATATATGGTACGGATACATTGAGCTGTAGCTTGAGCACAGACGTGGTAGTATTTGTGGGGGAGTGATATTAACATTATGTATATATTTACCTCAGACCCCTCGGGGTCGCCAGGATGTTATTTTGCCCGGTTACTACTCCCTGTTGTCGACGAATACTATGTTTTATGTTGACCATAATGTTTCCTGGTTAGATCCACAACAATGGCATTCAGTACATGTTCATACACTTTCAGAACACATTAATGTCACTAGGGACCCTGCTGTTCCTGACAATATACATATACGTATGATGTATATATAGAATGTGTGTATATGTGTATTTAAATATGTATATTCATATTACGATGTCTAATGAATGCTGAAGTAAAGTTATTCCTTTATCATGTGCTGGTCGCTCTGTTGATAAAGCTCTAGGTCAGCCGTGACGAGATGGTCTTAAATCTTCTCGAGGAGTACGAGTGTTTATTCTTTTCTCACCGTGGATAGAATAAAGTGAAAGTCAACCCCTGATCTGTACGGGGTCCTGTCACAAAGGATCGTATACAGGAAGCTAAGTGATATTTTAATTATATGTTTTGATGATATTTGCATTACATACGCATGGGGGAATGCTTGTATTCAGAAATGGTTGGTTACCTTGTTATCCAATATAATTACCCTGGGGAGAGATGGGATATTCCTTAAGTTGGGTCTTATCTAGAACATTGCAGCTTGCTGCCGTGCGACTACAAGAGGTAGGCACTGACTCCGAGAAATATTGGAGTATCTTCCCTATGAAGGTGTAACCTGGTTTGGGGATGGCTTTGTTAAGTTGATCTCGGCAGATACCACTGGTAAGTCTACCTTCTTGAGCTATGTTTCCTCACAACGGTTGGTGATGCATTTTTTGTGGGATGCAGTCATTTTGACCGGTTGGATACCGTTTTTTTCCCCTTCTTTGCAGGTAGAGGAAGGTGAAAAGGTAAGAGGTCTGCAGCCTTTTCAAGTTCGCAGAAGCAGATATCATCCTCTGTTTCTAACACATCCACCGCAGGTCACTGGGTCAATTGCTGGAGCCCACACCGGTGGGAACTCGTCTAATACTCTTCAGTCAGTCCTGGAATGGACTTGACACAATGAGTTAAGAATAGAGTCCAAAGGGGGACATACTCGAGTTTTCCAGATGATTCCCCTCACTGATTTTTCAAATAGATCTTCCCGAGTCTCCTCTGTACGGGGAGTTAGTATGCGACGCCATACAAGAGTTGGTTCAGGATCATGACATTGTCCTGCTGTCCCTGTCACACACAAAAAAAGGAAAAAGCTGTTATTCAAGCTTTTTTGTGCCTCTGAGCCCGGACAGCTCGGTCAGAACAATCCCAAAAAGATTTCTTCTTAAGAAGTTGAACTACAAGATGGAATCTCTCAGGGCAGGGATCTCCAGCCTGTAGAAGAGGATTTAAATGCGGTTTCATCCGCATTAAGCTTACCTGGGTTTGCTGTTCAGGATTGCCATTGTCATTTCACCGGAGTGATGGCAGTATGATGGTTCTCCTTCAATAGTAAGAGCCATTATTATTCTGTACTGGGACGCTCTCCTGACTACGGTGAGGTCAAGAAACAAGTGGTATAAATCGTTGTTTCTTTCTGACAGTTCTTCAACACAGAGAATCGCTGTTGATCCCAACGACGCAGATGTCGGGGTTGGGAATAAGATTAGATACTGAACTGTTGAGAGTTTTTTTTTCCTGTGGAAAGAGATTTGAGGATCCAGAGTCGGATCAGATTTGCAACAGTGTAAACCCATCAATACGTTCCGTTGATGAAGAAGATGGTTGTGGCCTATGAGGCCATTCGGTGAGCAGGTCAAATGCCAGAGTGGTTTTTGCGGGACCAGTTGTACATGTGGTCCGGATCTCACCTGCACATGCACCGGTAAATAATCCTAACCAGGATATCGCTCCTGTGGTGTCTGCACAGTTCTCACCTCCTAGAGGGACGAAGGTTCGGGATCCAGAATTAGATCTTGGTGTCCATGGCAGCAAGTCTCCGAGGCTAAGGAGCAGTCTTTCCAGGGGAAGAATTTCCAGGGGAAAAGGTCAAGCCGGGAAGCTTGTCTGCAATAAGCATTCTTGAATTAAGAGCTATTTATCTTCTTCGCGATCTGCCCGTCTTAATTCTGTCAGACGACTTAACAGCAGTGGCGTAAGTAAGCCGCTAGGGCGGAACGAGGAGCAAAGCGGCAATGGCAGAAGCCGCAAAAGTTTTCCGCTGGGCGGAAAGGCGAGTAAACGCTCTATTACCGGTCTTCATTCCGGGTGTAGACAACGGAGAAATAGACTTCCTCAGCAGACACGATCTCCATCCAGGAGAGTGGGGTCTTCATCAAGAAGTTTTCACAAAAGTGACAAGTCTTTGGGGAATTCCTCAATTAGACGTGATGGCGTCTCGCCTCAACAAGAAACTTCAAGGATATTGTTCCAGGTCAAGAGATACTCATGCAATAGCAGTGGACGCCCTCGTGACACCATGGGTGTTTGAGTCGGTCTCTGTGTTACCTCCACTTTCACTCTTTCCGTAGGTGATAAGCATAAGAAGAACAAAGGTTCAGGCGATCCTCATTGTCCCGGTCTAGCCAAGGAGGGCTTGGTATCCAGATCTTCAAGACTTACTCATAGAAGATCCCTGGCCTCTCCCTGTACGAGAGGACCTGTTACAGCAAGGACCGGGCGTGTATCAAGACTTACCGCTGCTGCGTTTGACGGCATGGTGGTTGAACGCCATATCCTAACCCGAAAGGGTATTTCCGGTGAAGTAATTCCCACATTGCTTCAGGCTAGGAAAGGAGTAATGGCGAAGCTTTACCACCGCATTTGGAGGAAGTATGTGTCTTGGTGGGAATCCAAGAAGGCTCCTACGGAAGAATTTCAGCTGGGTCATTTTCTCCATTTTTTGCAAGCAGGTGTGGATGCAGGCCTAAAGTTAGGCTCCATTAAAGTGCAGATTTCGGTCTTATCAATTTTCTTTCAAAAAGAATTTGCCACCATTCCAGAAGTTCAGACTTTCGTGAAAGGAGTGCTGCACATCCAACCTCCGTTTGTGCTCCCAGTGGCACCATGGGACCTTAACGTGGTGTTACAGTTTCTTATGTCACACTGGTTGGAACCTTTACGAAAGGTTGAGTTAGAATTTCTCACTTGGAAAGTGGTCATGCTATTGGCCTGGGCGTCCGCAAGGCGGGTGTTGGAATTAGCGGCTTTGTCTCACAAGAGCCCCTATTTGATCTTCCATGTGGATAGAGCGGAGTTGAGAACTCTGTAACAATTTCTGCCAAAAATGGTTTCTGCGTTGCACAGGAACCAACGTATTGTGGTGCCTGTGGTTACTGAAACCTTGGCTGATTCAAAGTCTCTCGATGTAGTCAGAGCTTTGAATATTTATATTGCCAGAACGGCTCAGATTGGGGAAACAGGGGCTCTGTTTATCCTGCATGCTCCCAACAAAAAATTGGGGCTCCTGCTTCTAAGCAGACTGTTGCAAGCTGGATCTGTGATACGATTCGGAATGCTCATTCTACGGTTGCAATGCCGTTACCGAACTCGGTGAAGGCCCATTCTACCAGGAATGTGGGCTCTTTTTTGGGCGGATGCCCAAGGAGTCTCGGCGGTTCAACTGTGTCGAGCAGCTACTTGGTCAGGTTCAAACACTTTTGCTAAGTTCTACAAGTTTGATACCCTGGCTGATGAGGACCTCATGTTTGCTCAATCGGTGCTGCAGAGTCATACGCACTCCCCGTCCTGTCTGGAGCTTTGGTATAGACCACACGGTCCTTTTGGAGTCCCCAGCATCCTCTAGGACATATGAGAAAATAGGATTTTAATACCTACCAGTTAATCCTTTTCTCTTAGTCCGTAAAGGATGCCGGGCGCTCGTCCCAGTGCGTACTGTATCTGCAGCTATTGGTTGTGGTTACACTCATGTGGTGTTTCTTTTCAGTCAAGTGTGTTGCTGCTGTTATTCATGCCGTGGCATGCGGTATGTGATTATTGGTCGTGTTAACACACAGGTTGTGTTACATTTTCGGTCAGCATATTGCTGTATGTTTTTCATGCCGTCGGCTGGTGTTCTATTGAATGTCACGTTCTGCGGCATGTTCGAGGTGTGAGCTGGTATGACACTCACCGTGTTTAACCAATAAAATTCTTTCCTCTAAATGTCCGTCTCCCTGGGCACAGTTCTCTAACTGGAGTCTGGAGGAGGGGCATATAGGGTGAGGAGCCAGTTCACACCCATTCAAAGTCTTATAGTGTGCCCATGTCTTCTGCGGATCCCGTCTATACCCCCATGGTCCTTTTGGAGTCCCCAGCATCCTCTACGGACTAAGAGAAAAGGATTTACCGGTAGGTGTTAAAATCCTAATATATATATATATATATATATATATATATATATATATATATATATACACACACACACACATACATTATCTTATTGGCCAGTAAGCAACCTTTGCTTAAAAATAATGTGTTTTCTCTGTAAATTTAAACTCAAGACCCAAATGAGTAGTTCCACTATTACAGAGAAAATCATATTTTCTAAAATATTAATGATTCAAATATGGCCTTAAGCCCTTATGTTCCGTTAAATCCCTCCATTTCTACATCTCTTTCAGTTTTTGTTATGCTTAAGCTCCATTTACAAAATCAGTATACAGAAGGTGTAACATTAAATTTAGCTATATGTTTGGAGAATTTATTTCATTATACTTATATTATGATTTTATCTGGTAGTACCTTATTACTGTCTTGAAATATCTGTATTACTGCAGTGTGCTTGCTTTCTGTACAGTATTTCTTGCAATTATATATTGCAGACATCATTCCAGTTACAGGGATATATTTATCATAGGAATATAAGTTGTATGGCCAGAGAAAATGTGTGTTTCACCCTACTTTTGGATCCACGCTGTCCCATTGGAAGTCTCTTAGAAAGACTACTGTATTTCCTCAGTGACCTCTGCCTACAAGTACATTTTTTAGTATGTCCCTCTTCCTCCTTCCGGGACAGGCCTTACAGCTTTAAGACATTGGTTTGACGCAGGTCTGTATCAGCTCGTGAAGTTGGTGAATGTAGGTGCCATAGTGTCCTTTTTAGACATCTGGGACAAATGGAACTACCTCAGGGGGAAAATTGGGGTTATTTACAGGTTCTCTACTTCCTCCAATCTCTTTGACCCTCTGGTGGCCTGTACAAGTTAACATCTAGGTGGTACAGATGTCCAGATGCTCTCTCTAGAGTGGTGATTGGAGTGCCACTATAAAAGGAAAGGTAATGCTAATATTAAGGGGGGCAATTGGCTATCTAGTTCAATACCTGTTGGTTTCCATAGATGTGGCAGGGATGGATGTGATACTTGTAATTATACTGACAAGAAGACTATTGATATAACATCATTTATTATAAAACATTGTTATACTATCAGGGAGTTTCTTAATTGCAATTCTATGTATGTAATTTATGTATTTACCTGTGGATGCGGCAAACAGTATGTGGGGCACACCACGAGGACGCTTCATACTAGGTTTATGGAGCACAAACGTAACATTATGAAAAATAATAAAACGCATTGTCTCTCAAACCATGTTTCAAGCTGTCCAAAAGGGGATCCGGACTGAAAGTCGACAGTAACTAGGTCGACAATGTCTAGGTCGACAGTAACTAGGTCGACAGGGTGTCTAGGTCGACAGGGTCTTTAGGTCGACATGTTCTAGGTCGACATGTCAAAAGGTCGACATGAGTTTTTCACATTTTTTTCTTTTTTTGAACTTTTCCATACTTTACGATCCACGTGGACTACGATTGGAACGGTAATCTGTGCCAAGCGGTAGCGGAGCGAAGGCACCGTGCCCGAAGCATGGCGAGCGAAGCGAGCCATGCAAGGGTACGCGGTGCACTAATTGGGGTTCCCGGTCACTCTACGAAGAAAATGACACCAAAATAACATGAAGAACTCATGTCGACCTTTTGACCTGTTGACCTAGAACATGTCGACCTAAAGACCCTGTCGACCTAGTTACTGTCGACCAATAGTGGTCGACCTAGACATTGTCGACCTAGTTACTGTCGACTTTCAATACCACACCCGTCCAGAAGGCACACTTGATAAAATTAAGGTTATAGGAATTGAACAAATTAGAGTCACCCATAGAGGTGGTGATCGTTTTAATATGCTTTATAAGAGAGAAGCCGTCTGGATTTTTAGATTATGTACATTGAAACCACAAGGACTAAATTATACTGTTGAATTAAATATATGAAATGGTAATGATCTCATCATATGTATATGTATTTTCTCTGACGTCCTAGTGGATGCTGGGACTCCGTCAGGACCATGGGGAATAGCGGCTCCGCAGGAGACAGGGCACAAAATTTAAAAGTTTGACCACTAGGTGGTGTGTACTGGCTCCTCCCCCTATGACCCTCCTCCAAGCCTCAGTTAGGTTTTTGTGCCCGTCCGAAGCAGGGTGCAATCTAGGTGGCTCTCCTAAAGAGCTGCTTAGAAAAAGTTTGTTAGGTTTTTTATTTTCAGTGAGTCCTGCTGGCAACAGGCTCACTGCAACGAGGGACTTAGGGGAGAAGAAGTGAACTCGCCTGCGTGCAGGATGGATTTGCTTCTTAGGCTACTGGACACTAGCTCCAGAGGGACGATCACAGGTACAGCCTGGATGGGTCACCGGAGCCGCGCCGCCGACCCCCTTGCAGATGCCGAATAGAGAAGAGGTCCAGAAACCGGCGGCAGAAGACGTCTCAGTCTTCATGAGGTAGCGCACAGCACTGCAGCTGTGCGCCATTGCTCTCCGCACACTTCACACCAGCGGTCACTGAGGGTGCAGGGCGCTGGGGGGGGCGCCCTGGGCAGCAATGTAATATACCTATTCTGGCTAAAATATATCACATATAGCCCCTGGGGCTATATGGATGTATTTAACCCCTGCCAGGTTCCAAAAAAACCGGGAGAAGAAGCCCGCCGAAAAGGGGGCGGGGCCTATTCTCCTCAGCACACAGCGCCATTTTCCTGCCCAGCTCCGCTGCGAGGAAGGCTCCCAGGACTCTCCCCTGCACTGCACTACAGAAACAGGGTAAAAACAGAGAGGGGGGGCACTTATTGGCGATATTTATAATATTTGAGCTGCTATAAAGGGAACACACTTATTAAGGTTGTCCCTATATATATTTATAGCGCTTGGGTGTGTGCTGGCAAACTCTCCCTCTGTCTCCCCAAAGGGCTAGTGGGGTCCTGTCTTCTATCAGAGCATTCCCTGTGTGTCTGCTGTGTGTCGGTACGTGTGTGTCGACATGTATGAGGACGATGTTGGCGTGGAGGCGGAGCAATTGCCTGTAATGGTGATGTCACCCCCTAGGGAGTCGACACCAGAATGGATGGCTTTGTTTATGGAATTACGGGATAGTGTCAGCACGCTACAAAAGTCGGTTGACGACATGAGACAGCCGGCAAACCAGTTAGTACCTGTCCAGGCGTCTCAGACACCGTCAGGTGCTGTAAAACGCCCTTTACCTCAGTCGGTCGACACAGACCCAGACACTGACACTGAATCCAGTGTCGACGGTGAAGAAACAAACGTATTTTCCAGTAGGGCCACACGTTATATGATCACGGCAATGAAGGAGGCTTTGCATATCTCTGATACTGCAAGTACCACAAAAAGGGGTATTATGTGGGGTGTGAAAAAACTACCGATAGTTTTTCCTGAATCAGAGGAACTGAATGAAGTGTGTGATGAAGCGTTGGTTACCCCAGATAGAAAACTGCTAATTTCAAAGAAGTTATTGGCATTATACCCTTTCCCGCCAGAGGTTAGGGCGCGCTGGGAAACACCTCCTAGGGTGGATAAGGCGCTCACACGCTTATCAAAGCAAGTGGCGTTACCGTCTCCTGATACGGCCGCCCTCAAGGATCCAGCTGATAGGAGGCTGGAGAATACATTAAAAAGTATATACACACATACGGGTGTTATACTGAGACCAGCAATCGCCTCAGCCTGGATGTGCAGTGCTGGCGTGGCTTGGTCGGAGTCACTGTCTGAAAATATTGATACCCTGGATAGGGACAGTATTTTACTGACTATAGAGCAGTTAAAGGATGCATTTCTTTATATGCGAGATGCACAGAGAGATATTTGCACTCTGGCATCAAGAGTAAGTGCGATGTCCATATCTGCCAGAAGAAGTTTATGGACGAGCCAGTGGTCAGGTGATGCGGATTCCAAACGACATATGGAAGTATTGCCGTATAAGGGGGAGGAATTATTTGGGGTCGGTCTATCGGATCTGGTGGCCACGGCAACGGCCGGAAAATCCACCTTTTTACCCCAGGTCACCTCCCAGCAGAAAAAGCCGCAGGCTTTTCAGCCGCAGTCCTTTCGTTCCTATAAGAACAAACGAGCAAAAGGACATTCCTATTTGCCCGAGGCAAAGGAAAGGGTAAGAGACTGCAACAAGCAGCTCCTTCCCAGGAGCAGAAGCCCTCCCCGGCTTCTACAAAGGCGTCAGCATGACGCTGGGACCTTACAAGCAGACTCAGGGGCGGTGGGGGGTCGCCTCAAACATTTCAGCGCACAGTGGGCTCACTCGCAGGTGGACCCCTGGATCCTGCAGGTAGTATCTCAGGGTTACAGGTTGGAATTCGAGAAGTCCCCTCCTCGCCGTTTCCTAAAGTCTGCTTTGCCAACGTCTCCCTCCGACAGGGCGACGGTATTGGAGGCCATTCACAAGCTGTATTCTCAGCAGGTGATAGTCAAGGTACCCCTCCTACAACAGGGACAGGGGTATTACTCCACGCTATTTGTGGTACCGAAGCCGGACGGCTCGGTAAGACCGATTCTAAATCTAAAATCTCTGAACCTGTACATACAAAAATTCAAGTTCAAGATGGAGTCACTCAGAGCAGTGATAGCGAATCTGGAAGAAGGGGATTTTATGGTGTCCTTGGACATCAAGGATGCTTACCTTCATGTTCCAATTTGTCCTTCACACCAAGGGTACCTCAGGTTCGTGGTCCAAAACTGTCATTATCAGTTTCAGACGCTGCCGTTTGGATTGTCCACGGCACCCCGGGTCTTTACCAAAATAATGGCCGAAATGATGATCCTTCTTCGAAGAGAAGGCGTCTTAATTATCCCTTACTTGGACGATCTCCTGATAAGGGCAAGATCCAGAGAACAGCTGGAGGTCGGAGTAGCACTAACCCAAGTAGTGCTCCAACAACACGGGTTGATTCTGAATTTTCCAAAATCCCAACTGATCCCGACGACACGTCTGTTGTTCCTAGGGATGATTCTGGACACTGTTCAGAAAAAGGTATTTCTTCCGGAGGAGAAAGCCAGGGAGTTATCCGATCTAGTCAGGAACCTCCTAAAACCAGGAAAAGTATCTGTGCATCAATGCACAAGAGTCCTGGGAAAAATGGTAGCTTCTTACGAAGCGATTCCATTCGGCAGATTCCATGCACGAACTTTTCAGTGGGATCTGCTGGACAAATGGTCCGGATCGCATCTGCAGATGCATCAGCGGATAAAATTGTCCACAAGGACAAGAGTGTCTCTGCTATGGTGGTTGCAGAGTGCTCATCTGTTAGAGGGCCGCAGATTCGGCATACAGAACTGGGTCCTAGTGACCACGGATGCCAGCCTGAGAGGCTGGGGAGCGGTCACACAGGGAAGAAACTTCCAGGGCGTGTGGTCAAGCCTGGAGACGTCTCTTCACATAAATATACTGGAGCTAAGAGCAATCTACAATGCTCTAAGCCTGGCAAAACCTCTGCTTCAGGGTCAGCCGGTGTTGATTCAGTCGGACAACATCACGGCAGTCGCCCACGTAAACAGACAGGGCGGCACAAGAAGCAGGAGGGCAATGGCAGAAGCTGCAAGGATTCTCCGCTGGGCAGAAAATCATGTGTTGTTAGCACTGTCAGCTAAGACGGGACCTGCTTCAGCAGGGACCGTGTCTATTCCAAGACTTACCGCGGCTGCGTTTGACGGCATGGCGGTTGAACGCCGAATCCTAAGGGAAAAAGGCATTCCGGAAGAGGTCATCCCTACCCTGGTAAAAGCCAGGAAGGAGGTGACTGCACAACATTATCACCGCATTTGGAGAAAATATGTTGCATGGTGTGAGGCCAGGAAGGCCCCGACGGAGGAATTTCAACTGGGTCGATTCCTACATTTCCTGCAAACAGGATTGTCTATGGGCCTCAAATTAGGGTCCATTAAGGTTCAAATTTCGGCCCTGTCGATTTTCTTCCAGAAAAAATTGGCTTCAGTTCCTGAAGTCCAGACTTTTGTAAAAGGAGTACTACATATACAGCCCCCGGTTGTGCCCCCAGTGGCACCGTGGGATCTTAATGTAGTTTTGGATTTTCTCAAATCCCATTGGTTTGAGCCACTCAAATCGGTGGATTTGAAATATCTTACATGGAAAGTAACCATGCTACTGGCCCTGGCTTCAGCCAGGAGAGTGTCAGAATTGGCGGCTTTATCGTATAAAAGCCCATATCTGATTTTCCATTCGGACAGGGCAGAACTGCGGACGCGTCCTCACTTTCTGCCTAAGGTGGTTTCAGCGTTTCACCTGAACCAGCCTATTGTGGTGCCTGCGGCTACTAGCGATTTGGAGGATTCCAAGTTGCTGGACGTTGTCAGAGCATTGAAAATATATATTTCAAGGACGGCTGGAGTCAGAAAATCTGACTCGCTGTTTATACTGTATGCACCCAACAAGCTGGGTGCTCCTGCTTCTAAGCAGACGATTGCTCGTTGGATTTGTAGCACAATTCAACTTGCACATTCTGTGGCAGGCCTGCCACAGCCTAAATCTGTCAAGGCCCATTCCACAAGGAAGGTGGGCTCATCTTGGGCGGCTGCCCGAGGGGTCTCGGCATTACAACTCTGCCGAGCAGCTACGTGGTCAGGGGAGAACACGTTTGTAAAATTCTACAAATTTGATACCCTGGCTAAGGAGGACCTGGAGTTCTCTCATTCGGTGCTGCAGAGTCATCCGCACTCTCCCGCCCGTTTGGGAGCTTTGGTATAATCCCCATGGTCCTGACGGAGTCCCAGCATCCACTAGGACGTCAGAGAAAATAAGATTTTACTTACCGATAAATCTATTTCTCGTAGTCCGTAGTGGATGCTGGGCGCCCATCCCAAGTGCGGATTGTCTGCAATACTTGTACATAGTTATTGTTACAAAAAAATCGGGTTGTTATTGTTGTGAGCCGTCTGTTCAGAGGCTCCTACGTTTGTCATACTGTTAACTGGGTTCAGATCACAAGTTGTACGGTGTGATTGGTGTGGCTGGTATGAGTCTTACCCGGGATTCAAAATCCTTCCTTATTGTGTACGCTCGTCCGGGCACAGTATCCTAACTGAGGCTTGGAGGAGAGTCATAGGGGGAGGAGCCAGTACACACCACCTAGTGGTCAAACTTTTAAATTTTGTGCCCTGTCTCCTGCGGAGCCCGCTATTCCCCATGGTCCTGACGGAGTCCCAGCATCCACTACGGACTACGAGAAATAGATTTATCGGTAAGTAAAATCTTATTTTTATTATAGTATTTTATCTATACATATGTTGTTGGATATTTTTATTAATGAATCGTCTGTGTAAGTTAATCTATAAACAAAATAGCGATTTGAAGGTCCTGCAGTGTTTATATGTGATACATATTGCACAGTGTTTATAGGTGATATATGTTGCACATTATATATTATATATGTTGAGCTGCGCAGAGAAACTACAGAGATGCGGAAGTATTCTACTGAACCGCAATATGAGATGCACCTGATGCGCATACCTGAAGTAGAATGGAACGCATTAATGGGACGCATGTGGTGCACATGCAGGAGTGAGGAAACCGGAAGCGGCATTATGGCGCCGGTCTTTAAATAAAGAGACTAAGTAAATGTGCGCCCATCTTTCTGAGGAAGCCGCCGAGCTGCACACAGGCGGAGAAACGCATAAGTGAGGAGTGCTACCCGCGGCTGGGGATTTCTAATATCTCTTACAATATTGCCCATAGCGTGAGGACCGGACTACTACACAGCTACACTGCTATTTAAAGGTTGAGAGGTCACCTGCCTTGACTTAGTCCATAGGTCTGAAGACACGCGGTGTGGAGCTGATCAGAATAGCGTGGTCATGCTGGACTCTTAAGTATATCTTGTTATACTGCTGCAATTGAAGACAGCTAAAATACATTGATCCATACTAACAAGCTTTGCATGCTACTGAAATCTGTTAATTATGCATGGAACATTACAAATCGCTTCAAGCTGATGTTGCTTTGCTTGATCAATTGTGAATAACAAATGTGCACTAAGGAAGCTTATTAACTCCAGAGTGGCTGAGAGAAATCATAGGTTTTTTAATTCACTTTAATATTACCACACCAGCCGTATAGATCGATAGGTACAATATGTAATGTGTTGTTTAATAAATGTTGTGTGTTTTTTTAATTATAAACTGATCTGTACAGCGCTTCATTTATCCATATATTTATTGCTTTATGCACTCTGCCAGGGGGACTCCCAATACTGACCACTGTGACTGGGGTGCATGGGCTTAAGCAAGCTGCTGCAACCTCTCTGCTGGCAGCTGCCAGTCAGTGAGTCTTTTGTGGGTCTGGACGTGAGTCCAACTGCCAATGCTCCTGTCTATATAGTGGTGCCTCCTGTGAACTTTTGTGTGGAGGACCCACAGCTATTCGCACATCCCCTTTGGTGACTATGGGGTTTCTGTCCTGCAGGGTCCACAGGGTATCCACAGGATACATTGGGATAGGATGGAGAGACAGCAGATTTGCACCAAACAGTCGAAGCTTTTCGGCCTCCCAGCATGCAACGGGCTCGTCCATATATCCCTGTGTCCTGGCTCAGGCAAATCAGTTTTTTTGTTTGGTGCGGCAGGTGCCGGACCATGGTCAGAGGGCTGTTTTTAGCAGCCATATTTATTTTATTTTTATAGTCTTACTATTTTTTTCTGAGTGATCTTTCTAAACGGCGTCTTATACGTACCTTAGAAAGAGTCGCTCCAACAACTCCCCGTCAGGTCGCGACAACACTTACCCACAAGTACAGTGCTGTTTCGGCGGGCGTCTGTGTCGGATGAATTAGCAAGTCCAGCAGACGTTACCAGGCTGTGGCCGGAGCACGGGGAGAAGGTAAGGCATCATTTCTGCTTAGAGGGGGAACACGGACACAGCCACACTGTTTTGGGAGGAGACTACCAAACAGTCGCTGACACGGCTGCCACCTAGAGTGCACCAGCGCTAGGCCATAAGGATCAAAGGCTCCAGTGGTAGTATGAGGCCGCGATCCCTAGGGGTGATGTCAGCAGTGGGTAGTCAGATGCTCCCCTGGTCGCCCCTCCCCCCGGTTCATGACCAGTTTCCTCCAAGTCTCCCACCATGAACTGTTTTCCCGCTTACGTCTGAGACGCTGTGTACTAAGGAGACCCAGTCGCAGCATAGGTGGCTGTGTGACTGGTGCGTCTGTGTTCACTATAGGTTCACGGAGCGGTGGTGTACGCTAATAGCGTCCGAATCCACTCAGTGTTCGCAAACGTCTTGATCGGTCCTGGAAGCGGGGTGAGTCTCCCTGTATCCCACTCTACTGAGTACGGGTTATACAGCACTAAGTCTCTATCTACCTTTGAGTACTAATAGTTGGATAAGTGCCTAATGCATATGAGACTTGTTTTCTTTCGCTATGCGTCTGAATACGGTTAAAACTGATATAAGGTAATGCACTAATATGTTTCTCCTACATTCTTGAAATGTATCTGTAGTTGATTATGTGCTCATATTGCTTATTATACTAATGTTTAACCTGTGACTCATTGCTAGTGTGATTGCTAATAATAATATTTTTATTTATATAGCGCTCTTTCTCCAATAGGACTCGAGGCGCTTAACAGCACATAGCATGATATAGTACAGAAAATAATGAAGTACAGAAAAGCTTTTCATAAATTACAGAAGCATGTAGATACTAAAGGGACATTATGGAAAAGCTTGAGCAAACAGGAAAGTCTTGAGTCTACTTTTTGAAGGATTCTATAGTTGGGGCCTCTCGCACTGTGCGGGGAAGTGAGTTCCGTAGAGTCAGAGCCGCATGACTAAAAGCTCGACCCCCAGATGAATTACAGGAGATTCTAGGTACTGCTAAAAGTCCTTCATCTACAGATCACAGTAATCGAGTGTGGCAGTATGGGGTCATGGCTTCAGGTACCTTAGGCCCTGGTAATATAGTGCTTTGAAACTCAGTAAGCCAATCTTGAAGATGATTCGCCATCTTACAGGCAGCCAGTGAATGGAGTAGAGTATGGGTGTTATGTGGCTAGAATGGGGCTGGTCGGTTAACAGCCTAGCAGCTGTGTTTTGCACCAGCTGTAAGCGGTGCAATTCTTTTGCGGGGCGACCAAGGTAGAGGGCATTACAGTAGTCTAATCGAGATGGTACAAATGCATGGATGACTTTTGGCAGATCATCTGAAGGAATTAAGTGCTTGATTCTAGCTATGTTCCTCAGGTGAAAGAATGAGGATTTGATTTTGGCTGATATCTGATGTTTAAGTGTCAAGCCACCATCCAGGACAATGCCAAGATTCCGCACACGATCAGTGGTTTGTAATTCTGAATCCCTGAGTGTAATTCCAGTTGGTTGGCTATGCTGCAGTCTTGTCCTTTGATGTTGCGGTTCTACCATGAGGACCTCTGTTTTATCCGGGTTCAGTCGCACCCAACTGGCGCTCATCCACTCCTGGAGTTCAGCTAGACAGCCATTCAGGGTTGCTATTGGGTTATCGGTGCCCGTAGCAAAAGACAAGTACGGTTGTGTATCATATGCATAGCAGTGGTAGACCAGCCCATGGCGCCTGATAATTTCACCCAGCGGGAGCATGTATACTGCATAAAGCATAGGGGATAGTATAGAACCTTGTGGGACACCACATGGCAATGGCACTGATGGTGATGAGTATACTCCAGACGATACTCTGTGACCTGCCTGTGAGAAATTATTTGAACCAGCATAGGACTGTGCCATCCAGTCCACAAAAATGTATCAGTCGCTCAATCAGAAGTCCATGGTATAAAATGATGCAGAGAGATCCAGAAGGATTAATATTGAACAGTCACCTCTGTCTCTTGCCATCAGAAGATCATTTAACACACACCCCAGGGCTGTTTCAGTGCTATGTCTTCTCCTGAATCCTGATTGGAATGGATCATAGATATAATGGGTTGTCAGGCAGGTTTCCAGTTGATTTGCAACCACTTTCTCAATAACCTTTCCTAGAAAAGGAAGGTTTGATACCAGTCTGTAGTTGGTCATGCAGTCGGGATCTAAATTAGGTTTTTTAAGAAGAGGTCTAACAATTGCTTCCTTTAGGGGTCCAGGAAAAATGCCTGTCTGCAAAGAGCATTGAATAATTTTTGCAAAGACAGGACCAAATATATCCATACAACCTATTAGAAGCTTGGTTGAGGGAGGGTCCAGATCACAGGTGGTGGGATGCAAAATCCGAGCAATTTCAGCAATGTCCTTTACATCCACTTGGTTAAAGCTGGTCCATGAAGGCAGGTGGCTTATATTGGCAGGCTTTCTAGTTTGGCACTGCTTTGATGGCACTGTGGGGATTTCAGCCCGGATGGTGGATATTTTATCTGCAAAGAAGTTTGCAAACTTGTTGCATCTTGCCTGGGAGAGGGTTTCATCAGTCTGCAGGCAAGCTGGCTTGCAAATCATCTCCACTGTGCGGAAAAGTTGAGCTGGCGTATTATTTGCTGCCGTGATCTCATTTGACAGGAACTGATTTCTTACGGGTGATTGTTGATTGATATTCTAAGTTATGCTTTTTTAGTTTTATTTTGTCATCCACTAGGTTAGTCTTCCTCCATCGTCTTTACAGTCTACTCCCCCTTTTCTTGAGCTCACTAACACTGTTGTCGAACCATGGAGCTTGATGTTGTGGTTTACGAGGTCTTATACGCACAGGGGCGATAATATCAGTCGCAGCCATAACATCCCTATTATAATAACGGACTAGGGAAAAGGGATCTTAATAGGCACCCATTATAGCTGAGACATCCAGATTTGCTGCTAGAGCCAGGGGAGTCATATTCCTCCTTGGACGATACCTGCTTAACTCCACGAGCAGAGATCTTATTTGAGGGGTTGTAACTGAAAACCAACAAAAGGAGTGGTGGTCTGACCAGATGACTGGGTTTATTTTTAGGTCAGTGACTTCTAATCCAATCTAAAAGACAAGATCAAGCGTGTGACCACTTTTATGTGTGGCAGAAGGAGTGACCTGTGTGAAGCCCAGACCATTCATTGTGCACAGGAGGTCTTGGCCAAGGCGTGAGAGCTCATCATCCACCCATGCATTGAAATCCCCGAGGATGAGCCATCTTTGATGTTCCAGAACCCGGCCAGCAACAGTGTCTGCAATTTCTTGTAGAAATATCTTTCCATCTCTGGGGGGGCCAGATTGTATGTCACTTTAACACATCTTAAAGTGATTACAGTCACAAATTGTGTAGTACACTGTGATAGTGTTTGATTATTTATCAGCACCAGCACTCATATCATGTTTGTTATGCAAAGCTGGGTTAACCTCTCAGGATCTGGTTCAGGATGGTTTGTATGCAAATTGTTTTAGCTTTCACCAAGGTCTCTTGAAAAATGCAAGGCAGACACAGGTGCAAGTTGATCCCCCATGGGCTATGTTTGCAAATACATTATGCAGTGTAGCTGAGCGGATAATTCCAACTTCTGTACCAGGGATATGTTACACTATTAACCCTTGTATGCAGCATTCCACCTGCAGTTTATCATTTCCAGCAGGGGAAGCAGTAGCCTCTCAACAGAAACAGGCTGAAAAGCCAGTGGTAAGTAAATCACATAGACCTGAAACAACATCTTAACAGTCTACACGTTTCAGATGAGGATTCGTCTGAGGATGAAGACTCCTTACACTCTGGTTCTGCATACGAAAGATGAGGAAGAAAGTCTCAGCTCAGTGGACATATCTGAGTTAATTAATGCAATGAAGGCCATTCTATCCTTAGAAGAATCAGCAGAGCCTGTGTTAAAATCCAAGTCACCTGTATTTAAACGTCCCAAAACAGTTAAGACTGAGTTTCCTGGGTCAGAGCAGCTGACGGAAATTATGGAAGAGGCTTGGGCTACGCCCAGTAAGAAATTTAAAATTCTTAGGAAATGGAATTCCAATTATCCTCTTCCGGCTGGGGACTGTTTAAAGAGAGACGTGGCTCCCAAAGTAGATACGCATGTTATTCAATTAATCTACATTATCTCTGCCTTCGACATCATTAAATGATGTCACGGATAGGAGATTGGATGGTTTTCTAAAAAACATTTTTTCCCTGTCTGGGGCAATCATAAGACCAGCCATGGCTTCAGCCTGGATGGCTAAAGCAGTGGCTGCCTGGGCAGATGCATTGGAAGGGGAAATTTCAATGGCATCTAGATAGCAAAAATCACATGTTGCACATATCAAACAGGCTCCAATATTTTTGGAAGAAGCAGCCTTGGATATGGGTACAATTGCCTCTCAAGTGTCAGCCTCAGCAGTAGCCGCTCGCAGAGCAGTTTGGCTACTTACATGGAAAGCTGATTCAGAATCCAAGAAGGTTTTGGAGTCTTTACCTTTTACTGGAGATATTCTTTTTGATAAAGAGTTAACCAGTATTTTGGAGTCAGAAGCAGACTCCAAAAAAGTAAAGTTTCCTTCCACATACAAATTCAAGCCTAAAATTCCAGCTTTTCAGCCCTTTTGGTCTCAAGGAAAAGCAAAAGCAGTGTCAGGAAGGAATTGCTTCCAGGGGCAGTGGACCAAGGAAGAAAGTTGCCTGCCAATAAATATATTGGAACTCCAAGCCTTATACATGGCACTGAATCAGGCAAAGGACATCCTTCATCTTCCAGCCTTGTCCGCAGTGTTCGTTCCAGGAGTCCTAAATTGGGAAGCAGATTTTCTCAGTCGGTACACCATTCATGCAAATGAACGGGCTCTACACCCGGAAGTCTTCCAGACCCTGGTCGACAGATGGGGGTTGCCAGAGATAGATCTCATGGCGTCCCGTCAAAACAACAAGGATGCTTACTGTGTGATGTTGTATATCTTGGTTATGGTTCAAATGATCGACAGTCAGAAGGTCGACAAAGTTTAGGTCAAAAGGTCAACTTGGTCATCAGGTCGGCGCGGAAATGGACGGCACATAAAAAGGTTGGTATGAGTTTTTCAGGTTTTTTGGTGGCAAAATTTCCCTTCCAGCATGTGGACCCAAATTATCTCTTCACTCGCTATGCTTTAGACAAGGTGCCTCGCTTCACCCGGCATAGCTCACAGTTCTGAATTGTAGTCCACGTGGATGTAGCGTATTACAAAAAATTCTAAAAAATCTTATGTCAACCATATGCGGATACCATATGCCTTACCCTTGCGACTTACAATTTATATAAACCTGTGTTCTATCACCCTCATCCCTACTTAATGCCTGCTTCTCAACATTGTAGCCATCTGCCCCACACACCTGTGCTGCTATGGCTCCCAAGAAATATGCTAAGCTGTGCAAACTTCAACCCTACATTTGAATGCTACAGTGGACTTCGATGTTCTCCTCATTGTTTGGATGATGCACCAAATGTTACAAGCTCTCTGGTGGATCTCAATTCAGGTAGCAGGACCTTGCTTGCTTGGGAGACCATACAGACCATCTTGAGAATACTGTAAGATAAATGACCTAGTGACTTCCCTTATAGATTAAATCCACTCTTTCCTGAAGTCTCTTTACTCCTCCAATTTGTTACCCAGAATACTTTGCTACGGTTCCATTTCTTCCACGTGACAGAGGCTGTCCTCCTTGCTGCCAGGGCGGATAATGACTGGTATCCTCTGCTATTTCCTGTCATTACACTCCTGCTGATTAAAATGATATGCCTCATGCCTATAGTCTGTGTGTGACTGTGTTTGCATACAAAATGCTATGCTATAGTGTTTCCACGGAAAGTGATATTTTAATCAGCAGAAGCTTCTTGTGCGTCTATTACATTACTGCATCTAAGATGCATTTCGCAGATAAAATGCAAAAAAAGACGCTTGGCGCTACAAAGTCCCGCTACGGCATGGCACGACTTCAAGGGCTGTGTAGCATGACTGCAGCAAGGATGTAAGAGGACACATCTGTAAGTTTTACATGGCTGGTAATAAAGTGCATAGGTTTTAGCTCTTAAACTACAAGGTATACTGCTTGCAACAGAGTTGAATGCTTTTCTGACTCTCAAAACAGGAAAGTCATTAACCCCCAATTGTATTGCAAATGTTTTTCTAAATACTATGCTAAACTTTATAACTTAGCTTCTGACAAATCAATACCCCAATCCTCTAGTGCAGCCATTACTGTACCTCTGTACCTTTTTGAATGGCCTTGAGTTGTCTTCTCCTTAGAATCAAACATCGCTTTACATTTCCCTTTGTGCCGATTTAGCTCTTCTATTGGTTGACCTGTTTAACAATGTGCAATATTAGGTTGGCTTGTCTCTGAACTCCCAGAGGCTCATATAGTCGCAATTCATAAGCCAAGTAATAACCCTTCTGACTACTGGAATTACAGACCCATTGCACTCCTTATCATTGACGTCATAATATTTTATAAACTTTTGGTTAACCGTCTGTCCCCTCTCTCATGGCTTGTCCATCCTGACCAGGTGGGATGAGTACTGGATAGGCAGGTATCCGGTAAAGCTCTTAGAGTTACATGGTACCTTTTTAAGATTTCTTGGTTGGGTCATGTGGCTGCCTTGAAAGTTACATTACTCCCGAAAAATTGATGTACCTTTTCCTGAGCGTTATTTTACTATGTTTAAAATACTCATGTTATACCATATACTGTATGTAAGCATGAACACCCCATTCCCCTTTTAAAAAGATGATGCTTTCCAACCATATGGTGGTCTCTCCCTTCCTGACCTTCCTTAATACCAGTCAACATGCATTCTTTCACAACTCAAGAATTTCTTCCTCCCCTTGGGGGACCAAACCCTGGCTGGATTTGGAGGGGAATGCTTTGTTCCTATCCAAGACCTACTCTGGAAACTTTTACCCCCCGATCTGAGTAGAGGCAGTCTTCTTGAACTCTGGGGGTCATTCCGACCTGATCGCATGCTGCCGTTTTTCTCAGCACAGTGATCAGTTCACTACTGCGTATGCAACGCAATGCGCAGGTGCGTCATACGAGTACAAAGCGGATCGTTGCTGAGCGATGGATTTAACGAAGAATCCATTTGCACAGCCGATCGCAAGAAGATTAACAGGAAGAAGGCGTTTATGGGTGTCAACTGACCGTTTTCAGGGAGTGGTTGGAAAAACTCAGGCGTTTCCAAGCGTTTGCAGGGCGGGTGTCTGACGTCAATTGCGGCCCCGGACAGGCTGAAGTGATCGTAGCGGCTGAGTAAGTTCAGACCTACTCAGAAACTGCACAAACTGTTTTTGCACTGCTCAGCTGCACAGGCGTTCGCACACTTGCAAAGCTAAAATACACTCCCCTGTGGGCGGCGACTATGCGTTCGTACGGCTGCAAAAAACAGCTAGTGAGCGATCAACTCGGAATGGCCCCCTCTGTCCCTTACAGCACTTGAATATTTCATTCATCATTTATCTCTCCATACATGAACTGCAAGGGGTTTACTCTCTGAACACACTATTATCCCCTTTTCTCAACTCCAAACATAGGGCCTTATTCAGACCCAGACACAGCCGTGCATTTATATACAGTGCCTGCATCCAGAGGGTATGTGCGCTGGCTATCACGATTGACCACTCTGGGCGTCGGGTGGACTGTGTCGCAGCGTTTGGTGGGCGTGGTCCAGCAATGCAGACACGTTCGGACTGTTTTCGGGGCAGCTGCGTGACATCACACACAGCTGCTGCGAGACAGAATATGACGCCGGACCACCTGCCAGCTCAGCCAGGGGTCATCCTCTAATCCTGGCATGTCCAAACTGCGGCCCTCCAGCTGTTGAGAAACTACACATCCCAGCATGCCCTGACACAGCTTTAGCATTCTCTTGACAGCAAAATTGTCAGGGCATGCTGGGATATGTAGTTTCACAACAGCTGGAGGGCTGCAGTTTGGACATGCCTGCTCTAATCAATGTGTTTGCCATTAAATGAAAAACGCATCGCAGTGCGGCACAACACACATTTTTCTATAAAAATGATTGAAGGTAAGTGTTTTCAGAACACAAAGCAGAAGCAACAATAACTGATTCTAGTGAGCTTTCAACCCATGTACAGCTTAATAATTTAGATCCAAATTTAATTAAATATATATACATATTTTTGTAGTGTCTGTTTAGCATAGGGAAAATTTTAACTACTATATGTTAGCATCATCTAGCACATATTATAAACAACTATGCAGAGGAGTCTGACATCACAAATACCGGTACAACCCGGGAATTTGAACACGGGTCCAACCCGGCATCAGCCCAGGTCAGACCCCTTTCACACTGCACTTGGTCAGCCCTATAAACACAATGGATGTAATTTAAAATTGACTTTTTCAGGCTTTGTCCAGGGCGCTGGCTGCTAACTTCACCAGAGAGACACAAGAACATGCAATCAGCAGTGTTTTCTGAGTACCGGGTTGGATAACCCAGGTCAGACAACCTGGGTATTTCACTTTCACAAAGTACTACGACTTGGGTAAATCCTGTGTATAACCCTGCTTTAATCCCGGATTGAAATGCCAGGTTGCTCGCCCCAGGTTATTTCACTTGGGTGCTTTCACACTGCACCTCCAGGTTATTTTGGCGATGTGAAAGGGGTATAACATTCAAGCATTCTGGGTAAGCCATTTTCTACCCTTTACTTTTATTTCTTATGCCCCTATTTCCACTGCCACAATACCCTGGGTCATTGCTGGGACTACCCGAGTCAAGGCTCAGTGTAAATTGCCCTTGAAAAATAACCCGGGTTGATTGACCAAGGAATCCGTAAGAGTGCAGTGTAAACATCCCAACCCGGGCCAAGTTTAAAATAGGGTCGTGATTAGAATATGGTGAGAATAATACCAAGAAGATATTTCTAAAACATAAACCTCTTCTATGTTTATTGAAATCCTTTTTATAGTTAACACTAACCAGCTTTGTGGAGATCCCTGGAGCTGCAGGGAGATGAGAGATGAAGCAGCAACAGCTCTGCCTCCGTTCTACAGTCAGACACTGCTTTACAGAGCTGGGGGTGGGGCCACACCACAGGCAGTAAAGTTGCACGAAAGGCATCTAATAGAGGCATGCCTCTAAGTGTGGGGGTGGGCCTTGTACACTGATGGACGCTTGGATGTGTCATGTGACCAGACAGTGCACTGTAGTGGAGATCAGTCAGCAGCAGCAAGAGAAGACACAGAGAATCAGTTAGGAGACTGAGGGGCAGATGTATTAACCTGGAGAAAGCATAAAGAAGTGAATAACCAGTGATATGTGCAAGGTGATAGACACCTGCAAATCAGCTCCAATATGTAAATTAGCAGTTAGGATCTGATTGGCTGGTGCCTTTATCACCTTGCACATATCACTGGTTTATCACTTCCTTATGCCTTCTCCAGGTTAATACATCTACCCCTCAGTGTAGTGGATAGCTACAGTGAGTTGGGGATGAGACAGGATCCCAGTATTCAGACCCATCCCCATGTGTGTATCCCCAGCCATTCACAAGGGGAGTGTCTATGAGTGATGAGCAGGGCAGACATGGGTTCAGTGTAAATGTGGCTGACCTGGGAATAACCTTGGTCCCAAGGTGCAGTGTAAATGGGGCCTGACCCAGGTTTGACCTGTCCAGAAACCCGGGTCTGACCAGGGTTTTTGATGGAAAAGTGGTATTAACCTGGGTGGAAACTGCCAAAATTATTACTTTTCCAAATGTATATATTTTAAAAATAAAAATAGTTCATAAATGTTGATTTAAACATCCCATTAAATTCCAAATTGTTTTTCAAATCAATAGACATTTATTCCTCTCACTGTGAAAGCATTTGGGTAACTTTGAGTTAATTATCTGATTTAACTTAATGTGGTGTTAATATCTTTTACAAGCAGAGGATAGAACCATGCTGGAATCATTAGCTCAAAACAATTTAATTATTTGCACGGCTTGGCTTACACAGCTTTGTTAGGTGCCATAATGTTGACCTATTCTTTTGCTTTCTCGCTTTTTTTCTAGAGAGAACAGATTAATTAATTAGACTTAACAGGCATCAGTGAACAGCACGAATGGTTAGATGTAAACGATGAGAGGTGTATTATTACTGACAGGAATTGTGGTTCCGAGGTCAAACAATATGGTATTAAAACCATTTGTATGTATGTGGTTTTATGTTTATTTTTTTAGGGAAAGTTAATAACTTGTTGATTGCCTGTATGTTCAATCTTCCCAGTTTATTCTTCCAGTTGTACTGCTAAATATACTGCAAAATGAAATATGTAACTTGACCTTGTTATCACTTAAAAATAGGTGCTGTAAATAAATTGAGTTTCAGGACATCAACCTCAGTGTATACTAAAACAAATAAGTACAAAATTAATTCCAAATACATCGGAAGCCTGGCATCGAATGTTTTCGAGGCTTCTGACATTAAAACAACCATCAATGGCAATACTGAACATGTGTGCATAAGCAATCAGAGCTTTGCACATGTGCACAAATATTGAGCTGGGGACATCACTTCTGGGTGTCCGCAGCTGAATTCAGACAGCCATCCCAATTCGGTATTCGATGGAAAAAGTACTTTCATCGAATCAGAAACATCAGTAGTTGCTAACTTTCTGTTTGCAATGTCTATCCCTACTCTGTTGCACTTTTTCTTCTTTTGCTAAATCTGAATGCAAACAAACTTATTTTTTTTAAAGCCAACAAACCACTGAAGATGCTAAATCTTCTTATAAGATAAAAAAGATCAGAAGGTTCTTTTGTTTTCAAGAGATTTTGAAAAAATTATAAATCAAGAACTACGTACTGCTCTATTGAGAAACTATAACATTTGTGTAGATTGTAAGCTTGTGAGCCAGGGTTGGCTATGTTATTCCGGCAGTTGGAATGCCAACGGTCATATGATCTACAGCGGCATCCTAACACTGACAATCCCAACATCGGACAGAGTAAGTATTCTACCCATGTCATACCCTAACCCTCCGTGGGTGACAGCTATGGCTAATGCTTCAGGGTGGCGGCTACAGCTAACCCTCAGGAGATGGCGGCTATAGCTTTCCTCCCCCATAGTGCCTAATACTCCCCCTCCGGGCTCTAACCTATACCAGAATACTCACCTTTGGGATGGCAGCTGACTGTGTCTCGTGAATGGTGTCGGGATTCCAGTGTCTGTCATATGACCACCGGCATCCTGACCGTTGGGATGCTGAACACAACCCGTGAGCAGGCCTTCCTCACCTCTTTATCTAGTTGTCCCCTTTCGCATTTTAGTAAAAAATGTTGTTCACAATTAACCTAAAAAGAAATAGAATATTCTAGTGCTATATCAATACATGTTGATCATAATACAGGTTGAGTATCCCATATCCAAATATTCCGAAATACAGAATTTTTTGAGTGAAATAGTGAAACCTTTGTTTTCTGTGGCTCAATGTACCCACTTTGTTTAATACACAAAAGAATTAAAAATATTGTATTAAATGACCTTCAGGCTGTGTGTATAAGGTGTATATGAAACACAAATGCATTCTGTGCTTAGACTTAGGTCCCATCACCATGATATCTCATTATGGGATGCAATTATTCCAAAATCCAAAAAATCCGATATCCAAAATATTTCTTGTACCAAGCATTTTGGATATGGGATACTCAACCTGTATAATGAAAGATCATAGCCTTAAGGCCCGTGTACACTGGCCGATATATTGGCCGTTCTATTGAACAGCTGATATATCGCGGGTCCGTCGGCCAGTGTGTACGGGCGACATGTCTGTGAACTCCATCGTTCAGACATATTGCGCCGGCCCTGCAGCACAGCCAACGGCCATTTATCTACCGATATATTGGCGCATCGCTGTGGGTATGGGCGACCAGCTGACGCCCATACACATGCTGCGGCAGCTGGCGGTGATTGACAGCTGAACTGGGCGGACGTGTGTACACGCCCGCCCAGTTCATGATGTCAGTCCCCTACGGATTGGGCAGTGTGTATGCACAGCACACTGCCCGATCCGTCTATAGATATATCTGCATATACTGTATATCTTTCAGTGTGTACCCACCGTAAGAAAAATGAGTGTAATATGCATAATAGGTTAAGAAAGACTAGTTTAAAAAAGATTAGTAATCTTACTACCATCTTGATTTGCCTGTATTACAAAGTTCAGTTATTAAACAATACAAGTAATAGCATTTTTGGAGAAATCCTCCAGATACATATTTTTGTCATTTGAATGAAAACTACTGTGGTTATTTTGTGGTTATAATTAGGCTTACTATACCATCCCTTTAAACCGGGAGGTTTTGTGGTTGTTTAAAACCAGGCGGAATGCAGACTTGAAGTCTGCTAGCCACACACTGGCATATATATCTGCAGTTCAGTTGATTTGCAGCTATATATGCCGATGCTGGTTGTTCATACACACAGAAAGATGCACCAATATATCTTAAAGATGTATCTGCTGTTCAGTCTATCTGCAGCTATATATGCAGATGGGGGTTGTTCATACACACGGAAAGATGTGTCAATATATCTTATGCTGGGCATACACTGTACAGTTATCTGGCAGATAATCTGCCAGATCTGACTGGTTGGAAAAAAAATCTGGTAATGGATGAGAGCAAATGACAATCAAACACTTGCTCCTAAACACTGGAAAATGGGCAAAACCTGTAATTCAGACAAATTGGTTAAATCACGGATTTAACCAAACTGTATGTATGACCGTTTTTGACCGTTTTCCAGTGTTTGGGAGAAAATAGTCGATTGTCATTTGCTCTCATTCATTACCAGGTTTTTATTCCAACCAGCCAGATCTGGCAGATTATCTGACACAATTGTATAGTGTATGCCCAGATATCTGATGTTCGATCTATCTGCAGCTATATATGCTGATGGGGATTATTCATAGACACTGAAAGATGCACTAATATATCTGCAGATATAGGGGTATATGCAATTCACGGCGAATCGCGGCAAATTATCGCCGTTTTTTTAATTCGACACAATTCGACAGGTGAATTCCGGCAGGTGGCTGCCGGAATTCACCATATTCAATGAAAAACGGATTCGACAGTCCCGCGGGCGAAAATCGGCCGATTTGCCGGATTTTGCCGCGATTTAAAAAAACGGGAAAAACCCGGAAAAAAAAATGGCGTGGGGTCCCCCCTCCAAAGCATAACCAGCCTCGGGCTCTTCGAGCTGGTCCTGGTTCTAAAAATGCGGGGAAAAATTGGGCAGGGATCCCCCGTATTTTTAAAACCAGCACCGGGCTCTGCGCCTGGTGCTGGTGCAAAAAATACGGGGGACAAAACGAGTACGGGTCCCCCGTATTTTTCACACCAGCATCGGGCTCCACTAGCTGGACAGATAATGCCACAGCCGGGGGTCACTTTTATACAGTGCCCTGCGGCCGTGGCATTAAATATCCAACTAGTCACCCCTGGCCGGGGTACCCTGGGGGAGTGGGGACCCCTTCAATCAAGGGGTCCCCCTCCCCAGCCACCCAAGGGCCAGGGGTGAAGCCCGAGGCTGTCCCCCCCATCCAAAGGCTGCGGATGGGAGGCTGATAGCCTTGAGTAAAATGACAAGAATATTGTTTTTTCCAGCAGTACTACAAGTCCCAGCAAGCCTCCCCCGCAAGCTGGTACTTGGCGAACCACAAGTACCAGCATGCGGGAGAAAACCGGGCCCGCTGGTACCTGTAGTTCTACTGGGAAAAAAATACCCAAATAAAAACAGGACACACACACCGTGACAAGTAAAACTTTATTACACACTGCCGACACACACATACTTACCTATGTTGACACGCCGACTGCCACGGTCTCCGACGATCCCGAGGGTACCTGTGAAAACAATTATACTCACCTTCCAGCGTCCAGAGGTACATCAACGTCCAGAGATAATCCACGAACTTGTTAAAAAAAAAAACGAACACCCGTTCCATGCCGGACTGAAAGGGGTCCCATGCTTTCACATGAGACCTCTTTCCACGAATGCCGGGACATCACGTGACTCCTGTCACTGAAGTCCCTTCAGCCAATCAGGAAGCGCTACTTCCGTGGCGCTCACCTGATTGGCTGTGCGCTGTCTGAGCTGTCAGACAGCGCATCGCAAAGCCGCTCCATTAGTTTCAATGGTGGGAACTTTGCCGTCAGCGGTGGGGTTACCCGCGGTCAGCCGCTGACCGGCGGGTGACCTCACCGCTAGCCGCTAAGTTCCCACCATTGAATATAATGGACGGAGCTGTGCGATGCGCTGTCTGAGTTCAGACAGCGCACAGCCAATCAGGTGAGCGCAACGAAGTTGCGCTTCCTGATTGGCTTTAGAGACCTTTGTGTGACAGCTGTCACTGACAGGTCTCATTCGTGGAAAGGGGTCTCATGTGTCAGCATGGGACCCCTTTCAGTCCGGTGGTCCGGGTGTTCGTTTTCTTTTTTTGCCAAGTCCGTGGATTTATCTCTGGACCATGGCTGAGGTGAGTATATTGATCTTTTCTTTTCAGGTATCCGTGGATTCTACATGGAGAAGAGGACCGATGTCGGCGTGTGAACATAGGTAAGTATGTGTGTGTCGGCAGTGTGTAATAAAGTTTTACTGTCACGGTGTCTGTGTACTGTTTTTATTTGGGTATTTTTTTTCCAGTAGAACTACAGGTACCAGCGGGCCCGTTTTTCTCCCGCATGCTGGTACTTGTGGTTCTCCAAGTACCAGCTTGCAGGGGAGGCTTGCTGGGACTTGTAGTTCTTCTGGAAAAAACAATATTCTGTCATTTTACTCGAGGCTATCAGCCTCCCATCCGCAGCCCTTGGATGGGGGGGACAGCCTCGGGCTTCACCCCTGGCCCTTGGGTGGCTGGGGGGGGGACCCCTTGATTGAAGGGGTCCCCACTCCCCCAGGGTACCCCGGCCAGGGGTGACTAGTTGGATATTTAATGCCACGGCCGCAGGGCACTGTATAAAAGTGACCCCCGGCTGTGGCATTATCTGTCCAGCTAGTGGAGCCCGATGCTGGTGTGAAAAATACGGGGGACCCCTGCTCGTTTTGTCCCCCGTATTTTTTGCACCAGGCGCAGAGCCCAGTGCTGGTTTTAAAAATACGGGGGATCCCTGCCCAATTTTTCCCCGCATTTTTAGAACCAGGACCAGCTCGAAGAGCCCGAGGCTGGTTATGCTTTGGACGGGGGACCCCACGCCATTTTTTTTTTTATTATTTTACCGTTCCAGCAATAAAAAATAAATTAAAAAAAATAATATTTTTAAAAATATATAAATAATACTTGTGCCTCCAAAAAAAAAAAAAAAAAGTACCTAATCCCTTCTAATATAAATAGATATGCTATTCCCAAAAAAAAAACACAAAAAAAAAACATGTTTAATTTTTTTTTTATTGTTTTCACCCTCCAAAGTGTGGCGGATTGAAAATGACGAATTTACTGTCTAAAAGCACTGCTGTCGAATTTCCAAACTTGAATTGAATATGCTTTTGTCGAATTGCAGCACTTGTATCATTGCAGAAAAGTCGAATTTGCAAAAAGTCGAATTTCAAAAAGTCGAATTTTGAAAGTCCGTTTTTTTGACGGAAAGCACTGAATTGCATTGACAAATTTTTTTTTTTTGGCGAAAATTACCCGGAATTCGACAATTTCGGGAATTCGACCGCAATTGCATATACCCCATAGTGGCCATCTTCTGTGTTGCACAGCAGATGCAATATGTCTGTGAAAGACTTCTTTCACAGACATATTGCTTGTACACACCTGCAGATCAGCAAAAGATATATTGGCCAATCAATTGCTTGCCCAATATATCTACCAGTGTGTACCCAGCATTATTCATTAGTGATCCAGTTTAACCCCTTCAGTGGCATGCCCAGAAATCTTCCGGGCTTGCCAGCGATGACAGCGCTGGCAACCCCGGAAGATTTGCTGGCATACTGACTGATATCCCGGGGACAGCCGTGCGGCGCCCGGGAATCAGTATATTCCATTATGGAGTTTAACCCGCCCCCCGGACTCCTATTGGTCAAGGGTGGGTTTAGCAGTAAAATGCATTATGCTGATTCGCAGCCGGGAATCCGCGCTGGGGCTGGCGATCCCCTCGGGGGTCTGCTGCTCACTTCACACAGCGCTGGGAGAGATCCGTGCTTAAATTCTAAGCAATCTGACTAGATTGCTTAGACGTTAAGCATTGCCCACTGCATAGATTGCTTAGACGTTAAGCAATGCCCCAGCAATGCAATGTGTATGCCCACAGCGATAGCGATGCGCGACGCTATCGCCGGTGCTAGATTGGCCTGCATGCAGTCACAATCTAGCAGGTCACTCATTTCACCCGCTGGGTGAAATGAGCAGCCCCCCCTCGCTCAGCACACATCGCGCTGTGTGCTGAGCAGTCGGTGCTAGATCGCTCAGCACACATCTCTCTCCCCGTGTTTATGGGGCATAAAGAGGGATATTGTTACTACAAGCTTTGAGAATATGGCAGTCCAATATCCGTTAAGTTAGCTCTGTGTTTTGCTAAATAGCAAGATATGACAACTTTGGTTTAATGCAATCATTTCATTGGTACTATGTTACTATGAATAATGGGTGGCATCTTTTTGACCACAAGCCAACCATGAAGTTTCTCATGTCCCTTTAGGTTTGGGCACTGACGTGATTCCTGCATTGTGCCTTCTGATGCATTGTTTTTCTTCTAAGCTTGTTTCTCTTGTCTGCCAAGATGTTTCTATTAAATGCTCCGTATTGAGCGTAGCACCTCGGTGAGGCAGAGTGTATACAGATTGCTAGCATATGCTAATGATACTTTTATGCTAGGTCTAATTATTCTCATCAGTGCACTTATGTAAAGTATGAGAACTACTGTAAGCTGTGCTGCACTTTACTGAGGCTTTTCTGAATACGAGCTGGGTATGAAACGTGGAGTCATTTATAACATGAAATATAAAGATTAATTTGTGAGATTTTTTTTTCTCGGTTTTTTTTCTATAATGTGAAATGATGGTTTTCTAAATGATATCAGATGCATTGCATCACCTTGAGCGGATGATTTTTTTTTCTCACATTCATTTTGAGAGCTGTTGCAGAGCCCCAGGGATTATTTCATAATCTCTCTAAGCATGTCATGTGAAAGCATAAAGTTTATGTGAATACATGTATCTATCTGCAAATTAAGTTCTCCCAGCTCCCTGAAGATTTTAAATTCTCCAGGGCGTTCTCATAAATCTCACAAAGATCTAGCTTTATAACTTTTAATTAAATAGTGCTATAAATTGCTGTGTGTGTCAAATATGCACTAGTTCCTATTTTAGAGCCTGTTTACTAATTTAGGAACAGAGGGGTCTATGTACTAAGCCTTGGAGAGAAATAAAGTGGATGGAGATAAACTACTGGCCAACCAGCTCCTAACTGCCACGTTACAGGCTAAAGACCGCTTGTTGGCTGGGACTTTATTTCCATCCACTTCATCTCTGTCCAAGGCTTAGTACATAGACCCCTGACTTTGAGTTGAATACAAAGTGAGCTGGGCTCTGAATCTCTGAAGATCCTCTTGTAAGCAAGTGCATCATGTGGAAGGGGTTGGGGGATGGTGTCATCCATGGGCACCAGGAGGTGGTGGGGGTTCTGGGAAGCAGCAGCAGGGGGGAAGGTGGGGAGCACTGAGCACAGACTTTATGGTATATGTCTGTGGATGAGGGGAACAGGGAAACATACAGTGTAGGATGTGGAGGGTGAACGGGAAAACACATTAATCAAACACCCACTGTCTCTTCCTAGTCATCCTCTGCCAAACACTGCCTCACCCTCACCCAATCCCCTGTCCCCCACTGCCATGCTTGTCACCCACTGCCTACATATGCCACCCTCTGCCTCCTCCCTGCCACCCATTGTCTCTTAACAGTTGCATGAATATAGTAAAAATACATGCATTGCACGGACTCCGAAAAGAACTGGTCCCTGCGATTGTAATCGCATATGTGGCAACCATTCTGTGGTAACTTGCTGTGGCCCTGTAATAATTTTTTATTGTCTGACGGGGTCCCTGGACTAGATTATTGCTCTCTGAGCCAGAAGTCATTACTAAAGGCATGTTTCACCTGTTTCATACAGTAAATATTCATCTGTGGCCTTGTTAGACTAAGCTAATTTATTATTGTATGGCTAATTGAGTTTAGAAGATTACTGTAGAAATGCAAATTGTGGTGTATACTTTTGATTATATGGTTTTCTTTCTTTTCACAGATTTATTAAAACTATAATTTAAGTTGATTAAAATATGACTTTTAATATAAACAAATATGCAACAGTTTTCATACCATGACATGAATAAAGATGTTTAATAATGTGTTCTCTTGTCATCTTCTAATGTACTCTATAATCAACTGTTTAAGATTCTGAAACACTCCCTGCAGTGCCCATCAGTTGTTTGCTGATTAGAAGTGCACTCTCTATAGAGGATGAAATACCTCTTCAAAATGTATTTCTAAAAGTGACTAAAACTCTTACCTTTTATTTTGTACATTTTTATCAGTAGTACCAGTGTGACGGGGAGCGTCACCTCCACAGATGTAGCATCATGACATCACTAACAGCGGGCTGGGACCAAGAAGCTCCTGGCAGCTCTCTAGATTAGTGTGCCATGCTAGGCACCCTGCAAGACCAATTCAGGTGCCATTAGGGCAGCAACGGTGCTGGCTACTATGTCTCGCACCCTTTACTTCAGCAGCACTGATCACACCTAATTATGTCCCTGAGTAATACTATTATATAAGACCATGGAAGCTTAAATGTAAAAGTATCATAAATGAGTTGTCAAGTTGAGGATATTCTCCCCATTTGGTGCCAACCCATATAACCCTTTAGTAGCGTACCCAGCAAGAGGTCTGCAGGTCGCTGTGTCCTAATACGTGCCACCGGATTTGTTTCTGCGTATAAGATTTGGCACCACATATGAGTGCAAGTGAAAATATAATGATTTAATATACTACCGTACAGTGACTATCCCATATGGGTTCAACAGTGACATTAAGTACTTTGCACCAAATTAGCGCTAGCCTTTTGGACTTGTAATTAGCCATTTTATCCTAACATCTGTTAACCAACACACATACCACATCCCCATTTTCTCTCTCTCCTCCTCCCTTCTCTCTGTGTGCCACTTACCCTGTCAACGGACTGTGTTACGTTTTCTTCTTCTCTGGTGATCTTCTGATGTATTTTGACCTGTCTGTCTCCCTTCTGTTTATATGAAAATGTTACAGCTACAGTATAAAGGGGTGGCACTCGATATCCCGGCTGTGGGGATACTGGTGCCGGGATCCCGACCGCCGGGATACCAACAACTATTTTCGCCGGTCTGCTGGGATCCCGACAGCTGGGCAGGCGTGGTATACCCGTATAAAGATCTATGATAAAGAGGAAGTTAGTTCAAGAAGGAACTGTCTATGCTGACTGGTGTAATGGGGGTCACTGCAGATCATTGTTTGCTTTGCTAATTACGTAGTGCATCAGGTACAGCTCTCCAAACTCGTGACAGTCCAGAGGTATTTGGTAGTCAATATGCAGCTATTGAATGGGCACTTGTGACATTTTTATGCTACAACCATAGAATTAGGAGCATTCATAATGTTTCAGGAATTCAGAATTGTGCTCTGACAGTTTCTTTCTTTTCACTATAAATTAGATTTTATAGGCATCCATAATGTATTCAAAGTGCAGTGTCCATGTGACAATGTAACGCAAGGTTTTACAGTTTGATAAGTGCCAGTGTATACCCAAAGGTAACTGCAGCTCTTTGGCCTGGATAATATTTACATTTAATTGAGCATTTAATTTAGAATTAAAGAAGAGTTTTTTTGAATCTGCAGTAACCAGGTATCCTGAAGTTCTTCCCCAGAGTTGGGCTCTGATTGCAGAGAAAAAAAGGACTTTGATTAGTTTTATCCTCTTAGATTGCACTTAAGTCAATAAAACAGTTTTGTGTAGTGAGCTACATGAATTTCATAAAAAAAAAAAACATATATAAGCATAGAAATATACACGTGTAAAAAAGTAGGTTTGTCCTTACGACTCTGTAATCAAAAGCATTTTCCTCTTTTCCTGCCACTCTTTATGTCCCCTGTTCTTTCATACCAGCACTTCCTTTGTCAGAGTCTGCTCAGTCAACACAATTCTTACCCATATATTGTCACAGTGGAGTATGTGAACTGTGAAGCTAGCTCACATAATAGAAGGCAATGCAATCAGCGACTTGTTTTATATTTTATACAAAATCAGATCACATTCAAATGAAGCGATACACTGATGGAGAATTCTGTGTTTGGCATCACCCCCTCTTGTTCCAGGACATCACCCAAAGAGCACACGCCTCATAACGGTTTACTTTTCCCATAGTTATTTATATAGGAACGCATTTCTTGTTTGTTTTTCTTCATAATGGTCAGTTTGATTTTTTTTTTTTCTTGAAATGTTTTAATAAGTATATTAAGGGGTATAATTGAAGTGGAAAGCTGCCGTCTGTCGAAAAGACGGCAGTTTTCGACTTTTTTAGGTCGGAAGGGGTTCCGACCTATTCAATATAACCCAGAGGAATTTGACTTGTCGAAAAGCACGTGGATCAGCGGAACAGCTGCCGATCCGCGTGCTTCTGTCGAAAACGGGGCCAAAATCTTTCTGACCATCTCAATCCGACTTTAAAAACAGTCGGATTGAGATGAGGGGGGAGAGCCGTGGGGAGACTGGGGAGAGCAGCGCTACAGAGCGGCTACAAAAGCGTAGCCGGAGGATGTGTTACAGCCGCCGCACACAGCAGCATCCACCCGGCTCCAGCAAGCGAGACCTCTTGAGCGGCAGCTGTGACACATCCTCCGGCTACGCTGCTTTAGCCGCTGCTGTAACGCGACTCTCCCCCGTCTGCCCGCGGCTTTCGCCCGTCTCAGCTCCCGCATATCAATTCGACTTTTTTATACCCCGTTATACTTATATATAAGTTATACTATAAGCAATGTATATCAACCGGCACTCCAAGTAAAACAGCAGAGCAATATGCCGGGTGCCCTCCTCTTGTTATGTGATAATGTAGCAGAGTTACAGGCGGCACTCACGGACTCCTTCAAAAACGACCAGGAACCCCGGGTCTGTGTACAACGTTTCGGATTTATTATCCTTCGTCCTCCCCTGTCATAATGGTTAAAATAATAAAAAGAAGATATTTATAACACAGTCTGTTAAAAATATCTTTTTTTATTATTTTAATAATTCCCCCCCCTGTGGCTGCTTGTGAGGGTGGGAGGCAGCGGGAGAGGTGCCTCCCGCTGCTAACACTAAAACTCCGGGCAGCGGGGGGTGGGCAGGGGCGGGGCGCAGCAATGGGCTGTGAAAGCCCATTGAAAATGCATGGGGAAGCGGCACCTACACTGGTGCCGCAATGACAGGGGCGTCCCTGTCAGTGCCCCAGATGTGATTGGCCCAGCGGTTCCAGTGCTGGATCCGCTGTCCAATCACCCCCTTCCCGGCTGCAGCAGGCGCCGTGGGCTGTGTGGGCGCCCGCTGCAGCCAGCACCGCTACTATGGGAGAAACGTCATGAGTCATGACGTCTCTCCCATAGTACAGCAGAGACGAGCCGGCGGACGGAGACGGAGTTCAGCGCTGCAGGAGCGGTAAGTATGTGTGTGTGGTTTTTTTTTATGTGTTTGTGTTGGGGGCAGCAACAGGGGCACAACAACAAGGGGCACAACAAGGGGCCCAGCAACTGGGGGGCACAACAACATGGGGCACAGCAACTGGGGGGCACAACAACAAGGGGCACAGCAACAGGGGCACAACTATAGGGCACAGCAAAAGGGGCACAGCAACTAAGGGGCACAGCAACTAAGGGGCACAACTACAAGGGGCTCAACTACAAGGGGCACAGCAACTGGGGGGCTCAACTACAAGGGGCACAGCAACTGGGGGGCTCAACTACAAGGGGCACAGCAACTGGGGGGCACAGCAACTGGGGGCACAATTACAGGGGTCACAATTACAGGGGTCACAGCTACTGGGGGCAAAGCTACAGGGGGCACAGCGACTGGGGTCACAACTACTGGGGGCACAGCTACAGGGGCCACAGCGACTGGGGGCAAAGCTACAAGGGGCACTGCTACAAGGGGCACAGCTACAACGGGCACAGCTACAGGGGTCACAACTACTGGGGGCACAGCCACAAGGGGCACAGCGACTGGGGGCACAACTACTCAGGGCACTGCTACTGGGGGCACTGCTACAGGGGGCAAAGCTACTAGGGGTACAGCTACTAGGCTCACAACTATTGGGGGAGCCTGCTCCATCATCCCAGTTAGCAGCAGCACTCTCCCCTGTCTGTGCTAACGTCCTCCCGCGTCAGCGAGTGTATAATATTCATTCATTTCTCTCTCTCCTCCTGTGGATTACTTTGTAAGTATAATTTTCATTTTTACAGGTACCGGCCCTATTGGATTCTACTGGACAAGTGGACGTGACCAGCGTGGGATGTAGGTAAGTAAGCTCTCTCTCATTTTTACAGGAACCACCTATTGGATTCTACATGGACAAGTGGACGTGACCGGCGTGGGATGTAGGTAAGTATGTGTGAGTGTGTAAGTGTGTTTTGATAAATTTTTACTTTCACGGTGTGTGTGTTCTGTTTTTATTTGGGTATTTTTTGTTGTTGTAGAACTACAGGTACCAGTGGGCCCGTTATTTCCCTGCATGCTGGCACTTGAGGTTCTCCAAGTACCAGCAAGCGGGGGAGGCTTGCTGGGCCTTGTAGTTCCACTACAAAAAACAATATTCTTTTTTATACACACTTATGGCTATCAGCCCGGCACCCACCGCCCAGGGGTGCTGGGGACAGCCTCGGGCTTCACCCCTGGCCCTTGGGTGCCTGGAGGGGGGGACCTCTTGATTTAAGGGGTCCCCAGTCCTCCAGGGAACCCCGGACAGGGGTGACTAGTTGGGGGGGGTAATGCCACGGCTGCAGGGACCTACATAAATGTGTCCCCCGGCTGTGGCATTATGTCTCTGGCTAGTGGAGCCCGGTGCTGGTTTTAAAAATACGGGGGACCCCTACATCTTTTGTCCCCCGTATTTTTTGAACCAGGACCGGTCTAAGAGCCCGTTGCTGGTTGTCTAAATACGGGGAACCCCTGTCCAATTTTTTTCCAGTATTTAAACAACCAGGACCGGCTCAAAGAGCCCGAGGCTGGTTATACTTAGGAAGGGGGACCTCACACATTTTTTTTTTTTTTTTTACATTTTTTAACCCATTCAGACCCTTCTCCATTAAGTTAATGGAAGCCCTGGACAACAAAATTGCATTCATGTCCTCCTCCCACTCCCTTCCCAAACACTAATTTTTATTTTTTTTCTATACAAATGTACAATATATCACAAGTATGATGAGCAGGCAGGCAGCTGGCATTGGTGGCATCGGACTGAGGTGCAAATTAGTGGCGGAGGGCTGGGTCAGTTGATGGTGGGCGAGTTTGTAAGCCATTGGCGGTGGCAGCAGGCATCGGCTCAGTGGCAGTAGCGGGCATTGGCTTGGCGGCGGTAGGGGTCAACGGCAGGATTCGGCGGACATTATGGCTGTAGTCCGTCTTGAGGAAGTCTCCGGTTGCCTAGGAGACGAAACGCGTTGACGCCCACTCCACATTGGTCTCTGTTTGGTTTCATCTGTCCGTGGAACGGACCTACTGCCATACACAGCCACAGCACTTCTCCGCACGCTGGAAGCCGGGTGCTCCAGCTGACTGTCAGCCGCAGACCACAATCCGAGAAGCGGCAGTCCGGAGCTCAAAGCCGGCGGTGTCCCGCAGTACTTCACGTCAGTTGCTTACTACTACCAAAGCCGGAGAGTACCAGCTAACTACCGCACACGGCTGCCCACAGCGGCTTCAACTCCACCTGCCTTTCCATTTGTTTTCACCGGGTGTCTGCTAAATGTCCTCCGCAGTGGGGTCAATTACCCGTGGTGTGGAATCAATCACAGAAACCGCCTGACAAGGCCATCAATCAGGGGAGCTTTTTGCGAATGGAACGGTAACGCTATTCTATTAACCACCTACATATGTGCAATTTATTATAAAACGGACCCTGTATTTAAATAATTCAGGAACCAGCACACTGGTAATTATTTATCACAATTAATTCATATTATTCATTTAGAGACTGCATCATCATATTTGCGGGACTTTTCATTATTATTATTAAATAGTTTTTGACACTGGGACGCCAGTGTTTAATAATACATTTCTTACCAAACAGAACCAATAAGTTATTTTTAGAATATATAGCATATTGTTTATTGTTTGTCTAGAGAGCAATATTGCTACACAGTTCATGTATGTATGTGTCTTATACTGCTAATCTTAAACAGACCAAATATAAAAGTGGTTATTTATAATTGAAGTTGTACTGAGTCAATCATTATACATGACAGACTGCACACTGGTATCACAAAGTGTTTTTTGGCGCAGAGTAAACTTTTTCTTTGATTATGGCTGTAGTGCCTCACCAGCCTCTGACCTCACCGCACGCCACTGGCCGGGAGTGCACGCCTTCTACTAGGGGGGGGGTAAGATAAGGGAGACACTGGGAAGGTAACAACAAATTTCTGTGGTTTGTGAAACCCCAGAGTGCACTTGAGTGTCCTTATCTGGAATCTCCAGAATCTCTTTTATTGTCAAGTTGAGCATTTCCACTCCCTGGAGAAGGGGTGTTAGCATCTTAGATATCAAATGCATTTTGCAGCTAGTATGTGTAATACTTGTGGAACATGCGCTTTTGAGGCATAAATGATAACAGAAGAAATTTTGTAATTGCGCCTTGAGTAATTGAATGTTGTTTATTATAACACAAACTAAAATGTACACAAATAACTCATGTCTCAATAGAGAATAAAACGTTGTAGTGAAAAATAGATAAAAATACTAAATAAAGAAAAAATAATGAAAAATTACAGTCCTATTCAGTTCTGGAAACTAGTGTCTTTTTCCCCTACAGACTGTACCGCATCCTGGTGGTCTCAACACCGTAGAGGGTCTGCTGCACGGGCACCCTCCATGTAGTTAGACCATACCTCCCAACTGTCCTGATTTTCGCGGGACAGTCCCGTTTTTTTGGGACTGTCCCACCCGCGGGCCGCAGTGTCCCGTGTGGGGGGGGGGGGGGGGGGGGCAGTTGGGAGGCTCCTGCACTCGCTGCTCTGCTTAGCAGAGCAGCGGTGAATAGATGCTGTGCACATGCACACAGCATCTATTCAGTGGAGACAGCAGGAGAGGAGGCATGCCAGCAGCTCACGGAGCGCTGGGCATGCCCCCTCAGTGACAGAAACGGGGCGTGGCTCGCGATTGCAGCCCTCTCACGAAGCCACACCCATTGTCATAGGCCACGCCCCTTTTGTCGTGTGTCCCTCTTCCTATGACAGAAAAGTTGGGAGGTATGGTTAGACACTTACGAGAGCGGTCGGTCCGTAGCTCCTGCACACATTCATTTGCTCACTGTCTCCCCGTCCATCCAGGGGTACCCCATTTAATTATTAAGTAGAGTTCTGGACACCATTGCTTGAACTACTCCCTTAATTAATTTTTTACATATAAGAACATTGAGCTTTGCCAATAAGTTTTACTGGAACATGTGTTGTATATGGACTTGTTTTTCATTTTATGCACCACTGTGTCAATAGTGAGGAGGGACGCCACGCTCCTTGACACAAGCATATGAACACCAATTTATCAAGTGACAATTATTTTTCATTATTTGTCTTTTTTTCTTTATTTAGTATTTTCTTCTCTCTATTTTTCACTACAGGTTGAGTATCCCTTATCCAAAATGCTTGGGACCAGAGGTATTTTGGATATCGGATTTTTCCGTATTTTGGAATAATTGCATACCATAATGAGATATCATGGCGATGGGACCTAAATCTAAGCACAGAATGCATTTATGTTACATATACACCTTATACACACAGCCTGAAGGCAATTTTAGCCAATATTTTTTATAATTTTGTGCATTAAACAAAGTGTGTCTACATTCACACAATTCATTTATGTTTCATATACAACTTATACACACAGCCTGAAGGTCATTTAATATAATATTTTTAATAACTTTGTGTATTAAACAAAGTTTGTGTACATTGAGTCGTCAAAAAACAAAGGTTTCACTATCTCACTCAAAAAAGTCCATATTTCGGAATATTCCGTATTTCGGAATATTTGGATATAGGATACTCAACCTGTATAACGTTTTTTTTCTATAGAGACATGAGTTATTTGTGTACAGTTTAGTTTTTGTGTAATAATAAACAACATTCAATTACTCAAGGCACAATTACAAAACTCTTTTTTTTCCGTACATATGTAATTTTGAGGTTTCGGGTTTAGCCTCTATTGTAATTTGCTGCGTATACACAAATGAGTGAGCGCAGGATCTCCTTTTCTGACCATTAATAAATGGTAACAGGATTGTTTGAACTCCCGGTCCACAGACTTTTTAAGAGTCTGTCCTGTCTGCCAACATCAAGTTATGAGGTAATATTTGTCAGTATGGACAGCCAAACTGGTGTCTCTGTTACTAAATTGTGATGCAGACTTATACACTGCTCACAAAATAGTGATCCTGCTAAAGCAGCATTTTCCCGACATTTTCTCACAGCAAAATTACATACACACACTGGAATAAAACAAGTCTCAAACACTAGTTTACCCCGATAGTGAACAGGAGAAGGTATGTACATATATATCAGACACAGTTCTTATAACAACAGTATACTGTATGATGACAAAGAATATATAATTCATACACGATTAATCAACGTGTATTCTCTGTCAGTCTGGACAGCCAAACTGGTGTCTCTGTTACTAAATTGTGATGCAGACTTATACACTGCTCACAAAATAGTGATCCTTCTAAAGCAGCATTTTCCCGACATTTTCTCACAGCAAAATTACATACACACACTGGAATAAAACAAGTCTCAAACACTAGTTTACCCAGATAGTGAACAGGAGAAGGTATGTACATATTTATCAGACACAGTTCTTATAACAACAGTATATGATGACAAAGAATATATAATTCACACACGATTAATCAACGTGTATTCTCTGTCAGTCTGGACAGCCAAACTGGTGTCTCTGTTACTAAATTGTGATGCAGACTTATACACTGCTCACAAAATAGTGATCCTGCTAATGCAGCATTTTCCTGCCATTTTCTCACAGCAAAATTACACACACACATACACACTGGAATAAAACAAGTCTCAAACACTAGTTTACCCAGATAGTAACATGAGAAGGCACAGAGAAGGAAGAACCAGCACACTGTTTTGTTAATTAAGTTTAAGACCTTAGCTAGGCAGAATTATTCCGGAACTCCCTAGCAATGATCCAGTTTTAATGTTAACCGCTTCCCCACATTTATCCCCCAGTGTTATGACATGCTTGGATTTGTGAGGTCCGCTCAGGTTCTGGTTCTGCTAATTTATTTTTTATACTGACAGTGCTGATATATGTTGCTGAAAGCAGTGCTCCCTCACTCTAACAGCCTGAAATAGCCAGATTTGCACCTTGCTGGTCATAGTAGCTCTCTTTATGCAGAACAGGGTGACCAGTGTACATCTGTGCTGCCATTTGAACCGGGGACCTCACTACTCCGGACCCCAGTTTTTACTCACCAATCTTCTTTTCTTCAGCTCTGTTAGGGGTGGCGGCAGGCTGCTGGTCCAAGCGATAGTCCTCAATCTGACTTCGATACAAGTACCCTTAGGACAGATGTCTTGTCAGCCTGGGCCATACCTCTCTATTAGGTATGGATGGGTTCTCTCCCCCCCCCCCCCCCCCATCCCCCCTAAGTCCCACGTAGCAGACAGGTAGTTGACAGCTACACTGACTGAAAATAATAGTTTAACATAAATATGAAGAAAAACTCTGGAGCCCTCCAGAGATGTGACCGGCTCTGAGGGCACATTTTTCTAAAACTGAGCTGTGGGAGGGGGCATAATGGGAAGGAGCCAGCACACAGTCAGTTGAAGATTTCCTAAACCCATCTATTCTATACCCCACTGTAATAAGCATTCCCCAGTATCCCCTGTGGATGCAAGAGAAAGCTGGGGGGGTTTCCAACCCTGGTAAAATCCTTTCTTCATAATCTATCAGGGGGACACTCTGATCCCTCTATGATGTTTATTGTTCTATGTTCAGATCATTGGGTTCTGGGTGATAGGTCGAAATGGTCAAAATGTTGACATGCAAAAGGTCGACTGTTTCAAATGGTCAACATGACAGTGGTTGGCATAAGTTGTTTTTTTTTTTTTTGGGGGGGGGGGGGGGTTCAACTTTGTCATCATTTACCATCCACATGGACTACGATTGGGAATAGTAACCTGTGCCGAGCGCAGCTGTAGCGGGTAAATGAGTGAAGCGGTACACTAATTGGGGTCACGTGGTTTACCATAGAAAATAACACCCAGACAACGACCATCAGCCAATAACAAGTCGTGGATACATCAACCTCCCAACCAGATAAGGAGAGCATTTATGTTCTTGAATACATTGATTTTTATATTCATGTGATGCTTTACATTTGGGGTAGTTAGCTACTGCAGATACTTTGTTTTGTTCATGTGAGTACAAGTGCCCATGTCCTATCCCCTTTCATATTTTTGGTCATACACAAAACCAGGGTTGGACTGGCCCACAGTGATACAGGGAAAATCTATGGGAAGTGGGGGGGGGGGGGGGGGGAAGTTTGGTGCTACCGTAGGGCCCACCTCCTCGTCTAGGAACCAGGTTCCAGACTGTGCACTTAAATTATACAGTACGTAAGATATATTATATGCACTAGCTGTCACTGCATTTTCCAAGTGACCCATTCATGCCCCAGTCCGACAATGCACAAAACTGAGGTTAGGTGGAGATATATGGGGTTATATGGGCTGGCGGGCCAGTGCTAGCTTTTTAACCTTTATAGCACCATACTCCTGTGCCAGTCCTCTAACCCATGGTCAAGAATACAGTGTCCCCAGAAGGATTTCGTGGAAGGAATTTTACGCAAGTATAGAAGCCCAATTTCATCTAAATGTTAAAAGTTAAAATGTTAATTTAATGTTAATTTAAATGTTTAATTTAAAAAGTTAAAATGCCTCATAGTGCATTAAAAGATAATTTTAATATGCAGTCATAGAAACAGGTAAAAGGCTTGCATACCAATGGTGGCGGTCAAAATACTGCAAGTTCAACAGCATAAAACACCATGCATATCATGGAATTGTGCAATCTGTGGAGTTTACTTAGTTCTGTGAGACCAGCTTCTGGGTTACAAGTCATTCTGGGACTGTTAGTGCACTAGAACAGTCCACTTAAACAAAATTTGTGTGGAAATGATGTCTTCTATTTATATCTTATATATAATATTATTTTTCAGTTATCTTTGGTGTTTGCTGTGATTTTCAGTTCTAAGTTTATCGAAACCAACTTCCTGTTTAGATGTTGATGGAGTTTCTTCTGCCTGGTTTAGAGCCGTTAGAGTGCTAAGAACTCTATCAAAGAGCTTGTCTCAGTCGTGTTGTAGGGCTTAATATATTTGTGACATCCTACTTTCTTCCTCTACACTTTCGTTTCTATTCCACTCCTCCTCCTTAATGACTATGTGCTAGTTCACATTCTATGGGGAAAAAATCAGTAGACACAAAATGCAGATTTCATTATAAAAATGGGGCCTTTTTCCCTGCAACCTGCGAAAAGCCGCTCTTCAATTGTTTGCAAAAAATTTCCAGGGATAATTCTCCTTAGGTTTACTGCAAATCTCTCTTAACCACCTCCTGAGCAGGTGAATAGTGGTGGAAAATTCCAATACTGACATCTCATTTTTGGGCTGGAAAAATTATGGAAATTGCAGTACGAGCTATGGAACCAGGTATATTGAGGTGCTGTGTGAGTTGGACAGGTGGGAGTAATGGGTTTTTCTCTGACGTCCTAAGTGGATGCTGGGGACTCCGTCAGGACCATGGGGATTAGCGGCTCCGCAGGAGACAGGGCACAAAAGTAAAAGCTTTTAGGATCAGGTGGTGTGCACTGGCTCCTCCCCCTATGACCCTCCTCCAAGCCTCAGTTAGATTTTTGTGCCCGGCCGAGAAGGGTGCAATCTAGGTGGCTCTCCTAAAGAGCTGCTTAGAGTAAAAGTTTTGTTAGGTTTTTTATTTTCAGTGAGTCCTGCTGGCAACAGGCTCACTGCATCGAGGGACTTAGGGAAGAGAAGTGAACTCACCTGCGTGCAGGATGGATTGGCTTCTTAGGCTACTGGACACCATTAGCTCCAGAGGGAGTCGGAACACAGGTCTCACCCTGGGGTTCGTCCCGGAGCCGCGCCGCCGACCCCCTTGCAGATGCCGAAAAATGAAGAGGTCCAGAAACCGGCGGCAGAAGACTTTTCAGTCTTCATAAGGTAGCGCACAGCACTGCAGCTGTGCGCCATTGTTGTCAGCACACTTCATAGCAGCGGTCACTGAGGGTGCAGGGCGCTGGGGGGGGCGCCCTGGGCAGCAATGATAGTACCTTATTCTGGCTAAAAATACATCACATATAGCCCCTGGGGGCTATATGGATGTATTTAACCCCTGCCAGGTCTCAGAAAAACGGGAGAAGAAGCCCGCCGAAAAGGGGGCGGGGCCTATTCTCCTCAGCACACAGCGCCATTTTCCCTCACAGAAATGCTGGTGGGAAGGCTCCCAGGCTCTCCCCTGCACTGCACTACAGAAACAGGGTTAAAACAGAGAGGGGGGGCACTTATTTGGCGATATGACTATATATATTAAAATGCTATAAGGGAAAAACACTTATATAAAGGTTGTCCCTGTATAATTATAGCGTTTTTGGTGTGTGCTGGCAAACTCTCCCTCTGTCTCCCCAAAGGGCTAGTGGGGTCCTGTCCTCTATCAGAGCATTCCCTGTGTGTGTGCTGTGTGTCGGTACGTGTGTGTCGACATGTATGAGGACGATGTTGGTGAGGAGGCGGAGCAATTGCCTGTAATGGTGATGTCACTCTCTAGGGAGTCGACACCGGAATGGATGGCTTATTCAAGGAATTACGTGATAATGTCAACAGAGACGGCCGGCAAACAAAATAGTACCTGTCCAGGCGTCTCAAACACTGTCAGGGGCTTTAAAACGCCCATTTACCTCAGTCGGTCGACACAGACACAGACACGGACACTGATTTCAGTGTCGACGGTGAAGAAACAAACGTATTTTCCTTTAGGGCCACACGTTACTTGTTAAGGGCAATGAAGGAGGTGTTACATATTTCTGATACTACAAGTACCACAAAAAAGGGTATTATGTGGGGTGTGAAAAAACTACCTGTAGTTTTTCCTGAATCAGATAAATTAAATGAAGTGTGTGATGATGCGTGGGTTTCCCCCGATAGAAAATTATTGGCGGTATACCCTTTCCCGCCAGAAGCTAGGGCGCGTTGGGAAACACCCCTTAGGGTGGATAAGGCGCTCACACGCTTATCAAAACAAGTGGCGGTACCGTCTCAAGATAGGGCCGTCCTCAAGGAAAATATCCTAAGAAGTATATACACACATACTGGTGTTATACTGCGACCAGCGATCGCCTCAGCCTGGATGTGCAGAGCTGGGGTGGCTTGGTCGGATTCCCTGACTAAAAATATTGATACCCTTGACAGGGACAGTATTTTATTGACTATAGAGCATTTAAAGGATGCATTTCTATATATGCGAGATGCACAGAGGGATATTTGCACTCTGGCATCAAGAGTAAGTGCGATGTCCATATCTGCCAGAAGATGTTTATGGACACGACAGTGGTCAGGTGATGCAGATTCCAAACGGCACAAAGAAGTATTGCCGTATAAAGGGGAGGAGTTATTTGGGGTCGGTCCATCGGACCTGGTGGCCACGGCAACTGCTGGAAAATCCACCGTTTTTACCCTAAGTCACATCTCTGCAGAAAAAGACACCGTCTTTTCAGCCTCAGTCCTTTCGTCCCCATAAGAGTCATATCTGCCCAGGGATAGAGGAAAGGGAAGAAGACTGCAGCAGGCAGCCCATTCCCAGGAACAGAAGCCCTCCACCGCTTCTGCCAAGTTTCTCAGCATGACGCTGGGGCCGTACAGGACCCCTGGATCCTACAAGTAGTATCCCAGGGGTACAGATTGGAAAGTCGAGACGTTTCCCCCTCGCAGGTTCCTGAAGTCTGCTTTACCAACGTCTCCCTCCGACAGGGAGGCAGTATTGGAAACAATTCACAAGCTGTATTCCCAGCAGGTGATAATCAAAGTACCCCTCCTACAACAAGGAAAGGGGTATTATTCCACACTATGTTGTGGTACTGAAGCCAGAAGGCTCGGTGAGACCTATTCTAAATCTGAAATATTTGAACACTTACAAAGGTTCAAATCAAGATGGAGTCTGTCAAAGTCAGAAAAATGTCTCTATGCACGTTGCCATATTTGCACCGCACACTGGTCCGCGCTGCGCGTGCGTGCGCTCTCCCGTGGAGGCGCATACCCGCAATAGCGTGCACTCACAGGCGCGGTATGCGTATTTACGGTAGAGTTTACGTAGTCGTAGCGTGCGACTCATTCGTTACATATTTTCACAATTAATGTAGTTTATAGATTATGGTCCCTTTGATAGATTCTGAAAGTTTGGTTAATATAGAATGTCCCTGAACGGAGGAATCCCTCTTTGTATTGTGCGAAGGGTCTAACAGGAGTCAGACAGTGGTGTTTGGTACCTATCGGAAGAGTATTTAAATAGCAATATTCCGGTGTTGGTTTGGAGCAGATTAATTGCTCGTGCGAATAGTTATGGACATAAGAAGTTATGTCCATTTATTTATTATTATTTGTCCTTACTTAGTCATGCATCTGAACAGTTGGAGACAGGCATCAGTAGGTCTCAAATGTCTCTTTGACCTCAGAGATCCCCCAAACAATAGTTTGCATGTTAAGAGGGCCTCATATCTATACATGCATAAGGTAAACACAGGAATAGTAATTGAAGATCAATTGTACTCCAAATCAGTATCTTTCCCGCAGACGGAGTACAATAGTCTTTAATTACACTGAGCTTTTGAGACTCAATGAGGAGGGTCAACACCTGTGTTTACAAATGGGGCTGGATTTGTATACAGGAGAATGAGGGCTGAGATGTCATTGTCTCAACTGAAAGTGGACATCATGAATATAGAACAGAACCCAGACAGGATTCTGTTTTGTATTCGCCAAACAATACCCCCTCCAGAAGACAGGAATGTGTTAGTTATCACCCATTGTTTTGCATAACCAGGGCCACTGATATGAATCAACTTGTGACCTTTGTTATAATGCGAAGCCGAGTTCCTGCGTCCAATGGACAGTGAGACTGTAGGGACCAATAGATTGCATTGTGTGAGTAGCATAAAAGACGGGCCTGTGACATCCAGCCTCACTCTCTCATCAACGGTTATCTGCTGATAGCCGGGAGCTGGATATCGAGGCGCAGGCGATCATACCCTTTGTGCGTAAGTTTCTCTCCGTTATCATTGTCTTTCTGTGAGCCAATATCTCTCTCTCTCTCTCTCTCTGTTCTGTTCTCTCATATCTCCCCTAGACTAGGCTAGTATTGTATTGTATTAGATAGTATTGTATTGTATTGCATTTAGGTCAGTGTAGTATTGTCTTTTTTGTATTTATTGTTTAGTTCTGTGGTTAGGAAGTCTCTGTTATATTGTAGTGTATCATATGTACTGTTATCCCCTTTTACAAGTATATTAGACATAATACAGTTAATAGGCCTTGGAACCTAAACCAGTATCTGTGTATTTTCTATAGTGTTAAGTGTTCACTTGAGCGTCGGTGACGGTCAAGCAGCTTTGTAGTTAGTCAGGTTACACAAGGTTGCACTTACACCCTGTACTCACATTAAGGTATTCAGTGTATTTCATTGGTATAAGGTTTTATCATAAAGGTATAGTGTTGTGAGCGTCTGCATCGCTGGTGACCTCCTCGTGGTCTCGAGCGTAAGCTACGCCATAGCGAATCATTACCCTAGACATAACCAATAACGTGTCCTGTGATCGCTGGGCCGTGAGCGAACGTGACGCTTGAGCGTCTCGCCTACGGCTGAGCGATCGTTACGCAACTAGCGTACCATTACGGTACTTCTTAAGTAAACAGCGTACAGTGTTCTTAGCTTCATAAAGGGTTGTTTATACGACAAAGGAATTTAGCATTGTCAATTGCGGGCTCGTCCTATACTTCTCATATCTGCACTAGGTAGATCAGCAGACATTATCCCTCCAGCAAAGGGTGGGAGGTTGTCTCACAGTGCTGACGGGATAAGCGTCTGCTTCGCTTAGATAAAGAGTGCTGAAGGAACCCGGTAACCGGAAGTAAGAACAAAACGCTTGTGTCTTTTTAAAACTGTTTATTTTTCTTTTGTCTTGCGTACGCATACATACCTGCATTTCTTTTCACTTGTGTATTTCATTTTTCGTATATCACTATTCCTGTTTGCCAAATTTTATAGTTGATAGAAAGTGCTAAAAGGAGATTTGCTGTTATTTAATAGTAGAGGTAATAGTTAAAGTATAGAACAACACACGGTTTGTCTGAAGATACAAGGCAGTCAGTGTGGATTGCGGTAGATGATCAGGGATCACCTACATTGATAAATAAATATATTGTGTTACGGTGGATCCTTTGCATGGCGTACACGTGTCGCTAACAAAGACTAGCGTACGCAATCCAAAAGGCAGACGCACGCAGCGTTCATTACGCAACGTAGCGTCCGGTTACGCCCACGTAGCTCAAGTTGTGATAAAGTGAAGTAACGCAAAGGCGATAATTAACGCACAGCGGTAGATAACGCGACGCGGTAAATAACGCAAATCTATTTTTAGAAAATCTGAAATTTAGTTTAACAGATCCTGCTCCTAATTGGTAACACTCTTGGCCTGAAGACAATTTCTGCGCAGAAATAGACATAGAAACAAAGTGTACATGTGTTGAGTGAGTGTGTTTATACAATTTAAAAGGTGGAACCAAAAGGAAAAGCCGAGTACTCGTCGAGGGACATACGTGTAAGTGACATATACGGTGGCTAGGGAGGCATCTCTGGTTAAATAATATTTGAGCATTAGAGTATAGCGGACCATAAGGTAACAAGACCAGGAGGTCATAAGGTAACAAGACCAGGAGGTCGTAAGGTAAAAGGTCCGCTATAAAAGTCCAGTGGCACAACGCCTGGGGTGTTGGTGCAGAACCCATATAGGCCATACAAGCTCTGGCTGAAGGAATCGCAGCCGGAAACATAGATTCCATTGATCTTTCAGTACATGACAAGTAGTGCTCGTATACTGAACGATTGGACCGCACGTTATTGTGTGCAGTAGTTAGTAATCTGACCTAATACCATTAGAGTAAAGTGGTCACAAACGCTATCTGTACATTCTGACGTGATTTGTGTAATTTTTTATTTTTGGAAGGGAAGTTCGCTGGTCACTCAGGAACTATCTAACAACCCCAACTTTACTGGAAAGAGTAAGTGTCCTGCGGGTAACCCTCATATGTTCCAGTAAACTAAAGGTTCACAGGGGCCCTAGGTTGGGTCCAGCAGCTCTGGCTACAGTGATTGCAGCACAGGCCAACGTGGGCGAGAAGTAAGTGGGGTACTTGATAAACCACCACCGCCGGCCTGCCCAAGGACATCTTGGTTTGTTTGTAAGGGTTCGCTGAAAGCCTTGATATTCAAGGAGGAATAGGCAACGCCTGCAGATTATGGGGGCCATTTGTTCAGGTAGGGGGCGATCAACCTCGGTTCGGGTTGATTCAGAGAACCGATCCATCGGGTCGGCACGATATGTGATGAATGGGAGAGAATGACTGTACAAGACAGGGACAAATTCCCAAGAATAGGTAGCTTCAGTCCAGTAGTGTTACAAAATTTAAGGAGGAGGATAAGTCTCATTGAACCAACGAAGAGACAAAATAAACATTATGAATATTTACAGTTATGGCAACAGGAAAGTGAATTACAAAAAGAGTCTATTGACTTTTCTGACTCTTATCTTGAGAGGAGAGATATGGCAGCAGGAGAGGAGTTGATTGCGGAGAGAAAAGCACAAAGGTGGAACAATAAAAACGCTCTTAGCAACTGTAATATAGATTATAAGAATAAGTGTAATAAATGTAACAATGATTATTGTAATACTGTTGAATGTACAACTATTAACCTGTGCAAGCTGCACCCCATGTCAAACCTCCCTCAGGAATACAAACAAGAAAGTGAGCCCAGAACGATGTCGGCACCTCTTCCAGAAGCCATCCTACAAGACATCCAGGTGGACACGACCAAATTGGTAAAGGCAATAATCAAACCCCCTAACGGAGGGTCAGGTGAGGTCGTGTCCACAGGTACGTACAATGTTTTATATCACGCACAAACAAATGTACCCCATATTATAAGACCAAAACAAGGTGATGTAATTGAGTTTAGTCCTGTCAGGGTGATCACAGTCCCCAATGGGAAGACTGACGATCAGGGAACCATTCCCGTCAAGGACAGTGCAATGCGCCATCCCTGGTCCCGGACAGAATTGAGATCAATCATGTCTGATTACCCAGATCCTAGGAAAGATCTAACTGTATGATCAAAGATTCACAGAAGGTATATCAACTCCCTAGACAACGACATAATCATGGTATCCAAGGAATCAGGTAGGTACAGGGAAAGCGGTTGATGGTGATGAGCATCCAAGCGTTTGAGGAGGCATCAAATCAACCAAAACCCCAGGCCATTGGCACATGGAGGAACTTAAGGATTTGTGATCTGTGCAAAAGAGAAGGGCATTATGCCAGTAACTGCAACAGCCCACATAAAATCAGACCCCCTAGACATGAAAATGAGCAAAAGTTATGACACACCAAATTATAATCGGGGATCATATAGGAAGAATTTTGGGCCACACCCATAATATATAGTCAGGAAAGGTGATCATTAGGACTGATGGTAAGCCTGAGGTAACGGTTAATGAAGTGGGAGGTCATTCACTAAAGACACAGGAATGACCAGGTGAAACGTTGTAAATGTATTTGTGAAAAATGTTTTTCTCTCCCTCTCTCTATCCCCATCTCTGACGATTATTGGTAAGAATTCAAACATTGCATATTCGCTTGGTCCTTGCAGAAGTCTACCAAACCCCAGCATGACCTATCCACCACAATGTATTCTGGCCAGATACAGACAGTGGAATAATGCAAGTGCTGGTGGGGAGGGACTGCTCAAGGAAACCATTAGACACGTAGATACGACAGCCTAATAGTCTGACAATGTTTTCTTAATGTTGACAACGTTTAAAAATGCTTTGTTTCTCTTCTCTTATTGGTGGTTATTGTCGGGTTATGTAATGTATATATGCACATGAATTGTTCTCTATCTCTTTTGTTTTTTTATTTTCTCTCTCTCCTCACTCATGTTTCCATGATTTAAAGATGGTATGTCACCCCTAAGTGTTAACCAATGGTAATGCCAGATTTTTGCTCCACACAGAAAGATCGCTAGTTAGGAAGAAAGATTACATCACCAGAAGGTTCATTCGGAAGACTGAAGAGACAGCACCTTTTGAGAGGACAGCAGAACAAAAAGAACAACAAAACGAGAGAACTTATTATCGTAACGAGTTCTCTCCCCCTCAAACTGATTTTCTTATACCCCCTTTACAAATTTCTTCCTTTCTCCTCCTGTAAGATGGACTTGCCCCAAGAGACTGTGACATGGATTTTCCCGTTAACCATGATGTTGACCAGAGCAGTCTGTTTCGGTGAGAGTACCAGTGAGGTCGAGAAAGGATCCAGAAAGGTCCTGATGACTGAGACGGAGGTGTAAATTTCCAATAGCAACCCAATCACCAAGCAAAGGCGAGTACCGGGCACGATCTAACAACCATGTTATTTGTAAACAACTGTGAAGGAATGTTAGTTCAAAAAGAAAGTTGTATCTGTAGGCTCTGTAACAAAGAAATGCCAATCCAGTTTTAATATCCATATGGACCGGCATCCATTGAGTGACTATCACTCCTTAGTGGGTAATGTGTTAAATAAGACCGATTGTTGGGTATGCTCTCAAGTATCTCAGGGACACAGCAAATCAGGGCTAGTACCATTTCCTTTAACGTTAGGGGAGGTACTTGAGCTAAGTGGTGGGAGACCGGTGGACCGGAGGTTTAATATCTCCAGCCCTCCTAGTTTGAAGCTCCACCAATACCATGTGGATAGGTCCCTCTTATGTTTTAACATCTCCAATCCCAGAAAACCGGGAAATTGGGAAGTGTCATGGAGCAACCTTACCATGACCTTTTCACACAGAGCAGATAGAATGCCTACAGATACAGAGCTCGTACGCCACATAGCCAGTAGAGGAAAATCTTTTCAGTATCGATATACCTTAGGAAATAGGATTACTAGAGTTGGAGAGGTATCACCAGGATACTGTGCACATATCGTACAAACCGATACGTGCATTAAGCAGTTGGAAGAATTAGGGTCAGGAGATTTCACCTGGAAGGTTTGTAACATGGTCATGTCCTTCTCCGTCCCATATGTTCTCCCCGATGATGCATATTTCATATGCGGGAGAAAGGCGTACAAATGGCTTGCCCCAAACTCTGAAGGATTGTGTTATATTGGAAAAGTATTGCCTGAAGTGATGACTGTTACACATGACAAAATGAAGGACATACACCGTGGTGCCCAAGCTCCTTATACTCACACTCACTACGAGCACCGGGTTAAAAGACAACTGTCAGAAAGGTTAGAGCATCCGGCCTCTGATCTTATCCATGAATCCACCGGGATTCAGGTTCTGGTAGCGTTAGATTTCACTCGCACCGCTCGAGGTGTGATGAATTATAAATACATTTCCGCACTCGCCAATTTGTTAGATAATATCACTGAAATGTATGATGACACGTTTAGATACACTGGAAGAGAACTTCAAGCTTATAAAACAGAACTAGTTCAGCATAGGATGGTTCTTAATTATCTTACAGCAGTAACAGGCGGATATTGTGTTACATTGGCAACGCAGTACGGCATAAAGTGTTGCACGTATATCACAAATAGCACCGAGGATCCGGTAGAGGTCATAGACCAAAAGATGGATGATATTCTGCAATTAAAGTGGGAATTTCGTCGAAAACACAATCTCACCCTTGCCGCTGTAGGTAATGAGCTGACTGGTTGGGTGTCATGGTTGAACCCGCGAAATTGGTTCTCCGGTTTAGGAGACTGGGCTCAAGGAGTCATAATGGATGTTGGAAAGTTTCTACTATGTATCTTAGGTGTCGTTATATCGATTGGATTGATATTTAGATGCGGGCAGGCTTTAATGAGGTGCAAACAAAGTACAAAAGTGATGAGCTTGAGGAGTGAGGAAACTGTAATTAACCTGGATTTGATTTATGACCCAATGATAGAAACCAGAATGTGATGAAAATGCGATTATACGGTCCGTTTCTTTCACCTGTTTTTCTGCTTTTCTCCAAGATACAAAGACCCCCTTGGACGAGGAAGCTGACGAGACGAGATGTATACAGACAACGGATTGACCAAAGAAGAAGATTTGACAACTTTAAATATGGACACTTGATGAACTTTGCCATGGATCCCCAGTTTCCCTAGTATTTTTAAACTCACGCTAGCCCAACATTTTTGTAAATCTAATGGCACTGACAAAGCTTGTTGCTCATGCCTAAGGAGCAAAACAGCGCAAAGAAGACGACTCTCAACAGATACCGAACACAACTTCAACAACAGATGTACATTTCCCTGACATAGAATATCATTGCATTTTTCGTAAGTGTTCTTTATCTTCATCTCTACAACCCTCAGGTAACGACACACATAGACGATAGGGAATACAGGCACAGATATCAGCAACCACATACCTCCCCCATTCATGTATCATCAACTAAAATGTGCATCCCCATTTTGTTACAACCACAGCCGAAATGAGCTCGGTAAAGTTTGACAGCCCATCCACAGACCTGTACCACAGGATAAGAAGGAATTCAAATGTATACTTCGCAATACCTCGAAGCTTGATTTACCACACGTACGGCACGATGATACATGACCCCCCCAAACATGGACTCATACACACATGCTTCTACTTTCTCACTAGGTCATACCCTTTTCACACCTACTCCTCTCTTCTTCCTTACCCAACCATGGAAATCAATTAACCCCTGACTTACATTTTTCTCCTTAAATGTTTTGTGGCAGTTATTATTGACTGCCAAAGGGTGGACTGTCAAAGTCAGAAAAATGTCTCTATGCACGTTGCCATATTTGCACCGCACACTGGTCCGCGCTGCGCGTGCGTGCGCTCTCCCGTGGAGGCGCATACCCGCAATAGCGTGCACTCACAGGCGCGGTATGCGTATTTACGGTAGAGTTTACGTAGTCGTAGCGTGCGACTCATTCGTTACATATTTTCACAATTAATGTAGTTTATAGATTATGGTCCCTTTGATAGATTCTGAAAGTTTGGTTAATATAGAATGTCCCTGAACGGAGGAATCCCTCTTTGTATTGTGCGAAGGGTCTAACAGGAGTCAGACAGTGGTGTTTGGTACCTATCGGAAGAGTATTTAAATAGCAATATTCCGGTGTTGGTTTGGAGCAGATTAATTGCTCGTGCGAATAGTTATGGACATAAGAAGTTATGTCCATTTATTTATTATTATTTGTCCTTACTTAGTCATGCATCTGAACAGTTGGAGACAGGCATCAGTAGGTCTCAAATGTCTCTTTGACCTCAGAGATCCCCCAAACAATAGTTTGCATGTTAAGAGGGCCTCATATCTATACATGCATAAGGTAAACACAGGAATAGTAATTGAAGATCAATTGTACTCCAAATCAGTATCTTTCCCGCAGACGGAGTACAATAGTCTTTAATTACACTGAGCTTTTGAGACTCAATGAGGAGGGTCAACACCTGTGTTTACAAATGGGGCTGGATTTGTATACAGGAGAATGAGGGCTGAGATGTCATTGTCTCAACTGAAAGTGGACATCATGAATATAGAACAGAACCCAGACAGGATTCTGTTTTGTATTCGCCAAACAATACCCCCTCCAGAAGACAGGAATGTGTTAGTTATCACCCATTGTTTTGCATAACCAGGGCCACTGATATGAATCAACTTGTGACCTTTGTTATAATGCGAAGCCGAGTTCCTGCGTCCAATGGACAGTGAGACTGTAGGGACCAATAGATTGCATTGTGTGAGTAGCATAAAAGACGGGCCTGTGACATCCAGCCTCACTCTCTCATCAACGGTTATCTGCTGATAGCCGGGAGCTGGATATCGAGGCGCAGGCGATCATACCCTTTGTGCGTAAGTTTCTCTCCGTTATCATTGTCTTTCTGTGAGCCAATATCTCTCTCTCTCTCTCTCTCTGTTCTGTTCTCTCATATCTCCCCTAGACTAGGCTAGTATTGTATTGTATTAGATAGTATTGTATTGTATTGCATTTAGGTCAGTGTAGTATTGTCTTTTTTGTATTTATTGTTTAGTTCTGTGGTTAGGAAGTCTCTGTTATATTGTAGTGTATCATATGTACTGTTATCCCCTTTTACAAGTATATTAGACATAATACAGTTAATAGGCCTTGGAACCTAAACCAGTATCTGTGTATTTTCTATAGTGTTAAGTGTTCACTTGAGCGTCGGTGACGGTCAAGCAGCTTTGTAGTTAGTCAGGTTACACAAGGTTGCACTTACACCCTGTACTCACATTAAGGTATTCAGTGTATTTCATTGGTATAAGGTTTTATCATAAAGGTATAGTGTTGTGAGCGTCTGCATCGCTGGTGACCTCCTCGTGGTCTCGAGCGTAAGCTACGCCATAGCGAATCATTACCCTAGACATAACCAATAACGTGTCCTGTGATCGCTGGGCCGTGAGCGAACGTGATGCTTGAGCGTCTCGCCTACGGCTGAGCGATCGTTACGCAACTAGCGTACCATTACGGTACTTCTTAAGTAAACAGCGTACAGTGTTCTTAGCTTCATAAAGGGTTGTTTATACGACAAAGGAATTTAGCATTGTCAAGTCACTCAGAGCAGTGATAGCGAACCAGGAAGAAGGGGACTATAGGGTGTCCCGGGACATCAGGGATACTTACCTCCATGTCCCAATTTGCCCTTCTCACCAAGGGTACCTCAGGTTCGTGGTACAGAACTGTCACTATCAGTTTCAGACGCTGCCGTTTGGATTGTCCACGGCACCCCGGGTCTTTACCAAGGTAATGGCCGAAATGATGATTCTTCTTCAAAGAAAATGGACGACCTCCTGATAAGAGCAAGGTCCAGAGAACAGTTGGAGGTCGGAGTAGCACTATCTCAAGTAGTTCTACGACAGCACGGGTGGATTCTAAATATTCCAAAACCGCAGTTGTTTCCGACGACACATCGGCTGTTCCTAGGGATGATTCTGGACACAGTCCAGAAAAGAGTGTTTCTCCCGGAGAAGAAAGCCAGGGAGTTATCCGAGCTAGTCAGGAACCTCCTAAAACCAGGAAAAGTGTCAGTGCATCATTGCACAAGGGTCCTGGGAAAAATGGTGGCTTCTTACGAAGCGATTCCATTCGGCAGTTTTCACGCAAGAACTTTTCAGTGGGATCTGCTGGAAAAATGGTCCGGATCGCATCTTCAGATGCATCAGCGGATAACCCTGTCTCCAAGGACAAGGGTGTTTCTTCTGCGGTGGCTGCAAAGTACTCATCTACTAATGGGCCGCAGATTCGGCATTCAGGAAGGGTCCTGGTGACCAGGGATGCCAGCCTGAGAGGCTGGGGAGCAGTCACACAGGGAAAAAATTTCCAGGGAGTGTGATCAAGTCTGGAGAATTATCTCCACATAAATATACTGGAGCTAAGGGCAAGTTACAATGCTCTAAGCTTAGCAAGACCTCTGCTTCAAGGTCAGCCGGTATTGATCCAGTGGGACAACATCACGGCAGTCGCCCACGTAAACAGACAGGGCGGCACAAGAAGCAGAAGGGCAATAGCAGAAACTGCAAGGATTCTTCGCTGGGCGGAAAATCAGGTGATAGCACTGTCAGCAGTGTTCATTCCGACGCCCGGGAGAGTGGGGACTTCATCGGGAAGTCTTCCACATGATTGTGAACCATTGGGAAAGACCAAAGGTGGACATGATGGCGTCCCGCCTGAACAAAAAACTGGACAGGTATTGCGCCAGGTCAAGAGACCCTCAGGCAATAGCTGTGGACGCTCTGGTAACACCGTGGGTGTACCAGTCAGTGTATGTGTTCCCTCCTCTGCCTCTCATACACAAGGTACTGAGAATTATAAGACGGAGAGGAGTAAGAACTATACTCGTGGCTCTGGATTGGCCAAGAAGGACTTGGTACCCAGAACTTCAAGAGATGCTCACAGAGGACTCATGGCCTCTGCCGCTAAGAAGGGACCTGCTTCAGCAGGGACCCTGTCTGTTCCAAGACTTACCGCGGCTGCGTTTGACGGCATGGCGGTTGAACGCCGGATCCTGAAGGAAAAAGGCATTCCGGAGGAAGTTATTCCTATCCTGATCAAAGCCAGGAAGTAGGGGAACGCACAACATTATCACCGTATTTGGCGAAAAATTGTTGCGTGGTGTGAGGCCAGGAGGGCCCCCACGGAGGAATTTTAACTCGGTCGATTCCTGCATTTCCTGAAGACAGGAGTGTCTATGGGCCTCAAATTGGGGTCCATTAAGGTTCAGATTTCGGCCCTGTCGATTTTCTTCCAGAAAGAATTGGCTTCAGTTCCTGAAGTCCAGACGTTTGTTAAGGGAGTATTGCATATACAGCCCCTTTTGTGCCTCCAGTGGCACCGTGGGATCTCAACGTAGTGTTGGGATTCCTCAAATCACATTGGTTTGAACCGCTCAAATCTGTGGATTTTAAATATCTCAAATGGAAAGTGACCATGCGGTTGGCCCTGGCCTCGGCCAGGCGAGTGTCAGAATTGGTGGCTTTGTCTTACAAAAGCCCATATCTGATTTTCCATTCGGACAGGGCAGAACTGCGGACTCGTCCCCAGTTTCTTCCTAAGGTGGTGTCAGCGTTTCACCTGAACCAACCTATTGTGGTACCTGCGGATACTAGGGACTTGGAGGACTCCAAGTTGCTAGACGTTGTCAGGGCCCTGAAAATATATGTTCCAGGACGGCTGGAGTCAGAAAGTCTGACTCGCTGTTTATACTTTATGCACCCAACAAGCTGGGTGCTCCTGCTTCTAAGCAGACGATTGCTCGTTGAATTTGTAGTACAATTCAGCTCGCACATTCTGTGGCAGGCCTGCCACAGCCAAAATCTGTAAATGCCCAATCCACAAGGAAGGTGGGCTCATCTTGGGCGGCTGCCCGAGGGGTCTCGGCTTTACAACTTTGCCGAGCTGCTACTTGGTCAGGGGCAAACACGTTTGCAAAATTCTACAAATTTGATACCCTGGCTGAGGAGGACCTGGAGTTCTCTCGTTCGGTGCTGCAGAGTCATCCGCACTCTCCCGCCCGTTTGGGAGCTTTGGTATAATCCCCATGGTCATCCACTTAGGACGTCAGAGAAAATAAGAATTTACTTACCGATAATTCTATTTCTTTTTCATCCACTAGGGGTCACTGGAGTACTCTTGGGATATGGACGGCTTCCACCGGAAGAAGGCACTGAATAAATTAATTTTTGAGACTACTCCTCCCCTCCATATCCTGCAGCACTCCAGTGTTTTTTCTGTGCTCGACACAGTTAGAAGGCATAGTGGAGCTCATCCACAAAGTATTGGAATTTTTTTCTAAGTTTTTTTTTTTCTTCAATTTCCACGTCCTTTCCCCCCTTCTAACAGGCGTGGGTCAGGGACAGTGGAAGCGGCTGAGTAGCCGTGAGTGTCGGACCTCTCTGTAAAGAGCTCCCTCACTCCACTTGCAGGCTGCCTGCAGGAAAGCTGGACGGAGCTTGGATGAAGGCCCCGTCATAGACTTTTGTCACGGTCCAGGTATGTTGGGTTGGGGCGGTCAGCGCTTGCTGCCGCTCCACTGTTGGGGATTGTTGGGTACTCACCGCTGCCCGGAGCGCGTGTACATGGGCCGCTTCACGGTCCATGCGGCGCGCTCTCACTCTCCGGTTCCCAGCATCCTAAAAGACCGCTGCTCCCTGCGCAGCAGCAGCGCTGCTTGGCTACACAGACACGCCGTTATGCTGTGTGTGGCGGGCGGGAGCACGTGTGCATGGGCCGCTCCACGGCTCCATGCAGCACGCTCTCTGCTTCCGCCATCCGCCCGCAGCAGCCGAGGAGTTCCGTTGTCCGGGGTCTACAGTCAGGCCGCTCACACGGCCCTTTGCAAAACTTCCACAGGCCCAGACCCGGTGCTGTACACGGAGGTCGTGGGAGTGGGGGGGGGGAGACTTTAACAGTATTTGGCAGTGCAAGAAATGCTTAATATGTTTAAATGTTCTCCTGTCTGTTCCAGGTTTCCTATTTTTACATCTCGGCTAAGAGTGGTACTAGAGGAATTTTTGGGGTCAGTTTTCGTATTTCTGGCAGGCACTGCACTTGCCTAGATATATACCAGGAACTTTGGTGTTATTACTGAGTCGTGCAGTCTGTCTGTGTGGAGTTTGTATTGTCTGTCTTCATAATGAGTAAGACACCAGCAAAATCTAAGAAACATTTGTCATGTCATGTCTGTAAGAGTGTGTTGCCTGATGGATCCACCACATGTACAGCATGTGTTGTTAATACAGCCATAAATACGATTTCCATTCCAGAAGTAAAGGCATCTCAGGACCCGCCATGGGCTTTACTTGCAGATGTATTAGTTGGTTTACAATCAGAACTGGCCGCCTCTCGTGAAGAAAGAGAGGCGGCAAGATCTGAGTTTAAGATGAGACCATTTGAGTTACCTGGGGAGTCTCAAACTGGTCATAAGTCCACCTTGAGTGGAAAAGATAAGTTTCCTTTTCCTACTAATTTTCCTGTCTCTGGGATACTAGACCTCACTGATCAGGAGTACGAGGAGGGCGAAATAGAACAACAGTCAGAAGGTGACGACTTTGACAGCCCAGGTATTGACAATCTCATCAGAGCAGTTCGTCAGTCGCTGGAGTTTACGGAAACTGAGGAGCCACTGACGAATGATGAGGTAGTCTTTACTAAACGACAGAGATCTCCGATGTGTTTCCCTATCTCGGAATCTCTTAATAAAATGTTACTGGAGTCACGGAAAAATCCGGACAAACGGTTTTCTATTCCTCGTAGATTTAAATCGAGTTACCCGTTTCCAGAGGCCATGACAGCTACATGGGAGAACCCACCTTTGGTGGATTCATCCGTATCTAAACTTACGAGGAAGTTAACCATACCAGTCCCAACTGCTACTACGCTTAAAGACCCTGCAGATCGTAAAATAGAGGCTATGCTAAGGTCCATGTACACAGCAACTGGAGTGCTGTTAAGACCTGGGTTGGTTGGCATTTGGGTTACTAAAGCTTTAATGGTATGGATAAAAGAGCTCAAGTCGGCTCTGCAGGATGATCATCTTATACTTCTCGCGGATCAAATCTGGGAAGCTGCTGAATATCTATGTACAGCTTCTACTGACGTCTGTCAGCTTACTTCTCGCCTGTCCTCATCGCTAGTCACAGTACGACGAGCACTTTGGCTGCGTTCGTGGCAGGCGGAGACGGAGGTTAAAAAAGGTATAGAGGCATTGCCTTATGATGGCGAGAAACTTTTTGGTCCTGAATTGGACAAATGGATTTCTGAGGCTACTGGAGGGAAGTCTGTTTTTCTTCCATCGCCTACAACTATACCTAAACGGAAATATTCTGGTCCGGCGTTCAAATCCTTTAGAACTCAGCCCTTTCGTGGGCAGGGAGGAGCAGTCACGCCGGGCAGAAGAGGTCGGGGACGTAGTGCCCGACAATCCAATGCACGTCGTCAAGACACCAAGACCACTAACAAACCAGTGGCATGACGGGCTCCCAGCCCATCTCGGATCTCCAATTGTGGGAGCACGCCTTCAGAGCTTTCAGGGGGCGTGGCTGCAGACGTCCACAGATGGGTGGATCCGCAATTTAGTATTAGAGGGTTACAAAATAGAGTTCGATTATCTTCCGACAGGAAGATTTTTCACGACAGGACTGCCTGTGTCGGACGACAAGAAAGCAGTTCTGCAGGTTGCCATTCAGTCTCTGCTGAATGCTGCAGTGATAATTCCGGTCCCTGTGCAGGAACAGGGGCAGGGTTATTATTCCAGTCTGTTTCTGGTACCAAAACCAGATGGCTCAGTCAGGCCAATATTGAACCTAAAAGGTCTCAATCATTACGTCACTTACCACAGATTCAAGATGGAATCTCTCAGGTCAGTAATTGCAGGGTTAGAGCCACAGGAATTCATGATTGCACTAGATCTCAAGGATGCGTATTTGCACATTCCGATTTGGCCACCTCACCAGAGTTTCTTAAGGTTTGCGATAAGACGAGACCATTACCAATTTCAGGCTCTACCGTTTGGCCTCTCATCAGCGCCTCGGGTATTCACCAAGGTAATGTCCGTGATGACAGCTCATCTCAGGTCCCTAGGGGTAATAATTGTTCCGTATTTAGACGATCTACTCATAAAGGCTCCGTCTCAACAATTGCTTCTCCAACATGCCTTACTAACGTACAATGTACTAGTTCAGCACGGTTGGATAGTCAGTTTAAAGAAATCACATCTAATTCCGTGTCAACGACTTCAATTCCTAGGGATGATTCTCGATACAGTAAAACAAAGGGTTTACCTGCCACAACAGAAAGTACAGGGCATTCGTCATCTGGTGCAATTAGTGCTCAAGCCACGCACAGTCTCAGTACATTTGTGCATTCGCCTTCTAGGCACAATGGTGGCGGCTTTCGAAGCACTTCAGTTCGGAAGATTTCACTCACGTCCGTTTCAACTGGAGGTGTTAGCACAGTGGTCGGGATCACATCTGCAGCTGCACCACAGGGTGAGGTTGTCACCACAAGTCAGGGTGTCTCTTCTCTGGTGGTTAAAAATACACAATCTATCTGCAGGGAGACGATTCGGCGTCGCGAATTGGATAATTCTGACAACAGACGCAAGTCTCAGAGGTTGGGGAGCTGTAGTTCAGAGTTATCGGCTCCAGGGCCTCTGGGCGGATCACGAAAGATCGCTATCCATAAATGTTCTGGAACTCAGGGCGATTTACAATGCTCTAAGACAAGCGGTGTACATGTTTCGTTTTCAGACTGTTCAGGTGCAGTCAGACAACGCGACGGCAGTCGCATATATAAACAAACAAGGAGGAACGAGAAGCCGCATGGCTATGCGGGAAGTAGCTCGGATCCTCAGATGGGCCGAATATCACCAGGTGATATTATCGGCAGTGTTCATTCCTGGAGTGGACAACTGGGAGGCAGATTTTCTCAGTCGTCGGGATTTTCATCCAGGAGAGTGGGCATTGAATCCAGAAGTATTTCAGATGTTGATCCAGAAGTGGGGTTACCCTCAGGTGGATCTAATGGCATCCCGCCACAATCATCAGGTGTCAAGATATGTGTCCAGAACAAGAGATCCAGGGGCAGTGGCGGTGGATGCTCTCACAGCCACGTGGCCATACAGCCTTGTGTATCTGTTTCCACCGTTTCCGCTGCTCCCGTTGGTGCTAAAACGGATCAAGAGAGGGTTCGTCACAGTCATTCTAATAGCGCCTCATTGGCCTCGGAGGGCTTGGTTCTCGGATCTCCTCGGGTTACTCGCAGACGATCCGTGGCCACTCCCACTACGTCCGGACCTGTTACAACAGGGTCCGTTCCTTTACCCCGATTTAGCGCGGCTGCGTTTGACGGGGTGGCTGTTGAAAAGGCCATCTTAAGGAAAGAGGGCATTCCTGAGTCTGTTATACCAACCATGGTACGAGCTAGGAAGCCGGTTACGGCAGCTCATTATTATAGAATTTGGCGTACTTATATAGGTTGGTGTGAAGCTCGGAAATTTCCGACATCGTCTTTTAAATTATCCCGTCTTTTGTTATTTTTACAAATGGGGTTAGATGGAGGACTACGTCTTTCCACATTAAAGGTGCAGGTATCTGCGTTGTCAATTTATTTTCAAAGGAAATTGGCCTCGTTACAGTCAATACATACGTTTCTACAGGGTGTAAAGAGGATACAGCCTCCTTTCATTCCACCTACAGCACCATGGGACTTGAATCTGGTTTTAGATTTCTTACAGTCCGATTACTTTGAACCCTTACAACAAGTGGATATTAAATTTCTCACTTGGAAAACGATTTTTCTTTTAGCCTTAGCTTCGGCTAAGCGTGTTTCAGATTTGGGTGCCTTGTCATGCAAGTCACCGTATTTAATTTTTCATGATGACAGAGCGGAACTTCGGACGAATCCCGCTTTTCTACCAAAGGTAGTGTCGTCTTTTCACATCAATCAACCAATAGTAGTTCCTGTGTTAACAGGAGACTCTGGAACGTTGGATGTGGTTCGCGCATTGCGTATCTATGTTTCCCGAACGTCTACTGTGCGTAAGACAGATACGTTGTTTGTTCTCTATGACGCAGCTAAGAGGGGTTGGCCAGCCTCTAAGCAGACCTTATCCAGATGGATCAAACTGACTATACGTCAGGCTTACCTTTATGCTAAGTTACATCCACCTACTTCAGTAACAGCTCATTCCACACGTTCTGTGGGGACGTCATGGGCAGCGAGTCGTGGGGCTTCTACGACACAGCTTTGCCGTGCGGCTACTTGGTCGTCAGTGCACACGTTTGTGCGCTTTTACAAGTTTTATACGTTCGCGGCAGCAGCATCTAGCTTTGGCCGTTTAGTGTTACAGGTGCCAAACAGCTCTCCCGCCACGGAGGAGACTTTGGTACATCCCAAGAGTACTCCAGTGACCCCTAGTGGATGAAAAAGAAAATAGGATTTTGGTACCTACCAGGTAAATCCTTTTCTTTGAATCCATAGGGGGCACTGGACGCCCACCCAGAGCAGTTTACCTGTTTTAGGAGTCCAGTGGTTCTTATGGTAACACACTTTCACGACTGGTTTAAATTTAACAAGGGTTAATCAGTTATGGTGTCAACTGTTTAGTTGTCTGTTACGTTGTGTCAACTTTATTGTTGTCTGTGAGACTATATGTAATTCTCCTTTTGTCAATCTCTCTATCGATCCTGTTCGGCTCAGTAAAAAACACTGAAGTGCTGCAGGATATGGAGGGGAGGAGTAGTCTCAAAAATTAATTTATTCAGTGCCTTCTTCCGGTGGAAGCCGTCCATATCCCAAGAGTACTCCAGTGCCCCCTATGGATTCAAAGAAAAGGATTTACCTGGTAGGTACCAAAATCCTATTTTCTCGTAGTCCGTAGTGGATGCTGGGCGCCCATCCCAAGTGCGGATTGTCTGCAATACTTGTACATAGTTATTGTTACAAAAATCGGGTTATTATTGTTGTGAGCCATCTTTTCAGAGGCTCCGCTGTTATCATGCTGTTAACTGGGTTCAGATCACAGGTTGTACAGTGTGATTGGTGTGGCTGGTATGAGTCTTACCCGGGATTCAAAATCCTTCCTTATTGTGTACGCTCGTCCGGGCACAGTATCCTAACTGAGGCTTGGAGGAGGGTCATAGGGGGAGGAGCCAGTGCACACCACCTGATCCTAAAAGCTTTTACTTTTGTGCCCTGTCTCCTGCGGAGCCGCTAATCCCCATGGTCCTGACGGAGTCCCCAGCATCCACTACGGACTACGAGAAATAGAATTATCGGTAAGTAAATTCTTATTTTTTTGGAACTCTTTTTTTAAACTAACCCAATTATATACATACTGTATAACCATTTTCATTTACCATGCACATTTATTAGTAAGCTGCTCAATCAGATTGTGATGTCACTCAAGTGCTAACAGGGAGGGGTAATTCTGAGTTAGAAAAAACATTTTGCTATCCCTAATGAACACTGAATGAAAAATAACACTACATAATAATCAGATAATACAGAGATCTTGGTTGCATACTGTATACAGTATCTGCAGATATAGGGTTAAGCCCCCAGGCTGAACGTCAAGGCGTCTCTGTCACTGGGGTCCCTAACACTATTTTCATTTACCCTCAATTTAATTTGAGCACTAATTTTTAGAGATGAGCGGGTTCGGTTCCCCGAGAACCAAACCCCCCTGAACTTCACTACCCAAGCCCGGATCCGAGTCAGGCTCGGGTTTTCCCACCTGACTCGGAAACCAGAACGATGCAAAACATCATCATCCAGCTGTCGGATTCTCGCGGGGTTTGGATTCCATATAAGGAGCCGCTCATCGCTGCCATTTTCACTTCGGCATTGGCGAGTGTAGCGAAAGGACGTGTCTCCGTCCCCAGTGTCCTGCATCAGTACAGTGGTAGTGTCTTGTGCTGTATCACTCCAGTGACAGTGGTGTCCTCTGCTGCCATATGTCCAGTGCTGCTGTATAAGTCCAGTCCAGTGGTGCTGTGTTGCGCTGCATCAGTTCAGTGGTGGTGTATTGTGCTGTATCAGTCCAGTCACAGTGGTGGTGTCCTCTGCTGCCATATGTCCAGTGCTGCTGTATAAGTCCAGTCCATTGCAGTGGTGCTGTCTTGTCCTGCATCAGTCCAGGGGTGGTATCCCTGTGTGCCGTTTATAGCCAGTGGTACTGCCGTGTATGTCCAGTGATATTCCTGTGTATGTCCAGCGGTACTGCCGTATAAATCCAGTGATACTGCCATATATGTCCAGTGGTACTGCCATATAATTCCAGTAACACTGCCGTGCATAGGATTGTTTTTGAAAAGAGGGAAAAGGATTGGACTTTGGGTGGCGCACTAGGACTAATGATAACACAATTAAAATATAAGTTTTATTTCCATATTGTTAAAAAAGCCAATAACTGTGAAATATTAAAATCAATACTACTATTAAATTGTATGTTCAGACGCAAGTACCAGTAACAATAATTATAAAGTCTCATGAGTGTATTTATTTTGCTGATGTGAGACTAGTGGCGCTGACCGCAGAGACTTAGAACGCCAATCAGCTGGTTATACATAGGTACTTAACATCATAGAACCATCAGTTGATGTAACATATGGAAGTATTCAACTTACCTTTTATAATAAGGGAATAATCACCATAGAAGTTGCATAGTGAACCTAGCGGTAGCCAATGTGAGGGGAATACTAGCCAGCAGTCCATTATTATTATTTTTCACACACAAGAATTAACTCACTGCAGTGAGCTCATTAAGTACAGTCAACAACTGACATTACACTTGTGATTATAATACATAAGTTCGCACTCAAGGTGCCCAGACCAACTATTGGGCTATATTCTAACAGCACCAATAATCTCTATTAAGGTCATAGTACCTAGGATAATTTCATTGATTATATAAGACATTGCACAGCACAGTGGATAAAGCGAGTGTGTGTTTTTTAATATTATGTTACACTTTGTCTTGCACTTGTCCTATATTGATTATAATATTTTACAGTTATTGGCTTTTTAACAATATGGAAATAAGTTATATTTTAATTGTGTTATCATTAGTCCTAGTGCACCACCCAAAGTCCAATCCTTTTCCCTCTTTCAAAACCAATCTTATATATTGGCAACAATATATGGTGTGACAGCACCCCCAAACTAGACCTGATATAAGGTGATACAATTTATTATGGGGTATCCTGTTTATAATACAATGTACAATTCAATACTAATGCAGTAGACTCCCTACCCCCTTTTCCCTTTGTAATACTACCGTATATGTCCAGTGGTAATGCCATATAATTCCAGTGATACTGCCGTATATGTCCAGTGGTACTGCCGTACAAATCCAGTGATACTGCTGTAAAATTCCAGTGATACTGGCATATCTTTCCAGTGGTATTGGCGTATAAAACCAGTGATACTGCTGTATAATTCCAGTCCAGTGGTACTGCCGTATAACTCCAGTAGTACTGCCGTATAAATCCAGTCCAGAGGTGCTGCCATATAAGTTCAGTGGTGCTGTCCTGTGCTGTATATTATTTACTCCAGATAAAGGGTTTATTAATATTTAATCCAAATAATTTTCATAGGGTTTGCCCTGTGTGGTGTAGAGGTACGCTCTCCTGTACCGCATATTGTTATATAACTCCAGAAAAATAATGCAGAACAAAAATTTGGAGGCTAAAATGGGGAAAGATCAAGAAACACTTCCTCCTAGTGCTGAAGCTGCTGCCACTAGTCATGACATAGACAATGAAATGCCATCAACGTCTTCTGCCAAGGCCAATGCCCAATGTGATAGTAGAGGGCATGTAAAATCCAAAAAGCCAAAGTTCAGTAAAAAGACCAAAAAAATTTTTTTTATTGATCTGAGGAGAAACGTAAACTTGCCAATATGCCATTTACGAGTGGCAAGGAACGGCTAAGGCCTTGGCTTATGTACACGACTAGTGGTTCAGCTTCACATGACAATGGAAGCCCTCATCCTCCCGCTAGAAAAATGATAAGAGTTAAGCTGGCAAAAGCACAGCAAAGAAATGTGCGTTCTAAGATGGTATCACAAATCCCCAAGGAGAGTCCAAGTCTGTCGGCGGTTGTGATGCCTGACCTTCCCAGCACTGGACGGGAAGAGGTGGCCCCTTCCACCATTTGCACGCCCTCTGCAAGTGATGGAAGTAGCGCCCACAGTCCAGTTTCTGATATTCAAATTGAAGATGTCACTGTTGAAGTACACCAGGATGAGGATATGGGTGTTGCTGGTGCTGAGGAGGAAGATGGCGATGTGGTTTGTTTAAATCGGCACCGGGGGAGACACCTGTTGTCCATGGGATGATAAGCCCATTGTGATGCCTTGGCAAAATACCAAAAAAGGCACATCTTCAGTGTGGAATTATTTTTCCACAAATCCGGACAACAGGTGTCGAGCCGTGTGTTGCATCTGTCAATCTGTAATAAGTAGGGGTAAGGATGTTAAACACCTAGGAACATCCTCCCTTATACGTCACCTGCTGCGCATTCATCAGAAATCAGTGTCAAGTTGTGAAACTTTTGTCAGAGCGTAAGCAGTCCACTGACACCTAAATCCCTTCTTCCTCCTGAACCCAAGCTCCTGCAAGCCACACCACCAACTCCCTCAACGTCAACTCCCTCAACGTCAACTTACTCCTCAGTCAGGAACGTCAGTAGTTCTGCAGGCCATGTCACTGGCAAGACTGAGGAGTCCTCTCCTAACCGGGATTCTTCCGGAGGATCCTTGAGTGGTACGCCTGCTGCTGTTGCTGCCGCTGCTGTTGCTAATCTGGGAGTTGATCATCATCGCAGAGGGGAAGTCGGAAGACCACTTGTACTACTTCAACTAAGCAATTGACTGTCCAACAGTCCTTTGTGAGGAAGATGAAATATGACAGCAGTCATCCTATTGCAAAACGGATAACTGAGGCCTTGACAGCAATGGTGGTGTTAGATGTGCGTCCGGTATCCGCCATTAGTTCAGTGGGACTTAGAGAATTGATGGAGGTAGTGTGTCCCCAGTACCAAATCCTATCTAGGTTCCACTTCACTAGGCAGGCGATACCAAGAATGTACAGAGATGTCAGAAAAAGTGTCCTCAGTGTCCTAAAAAATGCAGTTGTACCCACTGTCCACTAAACCACTGACATGTGAACAAGTGGAACAGGGCAGACTAAGGACTATATGACTGTGACAGCCCACTGCCGCACCAACAACAGCAGCGGTACCAGTAGTAGCATCTCGCAACGCCAACTCATTCCTAGACAGGCTACGCTATGTACCTCTTACGGAAACTGAGTGACATCACCGTACAATGGCTTACCTCCAAGACTCTCCTGGGGATTTGTGATATCGGACAATGCCACAAATATTGTGCGTGCATTACATCTGGGCAAATTCCAGCACGTCCCATGTTTTGCACATACAATTAATTTGGTGGTGCAGAAATTTTTGAAAAATTACAGGGGCGTGCAGGAGATGCTGTCGGTGGCCCAAAAAATTGCAGGCCACTTTCGACATTCAGCCACTGCGTGCCGAAGACTGGAGCACCAGCAAACGCTCCTGAACCTGACCTACCATCACCTAAAGCAAGAGGTGGTAACGAGGTGGAATTCAACACTCTATGGGGTATATGCAATTGCGGTCGAATTGCCGCGAAAGTCGAAAAACGGGCATTTTCGACAAAAAAAACCTGTCGAATTGGATTCGACAATGCAATACAGTACTTTTCGACAAAATACCTGCCGTTTCAGATTCGACTTTTTGCAAATCGACAGTTTCAAAATTCAACATGTCCACAATGGTCAAAATGCGCCTTTTCGACAAAAGTATATTCAATTGAAGAATGTCGATTCGACAACAGTGCTTTTCGACAGTAATTTCGTCAATGTCATTCCGCCTCACTTTGCTGGCAGAATCTAATAAAAAAAAATTAAAAACATGTTTTTTTTTGTTTGTTTTTTATTGCTAATAGCATATCTATTTTGATTAAAAGGGATTATGTACTTGGTTTGTCTATTTTTGACCCACAAGTATTTTTAATAGATTTTTAAAAATAATATTTTTTCTTCACTCTGCTGAGGGGAATGTACCCATGCTTCAACAGTTTTACCCAGGATACACTTCTGCAAAACCACTCCAGTATTGGACCAGTTAACCCCACTCTACCATGGACGTCCTACTTGTGATTTGGACCTGAACCACCGCCATCACTCTTTCAGGTGAGATGTATTGGCCAAAACTCCATCTTGTCTGAGTAACCTGTGTATATGTGCAGTGTTGCTGGGACCTTTTGTTCTTTCCCAGGGTGGAGGAAACACTCTCAAATTACCTCCTTATTCTCTTCCACAGGTCTTGTGGAGTATCCTTCCCGATTTGCAGGAACCAGCCTGGATTTGAAGGGACCGGACAGTTCCCCTGCTGTACCATGGGCGACCTACTTGTGATGTGGACCTGAACCTCCGCCATGTTGCAGACACCCCCCCCCACCCTCAGGTGAGATGTATTGCCCAAAACTCCCTCTTGTCTAAGTAAGCCAGGCATGTCCCAACTGCGGCCCTCCGGCATTTGCAATACTGCACATCCAATCATGCCCTGACACAGCAATGCTTACGCTGTGTCAGGGCATGCTGGGATGTGTAGTTTCTCAAGTGCCAGAGGGTTGCATTTGGTACAAAGGGCGATGTAACCTGCTTGTTTCCAAGTGTTGCTTGTACCTTGTCTTTGGATGACACCATACTATTCTCTTCCACTGGTCTTGCGGAGTATCCTTCCCAAGGTGCAGGAACCAGCGTGGATGAAGGGACCGGACAGTTCCCCTGATGTACCATGGGCGACCTACTTGTGATGTGGACCTGAACCTCCGCCATGTAGCAGACACCCCCCCTCAGGTGAGATGTATTGCCCAAAACTCCCTCTTGACCAAGTAACCCCCGGAATGTCCAAAGTACAGCCCTCCGGCATTTGTAAAACTGCACATCCAATCATGCCCTGACACTGCAATGCTTACGCTGTTTCAGGGAATGTTTGGATGTCTAGTTTCTCAAGTGCCGGAGGGTTGCATTTGGGACAAAGGCCGATGTAACCTGCTTGTACCTTGTCTTTGGATGACACAAATACCTGGAACCTCATACTATTCTCTTCCACAGGTCTTGCGGAGTATCCTTCCCAAGGTGCAGGAACCAGCGTGGATGTCAAGGGACAAGACAGTTCCCCTGCTGTACCATGGGCGACCTACCACAATACCACTGCATCTCTGAAATGCCATTTTACATTTTATCAACTAATAATTTAAAGAAAAACCACACAAAACTTCTCATTTTAAAAATTTATTGAAGAATTAAAATTGTATTTATTTTTGGATTAAAAAATAAATTGAAATAAAAACAAAAAAAGTAGTGTTTGTTCTTCTTTACATTCTTTTCTTGTGTAGAGATCTGTGGAAAAAAAAGAGAAATTCCATATTAAGTAAAGACAGTAATGATGTCATGTTCATTCCTTTCCCAAGAACATTTGTGGAACCATACAGCCCAGCATGACCCATAGCTGGACTGTGTGGTTCCCCAAGGGCAGGCGGCCCAAAGTGGCAGAGTGGTGTCAATGGTCAGCACTTTGACTCGCCTGCACTTGTGGAACCACACAGCCCAGCATGACCCATTGCTGGACTGTGTTGTTCCCCAAGGGCAGGCGGTCCAAAGTGGCAGAGTGGTGTCAGTGGTCAGCACTTTGACTCGCCTTCACTTGTGGAACCACACAGCCCAGCATGACCCATTGCTGGACTGTGTTGTTCCCCAAGGGCAGGCGGTCCAAAGTTTCTTGAATATATACATTGAAACATGGCTTTACTCACCTTGGTACGCACAACACGAACTACGCCGTCCACTTCAGTTTTCCACCCAATCCTATGAAGAAGCCAAAAATAAACACTAGTGAATAGTAAATTCACACAACAGTGAAAGCCTATTTTACACCAATACAAAAAGGACTTTTTTTTTTTTTTAAATATGTGGTATCAGAATAGCTCTTTGGCCCATCATACATGTAACCACAAGGAGCTTTCATCAGTTACCACACGCGCCCGCATACATGCCCGCGCATGTATGCCTAGACATAGTTCCTTGGTAGTATCCGGTCGCGGGTGGGGGAGCCCAACACAAAATTTAAAACAATAGTATGGAAAAAAACAAACTGATGGGAGGGGGAGAAAGGGAAACATGAAAAACAAAAATAGTAAATAATAAAACAATACGACCGGGCTTATGGTGGTTGTCCGTCCGGATCCTCTTTTTCCTCCTGATGGGGCGTCGATGCCCTGGGCGGCTGTGGACAGAGCCGGCCATAGGCATAGGCAAACTAGGCAATTGCCTAGGGCATTTGATATGCCTAGGGGCATCAGCAGCTTCTGCTGATTAAAATGATATGCGGCATGCCTATATTCTATGTGTAGCATTTCATATGCAGATACAGCCACAGTCTCACACAGTATATAGGCATGCTGCATATCATTTTAATCAGCAGAAGCTGCTTGTGCATCCTAGCCACATAGCAATGCAAATAAGATGTATTTTCATAAAAAAAAGGTGCATGACGTTAGCATTGAGGCAAGATTTATGAGGACACATCTGTATCCAAGCAGAGGTCACAGTGTTAGTGGCAGTGTGAGTGCTGTGTGCATGTGAGTGGGTTGGTTGTGCAGTAGTGTTCGGAATATGTGTAAGGAGCATTATGTGTGTCATGTAAAAATGCATTAATAATGTGCAACATATGTGTAAGGGGCACTATGTGTGTTATTATGTGTATAAGGGCATTAATAATGTGCGGCATATGTGTAGCAGGGTACTACTGTATGTGTGTCATTATGTGTATAGGAGCACTAATAATGTGCAGCAAATGTGTAGGGGGCACTATGTGTGTCATTATGTGTATAAGGGCATAAATAATGTGCGGCATATGTGTAGGGGACATTATGTGTAAACGGGCATTAATAAAGGTTGTCATAATGTGTAAGGCGTATTATGTTTATAAGGACATTAATAATGTGTCTCATACTGTATGTGTAAGGGGCATTACTGTGTGGAATTATGTGTATAAATGCATTACTAATGTGTGGCATTATGTGTATAAGGTGCTCTACTATGTGGCATTGCATATAGAAAGGGCTCTACTGTGTCATCTAATGTGAATAAAGAGCAATTAGGTGCGGTGTAATGTGAATAAGGAGCAATTCAGTGTGATGTAATGTGAATAAGGGGCTCTACTGTGAGTAGTAACGTTTATAAGGTAAAGTGATACTACTGTGGGATGTAATATAAATTATGGACACTATCACATGATCAAATGTGAATAAACTTGCAGTACTGTGTGGCGTAATTGGAATTGGGGTTACTATTGTGTGGCCATGCCCCTTGCCAGCAAAAACACACCCCTTTTTGGGCTGTGCGCCAAATGTGCGAACTGTTCCTATTTAAAATATAGGGGGTACAAACACCAAAATAAGGACTGCTATGGGTGAGGGGTGATGGTGCTGGGAAAGAGGTGCAAGGTCAGAGGCGAAACCAGCGGTGGTGCTAGGGGTCATCAGCCCAAATCTTGCCTAGGGCATCATATTGGTTAGGGCCGGCTCTGGCTGTGGAGTTCGTTGACTTGGCCTCGGTGGCCGTGCGGGTGTAGATGATGCGGCCGGTGTTAGTGGGGGACGCATCTGGTGGGTGGGGTACATCCCTGTATATCCTTGGTACAGCTATGACCGTCCATACCAGGATGGTGGTGGAGGAAGGGCAGGAGGCGTCCATGTGGCTTGTGATGGCGGATGTGGTGGTTCACCAGCGTGTTGATGAGCTGGCTCTGGGAGCTTATCGTACATCATCTGCAGTGTGGTTGCGATGATCTGGTGGCTGGATGCCGAAATGTCGTTGGCTCTCCGACATGTTGTCAACGCTGTGTGCCAGGCATGATGTGTTATCCACCAGCCGGTTGATGGATGTGGCCAGAACTTGAAGGATGTCCATAGTCTCCCTGTGATCTTCTCGTCTGGTCTTTTACGTTTCTGCCGTGCTGTCGGCAAGAGCCTTTTGCATTTCAACCAGACCGTTTGCCATCTTCTCCATTGTCTTTTCAATGGCGTCCAGTCTGGTTTCAACGACATTCGTGTAGGTATCCTGGCGGGTGGTCATCTCTGCTGCCAGGGTGTGTACCCTCTGAACATTTAAGGGATTCTGCCCTTCCTGTACGTCTGCCACCAATTGCATTTGTGCAGCTGAAAAGAAAATTAGAAATTAGTATACACATTTATACATTTGTTTGAAGGCTCACAATTTGATAATTACTCACACAGGGATGTAGAAACAGCGGGCTGCTGCACTTCCACCTCGTCCGACGAATCCTGTAGGAGATCCGGCCTGAAGAAGGGACCAATCCCCGACGCAAGTCCGCTGCTGGTCCGTGGCACCTCTGTTTGCAAAAGAAGAAAAAAATAAAATAAAGTTAATAAACTATACAAAAATGGCTGCTCCAGGAGCTTCACTTGTCCTCAATTCTGGAGACTTCAAGGGTATGGCTGGATACGTCTGCACGGCTGTCTTCAAACCCAAGAAAAGTCTTGTCCGTTAACCCTGTAGACTCCAACAGTTCGGGTGATGGGTCCACAAGGGTAGTGTCTTGTTGAGGCTCTTCGGTCACAGTCCCAGAGCTCCTGGAGAGATGACGAGCTGGTGATGGCCTGCGCGCAGGAGATGTAGTTTGACACCCAGCTGGTGGTGTGGTCGCCGACGGTGTCTGGCGCGCAGGTGACGTTCTGCGCGCTGATGTCTGGCGCGCAAGTGATGGTCTGCGCGCTGCCGATGTCTGGCGCGCAGGTGACTTTCTGCGCGCTGACGATGTCTGGCGCGCAGGTGATGATCTGCGCGCTCCTGATGCTTGCTGTGCAGGTGATGGTCCGCGCGCTGCTGCCGATGTCCTGCGCGCAGGTGATGTCCTCTGGCAGGCGTGTCTGGGGAAAAAGAACAAACACATTAGCAAATTTAAAAAAAAAAATATTTAGTACAGCTCATCTGAATGTATTCTTACCATCAGGCCTCCTTTTGGACTGCTTGTCTCCCGCCATCTTCCGTCTTCTAGGCGGTTCTTCCTCCTCAGGAAAGCCAGCAGGACGGCTGGAGTCCACACCTCCGCGAACTCCTTGGACCATAACAGGGTACATGCGCCTTCTAATAACGTTCTCCCAGGGTAGCCACTTCAGATTGAGAGCCGGACCACCTCCCGTAGCTGTCTCATGTCGGCGCTGAATCCCCATCTTCTTCTTGGTCTGTCTGCGGCAATCACTGTACCGCTTCATGCAGTTTCTGGTGCTTCGGCGGTTTCCAGATACTGCAGTGACTTGTCTCGCGATGGCATCCCAGATGTTTTGCTTGGTCTTAGCTGCTGTAGTCTGTGCCCTTGGTCCATACAGAACGTCGTAGGACCTGTCGACGCCATCCACTAGGGCACATTTTTCCGCCTCAGTGTATCTGGGTCCACGTGGCTTCTTCTGTCCTGCGTCTTCACCAGGGGCTTCCCCCTCCGACTGATCCTCTGGCTGGCTTCTTGCCTTTAGGGATAAAAAAAAAACATGCATTTAATAAGATCGGTATGTACCTGTGAGTGTGTCAGTATCCCTGGCAGTGCGCAAAGATACCTGTAGGTGTGCATGGCAGTGCGCAAACTAGGGTGTGTCAAGTTGGATGCTATTGTGTCTGCAGGTGTTGTCAGTATTTACCTGTCTAGGCCTTTTCTTTTTCTTTTGATTCTGTCTTTGGTCCCTTGACGACCGCGGCTGGTCACTGCATGCCTGGTCGGTCGTATCCTCCTCCTGGGTCGGCTCCCACTCTTCATTGCTGTGCAGGGAAAATGCTTCTGAGGGATGGGGGGGATCGGGGCCGCTTGTCCCTGGACATCTCTGTTGTAAAAAGAAAAATATATATTTTTACAAATTTAACACACACTACATAATTACATGCAACCACACGTCATGCTGCTGGGACCCCAGTGCTCAAGCAGGACCAAACACAACAACAAAAAATTGAAAAAAACCTCAGCCAAACAAGCCAAAACCCCCGTACAAGCATCCCTACATATGCTGGAGGTCAACCAGTGCTAAAAAAGGAGCAAAAAAAACATGTTTTGGGAACAAACAACAACACATGTCGGCCACATGGCAGATACCGACACACTCTAAAATCACCCCAAACAAGCTCAAAAGCATCCCTGCACATGCTGGAGGTCAACCAGTGCTAAAGTAGGAGCAAAAAACATTTTGGAAACAAACTACACCACATGTCGGCCACATGGCAGATACCGACACAGTCAAAGTCAGCCCAAACAAGCCAAAAAGTACCTCCAGCATGTGCAGGGATGCACCAGTGCTAAAATAGGAGCAAAAAAACATGTTTTGGGAACAAACAACAACACGTCGGCCACATGGCAGATACCGACACACTCTAAAATCACCCCGAACAAGCCAAAAATCATTCCTGCACATGCTGGAGGTACACCAATGCAAAAGCATGACCCAAAAAACATTTCATTAAAAGAACAAACGTGAAAAACTACCCCCAAACACAAAACTCCAAAAAAAACATGCAGCAATACAAGCAGGAGCTATATACACATACCTGCACACATATACATACCCCAAACACCCCAAAGCAACGGCACATGTACACCTCATGGCACCCCCCCACTACACAAACACATGCATGCAAAGCCAGACCACATGTGGTACTTACCTACAAATGTAGAAATCGCTCCAAAAACGACTCTCCTTCGGGGTAACAGGTATCCTCCTGTCCGTCCTGGATTAAAGCCTGCTGGGTGTCCAAACGATACCACAGCAAACAACCAATTTGCTAGCTCTGCTGCACCTCCACTCCACTCTGCAGGTTCACAAAATGGCTGCTGAGCACGCAGCAAACAAGCCCTATAAAGGGCTCCAAACGGCAGGAAGTCGAATTCAGGACGCCCACTACTCGACGATTGGTCCGTTATTCGACAAGGGGAGTGTCGAATGCGTTTTGTATTGAATATGTCGAATTCATGGTCCCGGGTGGAGGGTTTCGGCTGTCGAGTACAGTCGAATCCTAAAACAATCGGAAAAAAAGACGCAATTCGGCCGGACTTGCATATACCCCTACTGTATATGCTTCAGAGGATGGAGGAGCAGTAAAAGGCCATTCAAGCGTATACATCCACCTACGATATAGGCAAAGGAGGGGAAATGCACCTGACTCAAGCGCAGTGGAGAATGATTTCCGTCTTGTGCAAGGTTCTCCAACCCTTCAAACTTGCCACACGTGAAGTCAGTTCAGACACTGCCAGCTTGAGTCAGGTCATTCCCCTCAACAGGCTTTTGCAGGAGCAGCTGGACAAATTGAAGGAGGAGCTAAGACGGAGCAATTCCGCAAAGTATGTGGGACTTGTGGATGGAGCCCTTCATTCGCTTTGCCAGGATTCAAGGGTGGTCAATCTGTTGAAACCAGAGCACTACATTTTGGCCACCGTGCTCGATCCTAAGTTTAAAGCCTTTGTTGTATCTTTCTTTCCAGCAGACACAAGTCTGCAGAGCTTAAAAGACCTGCTGGTAAGAAAATTGTCAACTCAAGTGGAACGTGAGCCGTCAATAGCTCCTCCAGTTTCTACCGCAACTGGGGCTGTGAGGAAAAGGATAAGATTTCCTAGCCCACCCGCTGGCGGTGATGCAAGGCAGTCAGGAATGAGTGCTGACATCTGGTCTTGACTGAAGGACCTGCCAACGATTACTGACATGTCTACTGTCACTGCATATGATTCTGTTACAATTGAAAGAATGGTGGAGGATTATATGAGTGACAGCATCCAAGTAGGCATGTCAGACAGTCGTATGTATACTGGCAGGAAAAAGAGGCAATTTGGATGCCCTTGCACAAACTGGCTGTATTTTACCTAAGTTGCCCTCCCCCCTCTTCCGGGAAGACCTTTACCAGCAATTGCCTCCAGAAAGTGCACAGGGACCTGTGATGGTGGATTCCAGTGGGGACAAATTAATTCTCTGTGAGGAGGAGGATGTACACACTGAAAGGGGTGAGGAATATAAGGATGAGGTCAACATCTTGCCTCTGTAGAGCCAGTTTGTGCAAGGAGAGATTGATTGGTTCTATTTTGGTGGGGGCTAAACAAACCAGTCATTTCAGCCACAGTTGTGTGGCAGACCCTATCGCTGAAATGATTGGTTTGTTAAAGTGTGCATGTCCTGTTTATACAACATAAGGGTGGGTCGGAGGGCCCAAGGACAATTCCATCTTGCACCTCTTTTTCTGCTTTGCATCATGTGCTGTTTGGGGACTAGTTTTTTAAAGTGCCATCCTGTCTGACACTTCTGTACAAGTCCAGGGGGGTACTGCCGTATAAGTCCAGTCCAGTGCTGCTGTCTTGTGCTGCATCAGTCCAGTGGTGCTGTCTTGTGCTGCCATTAGTCCAGTGGTGGTGTCCTGTGCTGTATATTATTTCCTCCAAATAAAAGGCTTATATACATTACTTATATTATTATCCAAATAATTTTTACAGGGTTTGCCCTGTGTGTTGTAGGGGTACGCTCACCTGTGCTGCATATTATTATAATAGCTCCAAATAAAAGGGTTATTATTATCCAAATAAATTTTACAGGCTTTGCCGTGTGTGTGTGTGTGTGTGTGTGGTTTAGGGGTACGCTCTCCTGTGCCACCAATATTGTGCGTGTATTACATCTGGGCAAATTCCAGTGCGTCCCATGTTTGTGCCGCACACCTGTGTCGCTTAGCTTAGTCATACAGCTACCTCATTGCACCTCTTTTTCTTCTTTGAATGATGTGCTGTTTGGGGCCTAGTTTTTTTTTTTTTTTAAGTGCCATCCTGTCTGCAACTGCAATGCCACTCCTAGATGGGCCAGGTGTTTGTGCCGCACACTTGTGTCGCTTATCTTAGCCATCCAGCTACCTAATTGCACCTCTTTTTCTTCTTTACATCATGTGCTGTTTGGGACCTATTTTTTAAATCTGCCATCCTGTCTGCGACTGCAGTGACACTCCTAGATGGGCCAGGTGTTTGTGCCGCACACTTGTGTCGCTTAGCTTAGTCATCCAGCCACCTCGGTGCAACCTTTTGGCCTAAAAACAATATTGTGAGGTTTTCAGAATAGACTGGAAATGAATGTTATTGAGGATAATACCGTAGGATCAAAATTTCCCCAAATTTTGGAATTTTAGCTGTTTTTATGTTTTTTTCAAAAATCATCCAAAACCAAAACACGAAAGGGTGGTTTTGGCAAAACCAATCCAGATCCAAAACACAAGCATGGAACCAAAACACAAAACACGAAAAGTGCCCGCCGCACATCTCTACTAATTTTGCTGTAAAACACTTGCTTTCTATAATTTAACTTTTTTTTAAATATGCATATAACAGACATTTGATCCAATCTAAGTTCCCCCAAACACTTTATTATGACCACTAATAATTTTGGCACTGTTATCATAAATTTGTTTAGCTTTTTTTTTTTTTTTGGGGGGGGGGGGTACAGGCAGATTTCCCCTTTTTCGCCTACACTTTTGTCTGGTTTTGCCTGCAGGAAATTTGGTGAAAAATCCCATTTTTGCGCATTTGCAATTCGATTTGCGAAAAGCCACTTTTTTCACGTGATAGCCACAAAATGTTCAATTGCTGTAAATTCCAGCATTTTCGCAGCTAACTGAACTACCATTGTGGCCGCTACAGCTTAGCATAGTACTTAGAATGAGGCTTTATGTAAGAAACTAAAAATCTCCTATTATGAATGCTACTGTAGTTGTTTCTTTTTACTGTAGCATATGGGTTTAATTATATCAAATTAACTTTATCAGTGTATTCCACCTCATTACTGTAAAACAAAAGTTTAACTTGCCTGTTATGGTTCTACAACCAGAATATCTTGTGTGATTTCCCAGGACTTAAAACTGTAAAATTGTTTTTATTTATTCTTAGTGCATGACGAACCATGAAAATTAACTAAAAATAATTTGAAGCTCCTGGTACAGTAGAACGTCTACACTGTGAAATTTGTGTAATAGCAGATGTCCTAGAAATAAGCATCCATAGAAGCATACTATCCAACTTTTTGCTACCCCCTAGCACTAGCTGGGTGGGATATGATGGGGCGCGCGGTACGGTCAAGTGGTTGATTGGGGAGGGGGTGGTGACTCATTATCAGAACGTTTATTGTGTGTCCTTTCCTCAGTGATGTACAATGAAGGCGCCAATAGGTTGGATTACTCAAGGAAATTGAATCTATGTATATGTTCCACCCAGTTGTCTGAATTAGGAGAGGTCCAAGTAACAATTGCTTATTTGGGACTGCCAGCCTCAACTATTGCACTGTAAAATTGGAGCTCAGTTATAAAACGAGACTGGGTATTGATAGACAAGCTTACATCCTAAAGGTAAATATGAGTTTGATGCTTTAGGTTAACTGGAACATATTGCATAGTGGTCCAGCCAAACTTTAAAATTAGTTAGTACACAGGGGGTCATTCTGACCCGATTGCACGCTGCAGTTTATCGCAGCGGTGCGATCGGGTCAGAATGGCGCCGCAGTGCGCTGGCGCATACCAGATTGGCAGGCAGAGGCGGTCGCTGGACGGGGGCGGAACAGCAGCGTTTAGCCGCCATTTCGTGGGTGCGGTCCGGCCAATGCAGGCGTGGCTGGATCGAACGAGGGGCGGGCCGCAGCGGCTGCGTGACGTCACACGCAGCCGCTGCGGGCCGGGGAGCGATGTGTAGCTCCCGGCCAGCACGCTAAAGCTGCGCTGGTCGGGAGCTACTCTGGAAGTGCAAAGGCATCGCCGCTGTGCGATGCCTTTGCACTTCTGCGGGGGAAGCCGGTACTGACATGCGAGGCGGGATAGCCCTGTGCTAGGCATCCCCACGCATGTCAGTGTGAATGATCTTACAGTATATGATTCAGACATAGAGCAATGTTGGTCTGGGGTCAGAGAATTATGTAAATTGTGTAGAGGGGATTTAATCAGGCAGAATAGCTTACGGAGGCTAAGCGTTTGGTTCTGGAATTTGATAAGCTTGTCTGAAGAGGTAAGTTTTCTAGGAACTCATAAAGTGCTGTAACCAGGATTAGGAACAGGTAAAGCATGGGTAAAAGAGACGGATCTTGTGCACAGTGAAGGTGTTAAATTGGAAGCTCTGTTAAGACAGATGAAGAAATGTTGATTGGTAGTGTCTTTTTGATGGCCTTGTATTTTATTACACGTTTTACTTTGGATTTGGTAAAAATGCAAGTTTCCAGTATAAGGACTGATGAAATGTAGCAGCAGTAAAGAAATGTTTTACAAGGGGGGAAAATCTAACTTGGGGAAGTCCATTAAGGTGACTATTGTCATTGTCAACGTGGGAGATAATGGGGCTGAGTCGCTCACAAAAGTGCAGGAATCAGTGTTTTTGCAAATGTTGCTACAACCTCCTTCCCTTATACAAATCCATCTGGCCTTATGTGCAAGGACTGAGGCATCCACTTTTAGTGCCAGTGCACACTGTACTACAGATTGGTGCGTCTTTATATACCACCATCGGTCGCACCTTTGAAACTTGCACAAGCCCTATAGCAGGTGCAATTTGTTCATCTAACCATGGCCTCCTATGCTTATGGCTGAGTGTCTGTAAACGCAGCCCACTGGCACGTCTGCAACACTCCCAGAAATACGCCCATTGAGCTGTTTTTGCGCATACTGCTAGCCTTTTCCCAGTCACCACTCAGGAACAGCCATCACTTTTCTGCTACATTTCAGATACTGTCTGACCAGATCGCAACGTACCTTTGTGCGTTCATTCTGCATAATCAAAATATAGGCAGTGAAAATATTCTGCACCACAGGCATTAAATATGTATCTGATATGCAAACAATTTAATTTATAAACTGTCTTCAAACATTTTACGCAATACATTTACAATGTAAATGTGCTAAATATATTGTATCCAACATAGTTCTGTATACAGCCCTAATGAACCAGATAATATTTGGCAGATTATGGCCAACAACACATGGGTTTGGTATTTTGAGAATGGTTACATGGCCGCTAGGTCAACACTGAACATGTCGCCATGTTCATAAAGTCTACATTCAGTATGTTGGTGCTGATAATATGTCAACTTGGTCAAAATGTTATTACTGTTTTTGAGGATAGTTTATCCCTAATGCTAACCCTACAGCTAATGTTGACATTGCATACCCAACAAGATACAGTATGTGGATTAAAAAAAGTAACAACATACTTTTTATATTCTTAGGAGACATGTTCTGACATGCGTGGTTTGATCACATCATCCTCTGTTGTTGTGATGGTACCTGACATTTTTTAGGTCACCCCCTCATTTACTCACCACTGTTTGCTCAACAGACATCTTCCAGACATTTCAGAAAATGAATTCAACAGAACTAGGTCTTCATCTAGCATTTAATTGTTCTTCATGGTTTCTTAATCGTAACATTGGTGGAAGCACAGTAACTGCATTGCTACCACACAGAACTGGGGACTTCAGTATATTTCCTACCTTTGCCCCATTTGTGTAGGATGACTAGATTCAGGTTTCTTCCCACAAAGTCCAAAATAATTCTGCTATGTTAATTAGCTTCTGTGCGTGTGAGACTGTCAGTGAATAGAAGCTCCAATGGAGCAAGGGCTGAATGTAGTATCCTTGAATATCCTTCCTGCTATTTTTCTCTGACGTCCTAGTGGATGCTGGGAACTCCATAAGGACCATGGGGAATAGCGGCTCCGCAGGAGACTGGGCACAAAAGTAAAGCTTTAGGACTACCTGGTGTGCACTGGCTCCTCCCCCTATGACCCTCCTCCAAGCCTCAGTTAGATTTTTGTGCCCGGCCGAGAAGGGTGCACACTAGGGGCTCTCCTGAGCTTCTTAGTGGAAGTTTAGTTTTAGGTTTTTTATTTTCAGTGAGACCTGCTGGCAACAGGCTCACTGCATCGAGGGACTAAGGGGAGAAGAAGCGAACCTGCCTGCTTGCAGCCAGCTTGGGCTTCTTGGCTACTGGACACCATTAGCTCCAGAGGGACCGAACACAGGCCCAGCCTCGGAGTCCGGTCCCAGAGCCGCGCCGCCGGCCCCCTTACAGAGCCAGAAGCAAGAAGAGGTCCGGAAAATCGGCGGCAGAAGACATCAGTCTTCACCAAGGTAGCGCACAGCACTGCAGCTGTGCGCCTTTGCTCCTCATACACACCTCACACTGCAGTCACTGAGGGTGCAGGGCGCTGGGGGGGGGGCGCCCTGAGCAGCAATAAAAACACCTTGGCTGGCAAACATACATCACATATAACCCCCAGGGCTATATGGATGTATTTTAACCCCTGCCAGAATCCATAAAAATGCGGGAGAAAAGTCCGCGAAAAAGGGGCGGAGCCTATCTCCTCAGCACACTGGCGCCATTTTCTCTCACAGCTCCGTTGGAGGGAAGCTCCCTGGCTCTCCCCTGCAGTTACTACACTACAGAAAGGGGTTAAAAAAGAGAGGGGGGCACTAATTAGGCGCAGTATTAATAAAACAGCAGCTATAAGGGGAAAAACACTTCTATAAGGTTATCCCTGTATATATATAGCGCTCTGGTGTGTGCTGGCAATACTCTCCCTCTGTCTCCCCAAAGGGCTAGTGGGGTCCTGTCCTCTATCAGAGCATTCCCTGTGTGTGTGCTGTGTGTCGGTACGATTGTGTCGACATGTATGAGGAGGAAAATGATGTGGAGGCGGAGCAATTGCCTGTAATGGAGATGTCACCCCCTAGGGAGTCGACACCTGAGTGGCTGAGCTTATGGAAGGAATTACGTGACAGTGTCAGCTCTTTACAAAAGATTGATGACATGAGACAGCCGGCTACTCAGCCTGTGCCTGTCCAGGTGTCTCAAAAGCCATCAGGGGCTCTAAAACGCCCGTTACCTCAGATGGCAGATACAGACGCCGACACGGATACTGACTCCAGTGTCGACGATTAAGAGACGAATGTGACTTCCAGTAGGCTGAGGCTATGGAAAATGTTTTACATATTTCTGATAATACCAGTACCACTAAAAAGGGTATTATGTTGGGTGAGAAAAAACTGCCGGTAGTTTTTCCTGCATCTGAGGAATTAAATGAAGTGTGTGATGATGCGTGGGTTTCCCCCGATAAAAACTGTTAATTCTTAAAAAGTTATTAGCATCATACCCCTTCCCGCCAGAGGATAGGGCACGTTGGGAAACACCCCCTAGGGTGGATAAAGCGCTCACACGCTTGTCTAAACAGGTGGCACTACCGTCCCTGGATACGGCTGCCCTTAAGGAACCTGCTGACAGAAAGCAGGAAAATATCCTAAAAATGTATATACACTCACACGGGTGTGATACTGCGACCAGCAATCGCCTCAGCCTGGATGTGCAGTGCTGGGGTGGCTTGGTCGGATTCCCTGACTGACAATATTGATACCCTAGATAGGGACAGTATATTACTGACTATAGAGCATTTAAAAGATGCATTTCTATATATGCGTGATGCACAGAGGGATATTTGCCGACTGGCATCAAGAGTAAGTGCGCTGTCCATTTCTGCCAGAAGAGGGTTATGGACAAGACAGTGGTCAGGTGATGCTGATTCCAAAAGGCATATGGAAGTATTGCCTTATAAAAGGGAGGAGTTATTTGGGGTAGGTCTAACAGACCTGGTGGCAACGGCTGGGAAATCCACATTTTTACCCCAGGTAGCCTCTCAACATAAGAAGACGCCGTATTATCAGGCACAGTCCTTTAGGCCCCATAAGGGCAAGCGGGCAAAAGACTCCTCATTTCTGCCCCGTGGCAGAGGGAGAGGAAAAAGGCTGCAGCAGATGCCATTCACAAGCTGTATTCCCAGCAGGTGATAATCAAGGTACCCCTCCTACAACAGGGAAAGGGGTATTATTCCACGCTGTTTGTGGTACCGAAGCCGGACGGCTCGGTGAGACTTATTTTAAATCTGAAATCCTTGAACACTTACATACAAAGGTTCAAATTCAAGATGGAGTCACTCAGAGCGGTGATTGCGAACCTGGAAGAAGGGGATTATATGGTGTCTCTGGACATCAAGGATGCTTATCTCCATGTCCCAATTTACCCTTCTCACCAAGGGTACCTCAGGTTTGTGGTACAAAACTGTCACTATCAGTTTCAGACGCTGCCGTTTGGTTTGTCCACGGCACCCCGGGGCTTTACCAAAGTAATGGCCGAAATGATGATACTCCTTCGAAGGAAGGGAGTTTTAGTTATCCCTTACTTGGACGATCTCCTGATAAGGGCAAGATCCAGGGAACAGTTGGTAGTCGGGGTAGCACTATCTCAAGTAGTGTTGCGGCAGCACGGTTGGATTCTCAATATTCCAAAATCGCAGCTGATCCCGACGACACGTCTTCTATTCCTAGGGATGATCCTGGACACAGTCCAGAAAAAGGTGTTTCTCCCGGAGGTGAAAGCCAGGGAGTTATCCGAACTAGTCAGAAACCTCCTAAAACCAGGCCAAGTGTCAGTGCATCAGTGCACAAGGGTCCTGGGAAAAATGGTGGCTTCCTACGAAGCAATTCCATTCGGCAGATTCCACGCAAGAACTTTCCAGTGGGACCTGCTGGACAAATGGTCCGGATCGCATCTTCAGATGCATCAGCGGATAACCCTGTCACCAAAGAAAAGGGTGTCTCTCCTGTGGTGGTTGCAGAGTGCTCATCTTCTAGAGGGCCGCAGATTCGGCATTCAGGACTGGGTCCTGGTGACCACGGATGCCAGCCTGCGAGGCTAGGGAGCAGTCACACAGGGAAGAAATTTCCAGGGCTTGTGGTCAAGCCTGGAGACATCACTTCACATAAATATTTTGGAGCTAAGGGCCATTTACAATGCCCTAAGCCAAGCAAGACCTCTGCTTCAAGGTCAGCCGGTGCTGATCCAGTCGGACAACATCACGGCAGTCGCCCACGTAAACAGACAGGGCGGCACAAGAAGCAGGAGGGCAATGGCAGAAGCTGCAAGGATTTTTCGCTGGGCGGAAAATCATGTGATAGCATTGTCAGCAGTGTTCATTCCGGGAGTGGACAACTGGGAAGCAGACTTCCTCAGCAGGCACGACCTCCACCCGGGAGAGTGGGGACTTCACCCAGAAGTCTTCCACATGATTGTAAACCGTTGGGAAAAACCAAAGGTGGACATGATGGCGTCCCGCCTAAACAAAAAATTGGACAGGTATTGCGCCAGGGACCCTCAGGCAATAGCTGTGGACGCTCTGGTAACACCGTGGGTGTACCAGTCAGTGTATGTGTTCCCTCCTCTGCCTCTCATACCAAAAGTACTGAGAATTATAAGACGGAGGGGAGTAAGAACTATACTCGTGGCTCCGGATTGGCCAAGAAGGACTTGGTACCCGGAACTTCAAGAGATGCTCACGGAGGACCCGTGGCCTCTACCTCTAAGAAGGGACCTGCTCCAGCAAGGACCCTGTCTATTCCAAGACTTACCGCGGCTGCGTTTGACGGCAGGGCGGTTGAACGCCGGATCCTGAAGGAAAAAGGCATTCCGGATGAAGTCATCCCTACCCTGATCAAGCCAGGAAGGATGTAACCGCAAAGCATTATCACCGCATTTGGCGAAAATATGTTGCGTGGTGCGAGGCCAGTAAGGCCCCGATGGAGGAATTTCAACTAGGTCGATTCCTGCATTTCCTGTAAACAGGAGTGTCTATGGGCCTAAAATTGGGGTCCATTAAGGTTCAAATTTCGGCCCTGTCAATTTTCTTCCAGAAAGAACTAGCTTCAGTTCCTGAAGTTCAGACGTTTGTAAAAGGGGTACTGCATATACAGCCTCCTTTTGTGCCTCCAGTGGCACTTTGGGATCTCAATGTAGTTTTGGGGTTCCTAAAGTCACATTGGTTTGAACCACTTGAATCTGTGGAGTTAAAATATCTCACATGGAAAGTGGTCATGTTGTTGGCCCTGGCCTCGGCCAGGCGCGTGTCAGAATTGGCGGGCTTTATCCTGTAAAAGCCCTTATCTGATCTTTCATTCAGACAGGGCGGAATTGATGACTCGTCCTCATTTTCTCCCTAAGGTGGTTTCAGTGATTCATCTGAACCAACCTGTTGTGGTACCTGCGACTACTAGTGACTTGGAGGACTCCAAGTTGTTGGACGTAGTCAGGGCCTTGAAAATATGTTTCCAGGACGGCTGGAGTCAGAAAATCTGACTCGCTGTTTATCCTGTATGCACCCAACAAGCTGGGTGCTCCTGCTTCTAAGCAGACTATTGCTCGTTGGATTTGTAATACAATTCAGCTTGCACATTCTGTGGCAGGCCTGCCACAGCCAAAATCTGTAAAAGCCCATTCCACAAGGAAGGTGGGCTCATCTTGGGCGGCTGCCCGAGGGGTCTCGGCTTTACAACTTTGCCGAGCAGCTACTTGGTCAGGGGAAAACACGTTTGCTAAATTCTACAAATTTGATACCCTGGCTGAGGAGGACCTGGAGTTCTCTCATTCGGTGCTGCAGAGTCATCCGCACTCTCCCGCCGTTTGGGAGCTTTGGTATAATCCCCATGGTCCTTACGGAGTTCCCAGCATCCACTAGGACGTCAGAGAAAATAAGAATTTACTTACCGATAATTCTATTTCTCGTAGTCCGTAGTGGATGCTGGGCGCCCATCCCAAGTGCGGATTGTCTGCAGTACTTGTACATAGTTATTGTTAACTAAATCGGGTTATTGTTGTGAGCCATCTATCCAGAGGCTCCTCTGTTATCATGCTGTTAACTGGGTTCAGATCACAAGTTGTACAGTGTGATTGGTGTGGCTGGTATGAGTCTTACCCGGGATTCATAAATCCTTCCTTATTGTGTACGCTCGTCCGGGCACAGTATCCTAACTGAGGCTTGGAGGAGAGTCATAGGGGGAGGAGCCAGTGCACACCAGGTAGTCCTAAAGCTTTACTTTTGTGCCCAGTCTCCTGCGGAGCCGCTATTCCCCATGGTCCTTACGGAGTTCCCAGCATCCACTACGGACTACGAGAAATAGAATTATCGGTAAGTAAATTCTTATTATTCTGTTTACTTTTGCACTGGTTTTCTTATGCATTTCTTGCACTGTTCTGTGTAGTTGATGAAGGATTTTTCTTCTGCTATAAATTTAGCACAGTAGTTATATAAATTGTTGATACTGCAGAGATAGCAGACAGTTTCTTAATAGTTTTTTTCTTTTCCAATGGCCTGTCATATTACTTGTTTAGATTGTACAATAAATACATTACCTACATAAATTCAAACCTTATTTTGTATATTATATCATTTGTTTTGTGTTTTGGTTGTATATTGCCAAGAATAATTTGAGGATAGTGAAAATAGAAAACTTATTTGTCCTTTTTTTTTTTTTTTACCTCCTGTAGACTTCTGACTCAGAATGTTGGATTACTCTATGTTGGAAGGTATGAACGGCCTTTTTCTCAGATAAAGGTATGTTGTTGTTTTTTGTTTGTATGTTTGTTTGTTTTTTTAAACAACAAAGGGCCAGTATATGATACAATTTGTTCATATTAAATGGAATATATAGATTTCTAGATTTAATTACCCTCATGCAGTTGCATTTAGAGGGACCTAATTCCACATAAACATCACTGATATCTTCCCAATTTAGCAAATATGTCTAGATAAAGTGTGTGCCTTATGATTTATTCCACACACACTTGCAGTAACAGGAGCCATCTTTTTGAATCCTATAAATAGTAGCCACCTCTCACACACCCTAAGAATTGTACTGTGCTGTCAAAAATGACCTTGTAATCTTGAAACGTTCTCAGCTCTCAAAACCTACTGCTTTACCTAGAGGCTATCTTTTTATCACCTGTACCAATGACATTGGTACATACTAACTCCTGTCCCCATCTCAAATTATACACTATGAGCGAGAAAGTAAATGTGGTGCTGGTGGTTAGAGAAGCAAATTGAAAGTACAGTAGCAATAAAATGTTGAGCCTAAACAGATGTTAAACTGAAGTAGGTTTCCTTGGCAAGTGAAAGGGCATTGTTGTGCAAAAGGATGAAGATGGAAGTTGGGGTTGGAATAAGATTCTATCAAGTATATCCATCAGCGTAGAAACATTTTGCCAATAACAGATCAAACCATAACCATGGTACACAGAAACTGTATGTGGCTGCTGTGACTGAGGTGCATAGAAGAAAAGCAGTTCATGTACACAAGCAAGTATTAATATGGGGGAGGGGGGCTAATGATGGGGAAGAGGGATATTGAATGGTGGAAAAATAGAAAAAGATACATTAAGAAAGTGCATAATTAAGTAAGACGTGGACTACTGTAGTTGGGGGATTTATTGAGAGGTGGGAGGAGTATGTGACCTGCAAACAAGTGGAATAGTTTGGAGCGCCCTTTGCCATACCCATTGCTGTAATAATTGGGTAGGCAGCGTGGCATGGAACTCTGTTGGTTCATCAGCTGATTGACATTGTTCTGCCTTATGGTCCGTATGCACCTGTGCAGTTTGTTAGAAATTGTTCCAATAATACTTAATGCATCAGTACTTAATGTTTGTGGTTACCAAATTACCTGTTCAGAGAATATTATGAATGTTTTTTACTGCATTAAATGAAAGCATAGGTGGGTAGTGATCCTAACTTAAGCATGATTTTTATTAATTGTTTTACAGATACAGATTTGCAGCCAGCATTCATGATTCTGGCATTGAAACATACATTTTGCATTTTAGTCATAGAGAAAATACAATATTTCCATAATTTTCCATGGGCACAATTTATTGGTTAAGCCTGCAAATCAGGAAAGGATCAAGTATTATGTATTTTACAAGTGTGTTCCACATATTCAGAAGCTGTTCTGCATAGTTATTATTTTTCAAATTGTAACCTTGAAGTCACTTTGTTCTGGCTTCTACACTTGCTCACATAGGTCATCTGCCGTCTAACTGAACCTTATGTTTTCTCTTTGCAACAGCTGCTATTTCTCTTTAGGGAGACCTCTATTATCTTTTAGATATTAATCCACATTTATATCATCACAGAACTATCTTGTGACTATGTAACATGAATAATTTCAGTAACTCAGCCGTATTGTTTTGTTTTGTTTTTTTCTGACGTGCTATTCTAGTATTTTGATTATCCAAATATAATTTAGTTGATTGTTTTAGCTTTTTTTGTGTAGCAATTTAAAGAAAAATATTTCTAACTAACTGTACAGAAATTGCTAGAGTAGTAGATGCGGATATAGAGGTTATGCCATCTGATAGTGTTTATTGTGCTGTCAGTAACGTCATAATTTATATGCATGACTATTTTTACAGTAGATCAGAGAGGACATTTGCCAACATGGGGTAACAGAGGCCACAAAGTGACCAGTGATGAAAGAAAATACCAATTTCATTAATTTCACTTACAGTAATTTTCATAATTTCTGTTTGTTTTTACTTGACCTGGATGTTACGGAGCTCAGATTATCTGCTCTGGTTCCTTTTGGTTTCTAAGCCTGACTGTGTTGTAAGCATTTTGTAAACATGAGGGCATTGCATAAAATGTTTAGCAATATTGCAAAAACTATAACCAAGCAACTCTGTGCTAACTATTTAAAAAGTTTATACATGGCATGCCAGCAAAACATGCTAATTGAGCCCACACACCACTCATTTCATGCACCACCCAGTGTGAATGATATGAATATCATTATGAAAGGCTTTTTAGGGTTGGTAACTTCAGTGTGAAATCTTGGTCAGTCAATAATTTTCCTGATCGTATAACGCTCTTGCCAACAAGATTAATGTTTCTCTGCGCACACTTAAGTATACATCTTAAATCTTTCAATATTTTACTCTCTTCTCAAACTTTGCTAAATACAAAATAAATATATATATATATATATATATATATATATATATATATATATATATATATACACACACATACACACACACACACACACACACTGGGGCAAAGAAGTATTTGGACAGCCACCGATTGTGCAAGTTGACCCACTTAAAAAGATGAGAGAGGTCTGTAATTTCCATCATAGGTACACTTCAACTGTGAGAGACCGAATATAAAAAAAAAAAAACCCAGGAAATCACATTGTATGATTTTTAAACAATTTACTTGTATATCCTTGTGGAAAATAAATATTTGGACACCTACCAAGCAGCAAGATTTCTGGCTCTCTCAGACCTGTTACTTCTTCTTTAAGAAGCTCTTCTATCCGCCACTTGTTACATGTATTAATGACACCTGTTTGAACTGGTTATCTGTATAAAAGACACCTGTCCACACCCTCAAACAGTCAGACTGCTACCTCTCCACCATGACCAAGACCAGAGAGCTGTCTAAGGACACCAGGGACAAAATTGTAGAGCTGCACAAGGCTGGGATGAGCTACTCGACAATAGGCAAGCAGGCTTGGTGAGAAGAGATCAACTGTTGGCGCAATTATTAAAAAATGGAAGAAATACAAGATCACTGACAATCTCCCTCGACCTGTGGCTCCATACAAGATCTCACCTCGTGGGGTATCAATGATATTGAGAACGGTGAGGAATCAGCCCAGAACTACACGGGGGGACCTGGTCAATGACCTCAAGAGAGCTGGGATCACAGTCACAAAGGTTACCATTAGTAATACACTATGTCATCATGGATTGAAATCCTGCAGCATGTGAAAGGTCCCCCTGCTTAAGCTAGCACATGTCCAGGCCCGTCTAAAGTTTGCCAGTGACCATTTGGATGATCCAGAGGAGGATTGGGAGAATGTAATGTGGTCAGTTGAGCGCAAAATCAAACTTTTTGGTATAAACTCCACTCCCCGTTTTAGAGGGAAAAGAATGATGAATGGCATCCCAAGAACACCATACCCACTGTAAAGCATGGGGGTGTAAACATCATGCTTTGGGGCTGCTTTTCTGTAAAGAGGACAGGACGACTGATCCGTATTAAGGACAGGATGAATGGGGCCATGTATCATGAAATTTGGGCAAAAACCTCCTTCCCTCAGTAAAAACATTGAAGATGGAACGTGGCTGGGCCTTCCAGCATGACAATGACCCCAAACACACCACCCGGGCAACTAAGGAGTGGCTCCGTAAGAAGCATTTCAAGTTCCTGGAGTGGCCTAGCCAGTCTCCAGACCTCAACCCAATAGAAAATCTGTGGAGGGAGTTGAAAGTCCATGTTGCCCGGCGACAGCCCCAAAACATGACAGATCTAGAGAAGATCTGCATGGAATAGTGGGCCAAAATACCTGCTACAGTGTGTGCAAACCTGGTCAAGAACTACAGGAAACGTTTGACCTCTGTAATTGCCAACCGAGGTTATATTACAAATTATGAGTTAAACTTTTTGATTGTCCAAATATTTATTTTCCACAAGAATATACAAATAAAATGTTTAAAAATCATACAATGTCATTTCTTGATGTGTTTTTTTTTTTTTTTTTTCAGATTTTTTCTCTCACAGTTGAAGTGTACCTATGATGGAAATTACAGACCTCTCTCATCTTTTTAAGTGGGTCAACTTGCACAATCGGTGGCTGTCCAATGTGTGTGTATATATGTATATATATGTGTGTATATATATATATATATATATATATATATATACATAGTAACACGGGTACTGTAAATAAGGACTTGCAGGCATGTTTTCCGGGTACAACCACAGTGTCTTTACTGGCATCAGACGCTGTAGCACAGCATTCACAGGTACATACAGGAAATAAACAGATGAACATAAAAGGTACTAGCACTTCCCGTGCCCAAAATTCATTCTGCTGCAGTGGATTGCAGCTACACATGCCATGCTCTCCTGGCATGGCCAATGGTTTCACCAGTCCCTGGTGCTATAAACTGATCCATGCTCACTGACCCCTAATAGGCATCAGCGCAATGCATTGTGAGTAAATGGGAGTTTTAAACCCCTCTCCTGCACCTGGCTTCCTGCTTGTCTCTGGGTGAGCTGGAAAACCTGGACCTCTGTTTCTACAGCTGCAGCTGTGCAATTTAGAAAGCCTGGAGTTATAAACCTCCACTACAGGTGCAGAATATGCAGGTCTTGTTTTCTTCTCCCTTGGAGGGAGCTGATCCCAAAAGAGTGTGGGCAATTGTGGTGAGACACAAGCCCTCTCACCACAATATATATCTCCTGTCTTCTGATTACTTCCTCCCACTCCTATCTCCAAGATTTTTCACATGCTGCTCCCCTACTCTGGAATTCTCTACCTCTCCCCCTCAGACTCTCTACAGAACTTCAATTGGACTCCTAAGACCCACTTCTTTACCAAACCCAGCCAAATCTCATCCTCGCACACGCGAGTAGGAACCTCTTCCCTCATGTGCTTATCCTTACTTTAATATTCCTCAACTGCCCAAATCCTGCAGTTTTCGGCCACCTTGATGCTTATCTCAGTGTCGTCTACTTATGTAGTTATGTTTAGTTACCCTATACTTGTCCTATATTGTCTTCAACTGTAAATCACTGTTTCTCTGACGTCCTAGTGGATGCTGGGACTCCGTAAGGACCATGGGGATATAGCGGCTCCGCAGGAGACAGGGCACAATAATAAAAGCTTTAGGATCAGGTGGTGTGCACTGGCTCCTCCCCCTATGACCCTCCTCCAAGCCTCAGTTAGATTTTTGTGCCCGACGAGAAGGGTGCAATCTAGGTGGCTCTCCTGAGCTGCTTAGAATAAAAGTTTAAGTTAGGTTTTTTATTTTCAGTGAGTCCTGCTGGCAACAGGCTCACTGCTACGAGGGACTTAGGGGAGAGAAGTAAACTCACCTGCGTGCAGGATGGATTTGCTTCTTAGGCTACTGGACACCATTAGCTCCAGAGGGATCGAACACAGGCCCAGCCATGGAGTCCGGTCCCGTAGCCGTGCCGCCGACCCCCCTTGCAGATGCCGAAGTTGAAGAGGTCCAGAGGTCCAGAAACAGGCGGCAGAAGACTTTCAGTCTTCATAAGGTAGCGCACAGCACTGCAGCTGTGCGCCATTGTTGTCAGCACACTTCACCAACAGTCACCAACTGTCACTGAGGGTGCAGGGCGCTGGGGGGGGCGCCTTGGGCAGCAATGTATAATACCTTTTTATGGCTAAAATACATCACATATAGCCCTTGAGGCTATATGGATGTATTTAACCCCTGCCAGATTTCACAAACTCCGGGAGAAGAGCCTGCCGAAAAGGGGGCGGGGCCTATTCTCCTCAGCACACGGCGCCATTTTCCTGCTCAGCTCTGCTGTGAGGAAGGCTCCCAGGCTCTCCCCTGCACTGCACTACAGAAACAGGGTTAAAACAGAGAGGGGGGGCACTTATTTGGCGATATGATTACATATATAAAAATGCTATAAGGGAAAACACTTGTATAAGGGGTTGTCCCTGTATAATTATAGCGTTTTTGGTGTGTGCTGGCAAACTCTCCCTCTGTCTCCCCAAAGGGCTAGTGGGGTCCTGTCCTCTATCAGAGCATTCCCTGTGTGTGTGCTGTGTGTCGGTACGTGTGTGTCGACATGTAGGAGGACGATGTTGGTGAGGAGGCGGAGCAAATTGCCTGTATTGGTGATGTCACTCTCTAGGGAGTCGACACTGGAATGGATGGCTTATTTAGGAATTACGTGATAATGTCAACACGCTGCAAGGTCGGTTGACGACATGAGACGGCCGGCAAACAAATTAGTACCTGTCCAGGCGTCTCAGACACCGTCAGGGGCTTGTAAAAACGCCCATTTACCTCAGTCGGTCGACACAGACACGGACACTGACTCCAGTGTCGACGGTGAAGAAACAAACGTATTTTCCTTTAGGGCCACACGTTTCATGTTAAGGGCAATGAAGGAGGTGTTACATATTTCTGATACTACAAGTACCACAAATAAGGGTATTATGTAGGGTGTGAATAAACTACTTGTAGTTTTTCCTGAATCAGATAAATGAAATGAAGTGTGTGATGATACGTGGGTTTCCTCCGATAGAAAATTATTGGCGGTATACCCTTTCCCGCCAGAAGTTAGGGCGAGTTGGGAAACACACCTTAGGGTGGATAAGGCGCTCACACGCTTATAAAAACAAGTGGCGTTACCGTCTCCAGATACGGCAGCCCTCAAGGAGCCAGCTGATAGGGAGCTGAAAAATATCCTGAAAGTATATACACACATACTGGTGTTATACTACGACCAGCAATCGCCTCAGCCTGGATGTGCAGCGCTGAGGGGGCTTGGTCGGATTTCCTGACTGAAAATATTGATACCCTTGACAGGGACAAGATTTTATTGACTATAGAGCATTTTAAGGATGCATTTCTATATATGCGAGATGCGCAGAGGGATATTTGCATTCTGGCATCAAGAGTAAATGTGATGTCCATATCTGCCAGACGAAGACACGACAGTGGTCAGGTGATGCAGATTCCAGACGGCACATGGAAGTATTGCCGTATAAAGGGGCGGTCCATCGGACCTTGTGGCCATGGCAACAGCTGAAAAATCCACCTTTTGTTACCCCAAGTCACATCTCAGCAGAAAAGGACACAGTCTTTTCAGTCTCAGTCCTTTCGTCCCCATAAGGGCAGGCGGGCAAAAGGGCCAGTCATATCTGCCCAGGGGTAGAGGAAAGGGAAGAAGACTGCAGCAGGCAGCCCATTCCCAGGAACAGAAGCCCTCCACAGCTTCTGCCAAGTCCGCAGCATGACGCTGGGGCCGTACAAGCGGACTCAGGTGCGGTAGGGGGTCATCTCAAGAGTTTCAGCACGCAGTGGGCTCACTCACAAGTGGACTCCTGGATCCTACACGTAGTATCCCAGGTGTACATTGGAAATTCGAGACGTCTCCCCCTCACAAGTTCCTGAAGTCTGCTTTACCAACGTCTCCCTCCGACAGGGAGGCAGTATTGGGGAACAATTCACAGGCTGTATTCCCAGCAGGTGATAATCAAAGTACCCCTTCTACAACAAGGGAAGGGGTATTATTCCACACTATATTGTGGTACTGAAGCCAGACGGCTCGGTGAGATCTGAAATATTTTGAACACTTACATACAAGCGTTCAAATCAAGATGGAGTCACTCAGAGCAGTGATAGCGAACCCGGAAGAAGGGGACGATATGGTGTCACTGGATATCAGGGACGCTTACCTACATGTCCAAATTTGCCCTTCTCACCAAGGGTACCTCAGGTTCGTGGTACAGAACTGTCACTATCAGTTCAGACGCTGCCGTTTGGATTGTCCACGGCACCCCGGGTCTTTACCAAGGTAATGGCCGAAATGATGATTCTTCTTAAAAGAAATATGGACGCTTTCCTGATAAGGGCAAGGTCCAGAGAACAGTTGGAGGTCGGAGTAGCACTATCTTAAGTAGTTCTACGACAGCACGAGTGGATTCTAAATATTCCAAAATCGCAGTTTTTTCCGACGACACGTCTACTGTTCCTAGGGATGATTCTGGACACAGTCCAGAAAAGGATGTTTTCTCCCGGAGAAGAAAGCCAGGGAGTTATCCGAGCTAGTCAGGAACCTCCTAAAACCAGGAAAAGTATCAGTGCATCATTGCACAAGGATCCTGTGAAAAATGGTGGTTTCTTACAAAGCGATCCCATTCGGTAGATTTCACGCAAGAACCTTTCCGTGGGATCTGCTGGAAAAATGGTCCGGATCGCATCTTCAGATGCATCAGCGGATAACCCTGTCTCCAAGGACAAGGGTGTTTCTTCTGCGGTGGCTGCAGAGTGTTCATCTATGAAAGGGCCGCAGATTCGGCATTCAGGACTGGGTCCTGGTGACCACGGATGCCAGCCTGAGTGGCTGGGGAGCAGTCACACAAGGAAAAAATTTCCAGAGAGTGTGATCAAGTCTGGAGACTTCTCTCCACATAAATATACTGGAGCTAAGGGCAATTTACAATGCTCTAAGCTTAGCAAGACCTCTGCTTCAAGGTCAGCCGGTATTGATCCAGTGGGACAACATCACGGCAGTCGCCCACGTAAACAGACAGGGCGGCACAAGAAGCAGGAGGGAAATGGCAGAAACTGCAAGGATTCTTCGCTGGGCGAAAAATCATGTGATAACACTCTCAGCAGTGTTCATTCCGGGAGTGGAAAACTGGGAAGCAGACTTCCTCAGCAGGCATGACCTCCACCCGGGAGAGTGGGGACTTCATCGGGAAGTCTTCCACATGATTGTAAACCGTTGGGAAAAACCAAAGGTGGACATGATGGCGTCCCGCCTGAACAAAAAACTAGACAGATATTGCGCCAGGTCAAGGGACCCTCAGGCAATAGCGGTGGACGCTCTGGTAACACTGTGGGTGTACCAGTCAGAGTATGTGTTCCCTCCTATGCCTCATACCAAAAGTACTGAGAATCATAAGAGGGAGATGAGTAAGAACGATACTGGTGGTTCCGGATTGGCCAAGAAGGACTTGGTACCCGAAACTTCAAGAGATGTTCACGGAAGACCCGTAGCCTCTACCTTTAAGAAAGGACCTGCTCCAGCAGGGGCCTTGTCTGTTCCAAGACTTACCGCGGCCGCGTTTGACGGCATGGCGGTTGAACGCCGGATCCTGAAAGGGCATTCCAGATGAAGTCATCCCTACCCTGGTCGAAGACAGGAAGGATGTAACCGCAAAACATTTTCACCGCATTTGGCGAAGATATGTTGCGTGGTGTGAGGCCAAGAAGGCCCCTACAGAGGAATTCCAACTGGGTCGTTTCCTACATTTCCTGAAAACAGGACTGTCTGTGGGCCTAAAATTAGGGTCCATTAAGGTTCAAATTTCGGCCCTGTCGAATTTCTTCCAGAAAGAACTGGCTTTAGTGCCTGACGTTCAGATGTTTGTAAAAGGGGTACTGCATATACAGCCTCCTTTTGTGCCCCAGTGGCACCTTGGGATCTCAATGTTGTTTTGAGTTTCCTAAAGTCACATTGGTTTGAACCACTCACCACTGTGGACTTAAAATATCTCACATGGAAGGTGACGATGCTATTAGCCCTGGCTTCAGCCAGGCGTGTGTCAGAATTGGCGGCTTTATCATATATAAAGCCCTTACTTAATTTTTCATTCTGACAGGGCAGAATTGAGGACTCGTCCTCAATTTCTCCTTAGGGTGTTTTCTGTTTTTCACATGAACCAACCTATTGTGGTACCTGCGGGTACTAGGGACTTGGAGGACTCCAAGTTACTTGACGTTGTCAGGGCCCTGAAAAATATGTTTCCAGGACGGCTGGAGTCAGAAAATCTGACTCGCTGTTTAGCCTGTATACACCCAACAAGATGGGTGCTCCTGCTTCTAAGCAGACGATTGCTCGCTGGATTTGTAATACAATTCAGTTTACACATTCTGTGGCAGGCCTGCCACAGCCAAAATCTGTAAAAGCCCATTCCAAAAGGAAGGGGGCTCATCTTGGGCGACTGCCCGAGGGGTCTCGGCTTTACAACTTTGCCGAGCAGTTACTTGGTCAGGGGCAAACACGTTTGCTAAATTCTACAAAATTGATACCCTGGCTGAGGAGGACATGGAGTTCTCTCATTCGGTGCTGCAGAGTCATCCGCACTCTCCCGCCCGTTTGGGAGCTTTGGTATAATCCCCATGGTCCTTACGGAGTCCCAGCATCCACTAGGACGTCAGAGAAAATAAGATTTTACTTACCGATAAATCTATTTCTCGTAGTCCGTAGTGGATGCTGGGCGCCCATCCCAAGTGCGGATTGTCTGCAATACTTGTACATAGTTATTGTTACAAAAATCGGGTTATTCTTGTTGTGAGCCGTCTTTTCAGAGGCTCCTTCGTTGTCATCATACTGTTAACTGGGTTCAGATCACAGGTTGTACGGTGTGATTGGTGTGGCTGGTATGAGTCTTACCCGGGATTCAATATCCTTCCTTATTATGCACGCTCGTCCGGGCACAGTATCCTAACTGAGGCTTGGAGGAGGGTCATAGGGGGAGGAGCCAGTGCACACCACCTGATCCTAAAGCTTTTATTATTGTGCCCTGTCTCCTGCGGAGCCGCTATATCCCCATGGTCCTTACGGAGGCCCAGCATCCACTACGGACTACGAGAAATAGATTTATCGGTAAGTAAAATCTTATTTTTCCTTTCTTGATTATGTGCATATGTATCCTGCAATTGGTCACTACGGAACCCTTTTGGTGCCATAATAATATATTTTTTATATATATATATATATATATATATATATATATCTCGTACATACTCGCCTAATTGTATTCCAAACTGTATTTCATCTAAAGTCAGGGAATGTTAGTGTCGAAACACCACATCAGTCTTCCATTTTGGTGAGTCCCTACACTGACTCTCAAAACATTATGAGCATTGGTCTGCATCATTTGGCTCAGGATATCACACGGATTTTAAATACAACATACAGTATTCTTCTTTGATGGGTTTAGGTACTGTCTTGGAGAGACAGAACCACACCCAAGCATATTAGTTACTGAGCACCTGGGGAATAAATTGACAAAACTTGATTTATACAGTATATGGGAAAATTTTACATAAATAATTGGCTTTAATTAACGGCACTCAACCTACTGTGGTGCCAGTGATTTGTGACCTCACCATTTAAATAAAAAATATATACATACTCAGCACTCAACTAATTACATTCCAAACTGTATTTCATTTAAAATCAGGGAATGTTAATTTCCAAAATACAGCAATAAATATACAGATGTGTCCACATACATCTAGCCACCTGGTACGTTACAGTCCTTCTAGTCACACCATGCCATGGCGTGACTCTGTAGCACCAAGCATCTTTTTGTATCCCCTTGTACCGCCACAACTCTGACCCAACGAGATATCTTTAAGGTCCTGTAAGTAGCAAGGTGGGCTTCCGTGGCTCAGGCTTTCCAGCACATCTGACAGATACTCAATCGGATTGAGATCTTGGGAATTTGGTTGCCAAGTCAACACCTTGAACTCTTTGTCATGTTCCTCAAACCATTCCTGAATACTTTTTGCAGTGTAGCAGAGTGCATTATTCTCCTGAAAGAGGCCACTGTCATCAGGGAATACCAGTTGCCATAATGAGGTATACTTGATCTGCAAAAATCTTTAGGTAGATGGCAGTAAAATCCACATAAATGCCAGAACTTAATATTTTGCAGCAAGACATTGCACAGAGCATCACATCGTCTCTGACGTCTTGGCTACTTCACATAATGAGCCCTTGTGGCGTTCCTTCCCCAGGTTAATGAAACAAACCCGCCAATCCACATGATGTAACAATAACCACGGTTACGTGGACACATACGCAGCAAGCTGTGAAACATCTTGCTGTGATACCTTTCTATCATATCCAGCATGAACATTTTCAGCAATTTGTGGTACAATAGCTCCTCTGTGGGATAGGACCAGATTGGCTAGCCTTCGTTCCTCACATGCATCAGTGAGTCTACACTGCCCATGAACCTGTCACCAGTAAAGCCCATCAACCTGTCATCAGTAAAGCAACTGTCCTTTTCTTGGATCACTTTTGGCAGGTACTAATCACTGCATACCGGGAACACCCTATATATACAAACACACATTTGAAGAAATATTTTTACTGTACATACTTATGATGGAACATATTACGGTACCGTTAGTACTTTTTAAACTTCCAAACTTTCAAGGTAATTTATTTTTAATTTTATGTCTTCTATATTTCTACTTATAGCTAAGTGACCAAGTTGGGTCACTTCAGAATTTCTATAAGCAGTTATCCCTGAATGCTCTTCAACAGTTAATTCTTGTTGCTTAACATCTAACTTAGTAATGGGTACAACTTGCACAGCAGTAATTAAATGGATTCTCTCTTGTTGGCATAGTAAAATTACTGTAATATTTAATGTTGGTTAAAATCAGTTTCTCAAACTCCGCCATTGCAGTCCAGGTTTTATCCGTGCTTGAGTCCAGATGGTTAAATCAAATTGACAGAGGTACTGATTAAGTCCGCTTTGATCAAGCATGGATATCCTTAAAACCTGGACTGTAATTGCAGAGTTTGGGAAGCTTTTCTTTAGCTGATTAAGATTTAATAAATACGCTCAGTACACACTATTTATCAATCATTGCATTTTTGGCCCGTGCCAAGAAATACGTTTTTGGGGGCAATTTATCCATATTTGCCTACAGGAAACAGGAGCCTTTTACCTGCAAAGACTAAAAAGTTAAGTGGTTGTTTATATAATCAGTGTACTTCCTGGTTTGGGCTTGTCAGAGCATGTGCAGCAAGTACTACTTAATGGATCCCTTTCCAAAAAAGAAAAAAATACATTAATAGGCTACAATGATTTTAGCAATCGGGTGCCAAGCTTCACTTTTCTGAGCTTGTTAAACTTGGCAGTACTACAGTCCCTACGGAAACCTACAGCTTTTGAGGTAAAAAAATTAGGCGTAGATGCACTGATACCGCTCTACCACCCCCTTCCCCCTCGATATGTAGTAATGTTTCAGGGCTCAGTGTGTTTTGGTAGGAGTTCCCATGGCAGTTTATTTTACTTGATGTAAGAAATTACAAATTGCAAATGGGTTGATTAATATCTGTAGACATTAAGGGGGAATTCAGTTGCCTGCAGTAAATTACTGTGAGTGAACAAGGGTCATTGCCTCGGGCTTTAATACCTGGGTCTATTCAATTCCAGACCCTTTTTCACAGAGCCACTCGCCAAGAGGAGGGGGTTTCTGGGCAATCGGAACCCCCCCTGCGTTTGCCTATATTCTGCTAAATGTGCTCCACTTTTTAGATTTGGATAGTCCCATTGCCTGCTTTTTGGTCTTCCCATCAAAGGGGCAATTGTAAGGGTTGGGTTTTCTCAATTTGCATCATCACTGCTCCTCTACACAATGACGCTGTTCACATACTCATGGCCATTTTGAGGCAGTTCCCATACGCAGGCCCACCTCTGTGCATTAACACAGACAGTGTCTGTGCACTTTCCACAGCAAGAAAGAGAAGCAGAAGCCGGGAGCATTCTCACCTAGGAGTCTTCTAGACATTGTGGTTGAGTAAGTTACTATCAATTACTATGGATTATGCAAAATCACATCCACATTTAGTTCTCAGTCATATTTTAGTTCAGAAAAAAAATATTCACTTGGGTTGAGTCACTGGTTTAGCAATTATTTCATGATTAAATTAGTGGTATGATTAAAAAAGTGGTTTACAATGCAGTTCTAAGGCAGTTGATCCAAGGACAAATTGCTTTGTGGATGGAGGTAAAAAGACGGTAGATATTTCTCTGACGTCCTAGTGGATGCTGGGAACTCCGTAAGGACCATGGGGAATAAACGGAAAGATTAGGTACTATCTGGTGTGCACTGGCTCCTCCCTCTATGCCCCTCCTCCAGACCTCAGTTAGAATCTGTGCCCGGCCAGAGCTGGGTGCTCCTAGTGGGCTCTCCTGAGCTTGCTAGAAAAGAAAGTATTTGTTAGGTTTTTTTATTTTCAGTGAGATCTGCTGGCAACAGACTCACTGCTACGTGGGACTGAGGGGAGAGAAGCAAACCTACCTGCTTGCAGCTAGCTTGTGCTTCTTAGGCTACTGGACACCATTAGCTCCAGAGGGTTCGAACACAGGGCCTGACCTCGATCGTCCGTTCCCGGAGCCGCGCCGCCGTCCCCCTTGCAGAGCCAGAAGACAGAAGAGAAGCGATGAAATCGGCGGCAGAAGACTCCTGTCTTCATTAAGGTAGCGCACAGCACCGCAGCTGTGCGCCATTGCTCCCACAGCACACCACACACTCCGGTCACTGTAGGGTGCAGGGCGCTGGGGGGGGGGGCGCCCTGGGCAGCAATTATAATACCTTTTGGCACTTAAAATACACATAATACAGTCTGAAAACTGTATATGTGTAAAAAACCCCGCCATTAAGTTACATAAAACGCGGGACAGAAGCCCGCCGCTGAGGGGGCGGGGCCTTCTTCCTCAGCACACCAGCGCCATTTTCCCTTCACAGCTCCGCTGGAAGCAACTCCCCAGGCTCTCCCCTGCAGTATCCTGATACAAGAAGGGTAAAAAAGAGAGGGGGGGCACATAAATTTAGGCGCAAATAAGATATTTAAGCAGCTATTGGGTAAATCACTTTTTATAGTGTAAATCCCTGTGTTATATAGCGCTGTGATGTGTGCTGGCATACTCTCTCTCTGTCTCCCCAAAGGACTTTGTGGGGTCCTGTCCTCAGTCTGAGCATTCCCTGTGTGTGTGCGGTGTGTCGGTACGGCTGTGTCGACATGTTTGATGAGGAGGGTTACGTGGAGGCGGAGCAGGGGCAGATAAGTGTGGTGTCGCCCCCGACGGGGCCGACACCTGATTGGATGGATATGTGGAAGGTCTTAACCGACACTGTCAACTCCTTACATAAAAGGTTCGATGACGCAGCAGCCTTGGGACAGCCGGGGTCTCAGCCCGCGCCTGCCCAGGCGACTCAGAAGCCGTCAGGGGCTCATAAACGCCCGCTAGCTCAGATGGTAGACACAGATGTCGACACGGAGTCTGACTCCAGTGTAGATGAGGATGAGACAAATGTACAGTCTACAAAAGCCATCCGATGCATGATTACTGCAATGAAAGATGTATTGCACATTTCTGATATTAACCCGGTTACCACCAAGAGGGGTATTATGTTTGGGGAGAAAAAGCAGCCAGTGACTTTTCCCCCATCTGATGAATTAAATGATTTGTGTGAAGAAGCGTGGAGTTCCCCTGATAAGAAACTAGTGATTTCTAAGAGGTTACTGATGGCGTACCCTTTCCCGCCAACGGATAGGTTACGTTGGGAAACATCCCCTAGGGTGGACAAGGCGCTATCTAAAAGGGTGGCACTGCCGTCTCAGGATACAGCCGCCCTAAAGGAGCCTGCGGATAGAAAGCAGGAAGCTATCCTGAAGTCTGTGTATACACACTCTGGTACTCTACTGAGACCTGCTATTGCTTCAGCCTGGATGTGTAGTGCTGCAGCAGCATGGACTGATACCCTGTCAGACAACTTTGATTCCCTCGACAGGGATACTGTTTTGCTAACCCTCGAACATATAAAAGACGTCGTCTTATATATGTGGGATGCCCAGAGGGACATTTGCCTGCTGGCATCTAGAATTAATGCAATGTCCATTTCTGCCAGGAGAGTATTATGGACTCGGCAGTGGACAGGTGATGCTGATTCTAAAAAACACATGGAGGTTTTGCCTTATAAGGGTGAGGAATTGTTTGGGGACGGTCTCTCAAACCTCGTATCCACAGCAACTGCTGGGAAGTCGACTTTTTTACCTCAGGTTCCCTCACAGCCTAAGAAAGCACCGTATTATCAAGTGCAGTCCTTTCGGCCTCAGAAAGGCAAGCGGGTCAGAGGAGCACCCTTTCTTGCCAGAGGCAAGGGTAGAGGAAAGAAGCTGCACCAGGCAGCCAGTTCCCAGGAACAAAAATCCTCCCCTGCTTCCACTAAGTCCACCGCATGACGTTGGAGCTCCACAGGCAGAGCCAGGTGCGGTGGGGGCGCGTCTCCGAAACTTCAGCAACCAGTGGGTTCGCTCACAAGTGGATCTCTGGGCTGTACAAATTGTATCTCAGGGATACAAGCTGGAGTTCGAGGCGACTCCCCCTCGCCGTTACCTCAAATCAGCCTTGCCAGCTGCTCCCAGGGAAAGGGAGGTAGTACTGGCGGCAATTCACAAGCTGTACCTCCAGCAGGTGATAATCAAGGTCCCCCTCCTTCAACAGGGAAGGGGTTACTATTCCACAATGTTTGTGGTACCGAAACCGGACGGTTCGGTGAGACCCATTCTGAATTTAAAATCCTTGAACACTTATATAAAGAAGTTCAAGTTCAAAATAGAATAGCTCAGGGCGGTTATTGCATGCCTGGGAGAGGGGGATTTTATGGTGTCGCTGGACATCAAGGATGCTTACTTGCATGTCCCCATTTACCCACCTCACCAGGAATACCTCAGGTTTGTGGTACAGGACTGTCATTACCAATTCCAGACGTTACCGTTTGGTCTCTCCACGGCACCGAGAATATTTACCAAGGTAATGGCCGAAATGATGATCCTCCTTCGGAAGAAGGGAGTTATAATTATCCCGTACTTGGACAATCTCCTCATAAAGGCGAGGTCCAGAGAGCAGTTGTTGGTCAGCGTAGCACTCTCTCAGGAAGTGTTGCAACAGCACGGCTGGATTCTGAATATCCCAAAGTCGCAGATGATTCCTGCGACGCGTCTGCTTTTCCTGGGCATGATTCTGGACACAGAACAGAAGAAGGTGTTTCTCCCGGTGGCGAAGGCCCAGGTATTGTCCTCTCTGGTCAGGGACCTCCTGAAACCAAAACAGGTGTCGGTGCATCACTGCACGCGAGTCCTGGGAAAGATGGTGGCTTCTTACGAAGCAATTCCCTTCGGCAGGTTCCATGCAAGGATCTTTCAGTGGGATCTGTTGGACAAATGGTCCGGATCGCATCTTCAGATGCATCGGTTGATCACCCTGTCCCCAAGGGCCAGGGTGTCTCTGCTGTGGTGGCTGCAGAGTGCTCATCTTCTCGAGGGCCGCAGGTTCGGCATACAGGACTGGGTCCTGGTGACCACGGATGCAAGCCTCCGAGGATGGGGGGCAGTCACTCAGGGAAGAAACTTCCAAGGACAGTGGTCAAGTCTGGAGACTTCACTACACATAAATATACTGGAACTAAGGGCCATTTACAACGCCCTGAGTCAAGCAGAGCCCCTGCTTCAAAACCACCCAGTACTGATTCAGTCAGACAACATCACGGCGGTCGCCCATGTAAACCGCCAGGGCGGCACGAGAAGCAGGATGGCAATGGCAGAAGCCACAAGGATTCTTCGATGGGCGGAGAATCACGTGCTAGCACTGTCTGCAGTGTTCATTCCGGGAGTGGACAACTGGGAAGCAGATTTCCTCAGCAGGCACGACCTCCACCCGGGAGAGTGGGGACTTCATCAAGAAGTCTTCACACAGATTGTAAATCGCTGGGAACTGCCACGGGTGGACATGATGGCGTCCCGCCTCAACAAAAAGCTAAAAAAATATTGCGCCAGGTCAAGGGACCCTCAGGCGATAGCTGTGGACGCACTAGTGACACCGTGGGTGTACCAGTTGGTTTATGTGTTCCCTCCTCTTCCTCTCATACCCAAGGTACTGAGGATAGTAAGAAAAAGAGGAGTAAGAACTATACTCATCGTTCCGGATTGGCCAAGAAGAACTTGGTACCCAGAACTACAAGAAATGATCTCAGAGGACCCATGGCCTCTGCCTCTCAGACAGGACCTGTTACAGCAGGGGCCCTGTCTGTTCCAAGACTTACCGCGGCTGCGTTTGACGGCATGGCGGTTGAACGCTGGATCCTAACGGTAAAGGGCATTCCAGATTAAGTGATTCCTACGCTGATAAAAGCTAGGAAGGATGTGACAGCAAAGCAGGGTCGATTTCTGCACTTCCTACAGTCAGGGGTGACTATGGGCCTAAAATTGGGGTCCATAAAGGTCCAGATTTCGGCCCTATCTATTTTCTTTCAAAAAGAACTGGCTTCACTGCCTGAAGTTCAGACGTTTGTAAAGGGAGTGCTGCATATTCAGCCCCCTTTTGTGCCTCCAGTGGCACCTTGGGATCTTAACGTTGTGTTGGATTTCCTGAAATCACACTGGTTTGAGCCACTTAGGACCGTGGAGCTAAAGTATCTCACGTGGAAGGTGGTCATGCTGTTGGCCTTAGCTTCAGCTAGGCGTGTGTCAGAATTGGCGGCTTTGTCATGTAAGCCTGTATCTGATCTTCCATATGGACAGGGCAGAATTGAGGACTCGTCCCCAATTTCTCCCAAAGGTGGTATCAGCATTTCATTTGAACCAACCTATTGTGGTGCCTGCGGCTACTCGGGACTTGGAGGATTCCAAGTTGCTGGACGTAGTCCGGGCTTTGATAATTTATGTTTCCAGGACGGCTGGAGTCAGGAAAACTGACTCGCTATTTATCCTGCATGCACCCAACAAGCTGGGTGCTCCTGCTCCAAAGCAAACTATTGCTCGCTGGATCTGTTGCATGATTCAGCTGGCACATTCTGCGGCTGGACTGCCGCATCCTAAATCAGTAAAAGCCCATTCCACAAGGAAGGTGGGCTCTTCTTGGGCGGCTGCCCGAGTGGTCTCTGCTTTACAGCTCTGCCGAGCTGCTACTTGGTCGGGTTCAAACACATTTGCTAAATTCTACAAGTTTGATACCCTGGCTGAGGAGGACCTTGAGTTTGCTCATTCGGTGCTGCAGAATCATCCGCACTCTCCCGCCCGTTTGGGAGCTTTGGTATAATCCCCATGGTCCTTACGGAGTTCCCAGCATCCACTAGGACGTCAGAGAAAATAAGAATTTACTCACCGGTAATTCTATTTCTCGTAGTCCGTAGTGGATGCTGGGCGCCCGTCCCAAGTGCGGACTCTCTGCAATACATGTATATAGTTATTGCTTCACTAAAGGGTTATTGTTATGAGCCATCCATAAAAGGAGGCTCAGTTGTTGTTCACACTGTTAACTGGGTATGGTTATCACAAGTTGTACAGTGTGATTGGTGTGGCTGGTATGAGTCTTACCCTGGATTCCAAATCCTTTCCTTGTTGTGTCAGCTCTTCCGGGCACAGTTTCCCTAACTGAGGTCTGGAGGAGGGGCATAGAGGGAGGAGCCAGTGCACACCAGATAGTACCTAATCTTTCTTTTAGAGTGCCCAGTTTCCTGCGGAGCCCGTCTATTCCCCATGGTCCTTACGGAGTTCCCAGCATCCACTACGGACTACGAGAAATAGAATTACCGGTGAGTAAATTCTTGTTTTCTGCAGCTGTGTAGTCAAGAGTAACATGTTAAACAACTTTTTATAATCTTTTTCTGAACATTCCTGGTACAAACGGCACACTCCATAGTCTAACCGATGTTTAATTGTGGCACAATGTAGAGGAACCTGTCACGACTGAAAATAAATGTCCAGCTGCAGGAGTATCAAAAGATGGTTTTAACTTGTTTTATGGTATACCAGTATGTACAATAGTTGTATCCTCTTCATGTCATACTTTAATTTTAATTATTATATTAATCAGACTGTAGTAAGAGGCTTACCAACCCAAGACAGAATTACTATTTTGTATCCCATTATGCAATCAACATCACAATATCTGTTTTCCCATCCTGATTTCTAAGAAGAATCTTGCACATTGCAAATGCTTTGATTTCAAATGTGTATTCATGCCTTTTGGAAATACACTGTACTGTAATTCAAGTTTGTAGTGAGTGTTTCCCCCAGTGAAAATGTTTTCTAAAAGGATATGGAACACTACGTTTTTCCTGGTAGCAAAGTCACAAAATTTATAATTTGCCCTGTACAAAATCCATTTAAAATGTCAAAAGTTGCAGTCGGCTTAAACTGACCTTTTAAAGTAATTGAATGAAAACCAGTTTCTGTCAAGTTTTATTTTTACTATCAGAGTGTCATGCTTGTTTATGAAGTAGTAAGCTTTGGTTTTCTGGCTCAGAATACGGTTCAACTTATTGTTACTAGTAAACTTTTTATAGTCCACATTCCACTGTTCTCCATAACTTGGTTCTTATGCATTGTTATTTTTCTTTCTCAAAGGGTCATATTTCTTAAACAATATTTCTCTAACGTCCTAGTGGATGCTGGGGACTCCGTCAGGACCATGGGGAATAGCGGCTCCGCAGGAGACAGGGCACATCTAAAGAAAGCTTTTAGGATCACATGGTGTGTACTGGCTCCTCCCCCCATGACCCTCCTCCAAGCCTCCGTTAGGTTTTTGTGCCCGTCCGAGCAGGGTGCAATCTAGGTGGCTCTCCTAAAGAGCTGCTTAGAAAAAGTTTTTTTAGGTTTAAATCTCAGTGAGTCCTGCTGGCAACAGGCTCACTGCATCGAGGGACTTAGGGGAGAGATTTTCAACTCACCTGCGTGCAGGATGGATTGGAGTCTTAGGCTACTGGACATAGCTTCAGAGGGAGTCGGAACACAGGTCATCCTGGGGTTCGTCCCGGAGCCGCGCCGCCGACCCCCCTTACAGATGCTGAAGATCGGAGGTCCGGAAACAGGCGGCAGAAGACTCTTCAGTCTTCATGAAGGTAGCGCACAGCACGGCAGCTGTGCGCCATTGTTGCTACACACTTCTCACTGACCAGTCACGGAGGGTGCAGGGCGCTGCTGGGGGCGCCCTGGGCAGCAATATTAAATACCTTTAGTGGCAAAGAATACATCACATATAGCCATTAAGGCTATATGTATGTATTTAACCCAGGCCAGATTTCTCAAAACCCGGGAGAAAAGCCCGCCGGAAAAGGGGCGGAGCTTATTCTCCTCAGCACTCAGCGCCATTTTCCTGCTCAGCTCCGCTGTGAGGAAGGCTCCCAGGACTCTCCCCTGCACTGCAGTACAGAAACAGGGTAACAAAGAGAAGGGGGGCATAAATTGGCGATATTTATATATTAAAAGCGCTTATAACAAAAACAACACCTTTTAGGGTTGTTTATATACATTTATAGCGCTTTTGGTGTGTGCTGGCAAACTCTCCCTCTGTCTCCCCAAAGGGCTAAGGGGGTCCTGTCTTCGATTAGAGCATTCCCTGTGTGGCTGCTGTGTGTCGGTACGTGTGTGTCGACATGTATGAGGACGATGTTGGTGTGGAGGCAGAGCAATTGCCGGTAATGGTGATGTCACCCCCTAGGGAGTCGACACCGGAATGGATGGCTTTAGTTATGGAATTACGTGATAATGTTAGTACATTACAAAAGTCAGTAGACGAAAAGTACCGGCTCAGGCGTCTCAGACACCGTCAGGGGCTGTAAAACGTCCCTTACCTCAGTCAGTCGACACGGGTACCGACACAGATGAATCTAGTGTCGACGGTGAAGAAACAAACGTATTTTCCAACAGGGCCACACGTTATATGATCACGGCAATGAAGGAGGCTTTGCAGATCTCTGATACTGCTGGTACCTCAAAAAGGGGTATTATGTGGGGGGTGAAAAAACTACCTGTAGCTTTTCCAGAATCAGAGGAATTGAATGACGTGTGTGATGAAGCGTGGGTTAACCCAGATAGAAAACTGCTAATTTCTAAGAAGTTATTGGCATTATACCCTTTCCCACCAGAGGTTAGGACGCGCTGGGAAACACCCCCTAGGGTGGATAAGGTGCTCACACGTTTATCAAAGCAAGTGGCGTTGCCGTCTCCTGATACGGCCGCCCTCAAGGATCCAGCGGATAGGAGGCTGGAAACTAACCTGAAAAGTATATACACTCATACTGGTGTTATACTGCGACCGGCAATAGCCTCAGCCTGGATGTGCAGTGCTGGGGTAGTGTGGTTGGATTCCCTGACTGAAAATATTGATACCCTGGATAGGGACAGTATTTTATTGACTCTAGCGCAATTAAAGGATGCGTTTCTTTATATGCGAGATGCTCAGAGGGATATTTGTACTCTAGCATCAAGAGTAAGTGCGATGTCCATATCTGCCAGAAGAAGTTTATGGACGCGACAGTGGTCAGGTGATGCGGATTCCAAAAGGCATATGGAAGTGTTGCCATATAAAGGAGAGGAATTATTTGGGGTCGGTCTATCGGATCTGGTGGCCACGGCAACTGCCGGCAAATCCACTTTTTTACCTCAGACCCCCTCCCAACAGAAAAAGACACCGTCTTTTCAGCCGCAGTCCTTTCGCTCCTATAAAAACAAGCGAGCAAAAGGACAGTCTTATCTGCCGCGAGGCAGAGGAAAGGGTAAGAGAGGGCAGCAAGCAGCCCCTGCCCAGGACCAGAAGCCCGCCCCGGGTTCTACAAAGCCATCAGCATGACGCTGGGGCTTTACAAGCGGACTCAGGAGCGGTGGGGGGTCGACTAAAGATTTTCAGCAATCAGTGGGCTCGCTCACAGGTGGACCCGTGGATCCTGCAGATAGTATCTCAGGGTTACATGTTGGAGTTCGAAAGGTCTCCCCCTCGCCGGTTCCTAAAGTCTGCTTTACCAACGTCTCCCTCAGAAAGGACGACGGTATTGGAAGCCATTCACAAGCTGTATTCTCAGCAGGTGATAGTCAAGGTACCCCTCCTACAACAGGGAAAGGGGTATTATTCCACACTATTTGTGGTACCGAAGCCGGACGGTTCGGTAAGACCTATTCTAAATCTGAAATCCTTGAACCTGTACATACAGAAATTCAAGTTCAAGATGGAGTCACTCAGAGCAGTGATAGCGAATCTGGAAGAAGGGGACTTCATGGTGTCCCTGGACATAAAAGATGCTTATCTGCATGTCCCAATTTACCCCTCACACCAAGGGTATCTCAGGTTCGTGATACAAGACTGTCATTATCAGTTTCAAACGCTGCCGTTTGGTTTGTCCACGGCCCCTCGGGTCTTTACCAAGGTAATGACCGAAATGATTGTTCTTCTACGAAGAAAAGGCGTATTAATTATCCCTTACTTGGACGATCTCCTGATAAGGGCAAAGTCCAGAGAACAGCTGGAAGTCGGTGTAGCACTAACCCAAGTAGTGCTTCAGCAACACGGGTGGATTCTGAATCTTCCAAAATCTCAATTGACCCCGACAACATGTCTGCTGTTCCTGGGAATGATTCTGGACATGGTTCAGAAAAAGGTGTTTCTCCCGGAGGAGAAAGCAAGGGAGTTATCCGAACTGGTCAGGAACCTCCTAAAACCAGGAACTGTGTCAGTACATCAATGCACAAGAGTCCTGGGAAAGATGGTGGCTTCTTACGAAGCAATTCCATTCGGCAGATTCCATGCACGAACATTTCAGTGGGATCTGCTGGACAAATGGTCCGGATCGCATCTGCACATGCATCAGCGGATAACACTGTCACCAAGAACAAGGTTGTCTCTCCTGTGGTGGTTGCAGAGTGCCCATCTGTTAGAGGGCCGCAGGTTCGGCATACAGGACTGGGTCCTGGTGACTACGGATGCCAGCCTACGGGGCTGGGGAGCAGTCACACAGGGAAGAAACTTCCAGGGTGTATGGTCAGACCTGGAGACGTCTCTTCACATAAATATACTGGAGCTAAGAGCGATATACAATGCTCTAAGCTTGGCAAAACCGCTGCTTCAGGGTCAGCCGGTGTTGATCCAGTCGGACAACATCACGGCAGTCGCCCACGTAAACAGACAAGGCGGCACGAGAAGCAGAAGAGCAATGACAGAAGCTGCAAGGATTCTTCGCTGGGCGGAAAATCATGTCATAGCACTGTCAGCAGTGTTCATCCCGGGAGTGGACAACTGGGAAGCAGACTTCCTCAGCAGACACGACCTTCACCCGGGAGAGTGGGGACTTCATCCGGAAGTTTTCCACATGATTGTGAACCGTTGGGAAAAACCAAAGGTGGATATGATGGCGTCTCGCCTCAACAAAAAACTGGACAGATATTGCGCCAGGTCAAGAGACCCTCAGGCAATAGCTGTGGACGCTCTGGTAACACCATGGGTGTACCAGTCAGTGTATGTGTTTCCTCCTCTGCCTCTCATACCAAAGGTACTGAGAATTATTCGGAAAAGGGGAGTAAGAACAATACTAGTGGCTCCGGATTGGCCAAGAAGAACTTGGTATCCGGAACTTCAAGAGATGCTCACGGAGGATCCGTGGCCTCTACCTCTAAGAAGGGATCTGCTTCAGCAGGGACCTTGTATGTTCCAAGACTTACCGCGACTGCGTTTGACGGCATGGCGGTTGAACGCCGGATTCTAAAAGAAAAGGGCATTCCAGAGGAAGTTATTCCTACCTTGATTAAGGCTAGGAAGGAAGTGACCGCACAACATTATCACCGCATTTGGAGAAAATATGTTGCGTGGTGTGAAGCCAAGAAGGCCCCAACGGAAGAATTTCAATTGGGTCGATTCTTACATTTCCTGCAGGCAGGATTGTCTATGGGCCTCAAATTGGGGTCTATTAAAGTTCAAATTTCGGCCTTATCAATCTTCTTCCAGAAGGAATTGGCTTCAGTGCCTGAAGTACAAACTTTTGTCAAGGGTGTACTACATATACAGCCCCCGATTGTGCCCCCAGTGGCACCGTGGGATCTAAACGTAGTTTTGGATTTTCTCAAATCTCATTGGTTTGAGCCTCTCAAATCTGTAGATTTGAAGTATCTTACATGGAAAGTAACCATGCTACTGGCCCTGGCTTCAGCCAGGAGAGTTTCAGAGTTGGCGGCTTTATCGTACAAAAGCCCATATCTGATTTTCCATTCGGACAGGGCAGAACTGCGGACACGTCCTCATTTTCTCCCTAAGGTGGTTTCGGCTTTTCACTTGAACCAGCCTATTGTGGTGCCTGCGGCTACTAGCGACTTGGAGGACTCCAAGTTACTGGACGTTGTCAGAGCATTAAAAATATATATTTCAAGGACAGCTGGAGTCAGAAAATCTGACTCGTTGTTTATATTGTATGCACCCAACAAGATGGGTGCTCCTGCGTCTAAGCAGACGATTGCGCGTTGGATCTGTAGCACAATCCAACTTGCACATTCTGTGGCAGGCCTGCCACAGCCTAAATCTGTAAAGGCCCACTCCACAAGGAAGGTGGGCTCATCTTGGGCGGCTGCCCGAGGGGTCTCGGCATTACAACTTTGCCGAGCAGCTACGTGGTCAGGGGAGAACACGTTTGTAAAATTTTACAAATTTGATACTCTGGCTAAGGAGGACCTGGAGTTCTCTCATTCGGTGCTGCAGAGTCATCCGCACTCTCCCGCCCGTTTGGGAGCTTTGGTATAATCCCCATGGTCCTGACGGAGTCCCCAGCATCCACTAGGACGTTAGAGAAAATAAGAATTTACTTACCGATAATTCTATTTCTCATAGTCCGTAGTGGATGCTGGGCGCCCATCCCAAGTGCGGATTGTCTGCAATACTTGTACATAGTTATTGTTACAAAAATCGGGTTATTATTATTGTTGTGAGCCATCTTTTCAGAGGCTACTTCGTTTGTTATCATACTGTTAACTGGGTTCAGATCACAAGTTGTACAGTGTGATTGGTGTGGCTGGTATGAGTCTTACCCGGGATTCAAGATCCTTCCTTATTGTGTACGCTCGTCCGGGCACAGTACCTAATTGAGGCTTGGAGGAGGGTCATGGGGGGAGGAGCCAGTACACACCATGTGATCCTAAAAGCTTTCTTTAGATGTGCCCTGTCTCCTGCGGAGCCGCTATTCCCCATGGTCCTGACGGAGTCCCCAGCATCCACTACGGACTATGAGAAATAGAATTATCGGTAAGTAAATTCTTATTTTGTGAGCTACCCCAGAAACAGGTGTTTTCGGGGGATATCTCAAAAATATTAAGGATTTAACATGGAGGGACCGCAGAAGATGTATGGTTCTATGTGGGCTGCTATGTCCCCATAGAACCAAGTTCACAAAATGTGATAAGGCGCTAGCCTATAGGCTACTTACCGCAAGTTTTTTCTGAGAGGGATCCTCCAGATCCCTCTTTGTTGCTCCCCATTGACGTATGCGTTGGTTGCTCATGTGCAGTACATGCTCTGAAGCCGAATCGGGTAACAGAGTGATAGTGTACGATAAAACTCTTTGGGTGGTATATTATTAGCAGCGGTACTTTACCGCTGCTGATAGGATTCCTGGGGGTTATCCTATTAGCCCCCGATGCCAGCATTTATCGGGGATTATGCACTATCTGCTGTAAGTGTCCTTCCGGAGCCACAATAACACATGGGATCATGGATTTATCCCCGTTCCCATGTGTTATCGCACGATCGCAGTTCCAATATTGGGCGATCAAAACAGCCTCTAATTGGATACAGCGATAATGACCATCGGTCATTGATTGCGAAAACTGGCAGTTTTTATCATCCAAAACACCATGAGACATAATTGGATACCCCCTCATATATCACAATCTTAACCTGACTTACCATGTTTATCAGTGCTGTCTCCCTGTGAGTCATGCTTCTGTCTGTTTATGTCTGAGCACATGTGTAAATAATCAATCTAGCTGAATAGGCGGACCACTTTTGGATTTCCAATCCCTGTGCTGCAGCTGTGCTCACATGATACTGGACTTTTACTTATGCGTATTTGAACCCCTTCAGGAGAACAGCGCATTGCCAGAGCAGTGTCTTTTTGAGAGAGTTCCTGGTCCCCAGGCTTCAGTCATTCCTGTGCTATACCTGTCATTGATATTGTGCTTCTGCGTCTGACCATTTACAGTTTACCACCTGTCATTTGCAGCCTGCTTAATATTACCAGCATTTCCGGCATTCCAGCATTTTCTGTTTTACCTGGATTCCAGCGTTACAATATTTCCAGTGTTACTTGCAGTACCAGCATTTACCACTTGTCAACTGTAACCTGCTGAGTGGACTCCTCTTATCACCAGTACCCTGTGGCTGCAGTCGTCAGCAGTCTGCGGCTATACTGCCTTCCTGACCTGCACCTGTTGTACCCTCTGCTGTGGTTGTTACATGAGATCCCCCAGTATAGAGTACATATGTGGACTCTTGGTCTGTCCCTCTGGATGATTTCCATAGGTCAGTACTGGGGTTTGGTTTCTCCTATTTTGAGTTTCTGCACTGGGACTGTTACGGGGTCTGATTCTAGTTCCATGTTTGGGTCAGAACAGAACAGTTCCATGTGGATAGCTGCAGCAGCTACAATCTTGGAGACGTTACACTCCAATTACTGATCTGAGTTCAGAGTTTCTATAGGCTTCAGGTTCGGTACTATGCTCCTCTGTGAAACTAATCAAGCTTAAACTTCAGGGTCCCTAATCGTGGAGGGGCCCATTTTCACTTCATGTTTATATGTACTGTATGGTTGTAGATCACTACCAGTAACACCTTGACAATCTGGCTTCCAGTACAGCATAGCTGCTATAACAGCTTGGATACAAATCGCTTAGTAGTATTCTCTAGCTCTGTGATTTGTGCTCTGTAAATAGCATGAAATGTGTATCCGCTTCAGACTACAATTCCTGACAGCCATCAGAACTTCTCTTTGTGACATTCCCAGTAATGGCTGAGCATGAGAGGGTCCGTCTTGGGCAGGAGGCTTGGAGCAATGAAAGGTGAGAAGGAGCCTGGGACAAAAAGGTGTCTAATAAGGTAATTTTGCTGGTGCTGAGCAGTGTGTGCTGTTTGGTGTTTATTGAAGTAAGGGGGGAGGGAGAGAGTGTGTGGGGTGATTAATTATTGGGGGTTGTGTGAGGTGATTAATGAAGGGAGGGGAGTGCTGTGAGAGGTAGACATTAAAGGGGTGGGGGGGTGCTGTAACCAGACCTACCTCACAGACTCTCACCCTGTCACTCACCACATCTGCCCCCGCAGATTTTCTCACCATGCCAAATGCCTGACCTGTCCCCACAGACACAGGCTGGTGGGAAGGAGCTCATTGTATTGCCCATTTTTAAGGACTCCACCCCACCTCCCCGTTCTCCGCCATTTGGCCCTCGATGTTCTTGCAAGGACAGCAAGGTCCTTTGGACCTTGTTGGATGTTGCCCTCTTATTGTTGGTTGTGAAGGGCCCCCATAACAGATGAAGCCGCAAAAATGTAGGTCCGCCACAGCTTCTGAGTTCATCCAGTTGTGTTTGTCTGAGTTCCCATTAGTTGGTCTCAGCCTTTGGCTCCTGTTTCAGCGGCTGGGTTTGAGTTCCGTATGGCTGGTCCCAGGCTCTCGAGGCTGGGATTTCATTCTGTATCCTCGTGCAGGTTCCAGTCCAGAGTGCCACTCTGTGTTGTTGCGATTGCCAAGGACGTTTGAGATTGTCAGCTAAAATCCATATCTGTTCTGTGAGCAAGAACTACCTGAGAGCGCCTTGTTTCACCTTTAGGTCAGTAATTCTCAAGTGCCCTGATACGAATTAACAGAATTCTGAAACCGTGACACTCTTCTTCTTCTAGCTCTTCGCTGGGACAGCCTCTTATCCTGACAAGAGGTTTTTTGTAAATTTGCATGAAAGTGTTATTTACTGTACATTGAGAATTTAGGCAAAAAATATTTATTACTTCCACTTTAAATTTTATTTACAGTATTCATCTGCGATGTGACAACAATAGTACATTATGAAATAATGGCAATGTACTTTTCTTCCTCTTTTTGTCATATTTTATGCAGATGAGTAGCCCCCGATACGGGTACTCTGTGTGTGATTGGCTAGACTTGACTGACATAAGGTCTCTGCTCAATATGTAAAATCTAGTACTGACTGAAGTTCAATGCATAAATATTAAGTATACAAGCCAGCATAAACAGAGGGTGTGAATGAAGTTTGCTCTAGAGTCTAGGCTGTACATTGACCCAAGCTCTGTATTGGGAGTGTGATTGGCATCTTTAGTTTACAGATGATGTGTGGTGATCTTCCTTGCTGCAGAAAGACCCAAGCAATAAGAGTCTTAGCTGCTTATAAGCATCAGGACCGTCCCGATTACCAACAATTAGTTAGAGACCAACATGACCTCCAACAGTGCAATACAAAAACCTCTTTATGCTCCTGCTAGCCTGCTCCTCATTCCTATGTTTAACCACTATAACTTGCTTCTGCAATAGAGTTTATTTGTGGATGACACTTTTTTCTTGATGTGTCCTTTCTCTATTGTAAAATATAAAGGTGACATTTTCTGGAATCTACAGCACGTCCAGATTTTGGCCCTTGGGTATACAAAGCCTATGTAGTTACGATGATAACTGAGCAACATTTGGCACCTGGGTAACTGATCATTATGGTGTCTTCTCAACAATAGAAAACCAAAGGGGGGACTTGTACAGCACCATCAGTTTATAGCTATAATTTAGGGATTACCGACCTGTGATCAGTCATAAATTCTTCATGTGTGGTTGTAGCTCTCTAGAACCTAAAGAGAATTTGATATAAACTAATTACAAGAAGACTATAACAAAGTGCGTTCCTCTACTTCTCAGCTTTATGCACGTTTTATTTTGCATCGTTTAAGAAAAAAATCTAATGGCATTATTTTATAGCTCTCCGTAAATTATACTTTTTATATATTACTGTGCTTTTTCTGTGTAGGGAAATGAGGATGAAACACTAATTTGCTTTCTAAATCAGAAGATTAACATTAGCTCTCTGCCTGTGCTTCTTTACTCCTCTTCCTGCAGAATTCTAGTTTATAATATAGTTGGATCTCCGTTATGGTCTTATGGGAATAGTTAATCATATGGCTGTAGGTAATTATCCTTTTAACATCATTATACTTAATTATGATACATATATCAACTGTTTCTGCTACATGCTAGGAAGCAATCTATTTTACAAGCAGCTGGCACATTAATAGATGTCAGTGTTTGTTCAATACCTTTATTTATCTTGAAATAGAGTAATAGTATTAGAAAATCTGAGTAATAGCTGTGTTCCATACATGTGAGCAATCCGTGACATTCCATCTATCTAGCTGTTCTGACAAGATTACCTGACCTACACATCATCTCCTTCTGTCGTTTTGATGACGCTTTGTTCTGCTTAATTGCTTTTATCATCCTCCTTTAACCAGGTTGTGACAAATAGTCTGTATTTCTCTTTGTAAAGGATGCTTAATCATTGACCAATGATTTCTGTAACCTAATAGAAATCATGGGTACATCCACAGTCGCTTCGGTTTCCAAAAGAGAGAGCGTTTGTTATTTTTAGGCGTGTGGAATGATGCATTCTTACGCAGTATAATTAGCTACCTACACAGTTGCTGACTATTCAGGATCTGATTCTAGGAAATAAGCCAACTAACACAGACCTCCTCCATCTTTTTTTGCTGTGCGTTGGTGCTTTCTCTCATATTTGTGTTTGCAATTAATTAATATTATCAGCATATTCAAAGTCTTTGACAGAAGTGTTTTTTTTTTTACCTTCTGATGAATATTTTAATGACATGATCATCTATTTCTCTGTTTTATTCTGTTAGATCTCTAGCATACACCATGAAAATACCTATATCCTGGTATATTGGTGTACTGAGCATGCACAAATGTCAAAGGATTTATTTGTGATGGTGTCTGATACATACAGTCGTATGACACACTATATGGACAGCATTACAGTTTGATATGCATAGGCTGGGGTTTCTTATTTAGCAAGGAATATATTACAGGTGCTAGCCAATGAATACTATTCCTATAATACCTATGTTTTTTCACTTTAAACTGTACGGTTGTTAAAATGAGATTGTAAAGCTAGTAAAATAATATTTTCCATCTGCTCACATACAAATCTCTAGTGTGATTTACTGAACACAATTTTACTGGCACAACAAGTCTGTTGCAGAATTTGTAATAATACCATGTACAAACTCAATGTTTAGCACCCAGTAATTCATGGCAGGATAATGCTAAAAGCTCTCGTAGCCCAGTAAGAAGAAAAAATGCTGTAATTACCATAATAAAGCTACATACAACAGCTACATACATATTTCTTTAATATTTAGCTGAGTTTTTGCTTTACTCTTGAGTGTTTGAGTATAATTTTTCTTTTATTCCACTCTGTTTTTCTATTAAGTGATATAGCCTACATGAATAGGACATTTGAAATATTGCAATTTTCACATCATATATTTATATTAAAACGCAAATACGTACTTTTATCTGCCACTCAATGTTTTCCAAGAAGCAGACAGCTGAGTGTCATAAATAAATAAAGAGAGATAGAATCAAATTGATATCCGGCACTCCAACTGCCTAAAGGTCCATACACACTTAACGATAAAATGAGTGACATCGCTCATTTTCCCCCTCCTTGAGCGACGTCGCTCATTTTATCGTCAAGTGTGTATGCCGCCAGCGACGACCGATGCGCGGCCCCGCGGGTCGGCAACGATCGTCGCTGTCGGTAGGGCATGCATGCATGAAGGATCTGTACTGTCATCCACGACCTTCATGCAGGGCTGGCGGAGGCGTGACGTCACTGAGCGATATGAGCGGTCATATCGCTCAGTGTGTACAGTCGGCCGCCGACCGGCCGGCCCGGGAAGGGGAAACATTAGACTATGTCGCTCACAGATCGACATCGTCTAATGTGTATGGGCCTTAATACTTGCAACAGTTTCAGGTGCCCTTCCTCACAAAGAAGTGTAATATAGATGGCAAATAGGGATGCTATTATATGGTTGTTTAAATGGGTTGGGTATGTGTGACCGGTGGCCAGGAGACTGGCGGTCACAATACTGATGGCGGGATCCCGGCATTTACATGGCCGACGGGGGAAGGGGGGGTGAGCGCATTACATCCCATTTAAATTGGACCTACGGACTGCTGTCCCTGTTCACTTTGAAGTCGTGCCATGCTGTGGTGGGACTTGGTAGCGCCAGACATCTTTTTGTTTTTTCTGCGAAAATGCGTCTTAGATGCAAAGTAATGTAATAGGACGTACACGCAGCTTCTGCTAATTAAAATGATATGCAGCATGCCAATATTCTGTGTATAATTGTGGCTCTATCTGCATCTGAAATGCCACGTTACAGTGTTTTCTATGAAAACACTGTATCATAGCATTTTGTATGCAAGTACAGTCCCAGTTATACAGAATATAGGCAGGCTGCATATCATTTTAATTAGCAAAAACTGGTTGTGCGTCCTATTACATTACTTTGCATCTAAGACGCATTTTCGTGGCAAAAAAATCCAAAAAGGATGCTCAGCGATACTGATTCATACAGCACTCATGTATTATGTGTTACGTGACTTGTAGATCACGGAGCAAAGATGTAAGAGAACACATCTGTATATATATTCCTGCATGTCTTTTTTATTGTCATTTCTACTGATGACTAAACCACAGTATTTCTCTGCAAACTACGCCAATTCAATTTTCAGTTAAGGTGACAAGGGTGCCATTCATTTTCCAACACAGGTAGCATGTTAGTCACAATTTCTTACATGATCAGTACTGTCCACATACATACATACATACATACATACATACATACATACATACAGTAGAAAGGACGGATTGACTTTATTCAGCATCCCATATCCAAAAATGCCTGGGACCAGAAGTATTTTGGATATCGGATTTTTCCGTATTTTGGAATAATTGCATACAATAATGAGATATTATGGCGATGGGACCCAAGTCTAAGCACAGAAGAAGAATGGAATGACTGAAATAGGAATGGAGAGGGTTAAACATCCATGGGCTGGGGATGAGACTCTGGGGACATGTGATTAGACATCCAATAGGGATGCAGGTTGACAGGATGTAGCTGGTTCATATTGCTGGGGAAGAGGAGGAGTTTCCTCTTTTTCTGGTGTTTCCCGCCCGCCCTCCCTTTTTTTGTGGTAGTTGGGGGTGGATAGTTGTGTTGGCTGATTGGCTGGAAAGAACGGCAGGTTAATTGTTTTTAGGATTATCTAGATGTTTCTAATGATTATTGCAGGTTTGGTTGGTGCGCTCACCTTTGTTGACTATAGGCATCTGCTGGATCACCCGGTCAGGGACAGCGACACTATCCGGACGGGTGTATAGTCAAGGTATAAGGTGGAGTGGATACCGTTTGTTGTTTTAGGCTGAGTTTTTGAGTTTGGTACAGTCGCATGGGTTTGGGGTTGAAGTTAGCCGTTCTTTCTTGGCCACCACTAGTTAATCTTCATTCAGAAATTTTTAGTTATGTTAATGTATAACTCAGCTAACAATTTCTGCCAAATCTAAGTCTCCGAGTCTTATTTAGAGTTAAGGGTTTATCGAATGAACAGATTTATCCATCATACTTATGATGTTTATGCATTTATGATTCATATACACCTTATACACATAGCCTGAGGGTAATTCTAGACAATATTTTTAATAACTTTGTGCATTAAACAAAGTTTGTGTACATATACACAATTCATTTCATATACACCTTATACATAAAGCCTGAAGGTCATTTAATACAATATTTTTAATAATCTTTTGTATTAAACAAAGTTTGTGTACATTGAGCCATCAGAAAACAAAGGTTTCACTATCTCAGTCTGACTCAAAAAATTCTGTATTTCGGAATATTTGGATATGGGATACTCAACCTGTACATGGACAAAAGTATGTGGATACAATTTCTATTTAGTGTATTTACTATTTCCGCTGCACCCACAGATGCATACAATCAACCAAAGGATGCCACCTTTCCAACAAGCCATTTAATAACCTTTCTGCACTTCTACAGTTGCTCATTTAGCAGTGAGTGCTTAAAATATCTAGGAGCAACAGCAGCTCAGCCACAAAGCAGTAGGCAATACATGTTCACAGAACTGGATTGCGGAGTGATGAAATGTAGTTTAAAAAAAAAAAATCTACCCGATTGCAACACTCGCTACTGAGTTCCAGTAGGCAATGTCAGGTCATCAGGAGCCTTACAGATTGGGTTTCCACGCTTGAGCAGCAGCATACAAGAATCAGAGCACCAAGCACAATATCTAATGTCGTCTAGAGTGGTGTAAAAAATGTCTCCATTGGTGCAGTGGAAAAGTGCTGTGTGAGTGATGAATCACGCTTTATGATCTGGCACTCTGATGGATGGGTTTACATACTGTATGCCAGGAGAACTCTTCCTGACGAATGCATGCTGACAACTGTAAAGTTTGTTGTAATAAAAAAAAAATGTTTTGGGTTGTTTTCATGGTTTGGCCTGTTACACCAGCAAAGGGCAGCCCAGTCTGGTATAATCACGGTTTTTGAATGAGATGTTAAAAAAGCACGCATGGTTGTGATGATTTGGATCAGCACTGTCTTCTGGTGCATCATGTTACAACGAAGACATTTTTGGCAAAAAAGATGCCTGACGTCAGCAGAGTCTCACGGGACAAAGCGTTCCAAGAGTGACTGCAGCAAAGATGAGGACACATCTGTATCAGCCAATAATATAATGTAAGTGTTCCCAAACGTATGTACTGACATACCGCAGGTTACTTAAATAAAAAAATATATATTTCTGGATACAAAATCAAACAAAAGATCTGACCGTCATTGAATATATCCCCAAGTGGGAGTATACCATTTAGTAGTGTATACACAGCTAAGGGTAATCCTGAGGGACTCCTCTATACAGAGAGTGTTGTGACTCCCCTGATTCTAAGTTATATATACACATATATATATATATATATATATATATATATGGCCCCCCTCTACTCTGTCCCCTTCCGCCGCTCCAAACCCCAACCCAGGCACACCAAACTAACACGTTTCTTACAAAAATGCTCATGCTCCGCAGAACGCTCCTGAAGGAAATCTCATTCTCTGCCGGACTTCCTCCATTTCAAGTTTATTCTCTACTCCTACAGCTCTGCTCTTTCCCTCGCCAAGCAATCCTTTTTCCAAGTACTCATCTCTTCTCAGTCCTCCTGTCCACGCCGTCTCTTTGAATCTTTCAACACTCTCCTACGCCCCCCTCCCATCCTCCCTCACTGCCACTGACTTTGCCTCCTTCTTCATCTCCAAAATTGAGGATATCCGACACGACATCTCCCCCGTCACCCCTCTGCTACCCCCCTGCCCCCATCATCCCTCCCCTCCATCTATCCCACCCTGTCCTCCTTCCGTCCCACTTCAGACAAGGAAGTCCACTCCCACATCTTAACCTCTCCTTCCCCCTCCACCTGACCCCTGGACCCCCTTCCCTCCTGTCTTCTCCGCTCCCTCTCCCCCACTGCCTGCTCCCACCTTGCTCACCTCTTTAACCTGTCGTTTCTATCGGCATCTTCCCCTCACCATTCAAACATGCTCTGGTCTTACCTATTCTCAAAAAACCCAACCTTGACCATTCATCACCCACTAACTACCGCCCCATCTCTCTTCTCCCTTTCGCCTCCAAACTATTTGAACGACTTGTCTACAGCCATCTCACAAACTACCTCTCTGAGAACTCCATCCTTGATCCACTACAATCTGGCTTTTGCCCATTCCACTCCACTGAGACTGCCCTGGTGAAAGTCACCAATGACCTGCTTTCAGCCAAATCCAGGTGCCACTTCTCTCTGCTCATCCTTCTGGACCTCTCTGCTGCCTTTGACACCATGGATCATCCTCTCCTCCTCCGCACACTCCAAAACGCTGGCCTCTCTAGCTCTGTCCTTGACTGGTTTTATTCTTACCTTACTAACCACTCCTTGCCTGTGTCTGCCTCTGGCACCACCTCACACCCTTCCATCCTTCCTGTTGGTGTACCTCAGGGTTCTGTCCTTGGCCCCCTTCTGTTCTTCCTGTACACCTCTTCCCTGGGTGCGCTTATTAACTCCTTTGGCCTTCAATACCACCTCTATGCTGATGACACACAATTCTACCTCTCCTCTCTTGATCTGTCCCCCTCTGTCCTCTCTCAGGTTTCCAGCTGCCTCTCCGCAATCTCCTCCTGGATAACTGAGCGCTCTCTGAAGCTCAACATGGACAAAACTGAACTCATCATCTTTCCCCCATCCAGAGCAACACACCCTACCAGTATCTCTATCACTGTTGACAACGCCACCATCTACCCCATTCCCCAACTCCGCTGCTTGGGCATCACTCTTGACTCCTTCCTCTCCTTTGCACCCCACATCCAAGCTCTGGCACAATCCTGTTGGTTCCAGCTACACAACATTGCTCATATCAGGCCATTTCTCTCCCAGAGTGCAACTAAACTAATCATCCACTCACTGGTCATCTCACGACTTGACTACTGCAATGTTCTCCTCACTGTCCTCGCTTGCTCCCATCTTGCTCCCCTCCAATCTGTCCTGAACTCCGCAGCTAGGCTAATCTTCCTCTCCCGCCGCTCCACATCTGCCACTCCCCTTCAACAAAATCTACACTTGCTCCCATTCCCCTACAGAATCGTCTTCAAACTCCTAACCCTCACATACAAGGCCATCTCTAATTCCACTGCTCCCTACATCTCCAACCTCCTCTCCCTTCATACTCCCTCCCGCCCCCTACGGTCGACCAATGACCGTCGCCTCTCCACCGCCCTGGTCACTGCTTCCCATGCTCAAGTTCAAGACTATGCCCGTGCTGCACCACATTCAGTGGAACGCACTCCCCCGCTCCATTAGACTCTCCCCAACCTTGCAGAGCTTCAAACGGGCACTAAAAACCCACCTATTCATCAAAGCATGCCCTTCCGATGCATAACCTAGTCCTGAGCCGCTCCTCCATCCCCTTGCCTCATGCCTTGAACATCTCAGCTTTGCTTACATACTGCCATCCGGCTACCTCACGCTTGCTTGCACCTCATGTCATTTGTCTGTCGACTCTTCGCTCTAGATTGTTAGCTCTTCAGAGCAGGGCCCTCTTTCCTCTTGTTATCTAAGCCCTCTTCTCAACACATTTCACTCGCAGCTCTCACCTACTCAGCGACCATCTTTACCCGCTTTTTCTCCTGCTGGTAAAGGCTCATCACCATCTATGGCCACCAGCCCCTTGTAGTACGATGATCACTCCCTCACTACTTACATCTTAGCTGTATTATGTATTGAGAACTGTGGTGCTCTTTGTTACCTGTACTCTATTTTTGTTATTTATTTACTGTAATACTAAGTTTTGTCTCCCTGTACTCTGTACGGCGCTGCGAAACACTTGTGGCGCCTTATAATAAAATGTAATAATAATAATTTTATTTTTATATATATATATATATATATATCTTTACACTATATTGCATTGTTTGAGTTGCATTACATATTTTAGAATCATCCATACAGATGTGTCCTCTTACTTCGTTACTATAGTCACGCTATAAAGCCCTTGAAGTTGCGCCATGCCGTGGCGGGACTCTGTAGCACCGAGCATCTTTTTTTGCAAATTTTTCCTCAAATGTGTCTTAGACGCAAAGTAACATAATCGGACTTACAAGCAGCTTCTGCTGATTAAATTGATATGCAGCATGCCTAAATAAAACACTGTAGCCTAGCATTTTGTATGCAAATACAGTCCTAGTCTCACACAGAATATAGGCAAGCTGTATATAATTTTAATCAACAGAACGGCTTGTGTATCCTATTACCTTTGCGTGTAAGACAGCGCTACCAAGTCGCATGGCACTCACGCATTATTTGTAATGCGACTTTTAGCGCACGGTCAAAGATGTAAGAGGACACATCTATATACCTCTTCATCACCACTCATCATCCTTTTCCTTATATATCTTGTGCTGTGCTGTGTCAATCCCCATACCCTATATCCACAGAATGTTGGACACCTTCAGGTACAGTAGCGCCATAGTTCTATCCCTTGGTCCCTTTATGAGCGCAGTTCATCCATCATTATTCCTAAATCTGAATTAAGCCCTACTGTAAATGCCTTTCTCACACCAATGCTCAATTTTGAAATGTGTCTGTTCTAGACATATTCACAGCTGTGCCATATTCATTTATTTTCTTTGTGATGAGCTTTTCTGTGCTGCAGGGATGTTAAAATGTTTAGCTTCACATCAGCTTTTGCTTATTACCTAACTAGTTTGCAGATTTTCAATTTAATGAGGATTAAAGACGCATCACTGAGCCAGACTGTGATCCTTGTTTCACTTCTTGTTACTGACAAAAAGACTATGGGGGGATATTCAATTGTTTGAAAAGTCGGTTGTGTCTCTGTTTTTTTCCTATTAGGAGAAAACAGACACCCAAATGACTTCAAACAATTGAATACCTATAAATGAGTAAAATTGAAACTTGCAGTATACATTACAAAAGACAAATAACTACTGTACATCATGGAATACAGTGTTTGCATTCCGGAACATTAAGTGAATAAATTGCTATAATTTGTAACATCTATAAAGCATTGTATATTCTTTCCTAACTGAATTAAGAACACTTCCTGGAGTTATTAAACATAAAGAATGTGTGCTTTTTTGTACTGGGGTGTATACTACCCGTAGATGATTTTAATAGGTACTCGGGGTGTAAGTGTGTCTCTGATTGGTACTTATTTGGTTAGGTAGATATGTGTTTTGCGCACCAGGATACAGTATGTGTAACCAAAATTGGTAATAAGTTACACTTTTTTTTTCTACTAAAACACCCCAAAACCATACATATAATACACAAAAAAACACTTTTGTATCATTTTAAGAGTCAAATGCTCATATTTAGTTCTAAAATTATATAAACAATGTGGAATGCTATTTGTTAATGTTGTATTTATCTGTAGTCGGCATTATTAATGTCAACATAGTGGGCATACACAATATGACTGCTGTTTTGGATATTTTAGTAGACTAAAGAGTTTATTACTAGTGTGGCCCATGACTGATGGGTGCATTCATTTTGAACATATCCCCAACTCTGTCTGCTCAAACCTATTCCCAACCTTTCCATTATATAATTCATATTGCAGTTAGGAACGGCATGACAGCCATGGATAACATGGAATGGCCATTAACCACCAATGTTCTGACACCTATGGTAACTACAGTTGCCATCAATGTATGTTTGCCTATAGTTAGCATTGACTGCTGGCATCCGATGTTGGACTGCGGTGATGGTCTGTGCAATCGATGGTTGAACTATCCATGGTATCCTCCTGATGGTTCAAAGCCATCGAGCATTGATAGTTATTGATAAGCATCCCTATTACTGACTACATAATTTTGTGGTGCTTTTATGCATTCTTTCACCAATATATACAGAACCAAAAGACAGCACATTTAGATCTCATGCATTTAGCACGTGGTCACTCTGATCAGAGTGTTCTCTGTTGTAGCATTCGTAGGGATCACATGTAAAAATAGAGAATAGTATATAGTGGAACACTGCAAATATACGATTATTCATTCCCAAACTTGTCTGGATTGTGCTCACACTCAATTAGCTTGATATTAAGTGAATAAAGGTTCCTTTATTCCATGTGGTTGCTCTCAAAATCAATCTGACACTTCCCTCAGGTAATACATGTAAAGATAAAAAGGTAAATAAACAGTAGTGCTACATTATAACCATATGTATCAATCCATTAAACTTGGTTGTAGTGAGGTACATAAATCCATGGCCTGATTATCTGTTCTGCCAATCTGATGTTCACAGAATTTTACGGAGATATAAATCATTTTTGTATTCTCATGTAGTTATGTGGGGATAATAATCCCTTGCACTATACTCAGCAAGAGTTAATACTGACTAGTGCACATTTTAACAAACAAAATCTAATTATCCTTTAAATATAAAGGATCCTTACATTATTAAATGCAATAATGCAGACCTGGCCAAAAGTTAGATTTCAATCTACTGGTAGCTTGCGGTGTATTTGGCGGCAGATCACGACCAACTTAACAAAAAACGAATCTGTGATGGCTTCTGGGGTGCTCCCCACCTCTCCGCTGCTACTAAAGATTACTTTGCCAGGAGTTTAAATCTAGTGACACCTTGTGAAGAAATAAATTCAGGACACAGACAGTTACGCTGTCTTTTAAACACCACAGAGCAGAGTATCACTGAGTGGTCCAGCCCACACACCACCCGTACGCTTGCAGGGACAGATGTGTGCACCCATTGTGGGTGTCCAGGCTGCTGGCTCAATGCTCCCAGTCCCACTACAGTCATTGGGTAGAGCTCTGCTGGACAGCTGGCTTTACCTTCCAGAGGCTGAGATACTAATGCTAAAGAATACATCCAGATAAGAGTGGAGGATCAAGAGCTAAGTATATGACCTGTGGTGAGTGAGGTAGGGACTATTCATATGCACATCCTTTTACAGGTGGGGGGACATCATACATGTTGAGAAAAGGTTTTATACTGTACTTTTTACACAGATCTGGCTGTAAACATGAGATGTAACCAGGGGGTATATTTACCTAGAGGTCAATTGTGTTTGTTTGTGTTTGATGTTAGATCTATTTTAAATAGATTTTAATTGATGTTGGGCTTCCAGGGTTAAAACACACATTTGCAAGCAGTTGATTTATTTTATATTCATTTTTAAATGTTAGTAAATGTGGAAGCCCAACATCAATTAAAATCTGTTTAACATCGTTCTAACATTGAACAAAAACAAACAAAATTGACCTTTAGTAAATATAGCCCCAGGTCTGTCTAGGTACCTTTAGCAAAAAAAAAAAAATTCTGGGATGTATTTTGTGTTTGCAATTAATGACAATTTGGGTGGTATTCAATTCTTTTCACCCTCTTTCACACCTGTTCTGTTTCTGCTGACGGGTGTGCTATAATCATTTCAGCTCGCTACCCCTACAGTAGCGAGGGTGTCCAACCCTTTACGCAGCTAAACCTGATTACTATGGGTGCTTTTTATGCGATAACGAGGATCACTTTAGAAAGGAAATTGGGCGTGATATAGCATTTGAATTCCCCCCTTTATGTCCATATTCTCAGCTGCACAGATTCCTCTGATCTATGAAGCAGTATATATTCTTTATAAAGCACAAATGAGTGTCTCCCACCCTTCTAAAAGTACAACACATGATACGCAGCCACCATCTTTAATGCCAATTGATGCTATTTTTAAGGTGTGCATTATTGTGTTATAATTTAACATGGGCATTATTAATAATAAGGCTATTTTTGACCACCTTACTTACATCTGCTTATGATTAGGAATGAGTACCTAGTACCTACTGTCCTGATATTTCAAAGCTTGTTATTAGGTTGAGCTTCTTGTAAGGAATTGACTTCAGTATGTGCAGCAGGCAACATTACACTAAATTTTTTTGTTAGGTGTACCCTTGAAGTTTTTATGGGGATCTCTTTTTTAATTCATTCAACCAGAGTAGTAAGTGTATACCACACTGGCTCATTAATTAATGGAAATGGGGTCATCTGATTGTGTGCACTGCAGGGGCGTTTCTAAAGAGTGTGTAGGCTCCGTCTGCGCCCCTCCTCTCTAGCCAGCAGCGCTTCGCTCTGGGCACTAAGGTCATAGGGGATCCTATCTCTGTCCCAGAGTCTACAGAGCATGTGCAGATCTCCGGGAAAATTTGCAGCATATTCCCAGTGATTTTTTTTTTTTACCAAGCATACTCAAAACCCCGGGGAAATGGTGCTGCACCATTTTCCCATTTCTGCAGCGCTGCTGCTGTGCCGTAGGACTCCAGAGGTTAGTATTAAAAATAATGGGTGCGGTGTGGGCCACACTGCACCCTTTATAAATATGCCAGTGGTGCACCGCTTATAAGTGTATTTCTTGAATAGATAGCAGTTGTCTTGAAAAGGGATTTTGTTCCAAAACATGTTGACCTGGCCAGCATATTAGAGTGGTGTCTTCATACCAGATACCTCCTGCATCCACCCAGGAGTTAGAGCACAGGGTTGTTCTTACAGCTCACACACATTCTCTGGTACAGAGCACATTGGCGTATTGTGACTGCTTATATGTTAATGCTTTTATTGTTTTAATAAATCTAGGATAGTGCATTCTTAGTGCTCTTTTTTTTCCTGATTTTTACGAGACCTTGTGGAAGTGGAGAATTAAAGTGGTGCAGTTACAACATACAAAATAAGCACTGTGTATGCTTCATTACTTCCAAAACATGTATGGATTAAAAGAAACCAATGCTCACCTGCAAACAAGTTTACTAAATGTGAGTGCATCTGGGACAGACCGACTGAGTATGTGTATATGAGTGCACAGAGTTACACTACTGTATTTGTGTCTCTTTGTTATTTACATGCACTGTCTGTGGGGAGTGTTTGACTGTTCTGGATTATAGCTACACAAAGTAAAGGAACCCTTATTCACTTACAGATAAGTTTGTTAATTGTGAGTGTATTGATACAAATAGTTATACAGTGTTGCACTTTATGTATCTTTTTATCTGCATGCATTACCTGGGGAAAGTGTCCACCACATGATATGGATACCAACCTCATGGAAGGAAAAAACCCTTATTAGCTTATTATCAAGCTACTTGAATGTGAGTGCATTTCAGACAAGTATGGGAACAGATAATCTTAGACTTGCAGTGTGACACTATATACTATTCTCTATTTACATGTGATCCCTGTGAATGTCACTAATTAGAGTGACTGTATATTTTATGTTATGTGCTATTATTCTCAGAGGTGTGGTACTGCTATTATTGAATCAAGCTGATCACTATTCAGTGCAAGGTTGACAAACACATTTTTGTCACACTAGCTAGGTATGTTTGGTCTCCCTGTGATGCACTATTTGTATTAAAGGCAAAGGCTGGGGAATGGGGTAGTGTTTCTGGCAGTTGTATCAGCTAATAGTTACATGCTTTATGTATTAGCCATCTACATTTTTATGGAATACATTTGTTGGAAATTTTTGAATTTGTTTTGAGAGTTGGGCTTTATAATGAACGTTCTGGTAACCAGCAGCTAATAATTAATTGTTAAGCGTCCAGATGGAATATGAGCAGAGTTGTATCCCAGCTGCTTACTGTGCTAGAATCAAGAAATTGTCAATTAATAGTACTGTAAATGGCTGGGAATAAATCCGCCCTGCTAGACTTAGCATAAGGTTACACTGTCATGGGGCAATAAATTCAGTAGCCAGTCAGAGAAAATGTAAATTGCTGAACCGCTAAAGCTTTTCATTCTTTGTCTAATTACTATTGAACCTGGTGAGCTTAACTTTGTTATTACAAGTTATATATTACAGTATTTGTATCCTAGGTGACTGTGCTGTCCGTGGTAATGGAATAATTTACAGTGATAAAGTACATGCTTACGCTGCCATGATTTACTGCTATCATATCTTAGGAAAAGGAAACCTCTTGAGACATTTTTTATTACTGTTATACAGCATAGTTTAAGTGCAGGTAAAATTATCTGGATTTATGTGTGTTTAAAAAAAAAAAAAGTATTTCGTTTTTAGTAGTTCATCTCTTAGTGTTCTAGTGATTCAAATGTATTTTTACAGTTCTAAAAGAAAAGAGAACGACTTAAAAATTATGTAAAAAAATTTAAATATATAATGGTAAACTCACAAAAAAAAACTGTATTTGTCCATCACAAATTTTGTAATTCCGGGTACTGATCGTGAAATATTATATATCATTGATTTATGACAGCATATAAACCAGCACTGGTATAATACAAATGTCCCAGACATTGATGTACATAAATTATGGGATTAATATGGAACAACAGTCCCAACCAGAATTGGTAAATTTCATGTACAGTACATTAGTTTTAATATGCAAAGGGTCTGGAGTAAGAACAGATTCGCAAATGAATAGAAACATAGAATTTGATAGCAGATAATAACTGCTTGGCCCATCTAGTCTGCCCATGTACTGTACACGCACACACTAGGATTAATGAGCAAATTAACGGGAGGCAGTTGATAAACATTTAAAAGAGACAGTCACTAGGTCGACACCATATGGTCGACAGTCTAAAGTCTGACAGTCAACAGGATCAAAAGTGGGGGGGGGGGTTCATGCTTGTACAACTTTTTTTTTTTTTTTTTCATTTACTATCCATGTCACAAACTATTACCTTTAGTAAGCTTGTGCCACAAGCGAAACGGAGCCACTGGGCCCGAAGTGTGGCGAGCAAACGAATTTCAACAATTTTGGAAAAAAATGTTTAAAAACACAAAATGACACAAAAAATATATATTTTTTGTGTCAACCTATTGACCATGTTGGACTTTTAACCCTGTCGGACTTTTGACTGTCGACCATATGGTGTCGACCTAATGACTGTCTATTTCTCTAACGTCCTAAGTGGATGCTGGGGACTCCGTAAGGACCATGGGGATTAGCGGCTCCGCAGGAGACTGGGCACAACTACAAAGAAAGCTTTAGACTACTGGTGTGCACTGGCTCCTCCCACTAAGACCCTCCTCCAGACCTCAGTTAGATTCTTGTGCCCGGCCGAGCTGGATGCACACTAGGGGCTCTCCTGAGCACCTAGAAAGAAAGTATATTTAGGTTTTTTATTTTCAGTGAGATCTGCTGGCAACAGACTCACTGCAGCGAGGGACTAAGGGGAGAAGAAGCGAACCTACCTAACAGGTGGTAGTTTGGGCTTCTTAGGCTACTGGACACCATTAGCTCCAGAGGGATCGACTGCAGGACCCGACCTTGGTGTTCGTTCCCGGAGCCGCGCCGCCGTCCCCCTTACAGAGCCAGAAGCACGAAGAAGGTCCGGAAAATCGGCGGCAGAAGACTTCAGTCTTCACCAAGGTAGCGCACAGCACTGCAGCTGTGCGCCATTGCTCCTCATGTACACCTCACACTTCGGTCACTGATGGGTGCAGGGCGCTGGGGGGGGGGGGGCGCCCTGAGGGCAATAGATAACACCTTGGCTGGCAAAATATACATCATATATAGTCCCAGAGGCTATATAGATGTAAAATTACCCCTGCCAGTATCACAGAAAAAGCGTGAGAAAGTCCGCCGAAAAGGGGGCGGGGCTTCTCCCTCAGCACACTGGCGCCATTTTTCCCTCACAGTTCCGCTGGAAGGAAGCTCCCTGGCTCTCCCCTGCAGTCTGAGAAAACTACAGAAGGGTAAAAAAGAGAGGGGGGGCACTAAATTTAGGCGCAGTATACATACATATATATGTAATATATATAAAAAAGCAGCTATAGGGAAAACACTCATTGATAGTGGGATCCCAGTGTTATATAGCGCTCTGGTGTGTGCTGGCATACTCTCACTCTGTCTCCCCAAAGGGCTTTGTGGGGTCCTGTCCTCTGTCAGAGCATTCCCTGTGTGTTTGCGGTGTGTCGGTACGGCTGTGTCGACATGTTTGATGAGGAGGCTTATGTGGAGGCGGAGCAGATGCCTGTAAATGTGATGTCACCCCCTGCGGGGTCGACACCTGAGTGGATGGTGCTGTGGAAGGAATTACGTGATAGTGTCGACTCCTTACATAAAAGGTTTGACGACATACCTAATATGGGACAGCCGGCTTCTCAGCCTGTGCCTGCCCAGGCGTCTCAAAAACCATCAGGGGCTCTAAAACGCCCGCTACCTCAGATGGTTGACACAGATGTCGACACGGATACTGACTCCAGTGTCGACGACGAAGAGACTAATGTAACTTCCAGTAGGGCCACACGTTACATGATTGAGGCAATCAGAAATGTGCAACACATTTTTCATGTTACCCCCGGTACCACAAAAAAGGGTATAATGTTTGGAGAGAAAAAACTACCAGTAGCTTTTCCTCCATCTGAAGAGTTAAATGAAGTGTGTGAAGAAGCGTGGGCTTCCCCTGATAAAAAGATGGTAATTTCTAAGAGGTTACTAATGGCGTACCCTTTCCCGCCAGAGGATAGGTCACGCTGGGAAACATCCCCTAGGGTGGATAAAGCGCTCACACGCTTGTCGAAGAAGGTGGCACTACCGTCTCCGGATACGGCCGCCCTGAAGGAATCTGCTGATAGAAAGCAGGAGGCTATCCTGAAATCTATATATACACACACAGGTGTGATACTGAGACCGGCTATAGCTTCAGCCTGGATGTGCAGCGCTGCTGCTGCGTGGTCAGATTCCCTGTCAGAAAATATAGATACCCTAGACAGGGACACTATTTTGCTGAACGTAGAGCATATAAAAGACGCACTTTTATACATGAGGGATGCACAGAGGGATATTTGCCGGCTGGCATCCATAATTAGTGCAATGTCCATTTCTGCCAGGAGAGGGTTATGGACTCGGCAGTGGACAGGTGATGCAGATTCCAAACGACACATGGAAGTTCTGCCTTATAAGGGTGAGGAATTGTTCGGGGATGGTCTCTCGGACCTCGTTTCCACAGCAACAGCTGGGAAGTCTACATTTTTGCCCCATGTTCCCTCACAACCAAAGAAAGCACCGTATTATCAGGTACAGTCCTTTCGGCCCAATAGGGGCAAGCGGGTTAAAGGCGCGTCCTTTCTGCCCAGAGGCAGAGGTAGAGGGAAAAAGCTGCAGCATACAGCCAGTTCCCAGGAGCAAAAGTCCTCCCCCGCTTCCTCTAAGTCCACAGCATGACGCTGGGGCTCCACAGGCAGAGCCAGGTACGGTGGGGGCCCGTCTCAAGCATTTCAGCAAGCAGTGCGCTCGCTCACGGGTGGATCCCTGGATCCTTCAAATAGTATCTCAGGGGTACAAACTGGAATTCGAGACGTCTCCCCCCCGCCGTTTCCTCAAATCTGCCTTGCCAACCACTCCCTCAGGCAGGGAGGCAGTGTTACAGGCAATTCAAAAGCTGTATTCACAACAAGTGATAGTAAAGGTGCCCCTACTTCAACAAGGAAGGGGTTACTATTCCACAATGTTTGTGGTACCGAAACCGGACGGTTCGGTGAGACCCATTTTAAATTTGAAATCCTTGAACACATATATCAAAAAATTCAAGTTCAAGATGGAATCGCTCAGGGCGGTTATTGCGAGCCTGGACGAGGGAGTTTACATGGTATCGCTGGACATCAAGGATGCTTACCTACATGTCCCCATTTACCATCCTCACCAGGAGTACCTCAGGTTTGTGGTACAAGATTGTCATTACCAATTCCAGACGTTGCCGTTCGGTCTCTCCACGGCTCCGAGGGTCTTTACCAAGGTAATGGCGGAAATGATGATACTCCTTCGAAGGAAGGGAGTTTTAATTATCCCGTACTTGGACGATCTCCTGATAAAGGCGAGGTCCAGAGAACAGTTATTGGTAGGGGTAGCACTATCTCGGGAAGTGCTGCAACAGCACGGCTGGATTCTAAACATTCCAAAGTCACAGCTGGTCCCTACGACACGCCTGCTGTTCCTAGGGATAGTTCTTGACACAGAACAGAGAAAAGTGTTTCTCCCGGAGGAGAAGGCCAAGGAGCTGTCATCTCTAGTCAGAGGCCTCCTAAAACCAAAACAGGTGTCGGTGCATCACTGCACGCGGAAAAATGGTAGCTTCCTACGAAGCGATTCCATTCGGCAGGTTTCATGCAAGAACCTTTCAGTGGGACCTGTTGGACAAGTGGTCCGGATCGCATCTTCAGATGCATCGTCTGATAACTCTGTCTCCAAGGACAAGGGTGTCTCTGCTGTGGTGGCTGCAGAGTGCTCATCTTCAAGAGGGCCGCAGATTCGGCATACATGACTGGGTCCTGGTGACCACGGATGCCAGCTTTCGAGGCTGGGGAGCAGTCACACAGGGAAGAAACTTCCAAGGACTATGGTCAAGTCAGGAGACTTCCCTGCACATAAATATTCTGGAACTAAGGGCCATTTACAATGCCCTAAGTCAGGCAAAACCCCTGCTTCAAAACCAGCCGGTACTGATCCAGTCAGACAACATCACGGCAGTCGCCCATGTAAATCGACAGGACGGCACGAGAAGCAGGACGGCGATGGCAGAAGCCACAAGGATTCTCAGATGGGCGGAAAATCACGTGTTAGCACTGTCAGCAGTGTTCATTCCGGGAGTGGACAACTGGGAAGCAGACATCCTCAGCAGGCACGACCTCCACCCGGGAGAGTGGGGACTTCATCCAGAAGTCTTTCAAATGATTGTAAACCAGTGGGAAAAACCACAGGTGGACATGATGGCGTCCCGCCTAAACAAAAAGCTAGAAAAATATTGCGCCAGGTCAAGAGACCCGCAGGCGATAGCTGTGGACGCTCTGGTAACACCGTGGGTGTACCGATCGGTTTATGTGTTCCCTCCTCTTCCTCTCATACCAAAGGTACTGAGGATAATAAGGAGAAGAGGAGTAAGAACTATACTCATTGTTCCGGATTGGCCAAGAAGAGCGTGGTATCCGGAACTTCAAGAAATGATGTCAGAGGACCCATGGCCTCTACCGCTCAGACAGGACCTGCTGCAGCAGGGGCCCTGTCTGTTACAAGACTTACCGCGGCTGCGTTTGACGGCATGGCGGTTGAACACCGGATCCTGAAGGAAAAGGGCATTCCGGAGGAAGTCATTCCTACGCTGATAAAAGCTAGGAAAGAAGTAACCGCGAACCATTATCACCGCATATGGCGAAAATATGTTGCGTGGTGTGAGGCCAGGAAGGCCCCAACGGAAGAATTTCAGCTGGGCCGGTTCCTGCACTTCCTACAGTCAGGGGTGACTATGGGCCTAAAATTGGGTTCCATTAAGGTCCAGATTTCAGCTTTATCGATTTTCTTCCAGAGAGAATTGGCTTCACTACCTGAAGTTCAGACTTTTGTTAAGGGAGTGCTGCATATTCAGCCCCTTTTGTGCCTCCAGTGGCACCGTGGGATCTCAACGTGGTGTTGGATTTCCTAAAGTCACATTGGTTTGAGCCACTGAAAACCGTGGATTTAAAATATCTCACGTGGAAAGTGGTCATGTTGTTGGCCTTGGCTTCGGCCAGGCGTGTTTCAGAATTGGCGGCTTTGTCATGTAAAAGCCCTTATTTGATTTTCCATATGGATAGGGCAGAATTGAGGACTCGTCCCCAGTTTCTCCCCAAAGTGGTATCAGCTTTTCATCTGAACCAACCTATCGTGGTGCCTGCGGCTACAAATGACTTGGAGGTTTCCAAGTTGTTGGATGTGGTCAGGGCCCTAAAAATTTATGTTTCCAGGACAGCTGGAGTCAGAAAGACTGACTCGCTCTTTATCCTGTATGCGCCCAACAAGTTGGGTGCACCTCCTTCTAAGCAGACTATTGCTCGCTGGATCTGTAGTACGATTCAGCTTGCACATTCTGCAGCTGGACTGCCGCATCCTAAATCAGTAAAAGCCCATTCCACGAGGAAAGTGGGCTCTTCTTCGGCGGCTGCCCGAGGGGTCTCGGCTCTTCAACTTTGCCGAGCTGCTACTTGGTCAGGGGCAAACACGTTTGCTAAATTCTACAAATTTGATACCCTGGCTGAGGAGGACCTTGAGTTCTCTCATTCGGTGCTGCAGAGTCATCCGCACTCTCCCGCCCGTTTGGGAGCTTTGGTATAATCCCCATGGTCCTTACGGAGTCCCCAGCATCCACTTAGGACGTTAGAGAAAATAAGAATTTACTCACCGGTAATTCTATTTCTCATAATCCGTAGTGGATGCTGGGCGCCCATCCCAAGTGCGGATTGTCTGCAATACTTGTATGTAGTTATTGCTTAACTAAAGGGTTATTGTTGAGCTATCTGTTGAGAGGCTCAGTTGTTCTCATGCTGTTAACTGGGTATTGTATCACGAGTTATACGGTGTGATTGGTGTGGCTGGTATGAGTCTTACCCGGGATTCAAAATCCTTCCTAATTGTGTCAGCTCTTCCGGGCACAGTATCCTAACTGAGGTCTGGAGGAGGGTCTTAGTGGGAGGAGCCAGTGCACACCAGTAGTCTAAAGCTTTCTTTGTAGTTGTGCCCAGTCTCCTGCGGAGCCGCTAATCCCCATGGTCCTTACGGAGTCCCCAGCATCCACTACGGACTATGAGAAATAGAATTACCGGTGAGTAAATTCTTATTTTTTTAAATGTCTAACTTTTATACCACATCCCCAATTAACCTACAATATATTTTTGGATTGTGGGAAGAAATCGGAGTACCTGAGGAAACCCATGGAAGTACGAGGAGAATATACAAACTCCACACAGTTAAGGCCATGGTGGGAATCAAACTCAGGACGTCAGTACTGAGAGGCAGTAATGCTACCCATTACACTATCCACACTGCCCAATAACTGAATGGTGTGTTCAGCCTCCATAGATTAATGGGACTGATGAAGAGTTTGTTGGCCATAGTTGCTCTTTCACTTCATGTACAGAACTTAGTGCAATATTTGCCCATATGCAGACTTGCATAAATCTCTCAGGTGCAACCATCTCCTATCCATACATTTAGGGTCTGATTCAGAGGTGGACGCACATGTCACCTTCACTTTGTCATCGTATGCTGTGACAATGTGCAAATGCCACAGGAGGTGCCTTGTGTAAAAATATGGCGATTGTGGGCTTTTCTGATCTGCTTCCTGCATCTGAAGATGCAGCATCTGATCAACATTGCGACCATCGGTCAGAGAATTTGGACCTCTGAGTAACTCTGAGGTTCATCAGGATGTGTCTGCTGCTGGGGACTGTAAAACTACTTTCTAGGATGCAGCCACTGGCTTCCGCACACACAGAAAATGGTGCCAACATACACCTTTTTCCTGGAAAGCTTCCCAACATCTCCCCTGAATGCCTGCAGCCTGTCAATCAGGCTGCGGTTAATGGCACTCCGAACGGAGCGGCAGCACCATCACGAGACAATGTGCACTGTGGCAATTGTGCAGTCCTAAGAGCATCGGTCAATTGCTACCAAATTGGGACTGTGTCCGGGGCTGAATGGTAGTCGTAGTCATCACTGCACATTTACACCAGTCTGTACTTAATGCCTATGCTTACGTTCAACCCAGCATTGCCCGCAAATCCTTTGTCACGCCCTCTCTGAACTTTGATTATGCGAGAACACCTCATTACAGCCCAGTTCTGTCCCTTCAGGTGCAAGTGAAGATGGTGTTGAAATGCACATGACTTTTCAACGCCTGTGAACATACCCTTGGTTTTGGAGCATGCACAGGGCAAACCATGCAAGATATGTTCTAGAGACAGGCATACCTTTCTGTTATCTGGTTAGAACCTATCCATTTTTTATTGTGTTGTTTTCAGATCTACTTTCTTTTGCATAAATATATTTCTCTGACGTCCTAAGTGGATGCTGGGACTCCGTAAGGACCATGGGGAATAGCGGCTCCGCAGGAGACTGGGCACAACTAAAAGAAAACTTTAGGTCTACCTGGTGTGCACTGGCTCCTCCCTCCAGGACCCTCCTCCAGACCTCAGTTAGAATCTTGTGCCCGGCTGAGCTGGATGCACACTAGGGGCTCTCCTGAGCTCCTAGAAAAGAAAGTATATTTTAGGTTTTTTTATTTTCAGTGACATCTGCTGGCAACAGACTCACTGCTACGAGGGACTAAGGGGAGAAGAAGCGAACCTACCTGCTTGCAGCTAGCTTGGGCTTCTTAGGCTACTGGTCACCATTAGCTCCAGAGGGATCGAACACAGGGCCCGACCTCGATCGTCCGGTCCCGGAACCGCGCCGCCGTCCCCCTTACAGAGCCAGAAGCAAGAAGATGGTCCTGAAAATCGGCGGCAGAAGACTTCGGTCTTCAACAAGGTAGCGCACAGCACTGCAGCTGTGCGCCATTGCTCCTCATGCACACCTCACACTCCGGTCACTGATGGGTGCAGGGCGCTGGGGGGGGGGGCGCCCTGAGCAGCAATATTAACACCTTGGCTGGCAAAAAAAATCACAACATATAGTCCTAGAGGCTATATATGTGAAAAATACCCCTGCCAGAGATCCATGAAAAAGCGGGAGAAGTCCGCCGAAAAAGGGGCGGGGCTATCTCCCTCAGCACACTGGCGCCATTTTTCCCTCACAGCTCCGCTGGAAGAATCGCTCCCAGGCTCTCCTCTGCAGTTTCAAGACTACAAAGGGTAAAAAAAGAGAGGGGGGGCACTAAATTTAGGCGCAGCAGTATATATATAAGCAGCTATAAGGGAAAATCACTCAGTTATAGTGTTCATCCCTGTGTTATATAGCGCTCTGGTGTGTGCTGGCATACTCTCTCTCTGTCTCCCCAAAGGGCTTTGTGGGGTCCTGTCCTCTGTCAGAGCATTCCCTGTGTGTGTGCGGTGTGTCGGTACGGCTGTGTCGACATGTTTGATGAGGAGGCTTATGTGGAGGCGGAACAGATGCCGATAAATGTGATGTCACCCCCTGCGGGGCCGACACCTGAGTGGATGGACTTGTGGAAGGAATTACGTGAAAGTGTCAACTCCTTACATAAAAGGTTTGACGACATACCAAATATGGGACAGCCGGCTTCTCAGCCTGTGCCTGCCCAGGCGTCTCAAAAGCCATCAGGGGCTCTAAAACGCCCGCTACCTCAGATGGCAGACACAGATGTCGACACGGATACTGACTCCAGTGTCGACGACGATGAGACTAATGTAACTTCCAATAGGGCCACACGTTACATGATTGAGGCAATGAAAAATGTGTTGCACATTTCTGATGTTACCCTAGGAACCACAAAAAAGGATATTATGTTTGGAGAGAAAAAACTACCAGTAGTTTTTCCCCCATCTGAGGAATTAAATGAAGTGTGTGAAGAAGCGTGGGCTTCCCCCGATAAGAAACTGGTCATTTCTAAAAGGTTACTAATGACGTACCCTTTCCCGCCAGAGGATAGGTCACGTTGGGAAACATCCCCTAGGGTGGATAAAGCGCTCACACGCTTGTCAAAGAAGGTGGCACTACCGTCTCCGGATACGGCCGCCTTAAAGGAGCCTGCTGATAGGAAGCAGGAGGCTATCCTGAAGTCTGTATATACACACACACAGGTATTATACTGAGACCAGCTATTGCTTCAGCATGGATGTGCAGTGCTGCAGCTGCGTGGTCAGATTCCCTGTCGGAAAATATTGATACCCTAGACAGGGACACTATATTGCTAACCGTAGAGCATATTAAAGACGCAGTCTTATACATGAGAGATGCACAGAGGGATATTTGCCGGCTGGCATCTAAAATAAGTGCAATGTCCATTTCTGCCAGGAGAGGGTTATGGACTCGGCAGTGGACAGGTGATGCAGATTCTAAAAGGCACATGGAAGTTTTGCCTTATAAGGGTGAGGAGTTGTTCGGGGATGGTCTCTCGGACCTCGTTTCCACAGCAACAGCTGGGAAGTCAGCATTTTTACCCCATGTTCCCTCACAGCCAAAGAAAGCACCGTATTATCAGGTACAGTCCTTTCGGCCCCATAAGGGCAAGTGGGTTAAAGGCGCGTCCTTTCTGCCCAGAGGTAGAGGAAAAAAGCTGCAGCATACAGCAAGTTCCCAGGAGCAAAAGTCCTCCCCCGCTTCCTCCAAGTCCGCCGCATGACGCTGGGGCTCCACAGGCGGAGTGGGTGGGGTCCCGTCTCAAAAACTTCAGCAATCAGTGGGCTCGCTCACGGGTGGATCCCTGGATCCTTCAAGTAGTATCTCAGGGGTACAAGCTGGAATTCGAGACATCTCCCCCCCGCCGTTTCCTCAAATCTGCCTTGCCTACAACTCCCTCAGGCAGGGAGGCAGTGTTAGAGGCAATACACAAGCTGTATTCCCAGCAGGTGATAGTCAAGGTGCCCCTCCTTCAACAAGGACGGGGTTACTATTCCACAATGTTTGTGGTACCGAAACCGGACGGTTCGGTGAGACCCATTTTAAATTTGAAATCCTTGAACACATATATAAAAAAATTAAAGTTCAAGATGGAATCGCTCAGGGCGGTTATTGCAAGCCTGGACGAGGGGGATTACATGGTATCACTGGACATCAAGGATGCTTACCTGCATGTCCCCATTTACCATCCTCACCAGGAGTAACTCAGATTTGTGGTACAGGATTGTCATTACCAATTCCAGACGTTGCCGTTTGGTCTGTCCACGGCACCGAGGGTATTTACCAAGGTAATGGCCGAAATGATGATACTCCTTCGAAAAAAGGGAGTTTTAATTATCCCGTACTTGGACGATCTCCTGATAAAGGCGAGGTCCAGGGAGCAGTTGTTGGTCGGGGTAGCACTATCTCGGGAGGTGCTACAACAGCACGGTTGGATTCAAAATATTCCAAAGTCACAGCTGGTCCCTACGACACGTCTACTGTTCCTGGGGATGGTTCTGGACACAGAACAGAAAAAAGTGTTTCTCCCGGAGGAGAAGGCCAAGGAGCTGTCATCTCTAGTCAGAGGCCTCCTAAAACCAAAACAGGTGTCGGTGCATCACTGCACGCGAGTCCTGGGAAAAATGGTAGCTTCCTACGAAGCAATTCCATTCGGCAGGTTCCATGCAAGGACTTTTCAGTGGGACCTGTTGGACAAGTGGTCCGGATCGCATCTTCAGATGCATCGGCTGATAACCCTGTCTCCAAGGACCAGGGTGTCTCTGCTGTGGTGGCTGCAAAGTGCTCATCTTCAAGAGGGCCGCAGATTCGGCATACAGGACTGGGTCCTGGTGAGCCAGCCTTCGAGGCTGGGGGGCAGTCACACAGGGAAGAAACTTCCAAGGACTATGGTCAAGTCAGGAGACTTCCCTACACATAAATATTCTGGAACTGAGGGCCATTTACAATGCCCTAAGTCAGGCAAAACCCCTGCTTCAAAACCAGCCAGTACTGATCCAGTCAGACAACATCACGGCAGTCGCCCATGTAAACCGACAGGGCGGCACAAGAAGCAGGACGGCGATGGCAGAAGCCACAAGGATTCTCAGATGGGCGGAAAATCACGTGTTAGCACTGTCAGCAGTGTTCATTCCGGGAGTGGACAACTGGGAAGCAGACTTCCTCAGCAGGCACGACCTCCACCCGGGAGAGTGGGCACTTCATCCAGAAGTCTTCCAACTGATTGTAAACCGTTGGGAAAGGCCACAGGTGGACATGATGGCGTCCCGCCTGAACAAAAAGCTAGAAAGATATTGCGCCAGGTCAAGAGACCCTCAGGCGATAGCTGTGGACGCTCTAGTGACACCGTGGGTGTACCGGTCGGTTTATGTGTTCCCTCCTCTTCCTCTCATACCCAAGGTACTGAGGATAATAAGGAGAAGAGGAGTAAGAACTATACTCATTGTTCCGGATTGGCCAAGAAGAGCTTGGTACCCGGAACTTCAAGAAATGATCTCAGAGGACCCATGGCCTCTGCCGCTCAGACAGGACCTGCTGCAGCAGGGGCCCTGTCTGTTCCAAGACTTACCGCGGCTGCGTTTGACGGCATGGCGGTTGAACACCGGATCCTGAAGGAAAAGGGCATTCTGGAGGAAGTCATTCCTACGCTGATTAAAGCTAGGAAAGAAGTGACCGCAAACCATTATCACCGCATTTGGCGAAAATATGTTGCGTGGTGTGAGGCCAGGAAGGCCCCAACGGAGGAATTTCAGCTGGGCCGTTTTCTGCACTTCCTACAGTCAGGGGTGACTATGGGCCTAAAATTGGGTTCCATTAAGGTCCAGATTTCGGCTCTATCGATTTTCTTCCAGAGATAACTGGCTTCACTACCTGAAGTTCAGACTTTTGTTAAGGGAGTGCTGCATATTCAGCCCCCTTTTGTGCCTCCAGTGGCACCTTGGGATCACAACGTGGTGTTGGATTTCCTAAAGTCACATTGGTTTGAGCCACTTAAAACCGTGGAATTAAAATATCTCACGTGGAAAGTGGTCATGCTGTTGGCCTTGGCTTCGGCCAGGCGTGTGTCAGAATTGGCGGCTTTGTCATGTAAAAGCCCTTATCTGATTTTCCATATGGATAGGGCAGAATTGAGGACTTGTCCCCAGTTTCTCTCTAAGGTGGTATTTGCCTTTCATTTGAACCAACCTATCGTGGTGCCTGCGGCTACTAAAGACTAGGAGGCTTCCAAGTTGTTGGACGTAGTCAGGGCCCTGAGAATTTATGTTTCCAGGACAGCTAGTGTCAGGAAAACTGACTCGTTGTTTATCCTGTATGCACCCAACAAGCTGGGTGCTCCTGCTTCAAAGCAGACTATTGCTCGCTGGATCTGTAGTACGATTCAGCTTGCACATTCTGCGGCTGGACTGCCGCATCCTAAATCAGTGAAAGCCCATTCCACGAGGAAGGTGGGCTCTTCTTGGGCGGCTGCCCGAGGGGTCTCGGCTCTACAACTTTGCAGAGCAGCTACTTGGTCGGGGTCAAACACATTTGCTAAATTCTACAAGTTTGACACCCTGGCTGAGGAGGACCTAGAGTTTGCCCATTCGGTGCTGCAGAGTCATCCGCACTCTCCCGCCCGTTTGGGAGCTTTGGTATAATCCCCATGGTCCTTACGGAGTCCCAGCATCCACTTAGGACGTCAGAGAAAATAAGATTTTACTCACCGGTAAATCTATTTCTCGTAGTCCGTAGTGGATGCTGGGCGCCCATCCCAAGTGCGGATTGTCTGCAATACTTGTATATAGTTATTGTTTAACTAAAGGGTTATTGTTGAGCCATCTGTTGAGAGGCTCAGTTGTTGTTCATACTGTTAACTGGGTACAGTATCACGAGTTATACAGTGTGATTGGTGTGGCTGGTATGAGTCTTACCCGGATTTCAAAATCCTTCCTTATTGTGTCAGCTCTTCCGGGCACAGTATCCTAACTGAGGTCTGGAGGAGGGTCATGGAGGGAGGAGCCAGTGCACACCAGGTAGACCTAAAGTTTTCTTTTAGTTGTGCCCAGTCTCCTGCGGAGCCGCTATTCCCCATGGTCCTTACGGAGTCCCAGCATCCACTACGGACTACGAGAAATAGATTTACCGGTGAGTAAAATCTTATTTTTTTTATAAACTTGTGCTAATTAATCCTCCTTTTTATGGGGAATATGTTTTAGTAGACTGTTACATTTGTGGTTTTACGCTATTATATATACCTTTCTTCCCTTTTTTGTTTTGATCAAAGATCTGTCTTTGAATAGACAAATATATTTTGAAGGGAAGTCACTCCACACATTTGTATATATTTTGTATAATTAGTTTTCAGTATTTCTTTCACTGTGCCCAACGCTGTCCTGTATGCAGTCATTTGTAATTATGCATTTACATAATGCATGACATCACTGTCCAATTTCGCTAGCGGCCGGGAGGGGAAACACTAGGCGATGTCACTCACGGTGCACATCGCCTGGTGTGTACACACCTTAAGATACTAGTGTGCCAAAATGTAGTGCTTCATTTGTCATTTTTATTTCTCATGCCTCTATAGACACTGCTTCACATTGCTGTTATTGTTTATTTCTAGTCACTCGAAGGTGAGACTTCCTCATGCCTGTCACAGGGGTATAGAACAGTATACTGTATTGCCATTATAAATAAAACAGGCAACTTTGTCATTGGAAGACACTTATATTATTGTGCTATTGTAGCTGCATGTGCAAAGCTTTTTTTTCCTTGAGATAATTGCTGTAACATACGTTTGTTAAAAGCTATGATCAGCCATTTTCTAACAGGAAGATTTATATGGGTCACTGCATAGGATAATTTTAGCTTTTTCTCCAGATTGCTAATGACTTGCCCGAGAAGATGGTTAATAATGCTGATTAATTACTGTGGTTAAATGCAGTACCGACATAATGTTATTTCTGTTTTTGGACACTGAACACGGTACAAAAAATAGAATTATGAGTATCTTTATTTATAATGTGCCGACATATTACGCTGCACTATACGATGAATGTATCACACACATAACGTACAGTGACGTAACGGAGAAGGGAAAGATGACTCTTCTCAACTCCGAATAAAAATAAAAACCAACGTATCTGTGTGATGTTAATATCAAGAAGAATCTTTTTTTTTTTTTGTTTTTTTGCTCACAGTCCTGCTTTAATATGAAAGCTATGCATAAATAAAAACTGTACCCTTTCTCTCTACATCCAAGTTCAATCCATTACAGTAATGACCATCTAGTGTGCAGAGACCTGTGCAATTCTGAGATTTTACATGCCATGGTTCTTTGTTATTTTCAGAGCTTCAGGCACTTTTATCTATACGTCTTCAGTGATGTTTTTTATTTCCATGTGAGAGTACATTAATTTTCATCCTTCTTTGCACAGGTGACAAGAGACTTAAAACAATATGACAATAAAATAATAGAGTGCAAGTTTGAGAACAATTGTTGGGTCTTCATGCGGCAAAGAGTTGATAAGAGCTTTCCAAACTCCTATGAAACGGCATTGGGTGAGTATAACTTCTCTTTAATTAGAGCATTTTACCGTAATGATTACTCTTATGTTCCATAGCTTGTGTTTAACAGCAGACTACCATCAACGTCCTTTTTATACAGACCAGTGCACTATCTTAATGACAAACCTTTTAATAATATCTTGTAATTTTCATGTGTAAACCTATATACACTTTGAAATGTGTAAATACATTGGAAAAAAACTGTAGTATAGTAGTTCTAACTCAGATTTAATAACTAGTTACAATTGTGCAAACAAACTCAAGAGTGACTCCTCAGTGGGATATCCAATTAGCCATGTAATTTACTGCGGCTCATTGATTTTCGCCGGGGGCTATCCTATTAGCCCCAAGAGCCGGCGCTTATCGGGGATTGAGTTAGCCTGTCTCAGGCAGGGGAAGCCAAATCCCTGATACAGTAAGTGACTATTTTTTCCACTTTTCGCGGACCCTATGTATTTTCGTGAGAAAAGCATTTTTTTTCCGCAAGTTGTAATTGGATACCAGTGATAAAATTGTAAAAAAAATCTGTATTATCACGGTTATTTGGATACCATCCTTAATGTGCATTGAAAATCAAAGAAACTGGTACTTTATTGCATTCTATATCTGAAATAGCTTTTGGCTAGCCACTGTGATGCATGCATCATGTGGAAGCACTTTGTAGTTTGGTAATACTGTTTTTTTTTTTGTCTGGCAGCACGTCTGGGGGACACTGGACCATGGGATTGCAGGTTGAGGCTGGAGTTGCTTAAAATAAACTATAGCTTTAAAAGGAAGCTACTCTCTGCAACCCCATAATGCCATTCTTCTTTAGGTGCCTATGGAGTAGGGCAAGTTTTGGATGACTGCTATGCAGCCATTGTTGTAGATTAATTATTTTGGTTTTATTTGTCATTTTATGTTTCTTTTTAGTGGTGTGCCTATGCACAGTGTGAGTGCAGCAGCTGCAGGGAGCTGTGTTCGGCCTGTCCGGTTGTAACCGCAGTGGGAGGGGGTTGCTGCGACAGGGACCCACCAAAGCTCTCCATTGAGACCCATTACAGGGAGTGTGCCCGCCTCAGGCATCCCGATCATAGGAGCATACCTAATGCTTTCCCCACGTGGGGATGAAGTAGCACGTGGAAAGAAGAGTGCAGCCACGAAACGGGGGCAGAGCCTAGTGCCATTGGTCCCCCCCTACATATATGCTGCATAGGACTCTGAGAATGGAAAATGAAATTCCTGCTCTCTTCTGGATCCTGCAGGCTGTGATCTTCAACTGGTGCAAGTCTTACTTCAGCTCCTTTCCTCTGCAGCTGTTTTACTCTCAGGAAGGCTAAGTATCTTTTATTAACTCTGATTGCCTCTGCTGGTCTGGGGAATTGTGTAGTTGCTCAGTGACCCGTGTATTCATTTCCTGAATCTGGGAATTTATTCTGTCTGCATTCGCTATACATAGTGGAAACGCATGGGGACTATGACTCTCAAAGCCAAACCCGTCAAAGCAAAAAGCGTTATCATGGCTTTGTTTTTTACTTATGCCCAGTGTAATGTTAAATTATCATGTGGACAGGTGGACTCTGGAGAGTTGTGCGCGGGTTGTCAGTCGAGGTCTAGTGTCATGCAGGCATCAGGGGGCACCACATATGCCCTTGTAAAGTCAGAGTTGGAACAGGCTCTGGGTCGGTCGGTCTCTGGTTTAGTGAACCTTGTAGCTTTTCAGCGAGAGGATCAGGCATGGACAGCTGCTGCGCCTGTTTCCTCAAAGTATGTTTGAGTCGCCGCTTCCTCAGCAGAAACATGTTTCTCCCAGGGGAGTGGTCTCTCAATCCAGAGGTCTACCAACAGTTAGTTTGGACGTGGGGCCTTCTGCAGGTGGATCTCATGGCCTCTTGACACAACTTCAAGGTTCCACAGTTTTGTGTGAGATTTTGGGACCCACTGGCTTTCCAAGTGGATGCCATGATGGTTCCATGAGATTTTCATCTAGTATATCTGTTTCCACTAACCCTAATGTTGCCTCAGGTACTCAAGCACGTCAAAGACCAAGGAATGACAGTAATCCTAATGGCTCAACACTGGTCATGCAGGTTTTGGTATGCCGACTCTCTCAAAATGTCGGTAGGTCCCCGGTGGAGTCTTCCACTTCAACCAGATCTGCTGGAACAAGGTCCATTTCTACACGAAGACCTTCAGTTGAATTTAACTTGGTTAACTTGGCTTTTGTGACTGAGCTTTTGAAAGCTGAAGGGTTTTTCTCCTTCAGTTGTCCATACAATGTTGCAAGCTCGGAAACTAGTTTTCGACACTCAGTTACCACAGAGAATAGTTCATACCTCCAAGTTTTGCCTTTCATGTTTCTTGGCCTCCCTTCAGGAGAGGTTTGAAGTCTGGTTTAAGGCTTTGTTCTTTGAGTACAGATTTTTTTTTTAAGTTTTTGATTTTAACAATAAGAAATGGAGTACAGATTTTGGTCCTGTCAGTTTATTTCCAATGGCTGTTCCTCCAGAGGTTCTAAACTTTTTAACTGGGCATGCTGCATATTCACCGTTTTGTCTGTCGGTGGCACCATTGGATTTTAATGTGGTCTTATCAGCTCTCAAACAGGCTTCATTTGAGCCTTTAGATTCAATGTACCTTCAGTTTGTTACTTCGAAGCTGGTCTTCCTTATAGCTATTGCCTCAGCTTGGCATATTTCCCAGTTGGGTGCTTTGTCTTGCAAGCTGCCTTTACTTGTCATGCATGATGGTAGAGAATCTGAAAAGTGGTTCCCTGTGTCTTATGTGATTAGATATGATCTGGCTCTGCTAGACGTAGTCCGAGCTCTTGGGCCAGACTTCTGTCTACCGCACAGATTCTCTCCTTGCTTTTTACGATGCATATAAACACCTATTCTAGTACATTGCGACCGACACCAGACTGGGTGTCAGCATATTCCACTAGGTCAGTGGCAACCACCTGGGCTTCGGAAAAACAGCTCTGTCATGCAGCCACCTGTTCCTCTGTCCACATGTTTGACTTTTTTTGCTGTTTCCATGTTCTTTGCCCACTTTGGGCGTACAGTTCTCCAGTCAGGCAGCCTGAGATTTCCCTCCGTGAGGGGCGGCTGTTGAACGTTCCATGGTCCAATGTCCGCCAGCCTTAGTGCCGGAGAAAAGTGGATTTTGTTGTCCCATTTGAATCCTTTTCTCTTAAGCAGGCTGGGGGACACTGCGTTTCATTGGGACCCTCAAAGCTGCAGTACTTTTCACCAGATTTGTGCCTAAAGACAATCCTGCCTTGGAGGTCTACAGACAATTCCTTTGACTTCATGCTTAGTTTGTGCTCAGACATGCACTGTCAAGTGTGGGACCTTATATAGACAGGTGTCTGCCTTTCCAAATCATGTCCAATCAACTGAATTTACCGCAAGTGGACTCCAATTAAGCTGTAGGAACATCTCAAGGATGATCAGTGGAAATAGGATGCACCTGAGCTCAATTTTGAGCTTCATGGCAAAGGCTGTGAATACTTAAGTACATGTGATTTCTTAGTTTTTTTTTTTTTTTTTAAATAAATTTGCAAAAATCAAAAAAAATAAAATAATGTATTCCATTTTGGAATAAGACTGTAACATAACGAAATGTGAAGTGCTGTGAATACTTTCCGGGTGCACTGTATATCCTGTGTATAATTGCGGCTGTATCTGCATCCGAAATGCCACATTACAGTGCTTTCCAGGAAAACAATGTAGCTTAGCATTTTGTATGCAAATACAGTTGCAGCCGCACACACTGAAGCTGCTTGTGTGTCCTATTACATTACTTTGCGACTAAGACACATTTTTTGCAGGAAAAAAGCAGAAAAAGATGCTCTGTTCTACCGAGTCACACAGTACTCACAGTGAATCCAGAAAGTATTCACAGCGCTTCACTTTTTCCACATTTTGTTATGTTACAGCCTTATTCCAAAATGGAATAAATTAATTTCCCCTTAAAATTCTACACACAAAACCCCATAACGACAACGTCAAAACAGTTTTTTTGAGATTTTGCTAATTTATCAAAAATAAAAAACTAAGAAATTGCATGTACATAAGTATTCACAGCCTTTGCTCAATACTTTGCACCTTTGGCAGCAATTACAGCCTCAAGTCTTTTTGAATATGATGCCACAAGCTTGGCACACCTATCTTTGGACAGTTGTGCCCATTCCTCTTTGCAGCATCTCTCAAGCTCCATCAGGTTGGATGGGAAGCGTTGGTGCACAGCAATTTTCGGATCTCTCCAATCGGATTCAAGTCTGCGCTCTGGCTGGGCTACTCAAGGACATTCATAGAGATGTCCTGAAGCCACTCCTTTGATACCTTGGCTCTGTGCTTAGGGTCGTTGTCCTGCTGAAAGATGAACCGTCGCCCCAGTGTGAGGTCAAGAGCGCTCTGGAGCAGGTTTTCATCCAGGATGTCTCTGTACATTGCTGCATTCATCTTTCCCTCTATCCTGACTAGTCTCCCAGTTCCTGCCGCTGAAAAACATCCCCACAGCATGATGCTGCCACCACCATGCTTCACTGTATGGATGGTATTGGCCTGGCAATGAACAGTGCCTGGTTTCCTCCAAACATGATGCCTGGCATTTACGACAAAGAGTTCAATCTTTGTCTCATCAGACCAGAGAATTTTTTGAGAGTACTTGAGGTGCATTTTGGCAAACTCCAGGCGGGCTGCCATGTGATTTTTACTAAGGAGTGGCTTCCGTCTGGCCACTCTAACATACAGGCCTGATTGGTGGATTGCTACAGAGATGGTTGTCCTTCTGGTTCGCTTCTCTCCACAGAAGAATACTGTAGCTCTGATGGAGCTCTGAAAAAGTGACCATCGGGTTCTTGGTCACCTCCCTGACTAGGGCCCTTCTCCCCCAATCGTTAAGTTTAGACGGCCGGCCAGCTCTAGGAAGAGTCCTGGTGGTTACGAACTTCTTCCATCTACGGATGATGGAAGTTACTGTGCTCATTGGGACCTGCAAAGCAGCGATGTTTTTCTGTATCCTTCCCCAGATTTGTGCCTAGAGATAATCCTGTCTCGGAGGTCTACAGACAATTCATGCTTGGTTTGTGCTCAGACATGCACTGTCAAGTGTGAAAAAATAGATAGTTCAGCGCATCCCTAGCTTATTCTTATTTATATTAAAATCATCATAAGAGATTCTAAAATGGTCTAAATAGAAAGGTTATAACAAACAGATTCGAAGAGTCTGATATAAAAGGGTATATGTATTTTATTTGTGAATAAAGACAAAAGATAATAAAATTATTTTTGTAAAAGTAGATACCGGTACAGAGACTTCAGGACGTATAACACATATACAATACAAGACATACAAACAATTTATTAAGGACATTGAGCCATTAAGTGGCAAGTGCAACTCCAGCCCATTAAATCACACCATTCCTAGAGGGGTAAACCGCTTCTCAGTGTACCCACAGGACTTTTTGTGTTTTTTTGTTTGTATGTCTTCTATTTAGACCATTTTAGAATCTCTTATGATGATTTTAATATAAATAAGAATAAGCTAGGGATGCGCTGAACTATCTCTTTTTTCACAATTGTACTCTCTCCAGAGTAGGTGTTTTGTGGTACACCTACCAATAGTATATCAGCAGCAACCAGCCTAATAAATTTGTGAGGCATAAATTAGCGCAGTTCTTTTTCGAACCATATCTAATGCACTGTCAAGTGTGGGACCTTATATAGACAGGTGTGTGCCTTTCCAAATCATGTCCAATCAACTGAATTTACCACAGGTGGACTTCAATTAAGCTGTAGGAACATCCCAAGGATGATCAGTGGAAACAGGATGTACCGGAGCTCAATTTTGATCTTCATGGCAAAGGCTGTGAATACTTATGTACATGTGATTCCTTAGTTTTTTTATTTTGAATACATGTGCAAAAATCTCAAAAAAAACTTTTTTCATGTTGCCATTATGGGGTATTGTATGTAGAATTTTGAGGGTAAAAATAAATTAATTCCATTTTGGAATAAGGCTGTAACATAACAAAATGTGAAAATAGTGAAGCGCTGTGATTACTTTCCGGATGCACTGTATGTGTAACGAGACTTGTAGCGCACGGAGCAAAGATATGAGAGGACACATCTGTAGTGGCATTATGCGGTTGTAAGGGTAGGAGCAGTGGCGTAAGTACGTCCCAGTTGCCCGGAGGCATGCTAAATGTTGGTGCCCCCCTACATATACACACACATACCATATGTAACTATCCGGCACTCAGGGTGAACAGTAGTAGCGTGCTCAGGTACCTTTCCCAATAGTAATATACATACACATACAAAGTGGACGCACTGCATGTCAGTTATTACAATAAAACAGATACCAGCATACCTTTATAGTACACCTCCAGTGCTCCCTCACCCGCCAGCGGGTCTCGATGGAGATGCTTTGGCGCAGCGGTGTGCCGATATATATAAAAAAAACACACAAACACCTCATTCACTTAAAAACACTCACGCCTCTTTCACTTAAACACACACGCCGCTTTCACTTAAACACACACATGCCTTTCACTTAAAAACACACACATGCCTCTCACTTACACATGGCTCTTTCACTCACACATACACACCTCCTTCACTTAAAAACACACACACACACACACCGCTTTCACTTAAACACACACATGCCTCTCACTTACACACACACACACGCCTCTCACACACACATTCAGAAACTGACACCCCTCCATATATTTGTAAGGTAGCGTGTACCCAGACCAGGTGTGTGCTCTGTACATAGTCCTGTAGAAATGCTGAAATGCCCCTTTAATCCTTGCCTCTCACACACATGCCTCTCACTTACACACACACACACGCCTCACACACACATGCCTCTCACATACACATGCCTCACACACACATGCCTCTCACTTACACACACAAACATGCCTCTCACTTACACACACACACACGCCTCTCACTTACACACACACACACACACACATGCCTCTTTTACTTGAACACACAACTTTCTTTAAACACACACACCTCACTTAAAAACATGCACACAGAAAAACACAGTGCTTCCAACATTTATTAAAGCTTGAGGCAAGTGCTGCCAGTGCCTACCTTCGGCTATCATCAGCCTGATGGAGGAGCAGAGAGCTTCCCTCGGCTTGCTTAACTGAAAGGGCCCGGGAGGAGCCGCGCTCTGGAGCTCCCCCTAGCTGCAGCAGGTGCCAGCTCTCTGTATATACAGGAGGCAGCTTCCGTGTCACTGACACAGCTCCTCCGTCTGTAAGAATCATTAAAAAAAATTTTAGCAACGGCAGTGGCGGAACTAGAGAATGGTGGGCCCAGGTGCAACAATATGCATTGGGCCCCCCTCCCATATTATACATAGGTGAAGCGCATCACCCAGAAAATTGAGTGTTGTCTCACTGAGAAGGGTGTCGCCATACAATAGTACTCTAAAGTCACGTTGCGCCACACAGTAGAGATCCTTATACATGGTACATCACACAGTAGTGATCCTTGTACACGGTACATCACACAGTAGAAGCCTTATACATGTTATGTCACACAGTAGAGAGCATTATACACGTTACGCCACACAGTAGAGAGCATTATACACGTTACGTCACACAGTAGAGAGCCTTATACACGTTACGCCACACAGTAGAGATCCTTATACATGTTACGTCACACAGTAGAGAGCCTTATACATGTTACGTCACACAATAGAGAGCCTTATACACATTACGTCACACAGTTGAGAGCCTTATACACGTTACGCCAGTGTCTACCTGATGTGCACACCAACATTAACTACGAGGAATGTGAGCTAGATAGAAACAGATGTAGCCAGCCTCATTTTTGCCGTGATGCGTTGGTATGGGCGTACGCATTGCGACAAGCTTCAGTGAACGCTGTGCTGCGCGAAGTTGCAGCCGACGTTCTCTCTATAGCGCATGCACATTTCATAGACATGGGAACACTAGTCGTGAGTGTGGCTACATCTGTAGATATGGATATACAGTATACTGTATATACACACATAGTAAACACACACACAGCAAAATACATATACACACACACATCCATAGCAAAAACGTACAAACACACACACACTACTAAACACACATAGCAAAACACAAACACACACCCATAGCAAAAAAATACAGTATACATACACCAATAGCAAAATACATACACACCCCCAAAGCAAAACCACACACACCCATAGCAAAACACATACACCCATAGCAAAACACACACAGCAAAATACATACACACACAGCCAGCATTTGCATGTGTGTACAACATACTTTGCACCTCCTGGCTCCTGTAAGGCTCCTCACTGCGGCTGGGCCGATGTCTCCCAGTCCTCACTCTCCACACACACTGCTGCCGTGACTGTCCCTCCTCCCTCCCCCTTCTCCCAGCATTCAGCGGTGGCAGAGACCAGGAGTATGGAGTAAGAAGCAGCAGCGCGGTGCCGAGATTAAGGGTGATGAGCTGGCGCTGTGCGCTCACGTCCGGCGGCTTCCTCCTGTGTTAAGGCCTGCAGCACAGCGACGGCAGCGTGTAATGAGTCAGTGTGACTCAATACACTGCTGCCGGCTGTGGGCCCCGCAAGTTCCGCCGCTGAGCAGCGGCGATCAGGCAGCGGGAAACAGTGGAGGAAATGTACCCCCTGCAGGCCAGGAGCCCGGCGGCAGCCGACTCCACTGCCTCCCACAGTTCCGCCCCTGGGTAGGAGCTTGCTTCTAAAGCTACAGATTAGTTTAAGTGCCAACTCCAGCCCCAAACTGCAATCCCTTGGTCCAGTGTCCAGCCTGCTTAAGAGAAAAGGATTCAAGAGTAATTGACCAAAACTCCTCTTTTTCTTTTTTTCTTATTTGGTGTTTGATATTGTGCCCGTACTTTAACTGGAATAGAAATAGTGATGGATTTATTTGAAATGCATTTATGTTTAGGCATGACTGTGACAATTCCAAATTCAGCTTTCAAGTTCATGTATATAAAGAATATGACAAGAGGAATGGCCCCTTACTAACTGGCATTTAATTCTGTACTGGTCTTGTGTTTTTGAAGCAAATGTAGATCAAACAAATGCATACAAAAATAAAACCCATTCAATCTTCTGTATGCATAACCACTTCCGTTCCTACTTACATTTGTGTTGGGCATTTTTGTGTACACTGTTTATGTCATTGCATTGTGTTCACAGTAAATCTATTAAACTCTATAGGACCACATGTACAAACCCATTATGGATTAACTGACATGGGCTCTTATTCTGTTTTTCTAGCAAACCAAAAAAGCACACTAATGGACAAAACCATGTTGCACTGAGAGAGTTAGATTTGGGTGGGGTGTGTTCAAAATGAAATCTAAATTGGCGTGTAAAAATAAAGCAGCCAGTATTTACCCTGCACAGAAACAAATAGAACGCACCCAAATCGAACTCTCTCTGCACATGTTACATCTGCCCCAGCTACAGTACAACATGGTTTTGCCTATTAGCACGCTTTTTTGGTTTGCTAACAAACCTGAATAACCCCCATTGTACTGAATTTTTCCCATACCATCATGCTGTATAGATGTGTCCACTCACATTTAGCATCCCTGCATGTTAAACAGACCTTCTAGTCCTGCCGTGGCGTGACTCTGTAGCGCAGAGTGTGTTTATGTGCACTTTTTCCATTAAAATGCATCTTATTCACAGCTTATGCTGATTCAAATAATACACGGCATGCCTCTATCCTGTGTTCGACCGTTGCTGTATCTGCATACAAAATTATATGTTAGTGTTTTCCTAGAAAACACTCTAATGTACCATTTTGTGTGTAGATACAGCCGCAGACACACAGAATATAGGCGTGCTGCATAACATTTTAATCAGCAGAATCTGCTGTTGTGTACTATTCACAGAGCGATGAGAATAAGTCGTCGTTTTCAGCAGAAAAAAAGACACAGAACGCTAACAGAGTTGCACAGGACCTGTCCGCTCACTCATGTCAGCAATCTCCCGCTACATAGCATATTAAGGCAAGATGTAGGAGGACACATCTGTATATGTACACAGTCCATTGAAATTCTTAGTCTATTAAAGTAAATGAACCAGTGACATCACTGCAGCTCCCTAACATTATTTATTAGGTGTTTGCCACATCAATAGAAATTTCATTACTCCTAAATGATGTGACATCAGTAAAAATGTTCTCTTGGGCTTCCCTTAAAGTCAGCCAATAACATCATGGCTAGAATGGAAAACCCCCTAGTGATTGATTTAGGGAAAAAAGCACTTGATTTAGCTGGAAGATGAGGCATCAAGTGGAGCAGCTGACATCATCCTTTGTAGTTTGCATTTTTTCTGTTTCCCTTATTCCAATGGATTCCAAGATGATTTTCGCATGGACTACAGGATGAGCCCTCTTATTATAAACAAAAAAAAACATTTTTTTATGGCTTTCAAGAATTCCTTTGGATTACAAATAAAGTATTTCCAGTGGTTACATGAAATAATTCTCAGTGGATTCCAGAGAGATATCCCTTTTGGAAAAATTTTCATTTTCTTTTTTTTTTATTAAATTAACAAGGTTTTAGGGAGTTTTTTATTTCAATACATGTTTATTTAGTAATCATGTCTGTGTTTTTCTTTACATCTGAAAGCTAATTTATTTAATGGAGTGAGGTGGCTTCATCATTCATCATTACTACAGTCTCCCTGACTGTGTATCAGGAAGAGTCCAAACATTTGCAAGTACAAATGTATGTTGACGCTGCAAATTTCCATATTAATGGAGAGACCCATCTCAGACTGTTTTCACCCTTGTTCCCTTTAGTGGGAACCATCTTAGACACTATGGGGTGGTGTTTAGTTCTTGTGCTCATCAAAACATTTAGACAGTTAGGAGCTTGCGGCAAAGTTTTCTTGCTTATTGTGTTGTGTTTCTCAAATAAATGTGAAAGCAGGCATTCTGGAAACTCTTTGAATTGTGTGCGTCATTGAAAAGAATGGAAAAAGCATGCAGAAATGCATTTAGTGCATTCCAGTCACCTTATAACTCATTTTAATTGCAAGTACTGTAGAGCTTTTCTGCAATTTTCCCTTGCGATTCTTTAATGCCAAAGGTGGTGCTAGATCTTTTTAATCTTGTTTTAGTTTTGTTTCTACTAGGTATAGTCATTGTCAATAATGTGTATAAATATGTGAGTTTCCCCATTATTTTGCATTGTAGTGAAGCCATTGTTATATGTTATATATTGTAATTAGGTATTCTACTTGCTGCTGTGTTAAGCTACCATCTGAATCACTGATGGATGAGTACCAGAAAGCATACATAAGCAGACTTAAAGGTCATAAATTCCCAGAGAACTACTCTACTTAAATAAAATGTATTTGTAAATGAAGCTATGCTAGTCACATTTGTAAATTTATATGTAAAACATTATCAACAATCTTAAAAAAAATAGCATCAAGAAGTATATTTATATATGTTACATATATATTTTTATTTTATTTTTTAAACACTTTTTATTGGGTGGATCACAAAGTTGTTACAAAAGAAACAAAACATATCAGGCAAAATAGGTAGGCAAAGTACAGATGTAACTGCAATAACTTGTAACATCAGCAGATTGGATACAGTTTTGGAATTTAATGTTACATATATATTAATGCACATTTATTTCTACAGCTGTGTGTAATAGCATCCAGCATCCTGTAACCAAGGAAATACTATTTGAATTCATCGATAGATGCACAGCAGCTATTCAGGGGCAGATTCGGAAAAACTTGTTGGATCCTGATGCAGAACTTATGCCGCCACCTCCACCAAAAGTTCCACGAGTTGTTGACTGAAAAATAGATTTCTATGAAGCAGAAAGACATCATCTCAAAGGGGGAAATCCAAAAATTATGTTCACATGTTACATTTCTGCAATAAGAACCTTTCCACATAAAAGCTACTTTTTGCACATTGACATATGACATTGTAACGATCTTAAAAGTACAAAGGTTACTTCATCCTCAAATGTACAGCAGAGACTGAGTGCATCTACAGGAATGCTACGTGACCAGCCATTGAAAGCATTGCATTAGAGACTTTGAAAACTTTATTTTTGCAAGATTCACTAGCGAGAACTTTCAGCTCAAGGAAAATACCTTTTGCTTTTCCTTACCGGTTTTTCCATGGATTCAAGAGTTGCTTTTTTTCCCACCTTTTCTTTAAGAACTTTATTTTTATTTTGTTTAATTGACCAGTGTCTGTTAAGGATTTAATTTAATATGCTTTTCTTAAGAATTCCTTATATGAACAAAAAAATCTGCTTTAAATATTGTTTAACTTGTATAGGATAATAATAAAAAAAAAAACCTGTCCAGTTTTGCCCATTTCAATTCGTGCTTCATATTTTGAGATTAAAAAAGTGGAACTTTAATTTGTTTTGCGTATTTTCTGTGATTATGTACAGACACCTGTTTAGCGCACCACATACTTTGTTACTTGGCATTGTCATAACACTTATCCTAAGTACCTAGTACAGTATAAGCTGCCAAAGATGCAAAACTGAGGAAAGAGCAGTAAAGTTGATGAAAAAGGTATACAATCCGTTTAAGACTGCAAAAGACATATCCCCAATACAAGTGACCTAAGCAATTTATGGATATAGTTCATCTACGACTTTATGACAAAACTAAGCCTAAGGGGTCTATTTACTAAGCCTTGGATGGAGATAAAGTACCAGCCAACCAGCTCCTAACTGCCGTGTCACAGGCTGGGTTTGAAAAATGACAGGAGCTGGTTGGTGGGTATTTTATCTCCGTCCACTTTATCTCCATTCAAGGCTTAGTAAATAGACCCCTAAGTACCTACTGTAGTACACGACTTACTAACGAAGATGCAAAATTAAGAAAATATACATCACGGGATTGTGCTAATCATATTGTGCTATATGGCGCAAAAGAGATAGATCTATAAAGACCCCTTGGTATTGGTATTTCTCGCCATTCAATGTAAAAGAATAACTTGCTTTATTTGTCATAAAATGGCTATTCAGACATGTACAGTATATAAGTGTAGTTGGGCAAAACACTCAGGTGGATTTCTACTAAACCTAACTTTATCATGCATCAGCCTCTGCAAAAGTGAACTCACTGAATGCACATTTACAGTATACAGATGGAGCCATGTTTATCTTGGCTTCTCTGCTGCGACTAGGCACACCATGGTTTACTAGCATAAGCCCTTCGTCTATTGTTCTCAGCTGCAATACAATACAGAGAGAACAATACATCAGGGGATTAAGTCATTACAGCAGAGGATTAAGGCCCTCATACCGAGTTCGCTCGCTAGCTGCTTTTAGCAGCATTGCACACGCTAGGCCGCCGCCCTCTGGGAGTGTATTTTAGTTTAGCAGAATAGCGAATGAAAGATTAGCAGAATTGCTACTAAATAATTCCTTGCAGTTTCTGAGTAGCTCCAGACCTACTCCTAGATTGCGATCAGCTCGGTCCGTTTAGTTCCTGGTTTGACGTCACAAACACGCCCTGCGTTCTGTCAGCCACTTCCCCGTTTCTCCAGACACTCCCGCGTTTTTCCCTGACACGCCTGCGTTTTTTAGCACACTCCCGGAAAATGGTCAGTTACCACCCAGAAACGCCCCTTTCCTGTCAATCACTCACCGATCAGCCGTGCGACTGAAAAGCACCGCACGAACACCAGCAAATCTACTAAGTTTTGTGTAAAATAACTTAGCGCATGCGCTCTGTGTACCATGCGCATTTAGCAACAAATCGCAGCATAGCGAAAATCGGCAACGAGCGAACAACTCGGAATGACCACCTAAATCCGACTGCCTTGGCTCAGTTAATCCTATTAAAGGCGAAGATAAAGATGGCTCTATCTGTATATAGTTCACCAATTTCTCTGATGGCTACTCTAGGGAATAACATACAGTATTCTATTAACTATTGCCAATATTGCATTGTAGACCAAACTTCTATGCCTGGCTGTGCAAAAGCAAGCATACATACCTAATAGTTGTAATACTGATACTACTATTAAAGTAGTGTTTGAGTTGGAACTTTTAATGTGTTTTATAATTGTATCTATGTGTTGTATGTAAACCAGAAGCAACAATTTATTTTCTGTACCGTATAGAGTTGGATCTTGATCCAGAGGCACCAACAGGCTAAAGCTTTGACTGTTCCCAGGATGCATTGCATGGCCTCTATAACCCCACCTCCGGACACTGGAGCTCAGTTTGTAAATTGGTGCCTGCATAGCAGGTCACTTAACAGGGAGGGGGGGCTGCGCTAGACAGCCCTGAAAAGAGCTTTTTAGAAGACTTCAAGGGCTGCAGGACATTCTATGTCATTATGACATGCTGTGCTGTGGCTCCATCACCTCCCCAGCAGCGCTGCATACTCCCACAGCCGGTTCCCGGGTACTTGCAGCGGAGGCGCACCGGTCCACAGGCACACCACTGCTGACGCTCTCCAGGATCACGTGGCTGCACATCAGGGAGGAGGTACATCGCGTTCCAGTCGCGGTCCCAGGAGATGGACCGCGCCGCTGGCGTGGGCACTGTACTGCACAGGGATCCCACTATATCCACCAGGGGAGGGAGCACAGGTCGGATTTAAAAAATCCATTTTACATAGTACCCGGTGGTGAGGACCAGCATAGGTGCTAAGGCTCTGACCTGTAGCTCCTTCCCCAGTTCCGGGCGCCATCTACTGCTGGTGTTCCCACCCTGGGGCTGCATTTCACTCTCCCTCACTCCCTGGCTGAGATTTAGGCGCCATCTTCTACATGTAGATGCGTCTGGTCTCCGGGACTGCAGGGCTAAGTCTCCTTATGTAAATCCACCTGCTTGCTCAGCGCTGTGATTATACAGTCACTTAAGTATTCTACATGTCATTTTAAGACAGTGTTAGTTAAGAACAAGTGTCTCTCTACCGGAATATATAGTACAAGTATTCTGATATATCCATCCAGTCTATGACTGTGCATTGTTATGTAGTTATGTATGTATGTATGTGTGTGTATGTATATATATATATATATATATATATACACGCTGGACGGTAAGGCACTCCTAAAGCTGAATCTTCAAACGCCGGTGCCCCCGTATAGCAAAAGCAGTATATTCAAAGGAGGACGTGGCACTCACGGCAAGATGCAAATAGTCAAACACTCATGTGTCGTTAGCAACGTTTCAGTGGACACCCCACTGTCGTCAGGCTTTATTAACATTAAAATTACTAAAACATACCTTTATAGACACCCGCGTGAACTTCCCAAGCAGGTTCGGACCCGAACTTCCGGTCAGGAGCTGCGGAAATGATGTAACAGTGCCATCGCACTGAGTGAAAGAAACCCATCACCATGGATACCAAGTAGTAACATAAAAGCTGCTCAATTGTTACATCAAAACATATCACAGTCATCTACCTTTCGTATAAATACATAGTAGCAACTGATTCAATAATAACAGTACACTTCAGAATAATAATCACGCTCATGTCCATAACTAAAATAATCATCCTATTGCTGATATCAACCTCACAGAAAACATGCATATGAAAACTGTTCATTTAAACCTTTTGGAAAATTTACATCTAATTTGGCTATCCACCTAGCTTCTACCTGCAGCAATTTAGCAGTCCGATTCCCTCCCCTGATACTCGCAGGGACATGATCTATCATCCTATAGCGGATACTGCTATTTGGATATTTGAGAGCTGCAAAGTGCCTGGCTACAGGCTGATCACTACTCCCAGAGGCAGATGTATTAAGCCTGGAGAAGTAATAAAGCAGTGATAAGTTGAAGGTGATAACGCACCAGCCAATGAGCTCCTAACTGTCATTTTTCAAACCCGTAATGATTGGCTGGTGCGTTATCACCTTCCACTTATCACTGCTGTATCATTTCTCCAGGCTTAATACATCTGCCCCCCAGTCTCTAAAGCATTTCTGATGGCTGATCGATGACATGTCATTCTTTCTTTGAACTTACGTTCAGACTTGCCAATATAACTAAGCCCACATTGACACAATATTTGGTAAATTGTGTGGGTAGAATTACAGGTCAAGCGATGTTTTATCATGATTTTTTTACCTGTATATGGGTGATTGAATGAGTCACCAGCCAATAAATACTGGCAGGTGACGCATGTACATTTGAAACATCCCTTTTTGCTATTCATGTGTGACAAAAAATGTGTGCTAGGTGCTGCAGTTTCAGAATACATCCCCGAGACATCCGTTTTCACCAGATAATCTCTGAGATTCTTGCCCCTAGAATAACAGGGCATCACTCTGGAGCCAGAAAGATGTAACTGTTTGTCGGTCTCTATAAGTGGCCAGTGTTTCCTCGCAATACTGGCAATAGTATCAGACTTGGTATTAAATTTATTTACCCACGGAAATCTCATCTGTTGTTCATCAGAATGATTCCTTTTCTTTAAAAGAGAAGACCTATCCATGGCCATGACTTTAATTTTGGCTGAATTAAGTACATTTTGTGAATATCCTCTCAACAACAGTTTACTAATCACTCCATCAATTTGACGGGAAGCTGACTCACTGTTACTATTAATTCTCCTTATATGAATCATTTGAGAGTACGGAAGTCCTCTCTTGAGAGACAAGGGATGACAACTCTGTGCATGCAACAATTGACTGCGATCAGTCGGTTTGATATGGACTGAGGTAGTCAAATGATTGTTCTGAATGGCCACCTGCACATCAAGGAAATTAATTGTCTCCTGATTCATCGTATACGTGAACTTAATAGTGCTCGTACTCACATTGTAATGTTCCAAAATCTCAATGAGATCTTTGCAGTCGCCTTTCCATAAAATTAATAAATCATCAATATAGCGATTAAATAAGATGGTTTCAGATCTAAAAGTATCATTACAATAAAATAAATCATCTTCTACTGTGAACATGACAATATTTGCGTACGTGGGAGATACCGCCGACCCCATCGCACACCCTTGAATCTGCAGAAAAAATTGTTTACCATACAAAAAGAAATTGTTGGTTAACACCAACTCTAATAGTAACAGAATTACATTGAGATTTTGGAACATTACAATGTGAGTACGAGCACTATTAATTTCACGTATACGATGAATCAGGAGACAATTAATTTCCTTGATGTGCAGGTGGCCATTCAGAACAATCATTTGACTACCTCAGTCCATATCAAACCGACTGATCGCAGTCAATTGTTGCATGCACAGAGTTGTCATCCCTTGTCTCTCAAGAGAGGACTTCCGTACTCTCAAATGATTCATATAAGGAGAATTAATAGTAACAGTGAGTCAGCTTCCCGTCAAATTGATGGAGTGATTAGTAAACTGTTGTTGAGAGGATATTCACAAAATGTACTTAATTCAGCCAAAATTAAAGTCATGGCCATGGATAGGTCTTCTCTTTTAAAGAAAAGGAATCATTCTGATGAACAACAGATGAGATTTCCGTGGGTAACTAAATTTAATACCAAGTCTGATACTATTGCCAGTATTGCGAGGAAACACTGGCCACTTATAGAGACCGACAAACAGTTACATCTTTCTGGCTCCAGAGTGATGCCCTGTTATTCTAGGGGCAAGAATCTCAGAGATTATCTGGTGAAAACGGATGTCTCGGGGATGTATTCTGAAACTGCAGCACCTAGCACACATTTTTTGTCACACATGAATAGCAAAAAGGGATGTTTCAAATGTACATGCGTCACCTGCCAGTATTTATTGGCTGGTGACTCATTCAATCACCCATATACAGGTAAAAAAATCATGATAAAACATCGCTTGACCTGTAATTCTACAGACACAATTTACCAAATATTGTGTCCATGTGGGCTTAGTTATATTGGCAAGTCTGAACGTAAGTTCAAAGAAAGAATGACATGTCATCGATCAGCCATCAGAAATGCTTTAGAGACTGGGGGGCAGATGTATTAAGCCTGGAGAAATGATACAGCAGTGATAAGTGGAAGGTGATAACGCACCAGCCAATCATTACGGGTTTGAAAAATGACAGTTAGGAGCTCATTGGCTGGTGCGTTATCACCTTCAACTTATCACTGCTTTATTACTTCTCCAGGCTTAATACATCTGCCTCTGGGAGTAGTGATCAGCCTGTAGCCAGGCACTTTGCAGCTCTCAAATATCCAAATAGCAGTATCCGCTATAGGATGATAGATCATGTCCCTGCGAGTATCAGGGGAGGGAATCGGACTGCTAAATTGCTGCAGGTAGAAGCTAGGTGGATAGCCAAATTAGATGTAATTTTTCCAAAAGGTTTAAATGAACAGTTTTCATATGCATGTTTTCTGTGAGGTTGATATCAGCAATAGGATGATTATTTTAGTTATGGACATGAGCGTGATTATTATTCTGAAGTGTACTGTTATTATTGAATCAGTTGCTACTATGTATTTATACGAAAGGTAGATGACTGTGATATGTTTTGATGTAACAATTGAGCAGCTTTTATGTTACTACTTGGTATCCATGGTGATGGGTTTCTTTCACTCAGTGCGATGGCACTGTTACATCATTTCCGCAGCTCCTGACCGGAAGTTCGGGTCCGGACCTGCTTGGGAAGTTCACGCGGGTGTCTATAAAGGTTTGTTTTAGAAATTTTAATGTTAATAAAGCCTGACGACAGTGGGGTGTCCACTAAAACGTTGCTAACGACACATGAGTGTTTGACTATTTGTATCTTGCCGTGAGTGCCACGTCCTCCTTTGAATATATACTGTATATATATATATATATATATATATATATATATATATATATATATATATACACATATCTATTTACTAGTCCAGTGCAGTTTTATTGTGTGTTAAAATTATTTCTGCATTGTAATGCCATTGTGACTGTGCCTGCATCTGCTGTATGGATTTCACTCTCTGTGCATCCCAGCTATAGCTTTCACTGTATTCTGTACCATAGGAGGCTAGGTGTGTCAGGGTCTCATATATAGTGCTACACAGTATATACTGTGTAGTGTGTTTTACTGTGTATTTCAGTCACCTCATACTGCTTTCATTTTCTGTGTCCTGTATTTACTGTCACATAAATCGGGGTTATTTGCATGTATTGTATTTGTCTGGCTTTATTGTACTATTGTGCTCTACGGCTACATTCACACTAATCTGCCACATAGGGTGGGAAATCTGCGGACGCTTCTTCATCATGCAGTGCTTGCACCAAGGATTTACCTGAGAGGGAAGTTGTACCTGATGGTTTGTGTACTGGGTGCCATACATCTCCAAGTCAGCCCGCAGCTCCTGTTGCCAATGAGAAGCCAACTTGGGCAGCTTTCTCAAGTATGCTGAATACGTTTTTGACACGTCTTGTGGGGCCTCCTGTGCCATTGCAGCCACATATGGTCCCTGTAGTTAATCCGCCCTGGGCGGACACAATTAAATCAATCTTTGGTGAGACAAAAGTCTACCATACGTCTCTCTGGGGTCAAGGGGTCATCTAAGCAGTGCGCTTCCTCCTCACAATCCACTAATAATTCAGATAATTCTGATGAGGGTAGGGAATACACTGATACAGTTGCTTCTGACAAGGAACCTACAACTCAGGTTGATGTTCCTGACCTAGTGGAGACTATTAAGCTGATTCTACAAATTTATGATGAGGTAGATCCCACTACTGCGTCTAAGAAACCTGATAAATTCAAACTTCAGAAGGTTGCTAAAGTGGTCTTTCCACATTCTGACCATTTAATTGACATATGTCAGGAAACCTGGTTGTCTCCAGGAAATAAATTTTCCCTGTCTAAGAAGATTCTTGCTCGTTATCCTATCCCTGCAGAGTTGAGTAACAAGTGGGAAAATCCACCGCCGGTGGACTCTCATTTCGCCCGTCTTGTGGTGTCATCAACTCTGCCTGTCACCAATGTCTCCACTAAAGGAACCGACGGATAAGCGTGTGGAGGGATGCCTGAAGTCTATTTACTCCCTTACCGGTGCAGTACATAGACCCACTATAGCAGCATCCTGGGCCGCAAAAGGAATTGAAGCATGGGTTCAGGCATTAGAGGAAGAGCTTATATGGGTCAAAGAAGTGATATCACACGGCGCTACTATAAAAATATATATGTATGAGTTGCTTACACATAAGCAAGAAATAGCTTTTAACTTTTAAAATTCCAATATCTGAAATTCAAAGAGAGAAAACACACAATTGTGCAATATGATGAGGCTGTCACAACTGGAGACCGTGACTGGGAGCCTCAGTTGTAGGGGCTGACGGGTACTTGAATTTAGGAGGAGCTATGTGACTCCTGGACAAGCGTAATGACAGCAGCAATGAATGCCCGAGGGCGTGACCACGACAACTGGGAATGCCTTAAGTGCTTTTATTAAATAAAAAGTCAAATAACGTGCAAAAGAATAATAGAAAGTCACAAGTGATAATTAGGTGCACAATTGGTAAAGACCAGTAACCTGGAATATGGAGGAAAGTTCTGTAAACAATAAATGAAGCTGGGGTTCGCTGGAAGATGAGAAATGAAGCTGGGGTTCGTAGGTAAATGAGGAAAGAAGCTGGAGTGCGCTGGTAACTGAGGAATGAAGGATGATTACTGAAAAGCCAAAGTTCAAACACAGGAATCAGAGTAGACTGTAGAGGGTTAATCACTGAAGAGTCAGGTTACACTGCAGAGTGTAATCACCAGGGAAGTCGGGCTGAACTGCAGAATGGAATTGCAGGAGAAAGTCTGTAGTGAAGCTTGCAGGCTGGAATCACTGATGACAATGAAAGCACTGACGATTTCCTGGTTCAGGCTCAATCCCTTTATACCCTTAGGTATGCAGGGATTGGATGAGCAATTAGGCAGACTTCAGCGGAGCTATGGATTGGAGGACAGGATCATGTGACTAGAACTAAGATGGCTGCGCCCATACCGGCCAGTGGAGGGAAACCTTGTTTGTAACACCACATGGAGATTCCTCTGTAATGGCGGCGGTGAACACAGAGAACGCCGACTTGCGTCTCAGACCTCCAGCGAGGATGGCCGCGGCCGCAGTAGATGAGGAGTGCCACATAACCTGTAATGCATTTGAGAATACACAGACGATGCCCGAGGCCCCGCCGGCTGGTGACGCCATGCCAGTCGCCCGGGCACTGGAAGGACAATATCCACGGACCAGCAGAGACCCATGGAGGACGTGCATCCAGAAGGAAACATGGTGTCTCAGTACCCGGATCGTGACAGAGGCAAAGTGTAATACATGGTGTATTTATTGGTCCTACTCACAATTGAACAAATGGATCATTTGCATATCACCCACATGGTGTAGATCATCTGCAATCTCAAGCAATCTTCTTTAGCTAAAACCTGAACAAACATATATAGTGCAATACCATTTTGCTTAACACATGTATTTAATAGACAGATGCACTCACATAATTAAAAACAAATGAAGCATATCACCAAACTGGATAATCCCCATATGGAGCACCATGTAGTCCAAAGTGAAACAGATGTTAAGGCCAAGAATCCCTCCACAGTCCCGGAAACCAGGGAAGGAGACGCCAAGTTCTTATTGACACTACTGGTGCCACCACTGATGGGTCCAGAGGTGAAAAGTCCCTGCTGCCTAAACTCTCTTTCGTACACAGTTGTCCTTCATCAGAAGCATGGGAGACTTGTGCTTGGGTTCCCCTCTTTATACCCAGTGTAATCAGTCGCAGATAACTTTCCTCTGTTGCTCCCGCGGGTATTGCCATTATGAACAGAAGTGCGACACCGGAAATGATGCGTATGCGCTCCACACGCGGTGATCATCTTCCTATTTGCATTCCATTGCCCGCCGGCAGCCGATTCTCAACCAAAGATTTACAAAACCAAATGATAAATAAAAAACAATGTAAAAAGAGGTACTTATAGGAAAATCCATGATAAATAACATTACTTTGAATAAAATGGAAAGAAATTGTGAACATAAAAAATATATTATACAATTTTATAATAAAGTGTCACGTCCAACTTGTCCTCTTTAGTAGATCATTGCCTGCAGCCTTTGGTAAGAAACACAAAGTCTTACCTAAAAAATACTGGTGACGTATTAACGATATTAAAAAATATGACCTGGGAGAATAATTATATTCTTGTTAGTGCTGACGTATCGTCCCTATATACAATAATACATGAGGAAAAGGGGGATTGAAGCATTTACCTATTTTCTTGATCAGTCTGATTTCTCTAGTGACCTTAAATGGTTTCCAATAGAAAGTATAAAGTTCATTCTCAACAACCATTATTTTATATTTAATGGAACCTATTATGTACAACATGTAGGTACTGCGATGGGCACCAGGTTCGTCCCCAGCTATGCCAATCTGTTCATGGCCTATTGGGAAGATCTTATGATATGGCAGGGCAGCCAGCTGGGGGCGGGCCTGGTGCTTTGCCGTCGCTATATTGTTGACTCATTGTTCGTTTTGGATTAAGGCATGGACCAACTAAATTCTTTTTGTGACTCTTTGGGGCTAAATGATTTTAATATTAATCTCACTTTCTCTAAAAGTTATAAAGAGATAGTCTTTTTAGATTTATGTATTTATATTAAGGACAACCTCTTACAAACCCGAGTAGACTATAATCGAACAGATTCCAATAGTTTTATCGAAAAAACAAATTAACATCATATGAATTGGCTTGATAGTATTCCTTATAGTCAATTTTTAAGAACAAAACGTAATTGTACGGAGAATTAGATATATAATGTTGAAATCAATGAAATGACAAAACACTTTGAAAAAAGGGTTATGATAAGAACCTTCTTGAAGAAGCTCGTCAGAAAGTAGACTTGTTGGATAGGAATATTCTAATTACCGGAAATGGGAAGAAGGATGTCAAGAAAAATTAGAACATTTTATCAGAGTTGAATGTTCAACATAGGGAAATAGAACAAACCTTTAAGAAACATTGGAAGGTCCTCAAAAAAGATCCCATTATTGGTATGACTTTACCTGAATAAACAGTTTTTATATACAGAAGATCAAACACTCTGAAAGACAAGCTTGTACATAGTGCAATTGAACCTTCAAAAAGAAGCAGTATACGTAGCCAGGGGTTTTAGATGTGCTATGTGTAATATGTGCAAGGCCACAAAAGCTGTCAGTAAAATCAAAGATTTCACATTGAAAGGTGTCAAGTATAAAATCAATTAATTTATAACTTGCAATTCTATAAACATAATATACGGGATCGAGTGCCATTGTGGCCTTGTGTATATAGGCAAAACCACTCAATGTCTTAAAGTCAGGCTCTCAGAGCACCTTTATAATATTAAAACAGGATTGGAATTGCACTCTGCACATTTTAAAAAGGTTCATGGTTGCAGTCCATCCGGCATCAGGTCCTTTTGGGGTATCCAGTCCGTAAGTCCCACTTGGCGAAATAGAGATGTGGATATCCGTCTAGCCAAGTCGGATATGCGCTGGATCTATAAACTGGGAACACTGATGGCGCATGGCCTGAATAGCGACTTTGAACTGAAATGGTTTTTATAATTTTTTTTAATTTTGGTAAAAAAATGTATCTGGTAAAAAAAAGATCATTGGTGAGCCTCTTCCATATTTTTCCTTAATGAAATCATTTAAGTCCATTTATATGTATTTTATTATTAAATTGTATAATATATTTTTTATGTTCACAATTTCCATTTAATTCAGAGTAATGTTCTTTATAATGGATTTTCCTATAAGTACCTCTTTTTACATTGTTTTTTTATTTATCATTTAGTTTTGTAAATCTTTGGTTGAGAATCGGCTGCCGGCGGGCAATGGAATGCAAACAGGAAGACGATTACCGCATGTGGAACACATACGCATCATTTCCGGTGACACACTTCCGGTCATAACGGCAATAGCCGCAGGAGCAACAGGGAATGTTATCTGCGACTGATTACACTGGGTATAAAGAGGGGAACCCCAGCACAAGTCTCCCATGCTTCTGATGAAGGACAACTGTGTACGAAAACGCGTTTAAGCAGCGGGGACTTTTCACCTCTGAACCCATCAGCGTCGGCACCAGTAGTGTCCATAAGAACTTGTCGTCTCCTTCCCTGGTTTCCGGGACTGTGTAGGGGTTCTTGGCCTTAACATCTATTTCACTTTGGACTACATGGTGCTCCATATGGGGATTATCCAGTTTGGTGATATGCTGAGTGCATCTGTCTATTAAATACATGTGTTAAGCAAAACGATATGGCGCTATACATGTTTGTTCAAGTTTTAGCTACAAAGAAGATTGCTTGAGATTGCAGATGGTCTACCCCATGTGGGTGATATGCAACTGATCCATTTGTTCAATTGTGAGTATGACCAATAAATACACCCTGTATTACACTTTGCCTCATCGTATTGCACAATTGTGTGTTTCTTTATCATCCACTAGGGGTCACTGGAGTACTCTTGGGATATGGACGGCTTCCACCTGAAGAAGGCACTGAATAAATTAATTTTTGAGACTACTCCTCCCCTCCATATCCTCGAGCACTTCAGTGTTTTTTCTGTGCTCGACACAGTTAGAAGGCATAGTGGAGCTCGTCCACGAAGTATTGGAATTTTTTTTTTAGTTCCTAAGTTTTTCTTCTTTTCAAGGATTTCCACGTCCTTTCCCCCCTTCTAACAGGCGTGGGTCAGGGACAGTGGAAGCGGCTGAGAACAGCCGTGAGTGTCGGACCTCTCTGTAAAGAGCTCCCTCACTCCACCTGCAGGCTGCCTGCAAAAAGCTGGACGGAGCTTGGATGAGAAGCCCCGTCATAGACTTTGGTCACGGTCCAGGTATGTTAGGGGCGGTCAGCTCTTGCTGCCGCTCCACTGTTGGGGATTGTATTGGGTACTCACCGCTGCCCGGAGCGCGTGTGCATGGGCCGCGTCACGGCTCCATGCGGCGCGCTCTCACTCTCCGCTCCCAGCATCTTAAATACCAGACCGCTGCTCCCCGGCGCCGCAGCAGCGCTGCCTGGCTACACAGACACTCCGCAAAATGTGTGTGGCGGGCGGGAGCGCGTGTGCATAGGCCGCTCCAGGGCTCTATGCAGCACGCTCGCTGCTTCCGCTATCCGCCCGCAGCAGCCGAGGAGTTCCCGCTGCCTGGGCCTACAGGTACAGGCCGCTCACACTGCCCTATGCAGACTTCCACAGGCCCCGACCCGGTGCTGTACACGGAGGTCGTGGGAGTGGGGGGGGGGAGACATTGGCAGTATTTGGCATGCTTAATATGTTAATGTTCTCCTGTCTGTTCCAGGTTTCCTTTATTACATCTCGGCTAAGAGTGGTACTAGGGGAATTTTGGGGTCAGTTTTCTTATTGCTGGCAGGCACTGCACTTGCCTGATATATACCAGGAACTTTGGTGTTATTACTGAGTCGTGCAGTCTGTCTGTGTGTAGTTTGTATTGTCTGTCTTTTATAATGAGTAAGACACCAGCAAAATCTAAGAAACATTTTTCATGTCATGTCTGTAAGAGTGTGTTGCCTGATGGATCCACCACATGTACAGCATGTGTTGTTAATACAGCCATAAATACGATTTCAGAAGTAAAACCACCATCTCTGGACCCTCCATGGGCTTTACTTGCAGATGTATTAGTTGGTTTACAATCAGAGCTGGCCGCCTCTCGTGAAGAAAGAGAGGCGGCAAGATCTGAGTTTAAAATGAGACCATTTGAGTTACCAGAGTCTCAATCTGGTCAGAGGCCCACCTTGAGTGGAAAAGATAAATTTCCTTTTCCTAATAATTCTCCAGTCTCTGGGATACTAGACCTCACTGAACAGGAGTATGAGGAGGGCGAAATAGGGCAACAGTCAGATAGTGACGATTTTGACAGCCCAGGTATTGACAATCTCATCAGAGCAGTACGTCAGTCGCTGGAGTTTACGGAAACTGAGGAGCCCCTGACGAATGATGAGGTAGTTTTTACTAAACGACAGAGATCTCCGATGTGTTTCCCTATTTCGGAATCTCTTAATAAAATGTTACTGGAATCACGGAAAAATCCGGATAAACGGTTTTCTATTCCTCGTAGATTTAAATCGAGTTACCCGTTTCCAGAGTCCATGACAACTACTTGGGAGAACCCACCATTGGTGGATTCATCCGTATCCAAACTTACAAGGAAGTTAACCATACCAGTACCAACTGCTACTACGCTTAAAGACCCTGCAGATCGTAAAATAGAGGCTATGCTAAGGTCCATGTATACAGCAGCTGGAGTGCTGCTGAGACCTGGGTTGGTTGGCATTTGGGTTACTAAAGCTTTAATGGTATGGATAAAAGAGCTCAAGTCGGCTCTGCAAGATGACCATCTTATACTTCTCGCGGATCAAATCTGGGAAGCTGCTGAATATCTATGTACAGCTTCTACTGACGTCTGTCAGCTTACTTCTCGCCTGTCCTCATCGCTAGTCATAGTACGACGAGCACTTTGGCTGCGTTCTTGGCAGGCGGAGACGGAGGTTAAAAAAGGTATAGAGGCATTGCCTTATGATGGCGAGAAGCTTTTCGGTCCTGAATTGGACAAATGGATTTCTGAGGCTACTGGAGGAAAGTCTGTGTTTCTTCCATCGCCTACAACTATACCTAAACGGAAATATTCTGGTCCGGCGTTCAAATCCTTTAGAACTCAGCCCTTTCGTGGGCAGGGCACAGGAGCAGTCACGCCTGGTAGAAGAGGTCGGGGACGTAGTGCTCGACAATCCAATGCACGTCGTCAAGACACTAAGACCACTAACAAACCAGTGGCATGACGGGCTCCCAGCCCATCTCGGATCTCCAATTGTGGGAGCACGCCTTCAGAGCTTTCAGGGGGCGTGGCTGCAGACGTCCACAGATGGGTGGATCCGCAAGTTAGTATTAGAGGGTTACAAAATAGAGTTCGATTATCTTCCGACAGGAAGATTTTTCACGACAGGACTGCCTGTGTCGGACGACAAGAAAGCAGTTCTGCAGGTTGCCATTCAGTCTCTGCTGAATGCTGCAGTTGTAATTCCGGTCCCCGTGCAGGAACAGGGGCAGGGTTATTATTCCAGTCTGTTTCTGGTACCAAAACCAGATGGCTCAGTCAGGCCAATATTGAACCTAAAAGGTCTCAATCATTACGTCACTTACCACAGATTCAAGATGGAATCTCTCAGGTCAGTAATTGCAGGGTTAGAGCCGCAGGAATTCATGATTGCACTGGATCTCAAGGATGCGTACTTACACATTCCGATTTGGCCACCTCACCAGAGTTTCTTAAGGTTTGCGATAAGGCGAGACCATTACCAGTTTCAGGCTCTCCCGTTTGGCCTCTCATCAGCGCCTCGGGTATTCACCAAGGTAATGTCCGTGATGATAGCTCATCTCAGGTCCCTAGGGGTAATAATTGTTCCGTATTTGGACGATCTACTCATAAAGGCTCCGTCTCAACAATTGCTTCTCCAGCATGCTTTGCTAACGTACAATGTACTAGTTCAGCACGGTTGGATAGTCAGTTTAAAGAAATCACATCTAATTCCGTGTCAGCGACTTCAATTCCTAGGGATGATTCTCGATACAGTAAAACAAAAGGTTTACCTGCCACAACAGAAAGTACAGGTCATTCGTCATCTGGTGCAATTAGTGCTCAAGCCACGCACAGTCTCAGTACATTTGTGCATTCGCCTTTTAGGCACAATGGTGGCGGCTTTCGAAGCACTTCAGTTCGGAAGGTTTCACTCACGTCCGTTTCAACTGGAGGTGTTAGCGCAATGGTCGGGATCACATCTGCAGTTGCACCACAGGGTGAGATTGTCGCCACAAGTCAGGGTGTCTCTTCTCTGGTGGTTAAAAATACACAATCTATCTGCAGGGAGACGATTCGGCGTCGTGAATTGGATAATTCTGACAACAGACGCAAGTCTCAGAGGTTGGGGAGCTGTAGTTCAGAGTCATCGGCTCCAGGGCCTCTGGGCAAATCACGAAAGATCGCTATCCATAAATGTTCTGGAACTCAGGGCGATTTACAATGCTCTAAGACAAGCAGTGTACATGTTTCGTTTTCAGACTGTTCAGGTGCAGTCAGACAATGCGACGGCAGTCGCATACATAAACAAACAAGGAGGAACGAGAAGCCGCATGGCAATGCGGGAAGTAGCTCGGATCCTCAGATGGGCCGAATATCACCAGGTGATATTGTCGGCAGTGTTCATTCCGGGAGTGGACAACTGGGAGGCAGATTTTCTCAGTCGTCGGGATTTTCATCCAGGAGAGTGGGCATTAAATCCAGAAGTATTTCAGATGTTGATCCAGAAGTGGGGGTACCCTCAGGTGGATCTGATGGCATCCCGCCACAATCATCAGGTGTCACGATATGTGTCCAGAACAAGAGATCCAGGGGCAGTGGCGGTGGATGCTCTCACAGCCACGTGGCCGTACAGCCTTGTGTATCTGTTTCCACCGTTTCCGCTGCTCCCGCTGTTGCTAAAACGGATCAAGAGAGGGTCCGTCACAGTCATACTAATAGCGCCTCATTGGCCTCGGAGGGCTTGGTTCTCGGATCTCCTCGGGTTACTCGCAGACGATCCGTGGCCACTCCCACTACGTCCGGACCTGTTACAACAGGGTCCGTTCCTTTACCCCGATTTAGCGCGGCTGCGTTTGACGGGGTGGCTGTTGAAAAGGCCATCTTAAGAAGAGAGGGCATTCCTGAGTCTGTTATACCAACCATGGTACGAGCTAGGAAGCCGGTTACGGCAGCTCATTATTACAGAATCTGGCGTACTTATATAAGTTGGTGTGAAGCTCGGAAATTTCCGACATCATCTTTTAATTTATCCCGTCTTTTGTTATTTTTACAGATGGGGTTAGAGGGAGGACTACGTCTTTCCACACTAAAGGTGCAGGTATCTGCGTTGTCAATTTTCTTTCAAAGGAAATTGGCCTCGTTGCCGTCAATACATACGTTTTTACAGGGTGTAAAGAGGATACAGCCTCCTTTCATTCCACCTACAGCACCATGGGACTTGAATCTGGTTTTAGATTTCTTACAGTCCGATTACTTTGAACCTTTACGACAAGTGGATATTAAATTTCTCACTTGGAAAACGATTTTTCTTTTAGCCTTAGCTTCGGCTAGGCGTGTTTCAGATCTGGGTGCCTTGTCGTGCAAGTCACCGTATTTAGTTTTTCATGATGACAGAGCGGAACTTCGGACGAATCCCGCTTTTCTACCAAAGGTAGTGTCGTCTTTTCACATCAATCAACCAATAGTAGTTCCTGTGTTAACAGGAGATTCTGGAACGTTGGATGTGGTTCGCGCATTGCGCATCTATGTATCCCGAACGTCTACTGTGCGTAAAACGGATACGTTGTTTGTTCTCTATGATGCGGCTAAGAGGGGTTGGCCAGCCTCTAAGCAAACCTTATCCAGATGGATCAAACTGACCATACGTCAGGCTTACCTTTATGCTAGGTTACAGCCACCTACTTCAGTAACAGCTCATTCCACACGTTCTGTGGGAACGTCATGGGCAGCGAGTCGTGGGGCTTCTACGACACAGCTTTGCCGTGCGGCTACTTGGTCTTCAGTGCACACGTTTGTGCGCTTTTACAAGTTTGATACTTTCGCGGCATCAGCATCTAGCTTTGGCCGTTTAGTGTTACAAGTGCCAAACAGCTCTCCCACCACGGAGGAAACTTTGGTACATCCCAAGAGTACTCCAGTGACCCCTAGTGGATGATAAAGAAAATAGGATTTTGGTACTTACCAGGTAAATCCTTTTCTTTGAATCCATAGGGGGCACTGGACGCCCACCCAGAGCAGTTTACCTGTTTTAGGAAGTTCAGTGGTTCTTATGGTAACACACTTTCACGACTGGTTTAAATTTAACAAGGGTTAATCAGTTATGGTGTCAACTGTTTAGTTGTCTGTTACGTTTTGTGTCAACTTTATTGTTGTCCGTGAGATTATATGTAATTCTCCTTTAGTCAATCTCTCTATCGATCCTGTTCGGCTCAGTAAAAAACACTGAAGTGCTCGAGGATATGGAGGGGAGGAGTAGTCTCAAAAATTAATTTATTCAGTGCCTTCTTCCGGTGGAAGCCGTCCATATCCCAAGAGTACTCCAGTGCCCCCTATGGATTCAAAGAAAAGGATTTACCTGGTAAGTACCAAAATCCTATTTTTCTCTCTCTGAATTTTAGATATTGGAATTTTAAAAGTTAAAAGCTATTTCTTGCTAATGTGTAAGCAATTCATACATATATATTTTAATAGTAGCGCCGTGTGATATCACTTCTTTGACCCATATATGAACTTGGGGTTTTTTTGGTGAAGGCTCCATTGTGATATTATTGGCAGCCACTATTTTTTATGAGTGCGGTTGAGGCCACTTTCTTTGTTACATTAGAGGAAGAGCTACCACAGGATATTTCTGACACTGCCAGACAATATCTGTCTCATATATATAATATATATTATATATATATATATAATATATGTCTCATATATCGCAAGTCAAGAAACCTTAAGGACCATTTAGTCAAAAGCTCTCTCCCATTACCATCAAGAAATCTAATTAGGACTAAAGGCTTTCACAGGTGCGGCATGTGCATAGGTTGCCGCAATGTTAAAGATTCGAATTCCAAATATTCTGAACTCAAGATCAACAATAAATCCATAAAAATCACAGACTTTATCACCTGTAACACCTCGAATGTTGTGTACTTAGTGGAATGTTCCTGCGGTCTAGCATACGTGGGAAGGACGACAAGACCACTAAAAATACGTATCTCTGAACATTTAAGAAATATTAAAAAAGGACTTCAAACACACCACCTCTCAAATCATTTAAAAAATCACCATAACTGTTCCACCAACCATATAACAAAATGTGTGGGCTTGAAACATATTAAAGCAACCTGGAAGGATAAGAATGTGGAAAGCAGACTGGCCAAAACAGAAATGCGCACCATTTTTTATTTAAAAACATTAAATCCAAGGGGACTCAATCAGGATTTCGAGTTGAAATGGTTCCTATAAAATATTGAACTATCAGCCTTTTCACTTCCCCACAGTTTCTGCTTTCATCTATCATATGCACTTTGTCTATCTTCTGCACATAAGTCACAACATTATTTACATAAAGCTTCACTATATAAATCATTTTTTTATGTATGATTACATCATTACTAACATAATTCCATCTTTTATATAGTGCCTTGATGTATATTTCCAAATGGACAGAAGATTTATGTATGCATTCACTGAGTAGTCTTTATTGAAACCATCACCAGAGAAATCCACGGATTTTTCACTACAATCCCCAGAATCCATCTGGTTGTAACATCTTCTTCTGAAAAATACCTCACACAACTTCCGGGATATGGGACTACATTACCCAGAAGGCCTATCGCTGTTTGTGACACAAACGGAGACTTCCGGTTTACCTAGACTACATTACCCAGAAGCCGTGTCACGTCACTTCCGGTCGCGGCGATTTCGGAGGATTTCTCCCTTTCTGCACATCAATATGCCGCTCCGCTCCTTCACACACATACCACTCATACCACCAATGAATTGGACTCTAAAGAGAGTGACTATAGAGCCGTTTCTAAAAGATAAACTTTTGGGAAGATCCGGAACTGGAAATGACGCAACGGATCGCAAATTCCGGTCATTTACTATAAAAACCTTATTAATTCAGTCCTCCATCAGCCTTGACAAAGAGTAACCCACTCGAAACACGTTGGCTGAGGACTATTGCCTGCTGGACACTGCCCCGCCCGTGCTGTGGGAAAGGTACGACCACTTTTGTTTGTTTACTATTCAGTCAGTCAAGATACCGGTCCCCTATGTCTGGATAAAGTTGGTCTAACCAATCCCCTTCACGGGTGGTTGCCACCTGCAGCCAATTTTTTTATTGTTTTATTCATTTTCATGTTTATAATTTATTAAAAAATTATTATACCTTCATAAGAGTCTCCATCTGAATCGAAGGAAGACAAAGAAACCTTGATGAGCATAGTACATCGCTATCATCCGTGAGTACTGGTACGAATCCATGTTATATAAAGATACCTTGATGAGAGGATAGCACACTATATAAGTGTAAGTGAGGTACGCAAAATAAGGGATTCATTCCACTATTCCAACACACACACCGTCAGGACTGTGATCACGATATGAAGAATAAGGTCCCAACGTAAAAGATACCTTGATAGGCTTGTCATTACTTTTGTTCTGTGTAAGTGGAGGTATGCATTTGTTTTACATATATGGAAGGAAAGGAAAGACAAAAGAAATCCTTTTTGGGAGCACTCTTTTGAAATTTTGATCAATATTAAATCATATTATACAATGAAATGATGTGAAGATGAATAATTTAAAACTTAACTTTTATTCTGTTCCTTAAAAAAATGACCTATGCGGTCTTCTGTTCCCAACATTAGAGACCAATTATGGTCCGAGTATTAAGTATATCTATCTAAATTTCTTATATAGGAGGATAGAAGGGTGAAATTATAAGTTATAATGAGAGTGAGCAGTATAGAATTAATCCACCAGTGTTGTTCAATTGAAAATATACGTGATCATCTTAGTGATATCCACAGTGCCTGGTATTCCTGAGTGGTCCCCCTTCACAGTACTAGCCAGGTCTATCCTATCAGCTTCCGAGATTATAGATCGGGCTACTTTCAGGATAGTACGACCTTGAATAGTGAAGATGATATGTGAAGGAAGAAAGAACCCACTTCTGCTGTCTGTACTCTGCCTGTTATGTGTCCCTAGAAAGTTGGCCCCAGGCTTTTCCAGATGAGAGAGTGTTGGAAGGGAGAACCAAAGATTGTCTTTAAATGTTGACAAATTCACTGAGGAATTTTTCTTCCCCTTCAAATGGGGGATAGAAAAAAGAAGAAAGAAGATACACTTCTGCTTTCTGTTGTGACAGTAAAATGTACGCTGAAGAGGGCAGAACCCTGACCAGCATTACTGTCAACCAGATGAGAGAGTGATGAAAAGATAAGAGAGATAGCGAAAAAGTATAACATACAACATATGTGCAGTGTTAATTGCTGAAAGGTATGTGAAAAAGCAGAAATAAATCAACAGTTGACATTCATACACCAATTGGTTCAATTATATTTCCTGGGTATTTGTCATTCGGCAGTTAACTTAATCCTGTTAGATGCTGCTTTTTTCTGTGTTGATTACCTAACAGGATTAAGTTAACTGCCGAATGACAAATACCCAGGAAATATAATTGAACCAATTGGTGTATGAATGTCAACTGTTGATTTATTTCTGCTTTTTCACATACCTTTCAGCAATTAACACTGCACATATGTTGTATGTTATACTTTTTCGCTATCTCTCTTATCTTTTCATCACTCTCTCGTCTGGTTGACAGTAATGCTGGTCAGGGTTCTGCCCTCTTCAGCGTACATTTTACTGTCACAACAGAAAGCAGAAGTGTATCTTCTTTCTTCTTTTTTCTATCCCCCATTTGAAGGGGAAGAAAAATTCCTCAGTGAATTTGTCAACATTTAAAGACAATCTTTGGTTCTCCCTTCCAACACTCTCTCATCTGGAAAAGCCTGGGGCCAACTTTCTAGGGACACATAACAGGCAGAGTACAGACAGCAGAAGTGGGTTCTTTCTTCCTTCACATATCATCTTCACTATTCAAGGTCGTACTATCCTGAAAGTAGCCCGATCTATAATCTCGGAAGCTGATAGGATAGACCTGGCTAGTACTGTGAAGGGGGACCACTCAGGAATACCAGGCACTGTGGATATCACTAAGATGATCACGTATATTTTCAATTGAACAACACTGGTGGATTAATTCTATACTGCTCACTCTCATTATAACTTATAATTTCACCCTTCTATCCTCCTATATAAGAAATTTAGATAGATATACTTAATACTCGGACCATAATTGGTCTCTAATGTTGGGAACAGAAGACCGCATAGGTCATTTTTTTAAGGAACAGAATAAAAGTTAAGTTTTAAATTATTCATCTTCACATCATTTCATTGTATAATATGATTTAATATTGATCAAAATTTCAAAAGAGTGCTCCCAAAAAGGATTTCTTTTGTCTTTCCTTTCCTTCCATATATGTAGTTAACCTACAAAAGTATTTTGGGAGCACCACCAATAAGTGAAGTGCTGTTAATAGCTTTAACTAAAAAGCACTGTGTATATTGGTATTTTCAGATTTATCAGATTCATAGGTGTGGCCATACATCACACTACTAGTGCGGAACTGACAAACCCTTTCTATTAATGCATTTGTTTTAGAAAGATAACCAGATGATACAATACTCTTAAAAGAAACCTTGATGAGCCTTGTGAATAGATTTATTTATGTAAGCCAGGTATATCTACCATTACACACATTGTTTTTGGAGAAAGTAGATCCCATCTCCTAAGAAGCATCTTCAGAATACTCTAATACATCAGTGGTTAACCCCCAGTCATTTCCTATGTTTTTCCATACTGATAAACTCATTGGATGAACATTGGAATGAGGAAAACCAAAGAAGAATAAGAAAAACATCCACAGATCTGAGTCATCACGATATTCATGATAAGTACTGATTCTTAACATTCTCTCAGCGCCAATTCCCCTCACCATTCCTTCTCACTTCTTATTCAACTCTTTTGGATCATCTGGGATAGATCCTAGGTGTAAGGTGTAAGGTGCAGCAGAGATTTGAACAGGAGCGCCACTATACTTCTCAACAAAACCTTTTGTTCATTCTGTACACACAAAATGATCCAGCCGATGTTTTGTTCCAACTCGGACAGAAACAACGTATAGTGCTGAGATCACTCTAGTGTTTACACAGGCTTAGACTTCAAATTGGATGTCGACATTATGGGGCGGATTTAACAACAAGTGATATTCTAGTTATCACTTGTTACTAATCTTAAATGGTGTTTAAACCAATCAGCACCTAACTGTTATATGGTTGAAAAATGACAGCAGCTGATTGATTGGAGCATCATTTGATATTAGTAACGATTAATAACAAGAATATCACTTGTTAAATCTGCCCCTACAGTATGTATCTCTTGATATTTTGTCAGTATCAACATTTTGCAAGTTGTTATTGTGGTTGTTGTCAACTTTGTCTGTCAACATTATGGTGTCTATTGGGGAGAGATAAAGTACCAACCAGTCAGCCATACAGTCTGTTAGGGAAAAATGACAGGTAGGAGCTGATTGGTTGGTAATTTATCTCTCTATAATTTATCACTCTCCAAGGCTTAGTACATCTGCCCCTATATAATGACTGTCGGTCGACATTGTGATTATCAACATACAGATGGAGCCTCGCTCATCTTTGCTTCTCTGCTGCACCTAGGTGCACCATGGTTTATTAGCATAAGCCTTTCATCTATTGTTCTCAGCTGCAATACAATACAGAGACAACAATACAGCATGGGATTAAGTCATTACAGCAGGGGATTAAGTCCGACTGCCCTGGCTCAGTTAATCCTATTAAAGGTATAGAGGAGCAGGGCTCCATCTGTAAAATAGCAAAAAGGTAATATGTATAACTAAACATGGCTGCTTTAAGTCAACATTATGACGCCGGCCCAGCAAGGATGCAGGGCAGCAAATCACCATTCAAAATAAACTTATAAATGGTGATAACAGCAGTCACAAATTCACATCACAAACTGCAACCCATTAAGAGAAGTGTGGAAGAAGGGCACAACTGTTATGTAAATGAATAACCTGACTGGCAATTTTGCTACCGGTGTTTTTTTATTAAACAAAGTGCAATCACTTGCTTTAAATTGTTCTGCACACACATTGTGCCAAGTCATGATGCTGGAAGCAGAAGTCTGGATGTAAATGTCTACCTTTTCATCCTGGGACAAAGTGTAACAAAAATGTCACTCTATCCTAAGGTAAGAACAGAAAGTCTAGGCTAGATGGCCCTGTAGGGTCTTTTCTGCCATCAAATTCTGGTTCTGTGCATAAGTAATTAGTAGACGATCAATAAAGTGCTGGAGGTTATAGGACTAAAAGAAACGTCTGCTTGTGAGAGAATCTCTGCACGTTCTAAACATAAATAAGCATGCATGCCCTTGGACTCTGGGAGGATCATATTAAAAGCCAGTATAATAATAATAATAGTATTATTATTTCTCTTACGTCCTAGAGGATGCTGGGGACTCCAAAAGGACCATGGGGTATAGACTGGATCCGCAGGAGCTTGGGCACACTGAAAATACTTTAACTGGGTGTGAACTGGCTCCTATGCCCCTCCTTCAGACCTCAGTTAGACTCTGTGCCCAGGACTGACTGGACACTCACTAGGGGGAGCTCTCCTGAGTTTCTCTAGAAAAGACTTTTATTAGGTTTTTTATTTTCAGGGAGACCTGCTGACTACAGGCTCCCTGCAGCGAGGGAGTGAGGGGAGAGAAGTCAGACCTACTTCTACTTAGTTCAAGGGCTCTGCTTCTTAGGCTACTGGACACCATTAGCTCCAGAGGGTTCGATCACTTGGTGCGCCTAGCTGCTTGTTCCCGGAGCCGTGCCGTCACCCCCTCACAGAAGCCAGAAGAAAGAAGCCGGGTGAGTATGCAGAAGGCAGAAGACTTCAGTAACGAGGTACAGTGCAGCCGTAGCGCTGCGCTCCATGCTCCCACACACTTCACCAACAACACTCACAGGGTGCAGGGTGCTGGGGGGGGCGCCCTGGGCTGCAGTTACTGAGGTCTGGGAGGCTGGCAGAAGGCTTTTCGGTGCCTCGGCACCGTTTTTCATACCCCTGCCGGCATTTTCAATTTTCAAATTTTAGCGGGCTGAAGCGCGTCGGGAAGGGGCGGAGCTCAGCCGCACGGCTCACCAGCGCCATTTTCCCTCATACACGCCGCTGCATGAGACGCTGGCCCGGGACCTCCAAGCTCCACTAAAGGTAACGGGGAGCTATTCGGGGGGGGGGGGGGGGGCACAGTTTTGTGGTGCACTACCAATTTCAGATGTTGCTGTTTGGGCTTTCCATGGCCCCGAGGATTTTCACCAAAGTCATGGCAGAAATTATGGTTCTCCTTCGCAAGCAAGGGGTTACCATTATCCCGTACTTGGACGATCTCCTGATAAAGGCGAGGTCCAGGGAACGGTTGCTGAGAAATGTGAATTTCTCTCTGTCCGTTCTGTGACAACGCGGTTGGCTGCTAAATTTGCCAAAGTCTCAGTTGATTCCGACCACTCGGTTGCCCTTTCTGGGCATGATTCTGGACACGGGCTTACGGAAGGTGTTTCTTCCGGAAGACAAAGCTCTGGAACTGCAAACGATGGTCAGGGAGCTTCTGAGGCCGAAAAGTGTGTCGGTTCATCAATGTACTCGGGTTCTGGGGAAAATGGTTGCTGCGTACGAAGCCATTCCGTTTGGCAGGTTTCATGCCCGGTTGTTTCAGTGGGATCTGCTGAGCAAGGGGTCCGGGTCTCCCGTGCACATGCACCGTAAGATAAGTCTTTCTCCCAGGGCCAGGATTTCTCTCCTGTGGTGGCTACAAAGTTCTCACTTCCTAGGAGGGCGTCGATTCGGTATCCTGGATTGGGTCCTGTTGACAACAGATGCAAGTCTCCGAGGCTGGGGCGCAGTCACCCAGGGAAGAAATTTCCAGGGGAAATGGTCGCTCCAGGAATCTTGTCTCCACATAAATGTTCTCGAGTTAAGAGCCATTTACAATGGCCTGCTACAAGCAAGAAGCCTTCTTCAGGGTCGGCCTGTCCTGATACAGTCGGACAACATAACAGCGGTGGCGCATATAAACCGTCAAGGTGGAACAAGGAGCAGGGCGGCTATGGCGGAGGCCACAAGAATCCTACGCTGGGCGAAATAGCACGTGAGCGCCCTGTCAGCAGTCTTCCTACCGGGAGTGGACAACTGGGAAGCAGATTTCCTCAGCAGACACGATCTCCATCCGGGAGAGTGGGCTCTTCACCAAGAGGTTTTTGCGGAGGTGACGAAGCGTTGGGGAATTCCGTTGATCGACATGATGGCGTCTCGTCTCAACAAGAAGCTTTCGAGGTATTGTTCCAGGTCAAGAGACCCCCAAGCCAGCGATGTGGACGCCCTGGTGTCTCCGTGGGTGTTCAAGTCGGTGTATGTGTTCCTTCCACTTCCTCTAATTCCAAAGGTACTGGGGATCATTCGCCGAGCAAGGGTACAGGTGATTCTCGTCATTCCAGATTGGCCAAGAAGGGCCTGGTATCCGGATCTTCAGGAATTACTTGTGGAAGAGTCTTGGCCGCTTCCTCTAAGAGAGGACCTGTTGTTGCAGGGTCCGTGCGTGTTTCCAGACTTACCGCGGCTGCGTTTGACGCAGGGGTGGGCAATTATTTCAGCTGGGGGGCCGCTTAACACTTCCAGTGAATATTCGAGGGCCGCACAGAAAATATCTTGTATATACAATACCGATCGGGTCTGAACTGTGCATGCGTATGCACCGCAATGCACAGGTGCGTCGGTCCGCAGCGCCGGGAAGCAACGGGATGGTGCAAGGTGATTGACAGGCAGAGGGTGTTTGTGGGTGGCAACTGATCATTTTAGAGGAGTGTCCGGAAAAAACGCTGGAGGGACCAGGCATTTGGAGGGAGGGTTTCTGATGTCAGCTCATGCTTCGATCATCGCACTGGAAGAGTAAGTCCTGGGCTGTTCAGAGACTGCAGAAACTTCTGTTTGTGCAGCTCTCTGCACTTGTGATCACACACCTGCACAGCGATTTCCCCTTCCCCCTGTAGGTGGTGACGAACTGATCGCAGCAGTGCAAAAATCGCCTACTGGCGATCAGGTCTGAATTAGGCCCATAGTTATGTATAGAACTATAAAAACATAGTATATATAACTATAATAACACACACCACAATATACAGTACGTTGCATATGTAGTTTTTTTACAGCCAAAATACAAATGTCTAAAAAAAAAAAACATTATTCCAGTAATAAAAAAAATAAAAATAAAAAAAAACAATGCTGAAAACAAACAAACAGCATCCTGTGTAATGCTGTTATTCACCGCTCCTGTCTCTGTCCCTGGGCACAGTTACTAGCTCCTCCCCTCCCCCGGACCCATAGAGCAGTCTCTACCCCCCTCCCCTGGACCCATATAACAGCTTTTAAAGTTATGCACAGATCCCTTTACCTTTTTTTCAGTGGCAGATCTGCTGCCCGCTGCCAGATCCCCGCTGCCTGCTGCCAGATCCCCGCTGCCTGATCCTCGTTTCCTGCTGCCAGATGATCTGCGCTGCCCGCTGTGCTGCACGGAGTCACTGCTGCTGCCCGCTGTCCACTCCTGCTGTGGCTCCGCCCCTGTGCCGCCCCGCGCACGACGTCACAGAGGAAATCCCGGTCAGGTGACCCTGTGACGTGACCGGCATTTCCTCAGCGGCGCCGCTTCTGGGAGCTGTGTAGCGCAATGACAAGCGGCTCAGCCAATCGGGCCGCTTGTCATTGCTCACTGGTGGGGGACTTCGGGCCAGGCAAGATCGGTCCACGGGCCGCATCCGGCCCGCGGGCCGCATGTTGCCCACCCCTAGTTTGACGGCATGGAAGTTTAGCGCCAGATTTGAGCTCGTAAGGGTATTCCCGGGGAGGTCATTCCTACTCTCATTAAGGCTAGGAAGGAGGTTACGGCGAAACATTATCACCGTATTTGGAAGAAGTATGTTTCCTGGTGTGAGACTAAAATGGCTCCTGCGGAAGATTTTCATTTGGGTCGTTTTCTCCACTTTTTGCAGGCAGGTGTAGATGCAGGCCTGAAATTGGGCTCCATCAAAGTACAGATTTCGGCATTGTCTATTTTCTTTCAAAAGGAATTAGCTATCCTCCCTGAGGTTCAGACGTTTGTGAAAGGAGTATTGCATATCAATCCTCCGTTTGTGGCTCCATGGGATCTTGACATGGTCTTACAGTTACTCATGTCTCCCTGGTTTGAACCTTTGCGTAAGGTTGAATTGAAGTTTCTCAACTGGAAGGTAGTCATGTTGTTGGTGCTGGCGTCTGCCAGGCGGGTGTCTGAGTTGGCGGCCTTATCTCATAAGAGCCCGTACTTGATTTTTCATTCAGATAGGGCAGAATTGAGGACTCGTCATCAATTTTTACCGAAGGTGGTGTCTTCGTTTCACATTAACCAACCTATTGTGGTGCCGGTGGCTACGGATGCTGTGGCAGTTCCAAAGTCTCTGGATGTGGTGAGAGCTTTGAAGATCTATGTCGCCAGAACAGCTGTTGCCAAGAAAACTGAGGCTGTGTTTGTCCTGTATGCTTCTAACAAGATTGGTCATCCTGCTTCAAAACAGACTATTGCACGCTGGATTTGTAGTACGATTCAGCAGGCTCATTCTTCGTCCGGGCTACCGGTGCCGAAGTCAGTTAAAGCCCATTCTACCAGAAAAGTGGGCTCTTCTTGGGCAGCTGCCCAAGGCATCTCGGCTTTACAGCTTTGCCGAGCAGCTACTTGGTCGGGTTCAAACACTTTTGCTAAGTTCTATAAGTTTGATACCCTGGCTGATGAGGACCTTGCATTTGCTCAGTCGGTGCTGCAGAGTCGTCCGCACTCTCCCGCCCGGTCTGGAGCTTTGGTATAAACCCCATGGTCCTTTTGGAGTCCCCAGCATACCTTAGGACGTAAGAGAAAATAGGATTTTGGTACTTACCGATAAATCCTTTTCTCCTAGTCCGTAGAGGATGCTGGGCGCCCATCCCAGTGCGGACTGTTACTTGCAGTGTATTCTTGTTGGTTAACTTGGTTTATACACGGGTTGTGTATTTCTGGTTTTCAGCTTGTTGCTGTTGGTATTTCATACTGTTATCTGGTTTACTGTTACTCCGGTTGTACTGTATGTTTGTGGTGTGGGCTGGTATGTGTGTAGCCCTTAGTTTACACAAAAATCCTTTCCTCGAAATGTCCGTCTCTCCTGGGCACAGTTCCTATAACTGAGGTCTGGAGGAAGGGCATAGAAGGAGGAGCCAGTTCACACCCAGTTTAAGTCTTTTCAGTGTGCCCAAGCTCCTGCGGATCCCGTCTATACCCCATGGTCCTTTTGGAGTCCCCAGCATCCTCTACGGACTAGGAGAAAAGGATTTATCGGTAAGTACCAAAATCCTATTTTTTATTATTATAGTCCTCTACAAGAATGTTTTGCTTCCTGTTTTATTCATCACCTAATTTAATCACCCATAAAATTCATACTCCCACAATACAGTTTTAAATCATGAAAAGAGAATCAACATAAAGATGTGTCCGCGTACACCTAGCCTTAAGACGCCATGAGACACCTGATACAAGTGAGCCGAGCATTGTAGCATCTTAATCGCAATGCGATGCAACCTAACCACTTCACATGACTGCACTGATTGATTTGATATGCAACACTTGCATATCTGTGTGCGAAGAACAACGGAACTTGTCATGACAAAAAAAGATGCAGCCCCTGCATGTAACAATGTGTATACAAATTCAGACTCGCTAGTGTCACATATCAAATGAATCAGTGCAGTCTTGTGAAGCAGTGTCGCGACTAAGATATACATTTAGGCAAAAAAGACGTTTGGTGCAAGCTGAGCCATACTGGAGCTTTGGCGCTGCTGCAGCAACAGTGTATAAGGACACATCTGTAGGTGAGGACATGTTTTACTGTGGCAAGGGTATAGTCAGGTTAATTACTTTTCACATCTAAATTATTGTTTCTCCCACTTATGGTAAAGTGTATTTTAAACCTCCATTCTTCTGAAATCCCCTGCTAATTACACAATTCATACTGTATGGCCAGCACTATCTTTTCCAACTTTATTCTGTGAGTAAATTCTGCTTCTCAAGTATTTCATATTCTAACCACAGGTATGATGTACAAAATCAGATCCAGCCGCACTCTACCTACTGCAGCTGCTGACTCCTTCCACACTTGGGAAGATGATCCCATGGCCCTAAGAACTATTTGCACAAATAGGAAAGGGGGGGGGTGATTGGGTATCCTAATATCTGTAGTGGCAGGTGACATAAATTGTTCCTCTGGTGCAGTCAAGAGGAATGGAACTTGGATGCAGGTGGATGAGGTATATTCTACTACATGGGAATGATTGTGTGTATACTGTTAGAGAGGTGGATCCAGGGCCGGCGCTCCCATTAGGCAGCTGCCTATGGGCGGGGGATCTGAAGAGGCGGCCCGCTGAGGCTGCCCAGGAGAAAACAGTGGATAAGTGACAGTAGAAGGTGAATGCAGTGGATCCGCGGCCAGGGTATAGAATGGCGTCATAACAAGGATGTGAAAGCATGGGGGGTGCAGGGGGCACAGCTTGGTGTACACTGTGTCTGTGCATACCGATTGCCCATCACTCACCTGATGCAGCATAAAGAACCCGCTGTCAGGCAAGCCCGATCTCGGTTCAGCCAAGCTCCTGTGGCTGGTCCCTCCCTTAAGACCAGCCACCAATGAGGTGAATCTCTTTCTAACAGACCCGCCCCCCTAAACCCTTTCTAAATGTTCTAACTCCTATCTGACATGCCAAGCCTAAGCACCACCTGCCCCGGGCCAGAGCTAGAGACTGGTGTAAATCTGATGCTGGCCTAGCCGCGGATCCCTTGTGCGTTGTGACGGTGAGTTACAGTATATCAGCACTGCATGGCAGCTCTTCTGGCCAGTCTCATTCCCCTGCTCTCACTGTCTCCTTATCTGTACTCACCCTCCCAGGAGCCTTTCATCTAAGAACAGATTAGCTTTTTTGCATGGTTACGCTGCTGTTCTGTGAACGGAGGTCAGAGGTGGTGGGGAGGGCTGCAGTATCTGGAAAGTTATCCTAGAACTGCTGGGCTAAGAACACATAGCTCCTGCACAAGCCAGGCATCCAGGGCTGGGGGCTTTTCCAGGGATCCTGGGGAAGGAAGCTACTAAAAGTTCAGCTCTAGGAGATGCGCTTTGCAGAGTTAGATAAGTAATAGCAGCATCACACGTGATCCTGTCCCCTCTCCCTGGTCACACTACACCTGGGCTAATGTGCCCACACCACCAGGCAGCATGCACCCAGGTAAGTGGCTGGAGATTTGGACACCAGGTCGTGGCTGCCACATGGCTATTGGTGCCTTCCAGTGCCAACTTTCTGCAGGGTCTGGTGCTGTTTGACCCATGCAGACAGGAATGTTTCTTGATGATAGATAACTAGGAATGGGTGCCTTGCAATCTCCCAGGCAGCTCTAGTTTCATCAGTGCTTTTACTGTAACCTGTGAGTAGACATGCATTTAACACATTTTGCTTTGTACATGTGCACACACAGGTGGGATGTACTAAGACTAAACTGCACTAAAAAGAAAAATGCAGTTTTCAGAGTTTTGACCTCTTTTTTTTTTTTTTTGCACAAAGCTCCAGAAAATTGTGCCCAATAGGCAACACCATCTATAAATGGTGTTGCCAAAAGAAGCCTTTGGGCTTCTTTCAGTAGAAATCCCTGGGCAGGGATCCTTCAAATCCCTCCTTTTCTTCTAAATGCGCTGGCCGACTGTCATAAACCTAGATGTCATACAGATGGAGCCACGCAGACAGGGGAGAGAGGCATGCCTAGGTGTGCCTCGGCCCGCAGCCAAGCGTACACAGACTCCCATTCAAAGTGAATGGGGCACATCTACGACGCACGTGCGTCCCATTCGTTCACGGCGGAGCGCACCTAGTCGCAGATGGAGCCACGATTAGCATGGCTCCATCTGTACATCCGCCCTTAGTTATATATAGAAATTGGAATAATTCATGTGACTATCAAAAACTAAAAATAAAAAAAACTGTAAAGGGGATGAGTCAGGATACATGCTTAAATTGCACCACCCCCAAAAGAAAAGTCTCGGAACTGGCTCTGCAACCACTAAACCCACCAGTATTGATCGTTCCAGGGCCTCAGTAGCGGCAAAACACTGATGGGCCTGGCTCTGCTTCTATGGCAGCACACCTGGAAGCCACTGTACACACTGCACCCTGCAGATACACTACCACTCTCACACACGCCCCCACATCCATTGACCAATGACAGTGGCAGCAGCTGCGTGAGGTCCCGCACTTCGCACAGGAACAAGTTCACCACCCAGCCAATTACAGGTCACCGCGCAGTGCCAGCATGGTGCGGTGAAGCTGAACCGTGACACAGATCTATCTCCTCCACGCTTTTTCACCTAAGAGTGTGTGTGAAGGGGGGGGGGGTGAGCATAAGTTTTGCCTAGGGTGCCAAATTACCTTGCCCCGGCCCTGGGTGGATCAACCTTGGTTATTTCAAAGTGATAAATAAAACAATGTGTCTAAGCAATTTTACGATTTGTTTATATAGTTCAGTTGTGGGTTTAAAGTTTTTATTCCCCCTCTCAGGTAAAATAGATAAAGATAATCCTAGAAAATAAAACAATGGTAATAAAAATTTAAAATAAGGTACAATCAAAATAATATTGAAATATGAAGATATAGATCATTCACTGTCTGCCCTATCTGTGTCACCGCTGTCTGTCTGCCCCTTTAGAATGTAAGCTTTCACAAGCAGGACCCTCTTCCCTCATGCGCTTTCCCCTCTCTTACTTAAACCATCTTTGACACCACCAAATCCCACGTTTTTCTGCCACCCTGATACTTTTAGTGTCATCTGCTGATGCAGCTGTGTTTATTTGCCCTGTACTTGTCCTATATTGTCTTCAACTCTAAGTCACTGTTTCTTGTTTTGATTATTCATTTATGTGCTCCTTAATTGGGCGTCGTGGATCCCTTGTGGCTCTATATTCAATCCACAATGCAATCAATTATCAAAAGTGATCAAATGACACATATAATGCAGTTTCTTATATTTGTATATAGATATATAACATGGCATCCAAACTTTATTTTTTTGGAGTGATATATTAAGAAAATGATTTTCGACAAAGGTCCACAAAATGTTTTCTCACGTTCTTTTCTGAGTACATCTTTATATAAAAAAATATAGAAACAAAATAAATAAATAAAACTTTTTTTTTCTTTTTTTTTTCCTTAATTCATTTTACTGTGAGATTTTTGTTTCCATATCATAGCCATATGCTAGAGTTCCTCAGCTTAGGAGGTATTGTCTTCCCTCAATGTGGCGTGTGTAAGCACATGTTGAAGTGTCTTAATACTTGACATGCCTAACATACTACACTGTATTATTTCCATTTTTTTTTTGTTTCACTTATCACAGGACCACAATGCCATCTAAGGATATTGGAAGAATCCATTATTGTGGACTGCAAAATTCAATATTGTGAACTACTGTGAGAGTTGTATTAGCTTAATATATTTATTTGTACAGTATTTGGAAGAGCCAAGGAGAGGTTATCAATTTTTTTGTATCCAGTAGTTTGGATGTCCATGTTCTAAATCCCCAAGGCCAGGTGAAATGTCAATGTTATAATGTAGTCAGGACTGAGTTGACTCACTATTTGTTGCAGCTCATGTAGGATTAGACTAGATGGGCCAAGTGGTTCTTATCTGCAGTACTCAGGAGAGAGGAACCACCAAGTTCCTTATTTTGTTATGCTTTTTTTTGTCACACATACCTAAATTACATCCGGAAAGTATTCACAGTGCTTCACTTTTTCCACATTTTTTTATGTTACAGCCTTATTCCAAAATAGAATAAATATTTTTTTTTCCCTCAAAATTCTACACACAATTCCCCATAATGACAATGTAAAAAAAAATATATATATATATTTTTGCAAATTTATTGGGGGTTTTTGAGATTTTTGCTAATTTATTGTTTTTTTTATTTTTTAAAGAGGGGGGGGTGTGGATGGCCAAGACGGAATGCAAATAGATAAGAGGTCCATCCGAATGAATTTACATGAGTAAATGAGTCTTGGAGTGATGTTTTTTTTTTGTTCTATAAGATAATACAACATTCGGCATGTGTGGGAGTTTTGCAGGGCTCAATCCCCCTAAGGAATAGAGTCCTATGCTGACAAACCTAGGGCTGGTTGGCACATTGGTGGGGGGACCCTCCATTGTGTGCACCCCTGCTATAGTTTTATCAACCCTGGCTCTTAAAGTCTAGGGTTTGTAATGAAATAAAGGGAACCCCATGCTCTTTGTCCATCTGCCCCTCTCCAGATTTTTCCACTTCAAGCCTAGACTGAAGAACTGGTGCTTGTTATAATTTTGGAGCGATCCCACACGTTTGTTTGTTTTTCACGTTTTTTAACAAAAACAGGGTTGCACTGATCCTGGGTGTTATTTACCCACAGTAGCTAATAGCCATTAGTCTTAAGGTGTGTACACACGGTGAGATTCTTGCTATGTCCAATTTTGACTATGCGATTTCCCTTGAACTCCCCCAGAGCTCAGATAGCACAGATTGTACAGATTTTGACTATCTTTGCTTGAGATTTTGTCTATGTACAATTTTGACTAAGTGCCAACTTTGACTATACTTTGTACACTAGATAGTCAAGATTGACTTGCCTGCACAGTCTATCTAGCCTTACGATACCGACCCCACGGGAGCGCGCATCGGGATCGAATCTGTATCGCAAGTTGCCTAAAGGCCCATATTCACGGGCAGATCTAATGAGAGATGTATGCTGAGCAAACCGCTCAGCACCCATCTCTCCCCCCGCTCAGCACAGCACGATGTGTGCTGAGGGAGCGGGGGGGGGGGGGGAATCGAGGCTTAAAATCTAAGCAATCATCGCTCTGTGAGTACCCCCCTTAACACCTTGAGATATGCACTAACTTTTCATAAGATTTTGACTAGATAGTCAAAATCTTACAGATTTATCTCACAGTGTGTACACACCTTAAGTCAAACATATGCTAGGTTATTACAATCTTATTGCTGGTCTTTAGGTAACAGTTGCAGCACATTTTCACTAGAGATGTGCACCAGACCATTTCTGCTGGATTTGCCAAACCGCCATGACTGGATTTGGATAGGAATTTTTTGAAAAAGTATTTTACAAAAAAAGCTAAAATAACATTGTTCCTAGAGTATTATTAACCTCAGTAACATTAATTTCCAGTAATATCCAGTCAATTTTGACCACCTCGCAGCTCACAATGGGCCTAATTCTGAGTTGATTACAGCAGCAATTTTGTTAGCAATTGGGCAAAACCATGTGCACTGCAGGAGGGGCAGATATAACATGTGCAGAGAGAGTTAAATTTGGGTAGGGTGTATTCAAACTGAAATCTAAATTGCAGTGTAAAACTAAAGCAGCCAGTATTTACCCTGCACAGAAACAAAATAACCCACCCAAAGCTAACTCTCTCTGCTAATGTTATATCTCCCCCACCTGCAGTGCACATGGTTTTGCCCAATTGCTAACAAACTTGCTGCTGCGATCAACTCAGAATTACCCCCAATATCGTTTTCACTAATATTTGCCAAAAGCTGCAGTGAGCTGGCTGGTTACTAAGCAACAGAGCAGCGGCACAAGCACATGCCAGTTTATAGTACATCTGTTAAACCTTGCAATCTGTTTTTTTCTTTTTTGAACTTGCAGCTCGATGTGGAGTCACAAGGCTTGCACGTAAACAAAGCGCTCAAGGGTAAAGTGCACCAAACAGTACAACTTACAGCAGAGTATTGCGCAGCATACAGCAGCGTGCCCCTATACACAGTCATTTATACAGCACACCAGAGTATAGTGCAGCATGCCCCCTATACACAGTCACTTATACAGCACTGCCAGTACAGCAAAGTATAGGGCAGCATACAGCAGAGTGCCTCCTATCCACAGTCACTTATAAGTACAGCAGAGTATAATGCAGCATAGCAGAAGTGTGCCCCCTATACACAGTCACTTAAAAGTACAAAAGAGCACAGCATTCATCAGTGAATTGGCGCAGAGTCCTGGTCATGTCGCCTTATATAGAATCCAAGTCCTGCAAGAATCCGACAGCAGGATGACATTCGACCTCGACGTGCAGTGAGGCACGCAGGGGGGGTTTCCGAGCACCCAGAAACCCCCCCTTCACCCAAAAAATATATTTTTATTTTTTGCTACATGAGTATTAATGGCTGTCTAGCGTCCTCTGCAGCCTGCTGTCTTCCTGGTGGCACTTGTAAGTGCTTAATAAAAGTTTACTTTATTTTAATTATAGTACATATATATCCATGTGCATACATATATACACATATATATACGAGTAATGTATATATCTATATATATATATATAAATATATATATATATATATGCATGTTTAATATGCTATGTGTATATGTATGTGTGTATATATATATATATATATGTGTGTGTGTATATACGGTATATGTATGTGTAGATATGTATATATATATATATACACACACAGACACACACACTAGTTTTACGGACCCAGCATATAATGGGTCACCTCAGTCCCCACCCCCGTGCTTGGCTCCACCCAGTTCTGAAAACCCACTCATGCAAATCCTGTGTTTGCCACTGACGTGGGATCTCGGGTTGACTCGGATCCCTGCTGTACATAGCCATCCTGATTCCAAGGAATCCAGATCGCTCATCTCTAATTTTCAGTATCTTAGGAAACAACCACCATTAACAAAATCAACATAAAACTAAAATATCAGAGTTGCCAAATAGTAGATAAAGATAGAATATCCAACATCCAAATAAGAAAGGTAATAGTTATAGAGGAATGTTAGGCTTGCATGTGCGTTGTCATTTATGCTTATAAATCAGTGTTTTATTTGTCCCATGAAGGCAGTGTTAATGCTTTTCTGTGCATTCCATATATAAACATAGTAACATAGTATCTGAGGTTGAAAAAAGACAATAGTCCATCGAGTTCAACCTATTTGTGGTCTCCTCTGCATGATGATTTGACTAAAATTTCTGACTGATGCTGCTGTCAGCCGTTCCATTTTATCCCTATTTATAGTAACTATAATGCATGACTATGCACCATACCCCTGGATATCCTTATCCATTAGGAATTTATCTAACCCATTCTTAAAGGTGTTGACAGATTCCGCCATTTCAACGCCCTCAGGCAGGGAATTCCAAACACGTATTGTCCTTACCGTGAAAAAGCCTTTACGCCGTATTGTGCGGAATCTCCTCTCCTCTAACCTGAGCGAGTGTCCACGAGTCCTCTGTGTTGATCTAACCAAAAACAGGTCCCGCGCAAGCTCTGTGTATTGTCCCCTTATAGATTTGTAGATGTTGATCATATCCCCTCTTAGTCTCCGCTTTTCCAATGTAAACATGCCTAGTCTTTCAAGCCTTTCCTTGTATTCCATCGTCTCCATGCCCTTAATTAGTTTGGTCGCCCTCCTCTGAACCTTTTCTAGCTCCAGGATATCCTTTTTGTAGTACGGTGCCCAGAATTGTACACAGTATTCAAGGTGTGGCCTCACTAGTGATTTATATAACGGGAGTATAATACTCTCGTCCCTAGCATCAATACCCCGTTTTATGCATGCTAATATCTTATTAGCCTTCTTTGCTGCAGTCCTACTTTGGGTACTACTGCTTAGTTTGCTATCTATGAGGACACCTAAGTCCTTTTCCAGTACAGAATCCCCTAATTTTACCCCATTTAGTAGGTAGGTGTGATTTTTGTTCTTGTTACCACAGTGCATTACCTTACACTTGTCTGTGTTGAAGCGCATTCTCCATTTGGCTGCCCATGCTTCTAAGTCGTTCTGAAGAGACTCAGCATCCTCCTCTGTATTTATAGCCTTACACAATTTGGTATCATCTGCAAACATTGACACCATGCTCTCTAGACCTTCTGTGAGGTCGTTAATGAAAATATTGAACAATAGCGGTACTGATACTGAGCCCTGCGGCACACCACTTAGCACTTCAGTCCAAGTTGAAAAAGATCCATTAACCACAACGCGCTGCTCCCTATTATCTAACCAGTTTTTGATCCAAGTGCATATTCTGCTTCCTAGCCCTGATTCTTGTAGCTTGTAGATAAGTCTCATGTGTGGTACAGTATCGAACGCTTTGGCAAAGTCTAAAAAGATTACATCCACGTCTTTACCCTGATCTAAGTTTGCGCTTGCTGTTTCATAAAAGTTGGTTTGACAGGATCTGTCCTTCATAAACCCATGTTGATTCCTTTTAACGACCTTATTGACTTCAAGGAACTTCTGAATACTATCTCTTAGAATACCTTCCAATACTTTCCCCACTATAGATGTAAGACTAACTGGTCTATAATTACCTGGTTCAGCTTTACTTCCCTTTTTGAATATAGGCACTACTTCCGCTATACGCCAGTCTTTGGGAACCATGGCCCTCATTCCGAGTTGTTCGCTCGGTATTTTTCATCGCATCGCAATGAAAATCCGCTTAGTACGCATGCGCAATGTTCGCACTGCGACTGCGCCAAGTAACTTTGCTATGTAGAAAGTATTTTTACTCACGGCTTTTTCATCGCTCCGGCGAACGTAATGTGATTGACAGGAAATGGGTGTTACTGGGCGGAAACACGGCGTTTTATGGGCGTGTGGCTGAAAACGCTACCGTTTCCGGAAAAAACGCAGGAGTGGCTGGAGAAACGGTGGGAGTGCCTGGGCGAACGCTGGGTGTGTTTGTGACGTCAACCAGGAACGACAAGCACTGAACTGATCGCACAGGCAGAGTAAGTCTGGAGCTACTCTGAAACTGCTAAGTAGTTAGTAATCGCAATATTGCGAATACATCGGTCGCAATTTTAAGAAGCTAAGATTCACTCCCAGTAGGCGGCGGCTTAGCGTGTGTAACTCTGCTAAATTCGCCTTGCGACCGATCAACTCGGAATGAGGGCCCATGCCTGATATAACTGAATCCTTAAAGATCAAAGATAGCAGTTTTGCCAGTTCAGAGTGAAGCTCCATTCATCCATCCATATAGCAGGGATATTCAACATGCGGGCCTCAAGCTGCTGCAGAACTACACATCTCAGCATACCCTGCCACAGTTTTGCGGTTAGGTCCTTGTCAGGGCATGCTGGAATGTATAGTTCTCCAGCAGGGACCACAGGTTATCCACAGGATAACAATGGGATATGATGGAGCGACAGCAGATTGTCACCAAACGATCACAAGCTTTCAGTCTTCCCAGGATGCAACGGTCTCGTTCATATATTCCCGCCCACTGGCTCAGGCAAATCAGTTTTTTGTTTGGTGCGGCAGGAGCTGGACCATGGTCACAGGGCTGCTGTTCTTTGGCAGCCCTAAGCTTTATTAATTTATTTTTATAGTCTTACTATGTTTTCTGAGTGATCTTTCCTAACAGCGTCTTACACGCATATTGGAAAGAGTCGCTCCAACAACTCTCTGCCGGGTCGCAACAATGCTTACCCACGGTACAAGTGCTGTCTCGACGGTCATCTGTGTCGGATATACTAGCAGGTCCAGCAGACGTTACCAGGCTGTGGCCGGAGCACGGGGAGAAGGTAAGGCATCGGTTCCACTTAGAAGGGGAATACGGACACAGCCGCACTGTATTGGGAGGAGACTACCAAACAGTAGCTGGCGCGCTGCCACCCCGGGTGCTCCAGCGCTAGGCCTTAGGGATCATAAGGCACCAGGATTAATATGAGGCTGCGATCCCAAGGGGTTGATGTCAGTGGTGGGGAGTCAGATGCTCTCCTGGTCGCCCCTCCCCCCAGTTCATGAGCAGTTTCCGCGAGTCTCCTGCCATGAACTGATTGCTTCACTTCCATCTCAGATGCTACCACGAGGGGTCTCGGTGACAGCATAGGCTGCTGCGTCTGTGTACACTAAGCATTACCATGAGGAGACCGGGTTGCAGCCCGGTGCATCTGCATGCACAGTGCGTTCACTGAGCGTCTCTGTTCACTAAAAGTTCCTGGAGCGGCAGTATACACTAGTAGCGTTTGGATCCACTCAGCATTCGCTAACGTATTGATTGATCCTGTAAGTGGGGTAAGTCTCCCTGCATCCCACTCTACTGAGTACGGGTCATACAGCACTAAAATTCTATCTTCTTTTGTTAGTATGAATAGTTAACTTTAGTGCCTATTGCATATGAGTCTGTGTACATTACTGTGGTTTTCTTCCCAATGCGTCTGAATACGTTAAAGATCTGTGTTGAACAGAATTCAGTAATATGTACTCCTACATACTTTGAGATGTGTTTGTAGTTGATAATATGCTAATATGACTAATATATAACATGTGATTGCTGACCTAATATAAATGATTGTTGATCTTCTGACCCTCAATGCAGGTGCATGGGTAGGGTCACGCATGATATCACTTTAGGAAAAAGTGGTTACAGTTACAAATTGTGTGGTACACTGTGAAAGTGCTAATTATTTATTATGTCTAAGAGCGGCAAAGGTGAAGAGGGTACACTTACAGTAACACCAACACTCATATATTGTTGTTTTTGTAAAAACTGTATTATCCTCTATGATATGGTACAAGATGGTTTATGTGTAAAATGGTTGCTGTTTAGCATAATACTTCCCTGATCTACATCAGGTATAGATAGACCCATTGGGGCGATGTTTGCACAGACCTTGTCCAGTTTAGCTAAAAAGTTAATTCTTACACTATTAACCCATGCAGCTCACTACTTGCGGTATATCCCCAACAGCTTCTCCAATAAGACAAGCAGATGAACCAAAGGTAAATAAATCATGAACTTCACAGACTACACATGATAATCATCAGACGATGAACGCTCTATATACTCTACTTCAGCATACGAAGAACAGGTAAAAGGTATCAGCTAAATGAATAGGCTGAATAAATGAGAGCAAAAAAGGCTAGTCTGTCAATAAAGTCAGCAGAGCCTGGGGTAAAAATAAGGCACCTGTGTTTAAACATTCCAAAGGGCCTCTTCACAAGGACAGAATTCAGGAAAAATGTTTGGGTTACACCCAATAAAATAGAATACCCAGTAAATGGGATTCCAATATCTTTTTCCAGCTGGGGACTGTGTAAAATAGGAAGTGCCTCCCTAAATAGTTATGCATGTCATTTATAGTACAAAAATCTATATGGCCTCTGCCATCAAGAGAGGAATGGGTTTCAAAAGAGACCATATTGACTTTGTCTGGGGCAGTCATAAGGCCAGCCATGACTTCACCTTGCAATCTACGGCTACACCACACTGGATAGGCCCAATCTCACTAGATCTTGGAAGTTAAGCAGTGTTGGGCCTGGTTAGTTCTTGGAGGGGAAACCACCTTGAAATACCAGGTGCTGTAGGTACATTGGGCTGAGGTACTGGAAGACAGGTTTTCAGCGCCTGCAAGTGAGCAAGAATCCCATATAGCTCATATGGACACTAATGTTCTAGGGCATCAGCAATAACAATAGCTGTTTGCAGAGCAGTTTGGCTCACATACATGGAAAGCTGATTCAGAATCTAAGAAGGTTCTGGAAACTTTGCCTGGGCTGGAAGTTTCTGTTTGGGAAGGAGTTAACAGTTATTCTGGAGTCAGAAACAGATTCTAAGAAGATCACGTTTCCTTCCACATATAACCCCAAACCTAGGGGACCAGTTTCGGCCTTGTCGCTCATAAAGGAACAATAAGTTTGGTAAGGCAAAAAAGCAAAGGCAACCAGAGGACCAGCTTCCAAACCAGAGGATAAGCCATCAGCATGATGGTGCAGACCTCTGTCTGGGGGACTCCAAAATAAGGGGCCGACTTCTTCAATTTGCACAGATCTGGTAGCAGTCTACAAACAGATGCCTGGCTGCAAGAAGCAGTATCTCTAGGTTATACTTTCCTTTCTAGAGCCATCCTCCTCAAAGGTTCTTCTGTTTCAGCCCATCTCAGGTAGAGGTGTAGGCGAGGGATTTGCATGAAGCAATTCAGAAAATATTTTTGTCAGGAATAGTCATTCCAGTAACCCATGCACAATGGGGGGGGGGGGGGGGGGGGGTTTATTCCCACCTGGGTCAAAAACGATCCCTTGCCCCATTCTCAATTTAAAAAAGTCAAAACATAAATTTGGGAACCACAGTTCACATGGAGACATGGCACTCCATAGTTTGGTGGGGAGCCAGTACAGGAATCTTAACCTCAGGCTCCTATAGCACTGTCCATCAGTGTTATCTCAAGGTTTACCATCCTTCAGCAACATTTCAGTTTAGGCCTTACCCTCTGGGTTAGCCACAGCCACAGAGTATTTACCAAAATGATTATGGCAATTTATCTCCGCTAGCAGGGGATAAGTAAACTGCCATACCTTGACCACCTTCTTATCCTGGCACAAATACAGGAAAGGTTTTCTGTGCCATCTACAACACACAATAACTTGTCTGCAGAGGCACGGATGGTTCATGAATTGGCAAAAATCATCTCTGGTTCTGTAACATGACTCACGGTGGGGCTGTACTTAATTCAAGTCTGCAGAAAATAGTTACCTCGGAACAAGATATCTAAGGTAAAGGTAGGAGAGTTGTTACATAGTCAAACAATATCAATTCACACAGCAATGCGAAGGAAGGGGTTGATAGTGTCAACAATAGACATGGTGGAGTGGGCACAATCCCACTCAAGACCTCTCCAGCATCTGTTTCCATCTACAGCCGCATCACACTGGATATGCCCAATCTCATTTGATGTTGGAAGTTAAGCAGTCTTGTGCCTGGTTAAATTCTCTGAGAGTAGACCACCTGTGAATACCAGGTGGTGTAGGTGGGCCAGATGGACAATACACAAACAAGTACGTGGTACTGGCAAAAAAATTTAAGAAAGTCAGTAGCCTGGGGGCTACATACATTCCATCTACATCAGATGACACCTTTTTGGGTATCAGGTTGGGAGATCCTGACAATAAATGCCAGTCTTCAGGGCTGTGGGGGCCATTGTCCGGAAGATTATGATTCCGGGGACTATGGACCACAGAAGAAAGTTGCCTGCTAATAAACCTGTTAGCACTTCGGCCATATACTGGGTCCTGATTCAGGCACGGGACATTCCTTTAGGAAAATCGGTCCAGATCCGCAAGGACAAGGAAATGGCAGTAGTGTACCTCAACTTTCAGAGAGGAACACGTAGCTAAACAGCAAGGAAGGAGGTAAATCACATACTAAAGTGTGCAGAATTCCATCTTCCAGCATTGTCCGCAGGGTTTGTTCCGGGAGTCCTAAACTGAAGAGCAGTTTTCTCAGTCGACATGCCATTCAGGTAAGCGAATGGGCATTGCACCCTAAAGTCATTTCAGACTCGGGTAGACAAGTAGGGTTGGCCAGAGATAGATCTCATGGAGTCCCATCTGAACAACAAAGAGCCATAATCGGGTCAGGAACAAAGGATCAGGGAGTGATTTTTATGGATGTCTTTTTAATGGGAATTTCATTTCACTTATGTGTTTTCTCAAATCATCCTGCTACCCAGGATTGTGAGGAAAATACAACAAAGATGCCAGGATTCTAATATGCCCCGGCTTGGCCCAGTAGGCGTTGGTACACGGATCCACAGAAGATGTCGAATACCTTTTCTGTTTCCTCTACGCCCAGATCTACTAAGGCAGGGTCCTTGTTTTCACAGATATCTGGATCGACTGTCTTGACGGCGTGGCTCTTGAAATCTATATCCTAAGAGGATTCTCACAGATGCTCAGAGCAAGGAAAACTTCCTTGGCTCGTATTTATCACCAAATATAGCAAGCCTATATTCATTGGTGCAATGGAAAAAGTATGGACCCGAAATCTTTCAGAGTTTCCAGGGTTCTAGCATTCCTTCAGGCAGGAATGGATAAAAGTTAAGGGTGGCCTCCTTGGGAATACAAGTGTCAGCATTGACTGTATGGCTCCGAAAGAAAATTGCCAAATTGCAGGATGTGCGCACTTTTCCAGGGAATGCTGCGCATTCAACCTCCTTTTGTTCCTACTACAGTGCCTGGGGACTTAAGTCTAGTCCTCAAAGACCTTCAAGTTGCTCTGTTTAAACCACTAAATAAAGTGGATTTAAAATGGTTGACAGCTAAAGTTCTCTTTCTGCTGACTATGGCATCAGCTAAAAGAGTGTCAGATTTAGGAACACTGTCAGGTTAATCTCCTTTTCTGATGTTTATCCAGATAAAGTAGTTCTCAGAACTAGGTCTGGGTATCTTCCTAAGGTGTGGTCTATATTCCACCTTAATGAAGTTATTGTGTTCCCGGTTTTTCAGGAATCGGGATTTTCTGCGGGAGATGCATCACTGGACGTAGTCCGGGTATTAAGGATCTACATGGATCATCAGAAAGACAGATTCTCTCTTCATCCTCTACAGATTTCGCAAGAGGGGATGGCCTGCTACTAAACAGATGCTAGCAAGATGGCTTCGAATGACGATTTCAGAAGCATATTCTCGAGCTGATCTCCCTGTTCCGGCTAATGTCTCTGCTCACTCTACACGTAAGGTAGGTCCTTCATGGGCAGCACAACATGGTGCTTCAGCAGAACAGATATGTAAGGCAGCCACATGGTCTTCCATTAACACATTCATTAGACATTATGCCTTGGATACTTTTTCCTCTCATGATGATGAATTCGGGCATAAGGTTCTCTTATCTAATCAGGAGCATCCCCACCACTAAAAATTGCTTTGGGAAGTCCCATTGTTATCCTGTGGATAACCTGTGGACCCTGCCGGAGAAATATACGTTATGGTAAAAACTTACCATTGATAACGGTATTTCTCCTATGTCCACAGGTTTCCACAGGGATCCCACCCTGACGTACCTGATTTGAGGATCTTTATACTCACTATACTCTTCCCTCTTGCATGGAAGGGTGTGTATGTGTGTTCTTCTCGCCTGAATAGGGTTCTACATAATGCTCCTGCCTAAATGCTTTGGAATACAACTGATTTGCCTGAGCCAGTGGGCGGGGATATATGGACGAGCCCGTTGCATCCTGGGAGGACTGAAAGCTTGTGATCGTTTGGTGCCATTCCACTGTCACTCCATCATATCCATTGTTATCCTGTGGAAACCTGTGGACATAGGAGAAATACCGTTATCAACGGTAAGTTCTTACCATAACGTATATTTCTACAGCAGCTAGTGCATGTTGAATATTGCTGCCATATAGTATAGCATTATTGCAAGTATATATCAAATTCAGACATTTTATTTTAATTTAATATGTAAAAAAAGGTAAAACCCTTTTCTCTAAGATTTGCATTTTAATATCCTTTCAGTTTCTCTTATTTAAACCACTTTCGAAAATATAATCAAAGCTGCGTTTTATACTGCTAATGGAAAATGTGTTTTTTTTTTCTTTTTTTCATGCTTTGTCACTGAAACATCTAATAGAAAAAGTTAAATATTTAACATTAAATGAGCACTAAAGCACTTTTGCTTTTACATTATCATCACAGTAGGGATTCTGCAAAAAAGAATATTGAAATCAAACTGGATGCCCCATCAGGCTCTTATATCATGACACAGTTTAGGGATGAGCACTGCAGTTTTACTCTGATATATTCTATATAATAATATGCTAATGGGGCTCCTCATCTCTATTGAGGGAATTCAAGTGTTTTGCTCACAGGTGGCCACTAGATGGTGCCCGACAGAGCAATTAAATTGTTACTTCTTTCGGGCGCGCACAGGTGCCAACGCTGACATTACTGTTAGGTTGTTCCATCATTTCGATGGGCTGGTAACTAGTAACTGTCACCTGCTGCACACGTGTGTGTTCTGAAAACTGGGGTGCGACCTCATGTAAGCAAAACCAAATTTAGAACATTGGCACTTATTGCTGTTCTAGTAGTAGTTTGTATTATAAATGGCATGGTACTTCCACATACAGCAATACTGTACATGTTAAGCTGACCTACTGACTTCAGAGTCTTCTCCTGTTGGTTAGTCCTACGTTAGTCTAATACTTAGTCCAAAACTTAATTTAATCTAAATTTTAACAAGGTTTTGCACGCTTTTTTAACTGGTTGTAGTCTTCCCTGCAGGCAGCTTTAAAGGCAAGTATGCCCCAAACATTAGCAACTAATACCCCTTTTCCACTTGTAGCACGGGTCGCAGCCGGGAGCCTGACACGGCTGCGACCCGTGCTACAGCCCCCTTCTACACTGAGCTCACCAACCCGGTATATTGCCGGGTTGGTGACGCTGCTGCTGACGCGGCAGGGGCGGCACTGGGAGATCACATGATCTCCCAGCGCCGCCCTTCCATACACTGTGAACGGGAGCTATGTCGCATCGACACGGCATCCGTTCACACTACACAGCTTACCGGGTTGATCATGTGTTCAACCCGGCAAGCTACCCGGGTAGGATTCCCGGATCACTTGATTCAGGAACTTGCAGGGGGGGCCGTTTCAAATAGGGAAAAACACGGGTAAATGCACACCCCCGCGCATTTACCCGTGTTTTTAGAGCTAGTGGAAAAGGGGTATAATTGACACCTACGGAATAACCTCACACCAGTTGGTTAGGGAGGAGAGTTAAACAATAAACATGTTATAAATTCCGTTTTTAATTAAAATAAAAGGTCCGAGGCAAGGATTTAATGGTATCCGATCACACTGTTGACATTAACCATGTCTACATTCATCATGTCGGAGCCACGATGTTGTCATTTTGACTATGCCAACAGTTAGGGTTAGGCTTTAAGAGAGGATACGGTTAGGCACTAGGGTGAAGGGTAGTTATTAGGTTTAGGTATAGGGGGGTAGAATACTCACTGAAATGCCATTGATGAGACATTACTGGAACTGCTGTGCACGTGACCGCGGGGGCCCAGAATAAGACACTGCCACTGGAAGAAGTTAATAAACCACAACCAGGGATTGTTTGGTGACCATTCATGCATGTAGATATGTTGAATGTCAACATGCTAAGCATGTTTACAGTTCTACCATGTTGACATTCTCATGTTGACCTGACACATGTTCATGTGATAACTGTAGACAAATATCACACAGGTATTTAACCCTTTCACTGCTGAGGGTTTCCTTACCCCTGTGCTGAGGCCATTTTTTGTTTGTTTGCACTCATCACATTCTATCATCAATATGTGCAGTATGCACACAAATTGTACCTTGTTTTGTCAGAAGACTGTGTTTTCAGAGATACGGTCTCTGAGATGTAGTAGAGATGTATTGGGCATTCCTAGGCGGTGACTACTCAGACACATGGTGAAGCTGCATTTTACATGGGTGTTACTGAAAGTGGTCATTCACAAAGACACTTCATCGCTCGCACTGGGGGACATATCTCCACCTAGCATGGGGCTGATTCAAGTTTTGATGGTGGAATTAATAGGTGCATCTAAAGACACACCAATTAGTATTGGAGCATCTAAAGATGCTTAAAGTATGTTTCTCAGTCCTAAACATTCAGAAGCACATCTGTACACCAAGCAAAAGCATACATTTGCAGAGGCTATAGCAGCAGAAGACACATACATGGATGCATCTGCATCAGGCTCCGAATCAGCTCCATAGATCCCTCTTGCCTATATGTGGAAAATGTGTAGTTTAGACATCTCAAGCTAATATTGTCTGACTGGTGATCTGCAGTGTAGGGGGTTAATGTTTGATGATCATACTGATCATTAGGCATTAGCTTCAAATGAGGGTCCTGTTTTCTTTGTTATATGGTGGGGACTCCAGGCATCGATTCCCTATTTCTCCCTGCAGTGTCCAGCAGAATGTACACAGTGTGTTTCCCACCAAGCCCATAACTGTGGAGGATGAGTCAGGCTCATCCTCTACAGTTGTAAGTTACATATGGAGGATGAGCCCAAGTCATCTTCAGCAGTGAATGTGGTTAAAGAATTTAACAAATTGAAAGTGAGGTGTGTAAACATAAAGGTGATTAAATAGGTCTCTCTAAGAGCTGCTAATTACCAGCACTACTACTACATCCCATAGCACTTCTCGCTTGAATCTGCATGCTATGACCACATTCCTCATCTAGAATCTAGATTGTTCTGAGCAGCATCTAATTTCTATGGCCCATGGCTTCTATACCGCACTACCACAACAATCACCCAGAAGTAGCAGTACATGGCTAATGACAGATATCTTGTGATCTGTGTTGTTAATTCAATGTAAACTGACTACTTCTACTAGTTTTTTTGTTTTTTTCCATGATTGCACCAGAAAACACTGTATTTATAATAATTTTATTATATCTTTATATATTGCAACTTCTATTATGTACTCATTACTTTATATCTTTTTCTTAGTCTTAGTCTATTTGTTTGGTAAACTCAAATAAAACTCAAATAAAAACAATGTTAGAAAAGAGCAAGGAGTAGAACATTTTCCACACATCTGGAAGTTTCTACATCCTGCGCTGTATGTGAATATAGTAGAATTATTGTTTATGTTTTATAGCAGCATCTCATGAAAACACAGCCGGTTTCATAATGTACTTACACAATGTAATGTACAATTCATGAAAAAATTCAGCGTACATCTGTTCATGTTCACACACTAATCTTTAATCTGTCTTACATCACCAATGTACTCTAATTCTTTCACTCTCTGTACAGCTTATCCTCAGCTTCAGTCTCTGACAGTTCTGATACTCATGCATGTGTTGAAAGGAACACTGAGCGGGGTAAAAAATTGACTGATCCAACTGTATATTGTGCATAGGATAGATTTATAATGACTAGATTCAAGACGACAATAGAAGCACTGACACCAGGAGGATCATATACTATTAACACTATGAATGTATAGCTCTCAACATTAAATGTGATTCAACCTGTGACATTTTATATGAAATTTGTTCAACATTTAAGTCTGCAGAGAACTGAAATCAGTCTCTCATTTTCCTAGTACACTTTAGAAAATGAGCTGGCCTTCACAACCTTAGTAGCAGTAACATGTCAAGTGAAGATAACAGAGTGAAGTATATTTTAAAACAAACTGATTCAGTGCAATAAACCATACATTTAAGTAAAAAATGTGGCGCTTATCTGTTTTAGGTAAAAAAAAAACAGTACTTTTACATTTACTGAATTTCTTTTGGATTATGTTGAAGTCTCACTGATTTACTGCACTAGGAGGAAGTCCTTATGATTATGTTTTCAGATTTATGACTGATGTGAACGATTGGAGTTGAACTTTGGGCCCTACACACTTACCGATCCGCCGCTGAGCTGCCCGACGGCGGGTGGGAGGTGACGGGGAGAGTGAAGTTTCTACATTCCCCCCGTCACCCAGCTCCATAGCACTGCATGCTGATATGGACAATCTCGTCCATATTGGCCTGCATGCATAAGCAACGGGGCACCAACGATTAATGAGCGCGGGGCCACGCATCGTTAAGCGTTGGTGACTGCACGACATGAACGCGTTCATATCGTGCATTTTATCTGCCAGTGTGTAGGGCCCTTAAATAAGAGCTGCCACCTGAAAAACAGGGAGTCACTTTATACAAAGAAGATTAATTTTCTGGTTTAAGATACTTATTTTTCACTTATCAGCAATAAGTTGATTGCATGTAGTAGTGCCACAGCTATAACTGTTCTTATTATGGATAGTATACACACACATATATATATATATATCTATATATATATGTATATGAAAAACACAAAATTCACAAGTGCGCTAAAGTAAAACGTAATTACACAATTCTTCTAGTGTTCGTAGGATTGTAGACTGGAGGATGTTTAAATCTGGGGACCTGAAACACACACCCCTCACCAAATAGTCACCCAAACAAGAGGCCAACAGGCCAATTAGTAAAAAGTTATTTTATTAACATACAATTGAACATATGAATTTTTATACACAGTTCAAAGTTTAAAATTGTGTCAATAAGTACAACCAAAAAAATACACAACCAACACGTTTGTTTAGATGGACTTTAGATACTCCATCACCTTTTACAAGGTGCGAGCTCGAAAAAGAATATCTTTACAAATTAGGTTTGCGATTTTCTGACTGACAAACCCAACGCGTTTCATCTTATCGACTTCATCAGGGGTAACTTGTTTGGGGGAAAAGGAAATGATGTTCTATTTGATAAAAACTGCTGATGTAAATTGGGAAAAAATATATATAGGTATGGTATGCAATAAATACCTACCCAATATGGAAAAAAGGACTAATTAGCTCTCGATGAGTTTATATATAAAGGGTCATATAAGATATAAGAGCTCCATCTACTAAGTCTCGATATAGGATATTTTGATTAATATTACATTTGAGGTATGTCCAGATACCATCTATACTACTAATAATAAACATTCTAGTAGTTCTATCAAAAAAACACACCTAAGAATGTTTTTTTATATTTATTTTTTATAATTTTAGGTTATGACCCTTTATATATAAACTCATTGAGAGCTAATTAGTCCTTTTTTCCATATTTGGTAGGTATTTATTGCATACCATACCTATATATATTTTTTCCCAATTTACATCAGCAGTTTTTCTGAAATAGAACAACATTTCCCTTTTCCCCAAACAAGTTACCCCTGATGAAGTCGATAAGACGAAATGCGTTTGGTTTGTCAGTCAGAAAATCGCAACCTAATTTGTGAAGATACTCCCTTTCGAGCTTGCACCTTGTAAAAGGTGAGGGAGTATCTAAAGTCCATCTAAACAAACATGTTGGTTGTGTATTTTTTTTTGTACTTATTGACACAATTTTAAACTTTGAACTGTGTATAAAAATTCATATGTTCAATTGTATGTTATTAAAATAACTTTTACTAATTGGCCTGTTGGCCTCTTGTTTGGGTGACTATTTGGTGAGGGGTGTCTGTTACAGGTCCCCAGATTTAAACATCCTCCAGTCTACATTCCTACGAACACTAGAAGAATTGTGTAATTACGTTTCACTTTAGCGCACTTGGGAATTTTGTGTTTTTCCTGTATGCTTTTGAGGTTTCCCAACAAAGATCTCTCCTGTTGTGCTGCTCCCAGGTTGGCGCGAGATAAAGATACTATTGTGTTTCTCTCTCTATATATATATATATGTATAATATATATATATATATATATATATATATAATATGTATTATAATTTTTTAGGCTTTTTGTTTTTAGCTTTTATTGTTTTAATTTTACATTGTGGCAGAGCCCCTGGATGGACACACGGAGCACCCCTTTCAGATACAGCAGACAGAGCACCCCTTTCAGATATAGCAGACAGAGCACCCCTTTTAGATACAGCAGACAGAGCACTCCTGCCTGGACTGATACAGCCTATATATTAATATAAGTATATTTATATCTGTGTTTTCAGTCTCATACTGCCCTGTACTTATTTTATTACATTTATTGTACAGTGTAAGTCTCTTCTGCATTACTGCTATGTCTAACAAAAAGGTCCGCAAGCATGCTGAATCTCCTGTGTTACTGTCATGCAGTTTGTTCAGCAGGTTTCAATGAGGAGTATACCCTGTATGATAAATTATTGTCTCTGTGCTAATTGTTACACACCTCCTAGCCAGTCTGCTGCTCCTGCCCCAATGCAGGAGCCCCCATGGGCAGCCTTTTCCACACTGTTGGGTACTTTGGTGGAATGCCTTGCACCCCCTATGGGCCCACCTGTAGTGCTACCTCCTAATATGGTACCTATTGTAAATCCGCCTTGGGCGGAAACTTTGTCTAATCAACCTCAAAACAACTGAATCAGTCCCTGACTAGACATAAGGCTCCAACTGGACACAGATGTGTCTCTGGTCACTGTAAGCAGGCTACCTCTCCTCCCAATCCACTGTTCTCTCTGATGTTTCATCTGAAGAGGAGCATACAGCTCTTTCTGACACAGACTCCTGTGTTGATGAGGAAGAAGCCCCTACTTTGGTAGATGTCCCTGCTCTTGTAGATGCTATACAACAGTTTCTACAGCTCACGGATGAGGAAGAACCCACTACGGTGGCTAAGAAAACTGATATGTTTAAAAAGCAGATGGTAATTAAGACTGAATTACCCCATTCTGTTCAGTGGTCCAGGGCGGGAGCCCTGGACCACTCCGGGTAAAAAGTTCCCTTTGTCTAATCAGGCTCTAGTTCATTATTCTCTGCTGGTAGATATCTGCAACATATGGGAAAATCCACCTCCGGTGGATTCTCCTGTCACCCGCCTCGTGGTGTCATCCACTCTGCCTGTTACCACTGTCACCTCCCTGAGGGCACCAATGGATAAACGTATTGAAAGTTGCCTGAAATCTGTTCCCTCACAGGAGCTGTACATAGACCTACTATGGCTGCTTTTTGAGCCGCAAATGCTATAAAAAGCTTTGGTACAGGCGCTTGAGGAAAAGCTGCCTATGAAATCTTTCTGATGAAGGCAGACTGTATCTGACTCACATTAAAACTGCTACTTCTTATATTCAGGAAGCATCATTGGCGGTTGAAGTGCTGGCCGCCAAGGCATCTGCTACGTTCATTCTGGTGCGCCGTATTCTGTGGTTAAAACCTTGGAAGGTGGACCTAGATTCCAAGAAAACATTGGAAATTCTTCCCTTCACAGGGGATATTCTTTTTGGTGAAGAACTGAATAAAATTGTGACTTCCTTGGCGGCAGCCAAGACGGCCTTTCTACCCCCAATTAACCTTGCTCAGATGGCTAAAAGTACCTCCTTTCGCCCACAAAGAGAGGCTAAGGGACAGTCATTCCCTAGACAATCTCGCCCTTCCTAATCTTCCAAGGACAGACAGCCCTGGGCAACCTGTCAGCCTGCCGCAAAATCAGACAAGCCTGACGGGACGGGCCTCCTCCTTGGGGACCCCAGGGTGGGAGGCAAACTTCTGCACTTTGGTCAGGTTTTGGCACACGACCACTTCAGACACTTGGGTGCTAGAAGTTGTCTCTCAATGGTACGCTGTCTTGTTCAAGGGATGTCCCCCTCACCACTGGCCTACCATCGGACCCGATAAAGGCGCAAATCTTACAAACTGTCGTCACTTCTCACCTTCACTCGTAAGTGGTTGTGCCGAATCCTCACTCCAGAAGGGGCGGAGGCTACTACTCGACCCTGTTTCTGGTTCCAAAACCCAACAGGTCACACTGTCCTATTCTCAACCTCAAATCCTTGAACAAGTTTGTGAGAGTCTACAAATTTCAAATGAAAAATTTGCACTCCATAGTTCTGCCCATGGAACCTGGGGACTACATGGTTTCCCTGGATATACAGGATGTGTATCCGCATATTCCTATTGCCACTTCGCATCAGCAGTTACTGCGGTTTGCTATTGGCAACCTACATTATCAATTCCAGGCTCTGCTGTTTGGACTGGCTACGGCCCCTCGCATCTTTACCAAGGTCATAGCCATTATAACGGCTTATCTCCATCACCAGGGTGTATGAATTCTTCCGTACTTAAATTACTTACTGATTCTGGTGAGCTCACATGAAGTTTTCCTCAGTCATCTCCAACCGACGGTGGCCTTCCTACAGGCCCACAGTTGGCTAATAAATTGGAAAAAGTCCTCCCTGATTCCATCTCAAAGCATGGTACACCTGGGGGCACTCCTAGATACTCACGGTCAAAGACTGTATCTAAAGCCCTTTCCTCCTATGTTTTAGGAGTGGTAAGAACTCTGGGCAAGTAGTAATTCCTAAGTAAGTGTTACCATACAGTGCATATAAAGTTTCCCATGACTTTCAACTTGCCCTTAAAATCCATTTAGTGATGTCCTGCAACAGTTTCCTGTCCAGTTTTTCCCCCAGTCTAGTTGTCTATACATCACCCCTGTGTGAACAATAGCCTTCTCCACCGATTCCTTGTGGCTAGAGCTCAAGTTCCCACTCCGACTAGTTTGCCCTCATAAACCCATGCACTTTGCACCATATGGTGTGAGTTGCGTGGCACAATGGACACCATGCAGACGCCGGGATCCCGAGCGATCAAAAGTGACACCCATAGAGTTTAAATAAAACCTGTGGTGAGCACAGCAAGTGGCATTTATGCTGCCTGTTTGGGGTAAAATATACCCTATGGTTCAGCTATCAAACATTACATCCAGATTCTGTTAAACATGTTCAGAATATAGTCTCCCAATCTTCCTCGGAAAGAGTCCACTTAAATTTGACCTGGCAACGCCAGTTTCCCTTTTTTGCTTTCCAATAAATTAAAGATATAACCCCTTTATTATTGGAAGATTGGAGGCGAGAGGACAACAACACAAGGAAAGTGGGTTTGTTAGCGGGGTGGGCAAACAACTGTGAAGCCAATATCTTAGCTGTAAGATCTTGTAAAAGTCCTACGTTGACACAGCATAGTGTGCTTGAAGATGAGAGAAAAAGATTAAGCCCTTATCTTTAAATAAATCACTGAAGGAGGAAAGACTGCATCAGACCATGAATCAAACTTTAAGTCCGGAATTAGGCTGGTTATACCCTGGGGAGGGCAAAGAAACTTCATCAGAAAGGGCCGTCAACCTATTTCAGGCCAATATCACAGTTTGAACAGCATTAAATAAGCTAAACCTGAACGGTTTCTCCAAACTAGGAAACCATAATAGATCAGTGATGAAAAAGGGGTAAAAAAACCCCTTTAGATTCTTTTAAAACACAAGGTTTCAGAGAATCAGTTGCAAACCAGTCTCTAGTTTGATTAAATAAACAAACATCATTGTACTTCTCCAGGTTGGGGAAAGCAACACCACTCTCAAGCTTGGGGAGAGAAAGGGTACATCTTGGTATTTTCGGTTTAGTCCCCTTCCAACTAAATTTCACAATAAGTTTGTTAAATGTATTGCCTAAAGTTTTAGGGAGAAGGGTGAGGGATGGTGCGGAAAAGATAGGTTATTTTATATAGCTTCCAGTCTTTAGTAAGCCTTTCAAATGCTTTAAGTAAGGAACTATAATTGCAATAAATAATAATGCTGTTCCTGGTGAGCTGAGCTCTCAGGTAATTAAGCGAACAAGATTAGCTGGCATATTTATAGGATGCCCTAAGCCTAGCAAGAGGGCAATCTGGAATATTGAAAGGGAGGGCCTCGGTCTTAGTAGTATTCAGCTTGTAGAATGAAACCTCAGAATAATTATCCAGAACTGAGTGTAACGTGGAAAGGGAAATTTCTGGCTTTAGTAAACAAATATTATCAGTAAACAAGCTAAATCTTATGAGAGGCATTTCCTACACTTTAGCCTAGAATGGCTTCTGTGCTTCAGATTTTCTCCGCTAGTGGCTTGTTGACAAGCACAAAAATAAGAAAGCGAGCAACCATAAGGAATGCCATTCATGATATCAAAACTTGAGGTAAGGCAGCCATTAACATAAAGCTATGCAGAAGGTGAATAATAAAGAACCAAAAGTGCCACAAAATATGCTGCGCTATATAGGAAACTGTTCATAAATAAGGATAAGTATAGTCATATATAATGTATATGCTATGTTAGAGTCTTGTTTATTTTTTTCATTTTGAAAGAAGTACATGCACTTGTGTTGTACACAGTTTTAATGCCCCATTTGTCTAGCAAGCATTTGCCACATAAAGTATATTCACCACTATTATGTTGTTGCAAATGTGTGTAACAGCCAATCACTTTGCAGTATTTCATTTATATAGTTGCAACCAATAGGCATCCAACACTGCCATTAAGATAGCAGCGATGGGCTCCGCATTTTCTTTGAGGGAATGGATGATAGGCTGGTGCTGGAATCAGTCCCATTTGTGATAAAATTGCTCTGTAGAGGACCGAGTATAGGACCTACTAGGAGGCACATCTCACAGGAGCCAGGATCCTGGAAGAGCATAGTCCAGTTAGAAAGGCAAGTGTGTCGCTTAATGTAGACAGTTAAATTAAATGTATTTTTTTAATGATGTGAGCACAATGATATTTCTGTTTATATCTTCACAGGTAACAAATGTGTTGAGGCTGAGGAAAGAGCTGCAGAGTAACAGGCACAAAGGTCAATCTAGAAAATATACAGGAATACTAATAAACAGGAAGGGGCACCGTTGCCTCAGTTATGAGTATAAGAAATACTGTAACATCTCTTTACAATGTGTACATGGATTAAACGACAAGGTTGGTCAATATTGATCTATCAGCAACTCAAACACTTCTCCTTCTGGTCATGTAACCAGTCAATGATCTTTGTCCTTTCTTGTGAAACCCACCTTTAAATCAGTTTGTAGTATAGGCTGTTAGCCCTAACTGTCCTATAATAGACACCGTTTTGTATCCATATGACACCACCGCCAATGCTTCATTGAATACATTCACCAACACAGGAGCTAGATCAACCTTAAACATTTTATAGAAAATGTCTGGATACTCATCTGGCCCAGGTGCTTTATCAAGCAGTAAAGAGTATATAGCGCTGAATTACCCCCCTAATTTTGTCCATTAGAGAAAAATGTTGCTGCAATCAGGTCTGAATTAGGCCCAGAGACAATGGTATATAGTGTGCATCATCCCACAAGTCCTAAAGTGCTTATTGTATTCAAACAAAGTCACCCAGAAAAGGTGTCTAGAGGCCTTGTATAAATCATTATTCCTTTCTGGTGTGATGTATGATAATCTGTTCTGTGGATAAATGTAAGAAAAAATACACAATTATTTACTCTGTAAAAAGTGTCAACAAGCATCACAAGAGCTACTCACCAGGGATTGTTGAGAAGATGGTTTAATAAATGACATTGTACTGATCTTCAATATCCCAGAGAGTTCATTTGAAACATGTTACTCTCGCGCACACACACACAAAAACAAAATACATGGGTAAATCTGCCATATTGTTTATGTATGCTCATAATATACAATAACCCAACTGTTCGATTCAAACTGCCTTTCTAATATTACATATTCCGAAATCCATTGTTCATAAAAATCCTTCTGCATTAATTATGGTAGCGATAAAAAAAATTAATGGAGCGTACTTTTTTTTTTTTTTTTTTGGGGGGGGGGGGGGGGGGGGAATATCACATCACATATATTTACTTTCAAAGAAAAGTAGAAATATCATGTCTCCTTCTCAGACCCTAGTAGCCTGCTCTGGTCACTGGGCAATCGGTTCCCTCATTATTACTATGACATATCCAGGTCCTGAATAAGGGCCACATGGGGCCTGGAACTGAAGGGCCTATCTGAGAAGCAAAAGAGGTGTGGCCAGTGTTATGTGGGCATGTGCAGTATACCTCCGACACTACTGAAAAACGATTTTCAAGAGTTCTCTATACATAGAGTCCTTAGTATGTAAAAGTAGTAAAATCACATCATTTTGTGAGGAAGAAAAATAGCATCATCATGTGTTGGTGTAGGGAGTAAATATATATAATTTGGGTTTTAAAATATCTGAATTCTGTATGTGAGCTGTTTGGTGAAAAGCGGTCACAAATGTAAGCTAAGGGGTCTATTCAATGCCTGTCGGATCCTCTCCGACGGACAGGTTCTGACAGTTCAGTATTCAATTTGCGGGCAATTCTGACAGATCTTTTTTTCATTTTCGAGAATGCCGATCCATATGTAGCTTATAGCTGTAAAAAATTATATTTACATTTTCATATGACATGTTAATACAAAGACCAGGCAGGGCCGCAACTCGGGGGTCATGCGACCCAGGTGCAAGATATGAGGGGGTACCGAGGACTTACAGAGGAGCAGAGCTTTTTTTCTTTTCTCTGACCCACCTGGCTCCAATGCTGTGCGGTTGAGCTCCAGTACCTGGGATCTCTCCTATGCCGGTTACTGTTTTAAACTCTCTTCTTTGCCATCCAGTGCTGCGACTAGTGTGTGGTGCACCGTGCAAGCTATAGAAGTTAGCTGTTAGTGCTGTGTTTTTCAGCAGGCTATGATCCTGGCATGTAGTGCACTGATGTGGTGTAGCATACAAGGGGATGTAATGTAGCATATAGGGTATGTTGTGCAGTGTATAGGGGCATGTAGTGTAGTGATGTAGTTCAGCGTGTAGGGGGATGTAGTATAGTAATGTAGTGCAGTGGATAAGTAAATGTAGTGCAGTGATAAAGTGATATGATATAGTGCAGGGATAACTCAAATTCCTTTAATATTTGTGAAACATGACAGCCCCTAATCTTATTCAAAAGACAATTTCAAGGCAAGTTAAATTACCTTCAGCAACAATGACTAAATAGGGTCGTTTGGAAAACAATGTTATAAAGTATTAATTACTCCTATTTATGTACAATTATAAGCCATGATATTAAAACCACTTGCCTAATATTGTGTAGGTCTCCCCGTGCCAGCAAAGCCGCTCTGACACATCAAGGAATGGACTCCTCAAGACCTTTGAAGGTGTCCTATGGAATCTTGACATTAGCAGCAGATTTTTAAGGTCTGTAAATTGCCTGGTAGGGCCTCCATGGTTCGGACTTGTTTTTCCAGCACATCCCACGGGTGCTCAATCAGATTGAGATTTGGGGAATTTGAAGGTCAAGTCAACACCATGAACTCCGCAAACCATTTCTGAACAATTTTTGCAATGTGGCATGGCATGAAAGATATATGTTTTTCACATGTGATCAGAAGCCTGTAGATGCATTTGATCAGTATGTTACAGAGCTGCAATCACTCAGTAAAACCTGTGAGTTTGGTGATTTAAAGGATTCACTGATTAGAGATCATATTGTCTGTGGAATACCTGATAATGGACTCAGAGAGAGACTGCTGAGAGAGCAAGACCTAACACTAGACAAGGCAGTGATGCTGATGTACATGTAGTGCAGACAACAGAGCCAAGCAAACCTCCATTCTTAAGAATGAAGCAGTCTAAGCCACAGTCTAATAAGGAAATGTGTAGTAGATGTGGAAATTCTCACAATCCTAAAATGTGCCCGGCTTATGGTAAAACCTGCATGAAATGTGGTAGACTTAATCACTTTGCCAAATGCTGTAAAATGAAAAGTGAAATCAAAGTGCATGCTATTAAACAAACGGGAATTCTTTGTGGATTGCATTGAACTTTGCAGGCAGATAAGAAAGAATGGATTGTCCCTTTAACTGTGAACGAGATTGTCATTCCCTTTAAGCTTGATACTGGCGCGCAGGTGAATTTAATATCGTTTCAAGGCTATAAGACTTTTAGAGTAAAACCTAAAATTCATCCAGCCAAAGTGAAAGTTACAGGGTACACTGGGGAGGAAATTCCTATGAAAGGTACATGCTTAGTGACACTGAAATATAAAGGACAACAGTTTAAAACATCTCTACTGATTGTGGATAAAAATGTGCAACCGATTCTAGGTTCCTTTGAGAAGTTAAGTTCCTGTGAGAAACTAAGCTTGCTAAAGAAAGTTTTTATGGTGACATCACAAGTAGAAGATGACTGCAAATCGATATTTACAGAATACAGAGACTTGTTTGAAGGTCTAGGTTGTTTGCCTGGAGAGCATAAAATAAATATAGATACGCAAGTTTCTTCAGTGATACACCCCTGTAGAAAAGTGCCGTTTGCGATGAGAGAAAAACTGAAACGAGTTAAATCGCACAGAAGCCTTGGGTGTGATACAGAAAGTTGATGAGCCTACTGAATGGGTAAGCTCCTTAGTAATTGTTGAAAAGAAAAATGGACAACTCAGAATATGCCTAGACCCCAGAGATTTAAACAAAGCTATTAAACGAGAACATTTCAAACTACCAACCAGAGATGAAATCATGTCGCAATTTGCGGGAGCAAAATGGTTCAGTAAATTGGATGCATCATCAGGATTCTGGCAAATGAAGCTAGATGAGGCCAGCTCAAAGCTTTGTACATTTAATACACCAGAAGGTAGATACAGATTTCTTCAACTACCATATGGAATATTGTCTGCTCCAGAAGTATATCACAAAAAGGTACACATGACTTTTGAACATATTCCAGGTGTTGAAACGATGATGGATGACATTATTGTTTGGGGATCTACAAAGGAAGAACATGATTCTAGATTGAGACAAGTAATGGAACTTGTCAAGAAAGTGAATCTAAAACTAAACAAGGACAAATGTGAATTTGGCATGAATACACTTACCTTTATGGGCGACGTGGTCTCGGATCAAGGTGTAAAACCAGACCCAAGGAAAATATCAGCCATAGTGAACATGGAACGTCCTAACAACAAAGATGACATCAGAAGATTCCTAGGAATGATTACTTAGGAACGTTTATTTCTCAACTCTCTGAACGTACAGCCTCTCTTAGATGGTTGTTGGACAAAGATAACGAGTGGATGTGGTCACATGAACAAGAAGAAAGTTGGCAAAACTTGAAACAGATCATTACAGAGCAACCAGTGCTAAAATTCTTTGATCCTGCAAAAAGAATAAGAATTTCAGCAGATGCTTCGCAATTTGGCCTAGGCTCAGTGCTGTTACAAGAACATGAGGATACATGGCAACCAGTAATCTATGCATCAAGAGCACTGACAAGTGCTGAAACAAGGTATGCTCAGATAGAAAATGAACTTCTAGCGATCACATATGCATGTGAGCGATTTCATCAGTTTGTGTATGGTCAAACATTTACAGTGGAAACTGACCACAAGCCATTGGTAGCTATCATGACTAAATAATTACATGACTGTCCCATGAGAATTCAACGAATGCTTATCAGACTACAGAAATATGATGTACACTTGCTGTACTGTCCCGGCAAATACATGTTCATTGCTGATACACTTTCTCGTGCTGTGGACAAAAGTGAAGATTCCAAAAGTCTGATGGATGAAGAGATAGAAGCCTATGTTAATTTGATTGTAGCTTCTCTACCAGTGTCTCTTGCAAGACAAGAACAGATTAAGAAAGAAACTGAGACAGATGACACAATGAAAGTGTTGAAAGATATTCTGAAAGGTTGGCCAGCAGAAAAACATGCGTGCCCGCTGTCTATCCATGAATATTGGATGTACCGCAGTGACCTTACAGTTGTCGATGGTATTATTTACAAAGGCAATAGGTTTGTCATACCTGCACAACTAAGAAAAACTATGCTGTGCAAGATACATGAAGGCCACTTACGAGAAGAAAAATGTAAGCGGAGAGCACGTGAAGTTATGTATTGGCCAAGAATGAACCAAGACATAGCACAGACTACAGCTACATGTGAATTATGTCTTATGTATAGACCGAAACAGCAAGTCGAGCCACTGAGTCCTCACGCAGTGTCAGAGAGACCGTACCAGAAAGTTGGCGCAGATTTGTTTGATTGTAATGGGAAAACGTACATTGTCGTGACTGATTATTACTCTAACTACCCTGAGGTGAAGACACTACATACAACTACTAGTAAAGCCGTAATCAATTGCATGAAGTCAATCTTTGCAAGGCATGGTGTTCCTATGGATGTGTTCACTGACAATGGTCCTCAGTTTTCCAGTGCTGAATTTAGACAATTTGCTGATGAGTGGGAATTTGTCCATACTACGTCAAGTCCCCACTATCCACGCTCAAATGGGTTGGTGGAAAGTTCAGTAAAAACTGTAAAGAGTCTCAAGAAAAAAGCTCAAGAAGGTAAAGACTTTCTACAAAAGTCTTTTAATCTACCGCTGTACACCTTTACAGAATGGACTTTCTCCTGCACAAATGCTGATGGGAAGGAGGATTAGAGCAAATCTCCCGATACATGATGAACTGCTTAATACACATAACTCAGCGTTGGTCAGACTGAGTAAGGAACGTCAATAGGCGAAACAGAAACTGTTCCATAACAGGCAAGCAAAAAGCTTATCTGATCTAAAATCAGATGACCAAGTCCGTCTCAGAGATCACGAGAAAGGTATTTAGGTGCAGAAAGGTATTGTGCAAGCACAAGTAGCACCAAGATCTTATACTATACGTACAGAGCGTGGAACGGAAGTAAGAAGAAATTGGGTGGATTTAGGATCTCAACCTAACCATAATGAAGACAACATGACTGAAGAATAAAAGGAAAAGAAAATATATACAGCGCTGCTTGACACAGTGTAATCTAAAAATGTATATATTTAATGTAGAGAATTGTAAAAATGACAAGACTTAAAACAATTAAAAAATAATAATAATAATAATAACACTTTAAGATATATTATGTCTCATAAGTGACTTCAGGTGGACTTAAATGCTGACATTAAATAAACTAAGCACTCATTGGTATACTCAAACCATCACAAGCATAGTCATAGTAATGGACAAGATGTACATTAATTCATCCAATTGGGTGTAATTACCAAGTCTGTGTTCCGTTTAAAAAGGATCCCGTGAGGTATAAGTCCGTATGGCAGCGGTATTAATGTTGGGGTCCTGGTTCACAGTTCACTTGGAACTCCGTGTTCCATTTAGGTGGATCCTCCTATAGATGTCATAGGCAGTAGCAATGCCTGGAGTTGGTGATGGAATAAACAGCACAGCAGTGAACTCACATGTCTCTGTGTCCTTATGACTGGATTTACAAACATATGAACAAAACACTCTTCTCCAGTTAAATTATGCACACACCTTCTTTGCCACAGGTTGTAAAAGAAAACATGATTCATCAGACCAGGCCACCTTTTTTCTATTGCTCCATGGTCCAGTTCTGACGCCCACGTGCTATTATAGGTGCTTCCAGCAATGGACAGGAGTCAGCATGGATACTCTGACTGGTCTGCAGCTACATACAAAGCTGTAATGCACTGTATGTTCTGACATCTTTCTATCATATCATTAATTGCTTCCGAATTATTGCGACTCCTCACTAACATTTATATAGGTGGTTCTGTTGTTTCTGTCTTTTGTTTTCTTAGAAACTATTTCCTAAGATTACATTTATGACATTTTATTAATTGTTTTTGTGAGTATTTGTGTGATTTTTCACATACAGTATTAAACACCATGTAATATAGTGTGGTCTTTGCAATTCTTATCAAATTCATTGGTCTGTCAATTTGGCTAATCAACACTACATATTTGTACTAGAGGTTAATATTTGCATAACAATAACTGGGAATGAGTTATATTCTAATAGTAATATTGCAGGCAAAACTAAAGGATTTCTACATGTAGTAAGTAGCTCTCAGAACAATCTTAGTTAAGACAGAAACTAGGGATAGTAAACGGGAGATAATTGGAGTGTAATCAGTCTTAGGCAAGTTAGGTGGTTGTTTTTGTTCTTGTTTCTGATTGTTTCTCATGCCCACGTCACACATGTTCTCTTAGAACTGAGTCAATGACAGTATATATGTATATATTAGAGATAAGCGGATCTGGTACCTGGTACGGCCTCCATGGTTCGGACTTGTTTTTCCAGAACATCCCACAGGTGCTCAATCAGATTGAGATATGGGGAATTTGAAGGTCAAGTCAACACCATAAACTCCACAAACCATTTTCTGAACAATTTTTGCAATGTAGCCTGTAGTGCAACATGGTTTTGCCCAGTTGTGTGCTATTTTTGCTTTGCTTAAAAACCTGAATCAGGCCCATTGACAGGGCAATCTTCATCTTAGATCAGCTATTTGCTAATATTACAAATATCACATTTATCTTCAAGATTATCCAGGGCTAGTCTTGCATACCTTGCTTCAAATCTTCAGATGTTTTGCAACATGAGAGGCTCTCTTCATCAAGGAAAAGTTCCTCAAAAGTAGAGATGTGCGGCGGGCATTTTTCGTGTTTTGGTTTTGGATCTGGATCCTTGCTCGTGTTTTGGATCTGGATTGGTTTTGCCAAAACCACCCTTTGGGGTTTTGGTTTTGGATCTGGATGATTTTTGAAAAAAAACAAGAACAGCTATGATCACAAAATTTGGGGGTAATTTTGATCCGACGGTATTATTAACCTCAATACCATTCATTTTCACTCATTTCCAGTCTATTCTGAACACCTCACACTTCATAATATTGTTTTTAGGCCAAAAGGTTTCACCAAGGTCGCTGGATGACAAAGCTAAGTGACCCAAGTGGGTGGCACAAACACCTGGCCCATCTAGGAGTGGCACTGCAGTGGCAGACAGGATGACAGATTTAAAAAATAGGCCCTAAACAGCACATCATGCAAAGAAGAAAAAGAGGTGCAATGAGGTTGCTGGATGGCTAAGCTAAGCAACACAAGTGTGCGACACAAACACCTGGCCCATCTAGGAGTGGCACTGCAGTGGCAGACAGGATGGCAGATTTAAAAACTAGTCCCCAAATAGCACATGATGCAAAGAAGAAAAAGAGGTGCACCGAGGTTGCTGTATGACTAAGCTAAGCAACACAAGTGTGAGGCACAAACACCTGGCCCATCTAGGAGTGGCACGCAGTGGCTGAATGTCGAAAGTGGCCTGCAATTTTTCGGATCACCGACAGCATCTCCTGCATGCCACTCTCATTTCTCAAAAAATTCTGCACCACCAAATTAATTGTATGTGCAAAACATGGAGCGTGCTGGAATTTGCCCAGATGTAATACACGCACAATATTGGTTGCACAGGAGAGTGTACCCTTAAACCAGACACACGCGGCAAAGCCTGTAAAAATAATTGGATAACAATTAACCCTTTTATTTGGGCGGAGTTATAACAATATGCGGCACAGAAGAGCGTACCACTAAACCACACACACATGGCAAAGCCTGTAAAAATAATTGGATAATAACCCTTTTATTTGGACGTAGTTATATAATAATATGCAGCACAGAAGAGTGTATCCCTAAACCACACACACGGCAAAGCCTGTAAAATTAATTTGGATAATAATAACCCTTTTATTTTGACGGAGTTATCTAACAATATACGTCACAGAAGAGCATACCCCTAAACCACACAGAGCAAACCCTGTAACAATTATTTTGATTAAATATTAATAACCCCTTTATTTGGAGTAAATAATATAGGGCACAGGACAGCACCACTGGACTTATACGGCAGTACCACTGGACTGGACTTATACGGCAGTACCATTGGACTGGACTTATACGGCAGTATCACTGGACTGGACATATACGGCAGTATCACTGGTCTGGACTTATACAGCAGCAGCACTGGACTGATGCAGCACAAGACACCACCACTGGACTGATGCAGCACAAGACAGCACTGGAATGACACATAAGAGCAGGTCGCCACACCACTTTCCCGCACAGACACTGAGGAGAGCGACACGTGCTCTTGCTACACTTTCCAGGACTGGATTAAAAATGGCGGCGATGCGCGGCTCCTTATATGGAATCCAAAACTCACGAGAATCCAACAGTGGGATGATGACGTTTTCCCTCATTCTGGTTTTCAAGTCTGGCGGGAAGTCCCGAGCTGGACTCTGATCCGGGCTCGGGACGTGATGTTCGGGGGTGGGGGGGTTCGGTTCTCAGTGAACCGAACCCGCTCATCTCTATTCAAAAGTGGCATGTCTGGCCCAAGATATCTGACATTTGAGGAAATACCTCTAAGTGGATTGTTGATATACATAGTAAGTTCTTGCCATAGGGTCTGGCGTCACACTGTTGGATTTATTAAAATGATAGAAAAAAAATATTAGTAAATTTATCTCCCTCTTACGTCATCACTTTACAAGTCACAAGACACCTGGGGGTAAACTTACTAAGGTGGGAGATTTTTAGAACTGGTGATGTTGCCCATAGCAACCAATCAGATTATATGTATTATCTGCTAGAAGCAGCTAGATAAATGGTAAGTAGAATCTGATTGGTTGCCATGGGCAACATCACCAGTTCTAAAAATCTCCCACCTTAGTAAATTTACCCCCTGATCTGTGTGGAAGCAGTTCCACACAGACAAAACTCTAACAGTCTAGAAGATGTCCTCACTTCAGCTTCAGTTAAGGGAAAGTAGATCTGGCTAGTATGTATGCCAAAGTCTGGACCTGTCACTGATATCACATCAGAAACCATGTACAGTACCTCATATGTTTCTGACTACTCCTCCATATAAAGTTTTTGAAACTGTTTTTATAACAAAGATGTTCTGGATAGTGTACCTTATATACCTTACATAATAACCAGGGACTGCTATTGCATGAAGACAGATCTAAAAGAGGTTTTCATTTATATCTCCATTCATTCAAATCCTGAGAATTTATCAGATCACCTCTATTACAGGACAGTAATGGTGTTGCCCTTAGCATTGCCCCTATACTGTCACTCAGCTTACGAAGGGGATGGTGTCACATCTGTGCCAACAGAATATTTCTATCATCATTTTATCTTGAAGACACAATATTAGGGCACCCAGATCAAAGTAACCGAGAAAAGCTCCAGAAATGAACTGTCCTTTCTATGGAGTCTGGGTTCACATAAATTAACCAAAGTTAGTTTGAAGCTGTTTAAAAAAATTCACTTTTCCTGGGGGTGTAAATCAGATCACCATTCCATTCTATGGCTACCAATATAAACAATTATGCTAAGAAACATTTAAAAACTCCAAATTCCTTTGCGTTGTCTGGCAAGATCATAGGGAAGATTATTGCCATGTCCCCATGAGCAGAAGCTTATGTTCATCTGAGGAATCAGAACAGCAGTTTCATACATCAGCAGAATGGTGGAAAGACACTTGTTCACTATTTATTCAAGGAGAAGAATCAGAAATCTGGAATTGGGCTGTCAAGAAAGCAAAGAAACAAATCTCCAATTGCAAAACAAAAAATTCCAGGAAACTGAAAGAATTGTCAATGTCATTTTGTTTACCTAGAAAAGGTGACATTAATAAGCAATATGTTTCAGAAGATTGCACATACTTTCATAAGTCCAGAAGTGGACCTTTTCATCAATTCCTCAAATGCACAGACCCTTAGGTTTGTTGCCAATATAAGGTAGAAAGGAATGTAAGGTTTGAACATAATCTTTTTTTGACCGACCTGAAGGACTCCTTTGCTTGTCCACCAGCAGCCTTTGTTGATAAAACATACTGCACACACTCGTGTAGGAACATACAGTATATTACTGTTATTCCTATTATACCCAGTATGGCCATCCACAGTTTACTTTTGCTACTGTTTATTCTCAGATGCAGTACTCCCAAGATCCAATAGGTCTCTCCAGAGACTGCTTACAGGCCACACTAGATCTTCAGTACATTTTGCCACACTACCAGTGGATAGTTATGTTTTTGGTTCTTAATTCATCTAGCATTGGTGGGACGGAACATAGTCGTTCTGTCCTTCATTAAAATCACCCTAGTGTGTACAAGCAATTTGGGCTGACAGGGATTTGTTCCCATGTCAGAAAGAATCCCTATCGATCCAGTGTGTACCCAGCCTTATAGCTCTTTCACACAGAAAAGCAAATTGCCAGGTCAAGTATTTGGACACGGTAAGTTGCAGGTCAACGCGGGTCCTTCTTCTCTATGAATGCATCAACCTGAGTCGAAATTCCTGGGACTTCGACCCTGGTTTTTACCAAGATCAAAGTCCTAGGACTTGCAACCTGGGTCGACCTTTTCACACAGAAGACATACTCATATTGATCGGCAAATTACCGGGTATAAATGCTTGACCATGTAATTTGGTTTTCTGTGTGAAAGTGTGACCCCCCACCACCCCTCCTCCCGACAATAGGGAAAAAAATCTGACACTCAAATGTCAGGTGAAATCTGTGGTTTTCTACACTTTCTGTCTAAGGTGTACAAGTCATTACATGGATAAATCTGATATTGTCAAATTCTCTTCATTTACATCTCCTTTGAGAGGTGTATCTTCTAGCTGCTGTTCTTATTATTGTTTATTTATATGGCGACACACTGGTTCCACAGCGCCTTACAAAGTACATAAACAAATAAGCAAAACAAGAGAACAGTGACTTACACTACAAGAAAATGCTGGAAACGTACATGGTTTATAAACATTGCTGCATCAGTGCTGATACCACGCAAATAAGCAGCAGAGATACAGCAACCAAAGGTTAGATGCCATTGGATGGAGTAGATGATAATAAATGTAAGGGAAGGAGAAGCACATAAGGGAAGAGGTCTCTGCTGTTAAGATTACACTTTTGGCCTATCAGGGTATCTAACATTAGAGGGTAGATGTTTGTAGACATACGATATGCAGATATAGTTATTGTCCAGTACAATAGTAATTTGCTGAGCAGTGCAGCCACCACAAAAAGTAAGGTGAAGGTATCATTGTTACGCACACCAGTGCTAACAGGAGTATACCGGTGTATGAACAGAGAGGGAAGCGAAGCAAACGAACTCACAGACAGTATAACATAACATACACAGGAGGTGATGGAATAACTAATAAACACAAAATGAACGGAGAAGCCCAAAGGCTCAGGAATTGGGTGTCTCCCTAGTGTCAGGAATGCTCAGATGGAATAGAGCGGACAATGAAGCGATGTGTAGTGATTTAACATGTGGAGCACCTGAAATGATGTTGCTGAGAGCAACAGAAAAAAACCCAAAGGGTTACCAACGGGTGTGGGAATAAACTCCTTGGTCAGAGATAGAAATATAGACACAAGGAGAGTATCCACAATCCTAACCCCCACTTGCAGGGCACAGGTTCAGCTTACTGCCACTAAACTGACACCTGGATGCCCTGCACAGTGAGGGAGGATTAAGCAAGCAGGTCTGAGAGTACAGCCGCAAACCTGCTGGGTTCACAGAATAGCAAAAGAACCCCAGCAGGTCAAACAACTGACTCCAGTCTTACTGCTAGGTCCGGATTGGCAGAATGAAGTACCGAATCCCAAGGCCTATTCGCAGTAAGCAACAAGTAAATACAAAGTCACACAGTACTAGCTAACTCTCTGGAACTGACTAACAAACAAAGATTCAGCAGCATTTGCCTAGCCTGAGAGGATGGTTTATATAGCAGGTGCTGTCCACGCCCCACTCAGACCTCACAGACTGTGAGCACAAAACCAGCGCCGGATTCCCTGCCATGCACAGAGCCTGTAACCACTACACAGTAAAAACCCGGACCGGAGTATCAGCTGCGCTCAGGTTACTTCGCTAACACTTGCCTCCCGGTTGCCATGGCGACGTGGCAGCACAGAGCAGGAGATCCTAACAGTACCCCCCCTCTGACGAGGGGTCAAAGAACCCCTACCACCGGGTTTATCGGGGAACTGCGAGAAGAAAGAGCGTATCAGTCTGGGGGCATGAAGATCACAACTGCGCACCCACGACCGTTCCTCCGGGCCATACCCCTTCCAGTGCACCAAAAATGACAGCCGACCCCGAACCATCTTGGAGTCAAGAACCCTTTCAACCACAAACTCCCTCTGACCCCGTATCAGAAGAGGAGAAGGTCTTCCACTGGAAGAAGGATTACTAACCACCAGTTTTAAAAGGGAACAATGAAATGTTTTATTGATACCCAATGAACGGGGCAGATCTAACTGAAATGCCACCGGATTGATAACCCTGGTGATCTTATAAGGGCCGCTGAACCGGGGGCCTAACTTATGAGATGGCTGTCTCAACTTCAAATTCTTTGTGGACAACCAGACGAAGTCTCCTAATTTGAAGCTGCAGGGTCTTCTCCGCTTATCAAAAACCCTTTTGGTCACTAATGACACAGACACAAGGGCTTTCTTCACTTTCCTCCAAATACCCCTAAGGACCGAAACAACAGAGGAACCACCAGGCGTGGAATCCAGGGGGTCAAAAGAATTGGCCTTAGGATGATGCCCATACACACAAAGGAAGGGAGAGATCCCTGTAGCAGAGTGAGCCGCGTTGTTATAGGCAAACTCCGCCATGGACAGATGAGCAACCCAGTCAGTATGACACTTGGAGACATAACACCTGAGGAACTGCTCCAAGGACTGGTTCACCCTCTCAGTCTGCCCATTAGACTGTGGATGGTAGCCTGACGACAAGCTCACAGAAATCTGGAGATCAGAACAAAATGCCCTCCAGAATTTGGCCACAAACTGGGATCCACGGTCAGAGACCACATCAAGTGGCAACCCGTGGAGGCGCACAACATGCTGCATAAATAACTCAGACAGGCATCTGGCCGATGGCAACCCAACCAGTGGAACGAAATGCGCCATCTTCGAAAACCTGTCAACGACAACCCAAATGGCTGTCATCCCCGAGGATTTGGGCAAGTCCACCACAAAATCCATGGAAATGTGGGTCCATGGCTTAGACGGAATAGAGAGTGGATGTAATGGGCCGACAGGAACCCCTCTAGGAGTTTTATTTCGGGCACAAACGTCACATGCCCGAACCAACTGATCCACATCCCTAGCCACCGAGGGCCACCACAGCGCCCTAGACAGCAACTCCCAAGTTCTGGCAATACCCGGATGCCCTGCCGACCTCTTGGCCTGGAATTCCAGGAACACTCGCTGTCTTAACCTAGGAGGCACAAACAAGAGACCTACCGGAAGGTCTGGATGAGCCTGCTCCTGTGCTCTAAGGACTAATGACAAGAGGTCCTGGGTAATGCCCACTTTAATACATGATGGGGACACAATGGGCAATGGCTCCTCGGTGGTCTCTTGAACTGGAGCAAAACTCTGCGAGAGCGCATCAGCCTTGATGTTTTTTGACCCAGGGCGATATGTTATCAAAAAATTAAAGCGAGCAAAAAACAAAGCCCATCGTGCCTGCCTGGCATTGAGCCGCTTCGCTGACTCTAAATATGCCAGGTTCTTATGGTCGGTGAGAATTGAGACCACAAACTTAGCCCCCTCAAGCCAGTGTCTCCACTCCCCGAGTGCATCCTTTATAGCCAACAATTCCCGGTTATCCACATCATAATTCATCTCGGCAGACGAAAATTTACGGGAAAAGTAAGCACAGGGATGAAGGCGATTATCAGACACCCCCATCTGAGAGAGCACTGCCCCAATACCTATCTCAGAGGCATCCACTTCTACCACAAAAGGACGCTCTGGATCTGGGTGTCGCAGCACCTTGGCCGAGACAAATGCCCTTTTGAGACGGGCAAAGGCCGCTTTGGCCTCACAAGACCAGTGAGCAACATCCGCCCCTTTCTTAGTGAGTGCCACCAAGGGGGCCACTATAGACGAAAATCCAGCGATAAACCGTCTATAAAAATTTGCAAAGCCCAGAAAACGCTGAAGCGCCTTCAAACTAGTGGGCTGCACCCAATCCAGGACTGCCTGTACCTTAGAACCCTCCATTTGGAAACCTTCTGAGGAGAGAATATACCCTAGAAATGCGATTTGCTGGACTTCAAACTCGCACTTCTCCAGCTTCGCCCCAAGCTGGTGGTCTCTGAGTTTCTGGAGGACTAAGCGTACATGCTTCCGATGTTCCTCCAGGGAATGAGAGAAGATTAGGATGTCATCTAGATAAACAACTAAGAATCTATCCAAATATTCCCTGAGCACATCGTTCATGAATTCCTGGAAGACTGCCGGGGCATTAGAGAGCCCAAAAGGCATCCCCAAATATTCATAATGCCCTGAGTGGGTATTAAAGGCAGTCTTCCATTCATCCCCCTCTCTTATTCGGATTAGATTGTAAGCACCGCGTAGGTCAATCTTAGAAAAAATGGTGGCAGTACGAAGCTGGTCAAACAAAACCGAAATGAGAGGCAGTGGGTACGAGTTTTTAATCGTGATACGGTTCAATTCCCTGAAGTCGATGCAGGGTCGCAACGAACCGTCCTTTTTACCCACGAAGAAGAACCCCGACCCAACTGGGGACTGTGAGGGTCTGATAAATCCCTTAGCTAAGTTCTCCTGAATGTACTCTGCCATAGCCTGAGTCTCAGGACGTGACAGGGAGAACAACCTGCTCTTGGGAAGCTTAGCATCCGGCAACAAATCAATGGCATAGTCATAGGGGCGATGGGGAGGTAGTACCTCCGCAACTTTTTTGGAGAACACATCCGCAAAATCTGCATAACATCCTGGCAATCCTGGCAAATTTAGCTGCGAGAGCCTGACTGGAAGGCTCAAGCAACTCCTGAAACAATCACTACCCCAACTAAGAATCTCCCCAGAGACCCAGTCAAATTGAGGGTTATGGGCCCTTAACCAGGGTAACCCCAAAACCAATGGGGCAAAAGAACAGACAGTCACATAAAAAGACAATTTTTCAGAGTGTGTGGCTCCAATAAACAAAGAAATTTGGCTGGTGCAGGAGGTAATTTTACCCTGGGACAATGGTTCCCCGTTTAACCCACAGATCTCAATATCTGATGCCAAAGGTACTGAGGGAACAGAGTGTTCCAGGGCGAATTGACGGTCCATGAAAACCCCATCGGCCCCACTGTCAACAAAGGCCTCAGTCTTGACAGTTTGACCGAGGATCTCCAAAGTCACCAGAATGAGAAAAGTCTTTTTGGGAAATTCTGACTTCTGGCCTGACAGGATATTTCCCATCACCCTCAGGCCCTGAAGTTTTCCGGTTTTTCTGGGCATGATACTACAACATGACCTTTATTCCCACAGTACAAACACAAACCCTGCTGTCTCCTCCGCGTCTTCTCACGCGAGGAGAGGCGGGTAGCCCCAATCTGCATAGGCTCCTCGGAATATTCCTCAGAGTCTGAGGTTCCCTTGGGAAAAAAGGAAACTGCGGTCTCCCTTTCAAGCCTACGCTCTCTCAGCCGTCTATCCACCCAGATGGATAACTGCATGAGCTGATCTAAGCTATCAGGCGAGGGATATTGTACCAGTTGGTCCTTTATCTGGTCAGAAAGGCCCCTTCGGTACTGGTTTCTCAGGGCTGGGTCATTCCACTGGGTATCATGAGCCAACCTCTGAAACTCCGTACTATAAACCTCAGCTGGCCGTTGCCCTTGCTTAAGAACCGTAATCTGAGCCTCGGCTGAAGCCATCTTGTCAGGGTCATCATACAAAATGCCCAGTGCCGTAAAAAAAAAGCATCAACACTTTTAAGCGACGGACAGTCAGGCTGTAACTCATATGCCCAGACCTGTGGGTCTCCATGTAGCAAGGAAATCACCATGCCCACCCGCTGAATCTCCGACCCAGAAGACTGGGGTCTAAGCCTGAAATATAGCTTACAGCTCTCCTTTAAACAAAAGAACTGCGAGCGATCTCCAGAAAAACGATCCGGGAGATTTACTTTCGGCTCCTTAACCCCTGAACTTGCCGCTGCTGCTGCGGGAGCTCCGCTAGCGGCCTGCGGGGTGTTCATTTTAATGGACATCTCATTAAATTGTCGAGTCAGGACCTGCACCTGATCGACCACCTGTTGCAAAGTATTTTGAGGGGTATGCTCCATATTCCCACAAAATTTCAACAGGAGTAGGGCTGCTGAATATGTTACGCACACCAGTGCTAACAGGAGTATACCGGTGTATGAACAGAGAGGGAAGCGAAGTAAACGAACTCACAGACAGTATAACATAACATACACAGGAGGTGAAGGAATAACTAATAAACACAAAGTGAACGGAGAAGCCCAAAGGCTCAGGAATTGGGTGTCTCCCTAGTGTCAGGAATGCTCAGATGGAATAGAGCGGACAATGAAGCGATGTGTAGTGATTTAACATGTGGAGCACCTGAAATGATGTTGCTAAGAGCAACAGAAAAAACCCCAAAGGGTTACCAACGGGTGTGGGAATAAACTCCTTGGTCAGAGATAGAAATATAGACACAAGGAGAGTATCGACAATCCTAACCCTCACTTGCAGGGCACAGGTTCAGCGTACTGCCACTAAACTGACACCTGGACGCCCTGCACAGTGAGGGAGGATTAAGCAAGCAGGTCTGAGAGTACAGCCGCAAACCTGGTGGGTTCACAGAATAGCAAAAGAACCCCAGCAGGTCAAACAACTGACTCCAGTCTTACTGCTAGGTCCGGATTGGCAGAATGAAGTACCGAATCCCAAGGCCTATTCGCAGTAAGCAACAAGTAAATACAAAGTCACACAGTACTAACTAACTCTCTGGAACTGACTAACAAACAAAGATTCAGCAGCATTTGCCTAGCCTGAGAGGATGGTTTATATAGCAGGTGCTGTCCACGCCCCACTCAGACCTCACAGACTGTGAGCACAAAACCAGCGCCGGATTCCCTGCCGTGCACAGAGCCTGTAACCACTACACAGTAAAAACCCGGACCGGAGTATCAGCTGCGCTCAGGTTACTTCGCTAACACTTGCCTCCCGGTTGCCATGGCGACGTGGCAGCACAGAGCAGGAGATCCTAACAATCATTTGGCAACCATTATGAATAATGCTTGTCAGGCCACTACTAGTACTAGTGACAAATACTATTGTAGACCAACTGATCTACAAAGATTGAATCTCTCAGAGAAATCTTATTCTCACTAGGTGATAGCTGGTTGACAAGCCTCCTGACAAGCAAAGAAGAGTTTGTGGAAATCTGTGGACTAGTAACTTTATTTGTCCTTTTGAATAGGGTTACCACCAAGTAACAGCACCTACCCTACCCTACCCACCCTTTGCCTTTTACTAGGTCTGTCATTTGCCCCTGTGAAATAGTGACAAATGATGTTAATACTTCTTCATCATTCCCACATCATGAAGCGAGGGACCAAAGGAGGCCTCAGATCACTGGAACTAGGTAGTCAAAGTGAACTTTATTCAAAATTTTAGTTCAATATCCGTGCTATGAGTATAATTCTTCAACCATTTCCCACAGTTACAGTATCTGAACTAACATTTCAAGTAAGGATAGGATACATTCCCTGTATATAAAGCTCAGTAAACAGTGGCTATTGTACACAAAGCATATTTGTAATTTGTGGTCTTCGCTACATTTGTGTTCTGGATGCGATTTGCCCTCAGTAAGCTTACAAAAGAATCTGGCAGTTGGGAGTATGCATGTGAGGTCATGTGCCCATGCACAGGCAAGTGACACTCAAAGTGCTCCCACAGTGAGTGGAGCAGGGGTGTGAATTTTCCTCCACTCCCGTGTTTACAACGATTTGGCAGGCTTGCTCCCTGAGCATATCAGCTGTTGCTAGGTAGCAGTTCTATTCCATATAAAGTGTGCATGTCATATTTCTGTAAACTCCTCTTGCCTCTCGCCACCTCACTAATGACTTTCTGTCAGGTCACAGGTAAACGTGATGTGACAGGGACAGCATGATTCCACGTGAGGTTAATGTGGAACGGCAAGCTTTTGCAGGATTGGAACAAGGGTGCGAACATACTAGGCGATATCGCATATGATCCGTCACTCCATTGCTCCTGATATCGGCAAGTGTGTATGTATTTGCCGATGGCGGGTCCGGTCACTAGCAATGTCGCATTGTGTGCACATCGTCCTAGTGTGTACATAGCCTTACTCAACTAACAGTGTAGCATCAGGTAATGATGGCAGGAGAGAGCAGAATGAACACTGCTCCCTAAATCTTCTAACAAATAGGCCATGAGATAGCAAATATTTATTTCTAGAAAGTGATATTCATGAAATAAAATCACTTTATATACGGTCAACAACTCATCTTATCTGGAGATTTTCTGACTAAGAAACTGAACAGATAATAAGCAGAGAAGGATTTATTTTTTTATACATTCAAAAAGCATAGCAGAGAGATCATGCTTGTTAAATTAATTGGAGATATGCACTGGGATCAGAATGTAAAATGATCAAGATTTTCAGCTAAAAGATATATTAGTAAAATAAGGTGGATCAGCATCTTACATCTATGAAAATTGTACTTTATAGATATGTCCTCATACACTATTGCTGCAGTTGCCTCAGCAGCCCTTCTCACTGTGCCAGGTCCCATGCATCTCGGCTTGCGATGAGCAGCTTTTTCGCTTGAATATGCATCTTACTTAAAATGCATTGTGACAAAGCTGCTTCATGAGACTGCACTGATTGATTTGATATGTGACACTTGTACTGTACATCTGTGTGGAATAAGTCTGCATCTGTATACGAAGTGCTGCAATGCAGCGGCCATGGCTTTTTTTCAAGTTCCATTGTACATCATCTGTGACTTATTTCCAACTAATTCTTGTGCAGTTAAATTCACAGCCCTGGTTCTCTGGTACAGATTGAGGGTGTTTTCTGTGGTGCGAATAATACACAAATTTAAAGAAAAAGTCATTATGATTCACCTCTTTGTGTGGCTCACTTGCACCAAGGGTCTTCTTGTCATGTGGCATATTAAAGCTAGGTCTATGAGGAAACATCTGTATGTGAAACTTATGTGCAAACTTTCAAGAAATGTAAGATAATGTAGACATTTCAGTCCCATTTATTTATTCTTTATTCATTTTTTAATTGAAAATAACAAATTTGATCATGGGGGATCAGTATGATTTCCCAATGGACGAGATGCTGCGGTCAGAATACCGACAGCGGCATCCCGACCATCAGAATCCCTGCAGCCCCCTGTAAAGTACCCTAACAATCCCCTGCCCCCTACCCTAACCCTCCCTTGTGGGTGCTTAAACCTAACCCTCCCGGGTGGTGCCTAACCCTAACCCTCCCGGGTGGTGCCTAACCCTAACCCTCCCGGGAGGTGCCTAGCCCTAACCATTCCGGGTGGTGCCTAACCCTCCCAGGTGGTGCCTAACCCTCCCGGGTGGTGCCTAGCCCTAACCCTCCCGGGTGGTGCCTAACCCTAACCCTCCCGGGTGGTGCCTAACCCTAACCCTCTCGGGTGGTGCCTAACCCTAACCCTCTCGGGTGGTGCCTAACCTTAACCCTCTTTTCCCCGCTGCCTAAACCTAACCCTCCCTGCTTGGTGCCAGACCCTAACCGCCCCTTCTAGGTGCCTAAACCTAAACCTCCCTCCCACGGTACCTAAACCTAACCTTCCCGGCCCTGCGCCATAACCCCCCTACCCGCAGCAGGACCCCAGCGCGTCCCACTGGCAGAACGATCGGGATTCCAGCTGTCTGTATTTTGACATCGTTATCCCAACTGGCATTGGCATTGCGACGCTGGGCTTATGTCTTCCTTCAGGATTCTGACCGCCGGAATCTTAACTGCATCCCGATCATGGATTAGCTCGAAATTTCTGGGCTCCATAGTAAAACAGCTGCATGCCACTACTTTGCTCCACTCTCACTCAAAACAGTATTTTACCACAACAATAAACTAATTATGTCTTTAGCAATACTTTTATTTCAGTAAAAAAGAGAGGAGAGAAATACAGTCTTGCCAAACTGAATGGTCCACCAGAGCACATCGTGCCCTGTATACTGTACATCATCCTTCCATTATTTTACATGTCTTAAACTTTATAAACCTTCCATAATGTACAGCTACTATAGAGGAGCTTTCATTAGAAATCAGGAGTTTGTACCGGTAAAAGGAGATTCACCTTTATTAACGCTCCCAATATGCAGCCTTAGAAAACTTTGGAGAAGTACGTCTCTCACCAGATAATCCCTAAGGGACTCCTGATTACAAAAACTGCATCCTTCACCACTGCGAGTGACAGTTTCAAAAGTAAATGGGAAACCATATTGAGAGATTGTTCATTCAATCTTATGTCTCTTATTATTCAAGATAGAAGAGAAGAAATGGGCAAACTAGAAGAAGAGATCAAAACTTAGAGAGTTGACTTCACCCTTTGTAGATACAAAGGAATATAAAGATTTAGAGAAAAGGATAGAAACCAACATGGGAAAAAATGAAAAAATCATAGTGGATCGCAAGATAAAGAAATTCAATAGAGATAAAATCCAGTTAAATGAAATGGAAAACAAAGAGAATAGGGAATTAGATATAAACAAGGTGAATACTACACAGATCACCACGTCAAAGAAGAAACAACCAGCTAAAAAGAAACCCATTTTATTAGAGTATGGGAGAAATGAGGAAGGTTTTAGCAAAAAGAATAAAACACCACAATGGAGATACAGAGAAAGGACACCACCATATGTAGACAGAGATTCTAATGCAACATATAATTATGTCAACAGGAGAGCAGAGAATTATAATTCTGCACCCTATAGAAGGGAACCATATATACAATGGAAACAGAGAAAGGTGAATGATAGAGGTAGGTTTGTACAAGAGACCCCTGGACAAGAAATAGGTACACGGAATAGATTCCATACATTACAAAATGAGGGAACCCAGGCCCGGTCTCCTTTTTTAGAGCGGAGCAGGGACAGAAACTGGTACAGATAATGGCCAATAGAAAATGGGGCAAAAGGGGAGGTGCCCCCAAAGGAAGTAATAAAGATCATTTACGGAGAAAAATATACAATAGGAAAAAAAGGACAAAAAATAGAAGGAAAAAGGCTGAAATAGAGAAGGAGGAAGTATTGGAGAAAGGTAAAGTGAAAATCTTCAACCTGAGCTCCCACCTCCTCACAAAAGGAGAGATTGCTGTACTGGAGAAGGGCCTGAAATTTGCCCCTTCCAATACTATAGACAAATTCTCCACTTTTGTTGATTTGCAAAGGTACATCAGGAAGTTGACTGTTAAAAAATTCTTCCTGAGTAAGGAAACAGGTGCACCTGAACTAATAGAACAGGCAGATTCAACCCCATTTTAACCTAAGTCAATTTTCTACCCTTCACACATAAAGGGTAATTTTTTGGAAACTTTCTCTTCCTTAGTACATGATGATTTGAATAAAATTGAGGTAAAAAGCAAAAAATCGAATCTAACATACAAGGAGAGACAAGCCCTCAAAAATCTGAGAGATCTCTCAGACATAATAATAAAACCCACCGACAAAGGTGGGGGGGGGGTAGTCCTAATGGATAAGGACAAATATGAGGCGGAAGTAATGCGCCAGCTGGATGATAGGACCACCTACCACAAACTACGTTGTGATCCCACAAATAATATCATGGAGAAAATGAAAATTTTCACAGATAAATATAGGACGAGGGATGTCATCAGTGAAAGGGAACAAAAATTCCTTATCAATCAAGAACCCGTAATCCCGGTGCTATATGTGCTCCCCAAGGTTCATAAAGACCTCAATAACCCTCCGGGGAGACCTATAGTATCCGGGATTGATTCTGTGACAGCGGGGTTATCAGAATTTATTGACTATTACCTCCAACCTTTGGTCCTCTCGAACAAATCACATCTGAAGGACACCTCGGATGTGTTGAGAATGTTGGAGGGGATAGAATGGAAGGAGGAATACATCCTGGTGACGGCCGATGTACGGTCTCTATACACCATCATAGACCACAAAGATGGTATAAAAGCAATACGGAAGTATTTACAGGAAAGTACATTAAATGAAGGGTTACAAGAATTCATCATAGAGGGCGTGATGTTTACACTTCAAAATAACTACTTTGCCTTCAAGGACGATTTCTACCTACAAAAAGTCGGGACCGCCATGGGCACCAAGTTCGCCCCGAGCTATGCCAACATCTTCATGAGATGTTGGGAGACAGAATATGTCTGGAGTGGCCATCAGTTCGGGGCGAGCTTGGTGTCATGGTCCAGATATATAGATGACGTCCTTTTTGTATGGCAGGGAGATGAGACATCCTTGCATGACTTCTGCATGCACCTGAATCAGAATACGTTGAATATTGAACTCACATTCACCAAGAGTAAGAAGAGTATAAACTTCTTGGACTTAACTATATATATAGAAAGAAACCATATTCATACAAAAAATTATGTGAAACCCACGGACTCATGCAGTTACATTAATGCAAGCAGTTGTCACCATCCCAACTGGTTGCAAACCATACCGGTGGGACAATTAAAGAGGGTCAGGAGAAACTGCTCGACTAGGGAAGTATTCTCTGAACAAGCCAGAGAAATGCAAACTAAGTTTGTATCCTGTGGAAACAAAAGGGAGAAAGTTGAAGAAGCCACTAAGGAAGTTCACGAGATTGATAGGAACCTCCTTTTGAGGGAAAAAATGGAATCACAACCGAATGAGAATCAGGGAGAATACCAGTGGGCCTTTGTAACTACCTTCAATGACCAATCAAAAACTATTGAAAAAATTCTTAAGAAACATTGGGGGATCCTACAGAAGGACCCGATCTTGGGGTCACAGCTCCCACAGAGAGTCAAATGCGTGTACAGAAAAGCACCCAATTTGGGTAACAGCCTTGTCCGTAGTGCGTTACCACCAACGACACGACTAGGAATTAAAACTAAAGGATTCCATCGGTGTATGAATTGTGTTGCATGTAGGGAAGTAAAAGATCAAAGCAAAACAAGTGAAGTCTCCATTAATGGGAAGAGAACTGAGATCAAAGACTTCATCACTTGCAACACAAAAAATGCCATATACGCTATAGAGTGCGACTGCAACCTATTTTACATCGGAAGGACATCGAGACAGCTAACAGTGCAATGGGGGGAGCACTTAAGAAACATCAGAAGAGGGCTAGAGACACATGCCCTCTCTGATCACTTTAGAAAACATCATGATTGCTCCACCAAAGCAATAAAAAGATTTATAGGCCTAAAATGGGTAAAGGGACACTGGCGAAGGCGGGATTCAGCACAACAACTAGCTAAAACTGAGATGAAGATGATCTATGATCTGGGTACCCTTCAGCCAGGGGGATTGAATTTGGAATTCGAAATAAAATGGTTCCTTTAATTTCTTTCCCTCTTTTTTCCCTTCCCAATGAAACCCACACAGGGATGATGCTTGTTGTTTTTTCCCTTTCTTTTAAAACCCACAGAAGAACGATGCTCTGACTCCACCATTTGCAAGAGGTCCCCTTTGCATTGGTGGATTTCGAGCATCGTCTCTTCAAAACCCGGACCTAGTCAGTTATTTCACTATCAGACAGATTACATTACTGGACTGACGTCCATGGATTTCCTAACTATATAATTGAGATCAACATTGATACTATTCTAAATGAAAAGGTCCCCTTTGAATTCTGTGCCTTCCTTCCCTATACATCTTTAAGAAATTAACTCTCTAACTCTATGAATGGTGGAGGGTCCGTTAATTGGTATAAACTGAATTTAAATATCATCCTGCTAAAGTCTGTCACATATTAGTAATTCTATATTCTTTTACTAGACATGATATAATATTGAATTGATGTCCATTAATCGATACAAATGTGGAGATCACTGAGTAAAACCCTCCTACGACTCTAAGAGGATCTCCATGACAACGGCAAATGCTAAGAGGGACGGAACAGTGACGACAGTTATGGTCACGTGACCTGCCTCCACGAACGGGCCGCGTCTGCGTAATGTTTACCTACATCCAGCTGAATGGGATAGAGGTTGTGATGACAACGGCCGGACGCCACAGGAGCAGACAACATACGTTGATGCGTGGTGACGGGAACGGACGTACACGTGACCACGGTCACATGACCAATGCAAGCATCTGCCGATTGGAGTTGCCATGGCAGTGTGACACATAGAGGCGGAACTGGTCTTAGCACACAATGATCATGGACGTATAGGTAATTAAATGTATAGGGATCAGCTGTGCTGGGACCAATGGGATCCGGAGGGTGGGGATATAACTAGAGATGAGCGGGTTCGGTTTCTTTGAATCCGAACCCGCACGAACTTCACTTTTTTTTTCACGGGTCCGAGCGACTCGGATCTTCCCGCCTTGCTCGGTTAACCCGAGCGCGCCCGAACGTCATCATGACGCTGTCGGATTCTCGCGAGACTCGGATTCTATATAAGGAGCCGCGCGTCGCCGCCATTTTCACACGTGCATTGAGATTGATAGGGAGAGGACGTGGCTGGCGTCCTCTCCATTAGAATAGATTAGAAGAGAGAGAGATTGTGCAGACAGAGTTTACCACAGTGACCAGTGCAGTTGTTGTTAAGTTAACTTTTATTTAATATATCCGTTCTCTGCTATATCCGTTCTCTGCCTGAAAAAAACGATACACAGCAGTCACACAGTGTGACTCAGTCTGTGTGCACTCAGCTCAGCCCAGTGTGCTGCACATCAATGTATAAAAGCTTATAATAATTGTGGGGGAGACTGGGGAGCACTGCAGGTTGTTATAGCAGGAGCCAGGAGTACATAATATTATATTAATTTAAAATTAAACAGTGCACACTTTTGCTGCAGGAGTGCCACTGCCAGTGTGACTAGTGGTGACCAGTGCCTGACCACCAGTATAGTAGTATATTGTTGTATACTATCTCTTTATCAACCAGTCTATATTAGCAGCAGACACAGTACAGTGCGGTAGTTCACGGCTGTGGCTACCTCTGTGTCGGCAGTCGGCACTCGGCAGGCAGTCCGTCCATCCATAATTGTATAATTATATACCACCTAACCGTGGTATTTTTTTTTCTTTCTTTATACCGTCGTCATAGTCATACTAGTTGTTACGAGTATACTACTATCTCTTTATCAACCAGTGTACAGTGCGGTAGTTCACGGCTGTGGCTACCTCTGTGTCGGCAGTCGGCAGGCAGTCCGTCCATCCATAATTGTATTATTATAATATATACCACCTAACCGTGGTTTTTTTTTCATTCTTTATACCGTCATAGTGTCATACTAGTTGTTACGAGTATACTACTATCTCTTTATCAACCAGTGTACAGTGCGGTAGTTCACGGCTGTGGCTACCTCTGTGTCGGCAGTCGGCAGGCAGTCCGTCCATCCATAATTGTATTATAATATATACCACCTAACCGTGGTTTTTTTTTCATTCTTTATACCGTCATAGTGTCATACTAGTTGTTACGAGTATACTACTATCTCTTTATCAACCAGTGTACAGTGCGGTAGTTCACGGCTGTGGCTACCTCTGTGTCGGCAGTCGGCAGGCAGTCCGTCCATCCATAATTGTATTATAATATATACCACCTAACCGTGGTTTTTTTTTCATTCTTTATACCGTCATAGTCAGTCATACTAGTTGTTACGAGTATACTACTATCTCTTTATCAACCAGTGTACAGTGCGGTAGTTCACGGCTGTGGCTACCTCTGTGTCGGCACTCGGCAGGCAGTCCGTCCATCCATAATTGTATTATAATATATACCACCTAACCGTGGTTTTTTTTTCATTCTTTATACCGTCATAGTGTCATACTAGTTGTTACGAGTATACTACTATCTCTTTATCAACCAGTGTACAGTGCGGTAGTTCACGGCTGTGGCTACCTCTGTGTCGGCAGTCGGCAGGCAGTCCGTCCATCCATAATTGTATTATAATATATACCACCTAACCGTGGTTTTTTTTTCATTCTTTATACCGTCATAGTCAGTCATACTAGTTGTTACGAGTATACTACTATCTCTTTATCAACCAGTGTACAGTGCGGTAGTTCACGGCTGTGGCTACCTCTGTGTCGGAACTCGGCAGGCAGTCCGTCCATCCATAATTGTATTACAATATATACCACCTAACCGTGGTTTTTTTTTCATTCTTTATACCGTCATAGTCAGTCATACTAGTTGTTACGAGTATACTACTATCTCTTTATCAACCAGTGTACAGTGCGGTAGTTCACGGCTGTGGCTACCTCTGTGTCGGCACTCGGCAGGCAGTCCGTCCATCCATAATTGTATTACAATATATACCACCTAACCGTGGTTTTTTTATACCACCTAACCGTGGCAGTCCGTCCATAATTGTATACTAGTATCCAATCCATCCATCTCCATTGTTTACCTGAGGTGCCTTTTAGTTCTGCCTATAAAATATGGAGAACAAAAAAGTTGAGGTTCCAAAATTAGGGAAAGATCAAGATCCACTTCCACCTCGTGCTGAAGCTGCTGCCACTAGTCATGGCCGAGACGATGAAATGCCAGCAACGTCGTCTGCCAAGGCCGATGCCCAATGTCATAGTACAGAGCATGTCAAATCCAAAACACCAAATATCAGAAAAAAAAGGACTCCAAAACCTAAAATAAAATTGTCGGAGGAGAAGCGTAAACTTGCCAATATGCCATTTACCACACGGAGTGGCAAGGAACGGCTGAGGCCCTGGCCTATGTTCATGGCTAGTGGTTCAGCTTCACATGAGGATGGAAGCACTCAGCCTCTTGCTAGAAAACTGAAAAGACTCAAGCTGGCAAAAGCACCGCAAAGAACTGTGCGTTCTTTGAAATCCCAAATCCACAAGGAGAGTCCAATTGTGTCGGTTGCGATGCCTGACCTTCCCAACACTGGACGTGAAGAGCATGCGCCTTCCACTATTTGCATGCCCCCTGCAAGTGCTGGAAGGAGCACCCGCAGTCCAGTTCCTGATAGTCAGATTGAAGATGTCAGTGTTGAAGTACACCAGGATGAGGAGGATATGGGTGTTGCTGGCGCTGGGGAGGAAATTGACCAGAAGGATTCTGATGGTGAGGTGGTTTGTTTAAGTCAGGCACCCGGGGAGACACCTGTTGTCCGTGGGAGGAATATGGCCGTTGACATGCCAGGTGAAAATACCAAAAAAATCAGCTCTTCGGTGTGGAGGTATTTCACCAGAAATGCGGACAACAGGTGTCAAGCCGTGTGTTCCCTTTGTCAAGCTGTAATAAGTAGGGGTAAGGACGTTAACCACCTCGGAACATCCTCCCTTATACGTCACCTGCAGCGCATTCATAATAAGTCAGTGACAAGTTCAAAAACTTTGGGTGACAGCGGAAGCAGTCCACTGACCAGTAAATCCCTTCCTCTTGTAACCAAGCTCACGCAAACCACCCCACCAACTCCCTCAGTGTCAATTTCCTCCTTCCCCAGGAATGCCAATAGTCCTGCAGGCCATGTCACTGGCAAGTCTGACGAGTCCTCTCCTGCCTGGGATTACTCCGATGCATCCTTGCGTGTAACGCCTACTGCTGCTGGCGCTGCTGTTGTTGCCGCTGGGAGTCGATGGTCATCCCAGAGGGGAAGTCGTAAGCCCACTTGTACTACTTCCAGTAAGCAATTGACTGTTCAACAGTCCTTTGCGAGGAAGATGAAATATCACAGCAGTCATCCTACTGCAAAGCGGATAACTGAGTCCTTGACAACTATGTTGGTGTTAGACGTGCGTCCGGTATCCGCCGTTAGTTCACAGGGAACTAGACAATTTATTGAGGCAGTGTGCCCCCGTTACCAAATACTATCTAGGTTCCACTTCTCTAGGCAGGCGATACCGAGAATGTACACGGACGTCAGAAAAAGACTCACCAGTGTCCTAAAAAATGCAGTTGTACCCAATGTCCACTTAACCACGGACATGTGGACAAGTGGAGCAGGGCAGGGTCAGGACTATATGACTGTGACAGCCCACTGGGTAGATGTATGGACTCCCGCCGCAAGAACAGCAGCGGCGGCACCAGTAGCAGCATCTCGCAAACGCCAACTCTTTCCTAGGCAGGCTACGCTTTGTATCACCGCTTTCCAGAATACGCACACAGCTGAAAACCTCTTACGGCAACTGAGGAAGATCATCGCGGAATGGCTTACCCCAATTGGACTCTCCTGTGGATTTGTGGCATCGGACAACGCCAGCAATATTGTGTGTGCATTAAATATGGGCAAATTCCAGCACGTCCCATGTTTTGCACATACCTTGAATTTGGTGGTGCAGAATTTTTTAAAAAACGACAGGGGCGTGCAAGAGATGCTGTCGGTGGCCAGAAAAATTGCGGGACACTTTCGGCGTACAGGCACCACGTACAGAAGACTGGAGCACCACCAAAAACTACTGAACCTGCCCTGCCATCATCTGAAGCAAGAAGTGGTAACGAGGTGGAATTCAACCCTCTATATGCTTCAGAGGTTGGAGGAGCAGCAAAAGGCCATTCAAGCCTATACAATTGAGCACGATATAGGAGATGGAATGCACCTGTCTCAAGTGCAGTGGAGAATGATTTCAACGTTGTGCAAGGTTCTGATGCCCTTTGAACTTGCCACACGTGAAGTCAGTTCAGACACTGCCAGCCTGAGTCAGGTCATTCCCCTCATCAGGCTTTTGCAGAAGAAGCTGGAGGCATTGAAGAAGGAGCTAACACGGAGCGATTCCGCTAGGCATGTGGGACTTGTGGATGCAGCCCTTAATTCGCTTAACAAGGATTCACGGGTGGTCAATCTGTTGAAATCAGAGCACTACATTTTGGCCACCGTGCTCGATCCTAGATTTAAAGCCTACCTTGGATCTCTCTTTCCGGCAGACACAGGTCTGCTGGGGTTGAAAGACCTGCTGGTGACAAAATTGTCAAGTCAAGCGGAACGCGACCTGTCAACATCTCCTCCTTCACATTCTCCCGCAACTGGGGCTGCGAGGAAAAGGCTCAGAATTCCGAGCCCACCCGCTGGCGGTGATGCAGGGCAGTCTGGAGCGACTGCTGATGCTGACATCTGGTCCGGACTGAAGGACCTGACAACGATTACGGACATGTCGTCTACTGTCACTGCATATGATTCTCTCAACATTGATAGAATGGTGGAGGATTATATGAGTGACCGCATCCAAGTAGGCACGTCACACAGTCCGTACTTATACTGGCAGGAAAAAGAGGCAATTTGGAGGCCCTTGCACAAACTGGCTTTATTCTACCTAAGTTGCCCTCCCACAAGTGTGTACTCCGAAAGAGTGTTTAGTGCCGCCGCTCACCTTGTCAGCAATCGGCGTACGAGGTTACATCCAGAAAATGTGGAGAAGATGATGTTCATTAAAATGAATTATAATCAATTCCTCCGCGGAGACATTGACCAGCAGCAATTGCCTCCACAAAGTACACAGGGAGCTGAGATGGTGGATTCCAGTGGGGACGAATTGATAATCTGTGAGGAGGGGGATGTACACGGTGATATATCGGAGGGTGAAGATGAGGTGGACATCTTGCCTCTGTAGAGCCAGTTTGTGCAAGGAGAGATTAATTGCTTCTTTTTTGGGGGGGGTCCAAACCAACCCGTCATATCAGTCACAGTCGTGTGGCAGACCCTGTCACTGAAATGATGGGTTGGTTAAAGTGTGCATGTCCTGTTTTGTTTATACAACATAAGGGTGGGTGGGAGGGCCCAAGGATAATTCCATCTTGCACCTCTTTTTTCTTTTCTTTTTCTTTGCATCATGTGCTGATTGGGGAGGGTTTTTTGGAAGGGACATCCTGCGTGACACTGCAGTGCCACTCCTAGATGGGCCCGGTGTTTGTGTCGGCCACTAGGGTCGCTAATCTTACTCACACAGTCAGCTACCTCATTGCGCCTCTTTTTTTCTTTGCGTCATGTGCTGTTTGGGGAGGGTTTTTTGGAAGGGACATCCTGCGTGACACTGCAGTGCCACTCCTAGATGGGCCCGGTGTTTGTGTCGGCCACTAGGGTCGCTAATCTTACTCACACAGTCAGCTACCTCATTGCGCCTCTTTTTTTCTTTGCGTCATGTGCTGTTTGGGGAGGGTTTTTTGGAAGGGCCATCCTGCGTGACACTGCAGTGCCACTCCTAGATGGGCCCGGTGTTTGTGTCGGCCACTAGGGTCGCTAATCTTACTCACACAGCTACCTCATTGCGCCTCTTTTTTTCTTTGCGTCATGTGCTGTTTGGGGAGGGTTTTTTGGAAGGGCCATCCTGCGTGACACTGCAGTGCCACTCCTAGATGGGCCCGGTGTTTGTGTCGGCCACTAGGGTCGCTAATCTTACTCACACAGCTACCTCATTGCGCCTCTTTTTTTCTTTGCGTCATGTGCTGTTTGGGGAGGGTTTTTTGGAAGGGACATCCTGCGTGACACTGCAGTGCCACTCCTAGATGGGCCCGGTGTTTGTGTCGGCCACTAGGGTCGCTTATCTTACTCACACAGCGACCTCGGTGCAAATTTTAGGACTAAAAATAATATTGTGAGGTGTGAGGTATTCAGAATAGACTGAAAATGAGTGTAAATTATGGTTTTTGAGGTTAATAATACTTTGGGATCAAAATGACCCCCAAATTCTATGATTTAAGCTGTTTTTTAGTGTTTTTGGAAAAAAACACCCGAATCCAAAACACACCCGAATCCGACAAAAATAATTCGGTGAGGTTTTGCCAAAACGCGTTCGAACCCAAAACACGGCCGCGGAACCGAACCCAAAACCAAAACACAAAACCCGAAAAATTTCAGGCGCTCATCTCTAGATATAACAGGGACTATCGGAGCTAGTGAGGCATTCTACTTTTGGCAGTAGACCTTGAGAAAGACCCGAGGCGGGTCGGAACGCGTGGGTACCTTGCCTTTACTTCCCCCACATGTTGATACCAATGTTTATGGACTGAACCGACGCCTGGACAACACTTAGACCGGGAGATCCCCTTGCTGCAGCTGGGAGAGACCACCGAGATTCACATGCGCTTTAGAACTGACGCACATCAGTTCACCAGGAATCGGTAATCAGCCATTTCTTCTGTTCCTCTCATGAGGGTGGATTTTTTTATGTGAATGTTTCTGTCCACTGTTGACACATGCTGTGTCATTGACCAGTATCTTCCATATTGGAACTACACTTTGTATTTTTAGAATGATGTTTTAATTAAAGTGCTTGTTTTTACGATATCACACTATTCTTTGCATTTTCCTCTCTTTCCGGTTATCAATTGATACGAACACTCCCAATTAGGAGACATTATCGGAGAGTAAGAGGTGGATTACCCCACTATAAACGGGGCAGGCGCTGGTGAAGTAGTATCTTTCCTTTTTTTTTGTTTCCATTACCTGTCTCTGGGGTTGGGAAAGCCCCTGTTAAGATAATGCACTGACTAGCTGCCTATGCGCACTGTTGGGTACTATTCCAAACTTCTTTAGAAAATAATCACTCTAGGCATCTTTAAATTACAACTATCCATCACAATTTACACTTTGTATAGATGATCCATACAGGTAAAATACTGGCAGTGCTGCAATTTTTAAATATAACATTACCTCCCATTACATACAGCTAAGCCCTCCCAACACCTCTAAAGCTGGCCACACACCTAAAGATTATCTTTCCAACCAGCCAACTATTTGGCTGGTCGGAATGTAAGACTGGTAATGTACAGTATAACAGCAAATGACAATTGCCCATTCCTATACTCCAGAAAATTGTCAAAAAGTGTTATACAAACAGGTTGGTTAAATCCATTTAATTTAACTAAGTTGTCTGAATAACTGTTTTTGACCATTTTCCAGTATGTGGGAGTTAATGGACATTTGTTGTTTGCTCGTAGACAATACCAGACTTTCGTTCCATCAAGCCAAATAGTTGGCTGGTTGGAAAAATAATCTTTGGGTGTGTGATGCAGATCAAAAATAGCAATGCAGTGACATCACTGGCTGCCCTTCTGCTTATTTGACAGATAAGCACTTGCTACCAAACAGGACATCCTTATTCAGAAGAGTGCAAGAGAGCTTGATGGACTTATGTGGGGGCATATATAGTATATCAAAATTATTTTGCTGAAAATCCACTGGAAATAGACCATATGTACAGGGGACTATATCAGGTTCTTATGGGGACGAGCTTCACATTCTGGAGCTTGGCCAAGTTTGCTAACACCATCTTCATATAGCGCTAGCCCACAGTAGCCTATGGATCTTGCATCTCATTGCTCTGTACTGGCTCATGAACAGCCTGATGGAATCACATGTGCATTATACTTGCCAGGTCTGTACCCAGAAACAAACTGATAGTGGTATCTATCACTTTACGTCTAAGGGCCTTATTCAAGGTTGATTGCAAAATAAAATTTTCTTCTAATGGGCAAAACCATGTACAGTGCAGGTGGGGCAGATATAACATGTGCAGAGAGAGTTAGATTTGAGTGGAGTGTGTTCAAACGGAAATCTAAATTGCAGTGTTAACATAAAGCAGCCAGTATTTACCCTGCATAGAAACAAAATAACCCATCCAAATCTAACTCTCTCTGCACATGTTATATCTGCCCCACCTGCAGTGCACATGGTTTTGGCCATTAGAGGAAAATGTTATTTTGCAATAAACCTTGAATTAAGCCCTAAGTCTTCGCTGGGATGGGCTCTTGTAGGAACTCATGTCCAGGCAAGAGATGAGTTTTGGTAAATATGCCCTTAAGTAAAGTGTAAACACACGCTATTTCAAGTGTATTTTTTCAGCTAAGTAATATAGATAGACTTTGACATATATCAGCATTAAATAATGTCTTTCCTTACATGTAACGTTCTTAGACTTGAATGTTTTTGCATTTTTAAAGAAATAATTTATTATATTTTTTGGGGGGGGAATTTGGAACTATCTGACAGTGAACTGTAGTCTGCAAATAGCCCAACTTTATGAGCAGAGCTTCCAGGGGGAGTATATTAAATGTATGTTGTGGTCCAAACAGCTTTTGCCAAAAATATATATATTTTTTAAACTTTGTCTCCTAGGCATATGACACTTTGTCAAAAGTGCGCTCAGTCTAGAAAGGCTTTTCTGATGACAGGAAGTACTGTAATCAGTTTGTAGATTAAAATGTCTCTAGTCAGTGGCTTGAGCAGGACATACTGACAGAAACATCTTTCATATAGTCAGCCATGTATCATTGATCTAATTCCTTCATCCTGTGGTCACTTTTTCTGGATTAAGTCAAACTTTCCTTTCATAACCTAGTTCTAGAAAATGTTTGTGTGCGTGTGTGCTTATGCACATTTGTTAGCAGACATATCAAAAAATAAAGTAAAACTAGTTAGACACATATAGAGTAGAAAGAACAGATCATTGTGAATGTATTTTTAATGACATTACCATTATATTTAATTTCTCACTTTATGTAGGTTTTTCATTTTGTTTTATTGTACATTTGATAAATGTGTAGTTGTTTTTCCATGTAGATTTTTTATTTTGCATTTCTTATGGAATTTTTAAATACATTTTTTTATGTTAACAACTTGAAGAATGCAAACTTAATTTTGATGGCAGACAAGAACCTCCAGTTCCATCATTCCACCAGAAATCCTTGTGAGGGTCTGTATGACTGCCCTTGCCAGTGAGAGAGATGATACATGGCAGATGGCGAACAGGACTGTGTGAAGTTGCAGATGGAAACGATTATTTGCACCATCTGGATCCCCAAATACTGTTGGTCAATTTAAAACCTAAAAGGAAATGTAATCTAACACATGTACAAACTTGTCACCAGTTAGTTTCTTTTCTGGAAACACACTGCACCGAATCCCAAAATGATACACAAAAAACACCTGGATACTAAAATGTGTTTCATGCCTATAAATTGATTTCAATTTACACATTGGAGGCATTTGGTTGAAGGAATTAAAATAGCGCTAAAAGCTTTTATTGCATCAACATTATCAGCCACAATACAGAAAAAGACTTCAATAAAGTTATGTGTCATCCCCTAATCCAGGGGTTATCAAACTGTGTGCCTTTGCACCTCTGGGTGCCTCAGGGCACTTGTGGGCGTGCCTTGGATAGGTGGTCCAGGACCAATTCAAATTACTTATGGTCAATGTAATAAGCAAAACCAGTGCTGGTGGCTGCTAATCATAAAATATGTGAACAAACAGAAGCAAATCTTGTCCTCGTCACACAACTAAACATAAGGATGACATATAAACACAATTTACTTAATTTAATATTTCTTTCTGACTTTCTCAATAAGAAACGTCTGGTCTAGCGGTGCCGTAAAAAAAACCTCAGACTCTAGGGCGCTGATATTCAAAAAAGTTTGTAAACCACTGCCCTAATCCATATACTTCTATCCTGGAGCAAATACAAAGGCAACTCTACTATGAAACTCACTGTTTTTGCAGATGTGTTACATTAGTATATTCCCAACCCTAAACAAAGCTTACAGTGATACTAGATAAAATGTTATAATTCCTTAGCTATGGCTCTAGGAAATACAACCCAATTTATCTAGAGCAGGAATTTATTTCTCATTTAACCAACCACCGCTGGTAATAGCAATAATAATAATAGGCTTTTTTATATATATATATATATATATATGAATTGTTAAATATCTAAGTGCATAGAGAATATAATTTATTTTTACTAATGCAACATACTATACTTGCATATTTCGTAGGTATACAGCTATACCTATCATATAATATACCATAACCCTCTATCCATAGAGTTAGGTAGGTGACCTTTATACAGACATTAGTTTACTTATAAGATACATGTACCTTTAACAGAGTTTAGCAGAAGTCATTTACTAAGAATCCGAGTTTGTCCGATTTGTGTTTTTTTTTCTAAGTCCCAATCCGGGAATTCACTAAGCACAAATCTCGGCAGTGTTTGGACTATTCGTAATGGTTTGAATGACAACGTTCACAAATACGAATGAATAGACCAGGCCTGGCCAACCTGTGGCTCTCCAGCTGTTGTAAAACTACAAGTTCCATCATGCTTTGCTACAGTTTTGCTATTACGGAAGGCTAAAACTGTGGCAGGGCATGCTGGGATGTGTAGTTTCACAACATCTGGAGAGCCACAGGTTGGCCAGGCCTGGAATAGACCATCGGTCAAACGCGGCTGTTATTACATAGAATACGGGAATTCACTATTCATTCGTATTTGGGTGTTAGTCTCTGAGTGCTCAAATGCGGTCGTATTTTTTTGCGATTCGTTAAAAAAAGCGGCAAAAAAATAGACCTGCTTTTTTCAGTCATGTTTACATGTGTTGCAAATAAAAAATCACTCACACCTGAATTAGGATGCCTATAAAAGGATGTTAGGCCCATTTCAATACACCTACACTCAGAAATGGCTACAGGACTGTGGGCCAGTGATCTTTTGTGTGCTGTGGGGTTCCTCAGACTCAGACATCAGCCTGTAAGTACCCAGGGCCAAGAAACTGAACATGGTCAGCAGGTTGCACAGGTTCCGCGGAGGCTGCGCAGGCCTCGTTTTTTAGGGGGCGTTTAAACTTGAACGCATTGTCCGATGATAAGGTCATACAGATGTTCCGTCTAAATCGTAACAACATTTTCCGTCTGTGTGACCTTGTCAAACTGGGCCTAGACCCTGAGACAGCACGCTCTCGCTCTGTCTCAGGCCTGCACAAACTCCTGGCTGTGTTGCACTTTCTGGCTACTGGCAGCTTTCAGGCTGTGTCTGGGGATGTCATAGGAATCTCACAGCCCTCATTTTCCAGAATCTTAACACAGGTGATGTATACCTAACTACCTCTTCTGTTTTGTGTTTGTTTTAATTTCTCGGTGGCCAGTTCTATCCTAAAATCTCATGTTTATTGTTCTTTAGAATATACACACAGGTGTTGGCTGTTTTGCAGCCCCACATCGAGGCCTCAATCTGCTTCCCTACCCAGGAGTCTCAGTGGCATGCCGTCAGGGTAGATTTCTATGAGCTGGCTGGTATGCCCAATGTGCTTGGAGCCATAGATTGCACACACATTCAGCTGAGACCACCTAGGGGCAGGCAGCACATATATACAAATCGCCATTTCGAACACTCCACAAATGTGCAGGTGGTTTGTGATGCAAATCTCAAAATAATGAGTGTTGTTGCTGGTTACCCTGGGGGCTGCCATGACTCCTTCATCCTCAGTCAGTCATCCCTCTTTGATAAGTTTGAGGACGGACAAATGCCAGATGGATGGCTGCTGGGTATGTAATTTGATATGTGTAGGCCTGCGTATACTTTGTCCAAATACAGGTGCAGATGTATTAACCTGTAGAAGGCATAAGGAAGTGAGAAACCAGTGATCTGTGCAAGGTGATAAAGGCACCAGCCAATCAGCTCCAATATGTAAATGAACATTTAGGAACAGATTGTCTGCTGCCTTTATTACCTTGCACATATCACTGGTTTTTCACTTCCTTATGCCTTCTACAGGTTAATACATCTGCCCCACAGTGTGTTACTTATGTGTTGCTGTATCTTAACATGAATCACATTACTATATCTGTCTTTTAGGTGATGGAGGATATGGCTGTTTCTCTTGGCTTCTAACTCCATTGTCCCGACCTGATACCCCTGCTGAACACAATTACAATCATGCACATAAGTCCACGCGGAATGTGATAGAAAGATGTTTTGGTGTGATGAAATCTAGGTTTCGGTGTCTGGATAAGTCTGGTGGCCTTTTGTTGTATAGTCCCTCCAAGGTGACTCAAATTGTGTTCTGCTGCTGCTTTCTTCATAACATGTGTTTGCAACAACATCTGCCACATGTTGAGGAGGAGGAGGAGGAGGAAGAAAGCAGCCAGCAAGCAGAGGAATTAGAGACATCTGGTGATACTTGGAGTACAGATATAGGGAGGCAGGTTAGGCAAGAGATCATCAATCGCTATTTCTAAGGTAAGTTTGGTTTGCTTATTTCATTTGTTGTGTAATCATAAATAGATGTTTTGCCTTTTTTTCCCAAAACCATTACTCAGAATGTGTCTGTCTCCTTGACACATACAAACATACCCTCGCTTTATGAAAAACAAATGTCGCATGTGTATTGTGTGTATTTTTATACTCAAAACAACAGATTATGAGTGGCATGCATTAAGTCTGGATAAGTGATCGTAAACTTGCAGTGCTAATTTCTTACAAGCCCACATAATCCATTTAGTATTTAACTTTATCATTGTGTGTAACGTCCTAATGCACAGGTTCACAAACTCGGCCCTCAGGACCACACAGTGCATGTTTTTCACGTAACCCAGTAGAAGCACAGGTGTATGAATTACTCACAGACATATGTTAAAAGGTTCACAGGTGGAACTAATTATGTCACTTGTGATTCTGTGAGGAGACCTGCAAAACATGCACTGTGTGGGTTCCTGAGGGCCGAGTTTGAGAACCTGTGTTCACAAAAAACACTCCTCAACATATAATATGTTAGCCTTGAGGAATACATGTGTCCCTATGTGTGATGCACCATCATATTTAAGACACACAAACTTACTGTAATCAGGAATAATTTATTTCCTAATGTTTGATGCTGTAAACTTGATGATGTGTAAGTAAATACAGTTTGCCACATATATACATTATTATACACATTCTTTGGTTTTTGTTGTAAAAGTACATATTTGTTTGTTTCAGCATCATGTGTAAAAACATTCTTACTAATTTTTAACACACACAAACATGTCCCAACAATACTGACATTCATTTTGTCAATGTTTTTAAAACAAAACTAAGCCAACATATTACAAGCTTTTTACGCAACTCAATTGTGTTCTTCTTGTAATGTTGTATAGAGAAGAAAGCTAAAATATGTATCAATAACACTGTAATTTGGATTGTCTGCAGGAAAAGAGAATGATTGGAATCTAGAAAGAGTAATGATTAGAAAAAAAATCAAGTGGTCAGTTTACTTCCTGCTAAAGACATTCTGCCTGGCTGGCAATTATTGTGTCTGCAGGAAAAGAGAATGATTGGAATCTAGAAAGAGTAATGATTAGAAAAAAATCAAGTGGTCAGTTTACTTCCTGCTAAAGACATTCTGCCTGGCTGGCAATTATTGTGTCTGCAGGAAAAGAGAATGATTGGAATCTAGAAAGAGTAATGATTAGAAAAAAATCAAGTTGTCAGTTTACTTCCTGCTAACATGTATGTGTGGCTCCATCAACATTTCCCTCCTCCAATACCCAAAAAAATGGTAAAGAATAAATGTGCGTACAAATTTTATGTTGTTGTTTGTACCACTTATAATTAATGATGTTGTAAAAATTGTCAAGGAGCTAAGTGTTATATATTTTTTGCCAAAAATACACTTACTAACTATTTTGAGTTAATTATCACAAATGTCTAACTTGTATTTTTTCACGTATTTTTTTGGTGGCTGCTTGTCCTGCCCTTTGCCTTTAGCACTGTCATGTTGTCGTGCTCTGGTGGAGCGTCTTGGTGGTGATGAGACTGGCGTGATATTTGGAGTCGTACCAGAACTGCTGCTTGTTTGCTGTTGGTGCATGCATCTGAGTGTTTCATTCAGGTTAGTGAGGGTGGCATTGCGTTCACGTGTAGCAGCATTTTGATTGTCTACTATTCGGAATAAACTTTCATTAATCTTTTGATTGTTTTGAAAAATGCTCATATAACTTTGCTGTTGTCTGTGCCGTTCTTCCATTTTGCGCTGTAAGTTGCCCATGACCTGTGTAATGTCTGTACGCATGAGTTCCATGGTATTGCCTATTCTGGTTGTTTGTTCATTTTGTCTACTCAGATTTCTTGATATTCTTCTGAGGTGAGATGGTAGGCTTGCAAACATTTGTGTCTGCTTACGCAGGCAATCTTCATTAGTGGCCTGCTGTCTAGCCCAAATGGACCAAAACACCTGATCAGGGCCTTGTGTTCCTGGTGTTGTTGGGCTGTGTTGTGGTGGTGGTGTGCTTTGCTGTGGTGGTGTACTCACAGGTGCTGGGGGGCTCATTCCTTGCCTTAATGGCTGCATTTCTAAGATGTTTGTCTCCTCCATGTCACTGTGTTTCTGTTGTTGCGGAGGGATGCTGTTCCCAGGACTAGAAGCTGAAATGTTAAACAAATCTCCGTTAGCTATCCATATGTTTGAGAAATGTAAACAAATCACTACACATGGAACATATGTCATTCACTGTTGCTTTCAACTATTCTGCCTAGCAACATCATCACTCATAGCTTTAATACATACATATGCCTGTTTGTGGCAAATGTGTCTGGTTACTTAATTGTGAAAGCAAACACTTTAGTTTTATTGTAGCTCACACATACTCCACCATAAAAACACATTGGAATACATAATGTGTTACCTTATAGTTTTGTTCAAACAAACATAGTAATGTTTTTATATGTATTTTGCAATGTTACCTCAAACACACATGTGAAATTTGGAAAAACAACCTTACTTTTTGCAATAAAAACAACATTCTTTTTTGTTGCAGCATCTTACACACAATGTCATACTGTATGGCTCAAGTGGACATACATATCTTTACTGGATGTGGACAAGGCCATTTAGCTTGGATTCCATTTCTGCTTTTACTTACTGCGGTAAGTATTTAAGTTTTTGATGTGTTTTGACTTAATGCGGTTATGAAATATTTTGATTACGTTCTGAAATTTTTCACATTTTTTTCAGTTTGATACTCACAATCAAGATGAGGGGAGTGTGGATGACGTCTTGGAGGTGTGTCCAAAATTTGGAGTGGGGGGACAGAACATACGGACGATAATCTTGGTGGCGGGGTAGCCTGCTGTGTTTGGGCCGGCACATACGTTCTTGCTTTCTTTTTGGCCACAGTTTTTTTGTGGTGATGTCTTACAGAAGTGCCACTTCTGCTGCTCCATACTTCTTTTGATGGACCTTTTAATGAAAGTGCAATTTTGTTATGGCCATTTCTTTACAAGCATACCCTATACTACAATGGACACTTTACCTGCTTCCGCAGCGTCATCATCATCAGATGTGATAGGAGTTACTGGCCGACGAGTAGTACTGCTTTTTTCTAACACTGTATAAAAAAATTGTAAAAATTTTTTTCATGCTATTGTGTATACATCCACCCATTATGCTTATAAACATTTATTCTTTTAGAAATGCTTGGTTTTTATTTATAAAAAACATAAGGCCCGGAAATACAAAAATAAAAAACAAAAAACATTGTCCAATACACATATGCACTATGGCAACATCAACACAGGAAAACATGTACAGGACACTGACATAGGCCACAAGTTAAAGAGAAAAAAAACACACACATCTTCATTTTGTATTGAAAGGATAAATATTACAGATGCAATATATAAATTGCTCTGTGAATTGGCACTCCAAAGACACATTACCACTATATGAGCCAAAACAAAATGTAGCAATTTTATAAAAAATTACACTGCAGTGTGGTGTCACGGTACAAATACAAGCAAAAATTAACAAAGAAATAGTGTTATTTTAATTAAATCATTAACATTATCTAATAATGACATTACACATGTAAGTGGTTTCCAAACCACTTTCCAGTACTCCAGCCTCTAACATGACAACCACTGTTTTTTAAACATTGCACATGGATCACTTAAATATAAAACATAGTCACAATTTTAAAATAAAAAACGCCCAAAAGGAAAACATTATTGCAGGACAATTCAGAGACACACCAAGTCCAAACTACACATGCAAAATATCTGTCAGAAAAACACATGACATACAATAAAGTAAGATGTTACATTGGCTTTTGTATAAAACATTAACCAAAACAATGTATTTGCTGACACACACTTGAAGATGGGAGTAATATGCAACGTCACATGACACACATTTAATAAAAAATAAAATAAAAAAATCATAGAATGTAAATGCAAATACACATGCTCACCATTCTTCCTGGGCCTATCTGAATCCCGGACATGGGTTGCAGAGACAACTTCTGGAGGTATTACACTCCGCATGGGCTCCTCATACTCCAGATATCTTGCAATATAGGGCTGCCCACCACCAGTTTTCCGAGCCTCCTTGGCCTCCTTGGCCATTTTGGACTTGAAACGTCGCTTTATGTCATAGTACCGTTTGCGGCACGTGTCCTCCGTCCGCTTGACCACCCCCTCACTATTGACAGCAGCAACAACTTTCGCCCACAACACCATCTTCCTCCGTGTTGGCACCTTGGCGGACTCAGGGCCAAATAGCTGCCTATGATACTTCATCAGCTCACGCACCAATGCCACATTTTCAGCAAAACTGAACTTTACATTCCGCCCAGTCTTAGTAGTGGTGCGTGGCTGCGGAGCACTCTGACTGTCACTATCACTTGAGGCTGCTGCAGCAACCTCACCCACCTCCTCCACCTCACTAACCTCACTAACACTCACCTCCTCCACCTGACCAACCTCCTCCCCCTCACTCACACCCTCCACCTCACCCACCTCTGAGTCACACATAATTGTGTGTCTAAACAGTTACCACAGGAAAAAAAAAAGACAAACAACACACTCCTCCACAACCACTACACAACACACACACACACACACACACACACACACACACACACACACACACACACAAATACTGACAAGGGACTTTAAAGAAAAATAACTTGGACTAAAAATGAGACAAAACCACAAAATACAAGACAACAAGAATGACAGGATGACTTTCAAACACAATACCACACTCAGAAATCGCTACCAACACTCCTCACCAAACCACAAATTCACCTACCTCCACAGCACAACCTCCCTCCTCCTCACCACTAACTAAACCCACGAGGTGCGGACGGTTTGGGGCGTATTTATATGGTTGCGCACAGACACTCCTACCATCTGAAACACAACCAATCACGAATGGGGATGAAAATTGAAACTGAAAGTGAAAGTGCGGCCGCTGGAAAAAAAAACCCTGCCGCGTTTAACTTAGGAAAAAAAACAGCAAATACAACAAAAACACGTACACAAACGACAATGACGGCCGTAAATGTGGCAAAAAAAGCGACTGGCATCGACATCGGAAAACACGACAACCATAAAGTCGACTGCTTCGTAACTTTGCATATATGGATTCAAAAAGTTGCATGAAAATGCACCCGATACAAAACGAGTTTAAACACTACACAAACCGACTCAAACACGAATATTAGTAATTATTGCCCATTGTGTGTAATAGAATTGGAATTAGCCAAATAAGGCTAACCAGCTTACCCTGTCCTAATATGAGCATAAAACTGTAGAAAGATTCTACTAGGATGTATGAGATCAGTGGGAGTGTTAATAGAATTCGGTGTAACCAAGTATTATGAAACCAGTGCATCGCCATGTTTTTCTTTGTTAATGTTAATGTAATCCGAGCTGACAGGATGTGCCTCTCAGAATGTACAGTATACAGCATGGGCGTGTCTTTTAAATAAATAATTAATCATCTTATAAATCTGACTTCAATTCAATCTTTTACTTAGATGCATCAAGGAAACAAACAGTTAAAATTAGGATGCAACAGTATAAATAAATATATATATATATATATATATATATTCATATTTCTGCAGCGGGGTGCACTGGTATTCCACAGGGAATAACATCAGGGTGTAGAGTTGGATCTTGATCCTAGGCACCAACAGGCTAAATCTTTGACTGTTCCCAGGATGCCTTGCACCGCCTCCTCTATAACCCCAGGCACTGGAGCTCAGTTTGTAAGTTGGTGCCTGCAGTGCAGGCAGCTAACAGGGAGGGCTGCGCTAGGCGGCCCTGGAAAGAGCTTTTCTGAAGAAAGTAGACTTCAAGCAGCACAGGCACTTAGAAGTGCTATATGTCAGTCTGACATATCGAGCTGCGGCTCCCTCACCTCCCCCAGTGCCGCTGTATACTCCCGCGCCCTGGTTGCCGGGTACTTTACAGCGGAGGCACTCCGGCTTCATCAGGCACACACCCGCCGCTGCTCTCCAGGATCACATGGCCACAAGTTCAGGGAGGAGGTAAGAGGGTCCCCCAGATGGGACCCGCTGAAATTGCGATCTGGCGCGGTCTCCGGAGATGGACCGCACTGCTGGCATGGACACTGTGGCCATGCAGGGACCCCACTATATCCACCAGGGCAAGGGGCACAGGTCGGATTTACTAAAATCCATTTGTAATGGGCCCCGCAGAACCCGATGGTGAAGTCCAGTAGAGGGGATAAGGCTCTGACCTGTAGCCTCTCCCCCAGCCCCAGGCTCCATTTGCTGCAAATGTTCCTGCTCTGGAGCTGCATCTCTCTTCTCCCTCACTCCCTGTTTGGGAGCCATTAAACAGAGCTGGGCTGATCTGGGACTGCTGGGAATTGTATCCTATGTAAAGCTGCCTGTCTTATCAGAGCTGTGCATTTACAGGACACTTAAGTATTCTACATGTCGATTAGACAGTGTTAGTTAAGAAAAAGTGCATTACTACAGGGATATTTCAGTACAAGTATCCTGTGATATACATCCAGTATTTACTGTGCATTGTTATATCTGTAAACATATATAGCTTTACTTAGTATTGCTAGTCCAGTGCAGTTTTATTGTTGTAATAATTTCTGCATTGTACATGTGACTGTGTGTGCCAATAGCTGCTGTGTGGTTCCTATTCCATGTATCTCACACATATTGCTATCCCTATATTCTGTACCCTGATATATATATATATACATATGTGTGTTTCACAGGATATACTACTGTACCTTGGTATTTTTCTCTGTGTATTTCAGTCACCATATACCACTTAAATCCCCTGTTTGTGCTCTGCATTTGCAGTCACACTAAATAGGGTTTTTTTTTGTCAGGTACTGTGTCTGGCTATATTGTACTGTTACGCCCTAAGGCTACATTCACACATAATGTCTGCTACACAGGGCGGGAAATCCGTGGCTGATCCTACGCCATGCAGTGCTGACGCTGCAGATTCACCGGAAGAAAATATTCCAACTGAGGGTCCAGGTACCGGGGGTTCAGTACCCCTCAGTCAGCCTGCAGCGCCGGTGGCACATCAAAACCCACCCTGGGCTGTTTTTTTCTAATTTGATGACTATGCTAGTAATGAGACTTACGCCCCCTGTGGGACCTCATGTGCCATTACAGCAACATATTGTCCCTGCAGTTCATCCGCCATGGGCAGATAATCTGTCAACTCAGTTACAGCAATTAAATCAGGTTTTGGTTAAACAAAAAGCTAACCCTCGCCCTCCTAGGACCAAAGAGTCATCTAAGCGGAACATTACTTCCTCACAATCCACACATGTTACAGATACTGCATCCGATAAAGATGGCTTATACACTGATCCCTCAGACACTGATGCAGATGCTTCTGATGGGGAATCTATTTCACAGGTGGATGTTCCTGACCTCTTGGAGGCTATCAAACTGATTCTTCAGATTTATGATGAATCTGAACCTCCAGATACGTCTAAGAAACCCAATAATTTCAAAAGTCAGAAGGTCACTAAATTAGTTTTGCCCCATTCTGACCATTTAGTTGACATACGTCAGGAATCCTGGGAGTACCCAGAAAGGAAATTATCCCTGTATAAGAAGATGCTAGCTCATTATCCCCTCACTGCAGAATTAAGTAAAAATTGGGAAACACCGCCGTCGGTGGACTCACATGTCGCACGTCTGGTGGTGTCCTCTACTCTGCCTGTCACTTCTCTGAAGGAACCGACGGATAAGCATGTGGAGGGCTGCTTGAAGTCTATTTACGCCTTTGCAGGTGCTGTGCATAGACCCACTATAGTGGCCTCTTGGGCTGTGAAGGCTATTGAAGCCTGGGTTCAAGCAGTTGAGGCGGAGTTACCTTTTAATTTATTCTGATTATGCCAGACAGTGTCTTTCATATATTATCACAGCCTCTCATTATATACAGGAGGCAGCCTCTGATGCCGGTGTCCTGATGGCCAAAGCGTCTACTATGTCCATTTTGGCCCACCAGATTCTGTGGTTTGCGGTCCTGGTCTGGGGATCTGGACTCCTAAAAGACCTTGGAGGTTATCCCCTTTAAGGGAGACATCCTGTTTGGGGAAGATCTGAATAACATTGTTGCTGACTTAGCGTCTGCTAAAACTGTATGTCTGCCGAGTACTAATCCTTCGGCTCTGAAGGCTAAAAGTACTACCTTTCGTTCCTTTCGACCTCCAAGTAAAGCAAAGGATCAGGCATACCCAAAACAGGCTTGCACTTCCAAAACCTCTAAGCCCAAACCTAAACATTCCTGTGCTGCCAGTCAGCCTGCTTCCAAACCAGACAAGCCTGCTGCATGACTGGGTGGGCCTCCCTCTGGTAGACCCCAGGGTGGGAGGCCGACTTCTACGGTTTGATCAGGTATGGTTATAGATCACTTCAGATGCCTGGGTAAGGGAAGTCATCACTCACGGATACGTCATGTCTTTCAAGAAGCGTCCCCCTCGCCAGTTTTGCATAACAAATATCCCTTTGGATCCGGAAAAAGCAAAAACTCTCCATTTGGTGGTACAATCCCTCCTGGACACAGGAGTGGTAGTGCCGGTGCCTCTGGCTCAGAGAGGCAGGGGGTACTATTCAACGCTGTTCCTAGTTCCGAAACCGAATGGTTCCTTTTGGCCCATTCTCAACCTCAAGTCTCTGAACAAGTTTGTGAAGGTTTACAAGTTCCGTATGGAAACTCTTCGCTCTATTGTTCTGTCCTTGGAGCCCTTGAACTATATGGTTTCCCCGGACATACAGGGTGCTTACCTACATATACCTATTGCCATATCTCATCAGCAATATCTGTGGCTTGCTATTGGCAACCTACATTATCAATTCCATGCCTTTCCTTTTGTACTGACCATGGCTCCGTGAATCTTCACCAAGGTCATGGCGGTAATGACGGCTCTGCTCCACCGTCAGGGTATCAGGATCCTGCCATATCTGGACGACTTGTTGATCCTGGCGAACTCCCCAGAGGTTCTCATCCATCATCTGGAACTGATGGTCCGATTCCTGCAAGCGCACAAGTGGCTCATCGACTGGAAGAAATTATCCCTGGTCCCTGCTCAGAGCATGGTGCAACTGGGGGCATTGTTGGAAACACACAACCAACGGTTGTTTTTGTCCCAAGAGAAGGTCCTGAAGTTTCAGGACAGGATAAGATGCTTCCTTTCTCGTCCGTGAGTGTCGATACACTCGGTTATGCAAGTACTAGGCCTCATGGTGTTGGCTTTCGACATGGTAGAGTACGCTCAGTTTTACTCTTGCCCTCTGCAGATGCTAATCCTTGCCAAGTGGGACGGCCTGCCTCACCGGATCAGGTCTCACATGATTTCCTTGACTCCGGAAGTTCGTCTGTCACTGAGCTGGTGGCTACAGGACCAACAATTGAGCAGGGGTCGTCCCTTCTGGATCTCCAACTGGGTCCTCTTAATGACGGATGCCAGTCTGTGGGGTTGGGGCGCGTTGTTGGAGCAACACTCTCTTCAGGGTCGGTGGACCAGGGAGGAATCTCTCCTCCTGATAAATATTCTGGAATTGCGGGCAGTGTTCAATGCTTTGATACTGGCCCTGCCTCTGGTACAGAACAGGAGTGTTCAAGTACAGTCAGACAACACCACCACGGTGGCATACAGAAATTATCTAGGCAGCACTCGAAGCCGCATGGTGATGTTGGAAGTATCAAAGATTCTTCAATGGGTGGAACGCAGTGTTCATTCCGGGGGTCCTCAACTGGGAAGCGGACTTCCTCAGTCATCAGGACGTACATGCCGGAGAGTGGAGCCTTCATCCAGAAGTATTTAAACTCCTAGTGGACAAATGGGGCCTACCAGATGTAGACCTGATGGTGTCTCGACACAATCACAAGATTCTGGTCTTCGGAGCAAGGACAAGGGATCCTCAAGCAGCATTCGTGGATGCCCCGGCAATTCCATGGAACTTTCGGCTGCCGTACGTGTTCCCTCCGGTGTCACTCCTGCCCAGGGTAATAAGGAAGTTTAAGCAAGAAGGAGGATTCCTACTTCAGATCGCTCCAGCGTGGCCCAGACGGCATTGGTTCTCTCGATAGAGCATCCTCTTCTACTTCCTCAACGCCCAGTCCTCCTCATTCAGGGTCCCTGTTTTTACCAGGATTTGGCCCAACTGGCTTTGACGGCTCTTCAAGCTTCAGTTCTGAGGGCCAAAGGTTTTTCTGTGGCGGTCATGCAAACGATGATGACAGCCCGTATACCGGCTTCGGCTCGGATTTATTATAGGGTCTGGGATTCTTCACCTGGTGTGTGGCTAAGAATTTTGATGCATGTAAGTTCAGTGCTACCAAACTACTGGCAATTCGGCAACAGGGCCTGGACTCCGGCCTTCGTCTAACCTCCCTCAAGGTTCATGTTTCAGCCTTGTCGGCGTGGTTTCAGAGAAAAATTGCAACTCTGCCTGTCGTTCATACCTTCACTCAGGATGTTTTATGGATTCAACCTCCCTATGTTCCTCCTGAGGCTCCTTGGGATTTGTCGGTTGTTCTGGATGCCCTACAAGAGTCTCCGTTTGAACCTCTTGAGTCTGTGGACCTTATATGGCTTACGCTTAAGGTCTTATTTTTCCTGGCTATTGCCTCTGCTAGACAGGTTTCAGATCTGGGTGCCATATCTTGTAGGTCTCCCTTTCTGATTTTTCACCGTGACCGTGCGGTTCTTAGAACTCGCCCTGGTTATCTACCTAAGGTGGTGTCATCTTTCCACCTTAACCAAGAGATTGTGGTTCCTGCCTTTATCTCTCCTGATTTGTCCTCCAAAGAAAGATCTTTGGATGTGGTATGGGTTCTCTGCATCTATGTGACGAGCACCACCTTCCTTCGGGGATCTGATTCTCTCTTTGTCCTTTTTGGTTATCATAAACGTGGCTGGCCTGTGAATGAGCAGACCTTGGGGGTCATTCCGAGTTGTTCGCTCTGTATTTTTTTCTCGCAACGGAGCGATTAGTCGCTACTGCGCATGCGCAATGTCCGCAGTGCGACTGCGCCAAGTAAATTTGCTATGCAGTTAGGAATTTTACTCACGGCATTACAAGGTTTTTTCTTTGTTCTGGTGATCGTAATGTGATTGACAGGAAGTGGGTGTTTCTAGGCGGAAACTGGCCGTTTTATGGGTGTGTGCAAAAAAACGCTACCGTTTCTGGGAAAAACGCGGGAGTGGCTGGAGAAACGGAGGTGTGTCTGGGCGAACGCTGGGTGTGTTTGTGACGTCAAACCAGCAACGACAAGCACTGAACTGATCGCACTGGCAGAGTAAGTCTCGAGCTACTCAGAAACTGCACAGAGAAGTCTTTTCGCAATATTGCGAATCTTTCGTTCGCAATTTTGATAAGCTAAGATTCACTCCCAGTAGGCGGCGGCTTAGCGTGTGCAAAGCTGCTAAAAGCAGCTTGCAAGCGAACAACTCGGAATGACCACCCTTGGCCAGATGGATTAGAATGGTGATTGCACAAGCTTATGTACAGGCTGGACTTCCAGCTCCTTCTACTATCAAGGCCCATTCGACTCTGTTGAACCTTCTTGGGTGGCCCGCCGTGGCGCGTCCCTAGAACAATTGTGCAAGGCGACTATGTGGTCCTCAGTGAACATGTTCATTAGGTTCTATGCCTTTGATACTTCCGCCTCCCAGGATGCTTCCTTTGGACACCGAGTTCTTGTGCCCACTACAGTGCATCCCCTCCCATGAGGAACTGCTTTAGGACATCCCCAATGTTATTCCCTGTAGAATACCAGTGTACCCTGCTGCAGAAAAAGAGATTTATGGTAACAACTTACCTTTGTTAAATCTCTTTCTGCGAGGTACACTGGATTCCAAGGGCGCCCACCCTGACGCACTTAGCTTCTTTGGGTTTGTATGGCATTAGCCGCTGGTACCTTCATCTGTCATGAGAATGTGGTTCGCTGTGTCTTTTAACTGTTATCGTCTCTTTTACCTGCTACTGCATTGGACTGGTTAACAAAACTGAGCTCCAGTGCCTGGAGGCGGGGTTATAGAGGAGGTGGTGCAAGGCATCATGGGATCAGTCAAAGCTTTAGCCTGTTGGTGCCTCGGATCAAGATCCAACTCTACACCCCGATGTTATTCCCTGTGGAATCCAGTGTACCTTGCAGAAAGAGATTTAACAAAGGTACATTCTTACCATAATTCTCCTTATTTAAGCCACTCTACCATGAATATTGCTACTGTATGATCAGTATATGATTAAACTTAACTGTGTTCCTTGATTGCTGTGTTCAAAAATAAAAATAGGATGCACATTATAAAAAATAGTGTCATTTCAAAATTCCCAGCCCTTACCTAGGCTATTGAGAATTCTGCGAGGCCCGGGTGATACTAAGGCTGCATTCTCTATTTAAGTTTCATTCCAAAGCTGTAGGATGCTTATGGTTTGAACTGCTTATATTCAAAGTGCAATTTAGATTTTAAGCATAATTTCTGCGTTACACCAGTGTTATTAGTTATAGCTTCAGCTGATATAGAATGTGAATTGACCCCTCCTCTCTCCCTCTAATCAATAGGTAATCAGCAGGGGCGAAGTTATGGGTCAGGCCTCCCCTAGGCACATTGGCCATCCTCCATCATGTCACTGCCCCCTTCGAGGTGGCCAAAGTAACCCCAACCTCACTCCACTTCCTGGACCAAAATTTTGCTGCCAATTGTCCCACTCCTGTCAATTGCAAAATAAAAAATTAAAAGAATATGATGTATTGACTTAAAAAAAAATATCACCTGACTTCATCAGCCTGGTGTGCTGCCCCCCTCCAGCAAGTGCCGCCCCTAGGCACGTGCCTATTGGGAAGTCCACCACTGGTAATCAGAATTTGAAATCTGAACTTTTCTGCAGACTATTTCACCTGATGTGCTGCATATTTACATTTTTTTTTACTAGGTCATCAGATTAAATTTGAATTTAAATACCTTATGATATTTTATTGTAGATAAATTGCCATTACTACTATATCAAGTCTCTAGACTCAGTGAAGGCATGATTTATTTACTACCTAGATCAAAGCTTGCTGGTATCCTCTGCTTGTTTGCTTAAGCCATCATTGCTAGGTCTGTATTGGGAGGGAACTGGGGGGTTGTTATTAATCAGTGAGCACATTTGCCTGAATCTCTATTTAAGTTTCATTCCAAGGCTGTAGGATGCTGATGATTCGAAGCGCTTATGTTCAAGGTGCAATTTAGATTTTAAGCATAATTTTGGCGTTACAATGGCGTTAAACGAAAGGAAAATGGAAAAACATTCTATCAGCAATCTCTACTACAGAAGGACTCCTTTGAAAAAACAACTTATGGGTTCACTTCTCACAATAAACATCTGTCGGTAGAACCTGGACACTCACCACTGAACTCCCTGTATGGACACTGCTAGAACTTACCACTTCACTTGTAACTATTTTTGCTGGCTTTTTTTTATCATCTGAATGCCTATCTGTAACAATGTAATTTTGCCATTTTACACTTGGAAGTTCTGTCTGAATTACAATTCCTTTTTGCCTACCTTCACATCCTCACTCCTAACACAGTCTACTTTAATATATAATTTCTGTACCAATAAAATCTCCACATTTATTCTACTTAATAATAAATTATTGCTGTGGTGCATATTTACTTACCAACACTGTACATTCACCAGCATTTCTACTCATCTACTGTACTGTCTCATACAGCCTCCATTGCTCCTTCCAGTTTACCTCCCCCTATTTACCTCATTCACACTACTGTGTGTCTAAGTTTTCTTAAACTCCCCTCATCACTCAGTTCCTACCTAATCCATTATTCTACCCTCTGTTCCCACCTCTATGCTTCAATCCTAGACTACTCGCCCTCTCTCCCCTTCTCTGCCTTCCTTCTTCCCTCCCTTCTGCTCCCATTCCCCTACTCTCCTATTACCACACTTTCATTAATTTTTCACCTTATTCCTGTTATCTCACTACTAAGCCCTGCTCCCTCCCTCCTCTCCCTATCACTTTACCTCCATCCAATCATACCAAACTCCCATCCTGCCCTCCTATTGTGGGTTCCCCTCCTGGTTCAGGAGTCCACACCATCACTACACTGTCTTCATTCCTGCCCTCCAAATTGATTATCCGCAAACTCTCCCTTCTCTCCTGTGCACTCTGGAATGCCAGATCATTCTGTAACAAACTGTTCCAACCCATGACCTTTTCATCTCCAACTTCCTGAAACCTTGATGTCCCCCTCTGACACCCCTTTTCCCACTGCTGTTTTCTCAGGGGCCCACACATTCTCTCACAGCCCCCAGCCCAGGGATCACCATGGTAGTGGAGTCATGGTCCTTCTATCTTCCAGTTATTCCTACAACCTCATACCCTCGGAACCATCCCTTACGTTGTCTACATTTGAGGATGATGCTTTATGCATCTTCCAACCTATTAACCTTTAAGTCACTATCATTTACTGTCCCCTTGGCTCTCCCTCCAAATTCCTTGACAGCTTTGCTTCTGGACTCCCTTGATTCCTCTCCTCAGATCTTTCTTAATTATATTAGGTGACTTCAATATCTCAAATGATATCCCCAAAGAATCCTTCGTCTCTAAACTTCTTACTTTCACATCATCGTTTGGTCTCTCCCAATGGATCTCCTCACCCTCCCATGTGAGTGGGCACTCAGTTGATCTGGTCTTCACTCACCATTGTGATATTTCGGATTAATTAATTTCCCCATTCCTCGTATATGACCATTATCTGCTCTTTTTTAACTAATGCTTCTCCATGACTGCCTCCTAAGGCTACCATCACTAAGCGTAGCATTAAGGCTATAGCCTTATTCTCCCTGCTCAGCTCACATTTCTCACCTACAGTATCTCTCTCTCTCTCCTGCCCTAAACAATCCACTTTCCTATACAATACCTCCCTTCCTTCTGCTCTTGACTCTGTTGCTCTGGCGATCAATACTCTCCCTCGCAGATCTATACCTCCACCCTGGTATTCCAAATGCACCAGTTATCTGCAAAAGTGTTCACGAAATGCTGAGCGACAGTGGAGCAATTCATGCTCTAAAGCAGACTTACTCCATTACAAATTTATGCTCTCATCCAACAGTGCAGCCAGCTCCCTCTCTTAACTGTTGTATTTCAAGAACCTCTGTTCGGCATGGCCACAGTTCCTCCAGAAAAAAAGAACATGCATGCAGCTCAATTTGGACTCATCATCCAAAGCTGCATGTACAGCCTGGCTGGGGCATGATGTCACTGTGCAATATCGCACAGTATGAATGCCTGCCATCGGGCGGCCCGGGCCGGGAAAAGAAACACTAGGCCAGGCCTGGCCAACCTGTGGCTCTCCAGCTGTTGTGAAACTACACATCCCAGCTTGCTCTACCACAGTTTTAGCATTCCCTAATAGCAAAACTGTGGCAAAGCATGCTGGGAATTGTAGTTTTACAACAGCTGGAGAGCCACAGGTTGGCCAGGCCTGCACTAGGCGATATTACTCACTGAGCACGTCGCCTAGTGTGTACCCACCTTAACCCCCCATGGGCGCAGCAGGGCTAGTCTCAGAGGGGACTGACTATCATTTACCAGTAGACTAATAGTCCCTAGCAGCAGCAGATCCTGCAGTTGGTGAAAGGACTGGGCAACTTAAATTAAGCAAGGCAGGTCACAGCAATCAATATAGTCAATGCCAACCTGTGTGGCACTCCATGGCACATGTGACATTGTGACATTACATAACAAGTGCTAGGGGAGAAGGTAGATGTACAGTGAGCCAGTCCTAGGTACATGCCTTGTACTTTTCTACTGGATGTAGTTTTTGGGAGGTACCCCCTGAAGCTACAGTATAAACACTTATCGTCAGTGCAGCAACTGCTGCCTGCTTGGCCTTGCACCCTGAATAATAGCATCAGTTGCACACCCCACACTACACACCTGGGTCAACAATCTCTTAGAAGGAGTTACAGATTTCACTAGCGCAGAGTGGAAAAAAATTGCAACAGTCAACCATACCTATAGCTTTGTACAACATAATAATAACAATGCTAATTCTTTATTTGTATAGTGTCTTTCTGCCAATATGACCCAAAGAACTTAATTTTTTTTGAAGAGGGTTAGGCAGCCATCTTTGATTCTCTCAATTGCTTTTCTGAGTCATTCACGTCAATCCCTGCCCCATTGGAGCTTATAGTCTAAATTCCCTACCACAAATGAGGATTCTTTTTTTTTTTTTTGTGAAAAACCAGTTCATGTACTCTGTTAGTATATTTCTGAAATTGAGGGAGGACACCAGAATACTTTGAGGAAAGACAAACAAACATGAGTATAATATACACACTATACACAGATAGAGCCCTGGTGGGAAAGGCTTTCAGGTCATTAGAGACCAAAATAAAGCTATATAGACTAAGTTCAAAGTGATATATGTTGCAAAAAAAATCTATTACTGTACTGTTCACATCTCAAAATACACCACACCAAAAGTGAAGTACTGTATGATGGTGACAGCATAATGCTCTGGGGATTCTTATCATCAGCAAAAACTAGGCAACTTACTTAAAAAGAACGAAAAAATGGATGATGTAAACATACAGGAAAGTACTGGAGGAGAACCTACCTCAGTCAGCTAAAAAACACAAAACCCTGAAACTTGATTGAATGTGTGAAGAGACGGGAGCTAGCTGCGTATGAAACATTAAGCTCCAGGAATAGAACTGACAGGGGACACAAACAAAAAGGTAACGGCAGAGAGAATACAACAAAAAGAATTAATAGAAACGTTATAAAATACATTGTTCACACACAAAAAGAAAAAGAAAATCATCCAAGCAATCCATCCCTAAAATAGGGAAGATGACATATGTCTAATTATTGCAGCAATATTGTCACAACTGAGGGCCTGAGTTGACGGGAGGCAACCTCAGTTGTAGGGGCTGAGATGTAACGGAACCTGGGAGGTTGTATCAGACCCCTAGACATGTAAGTAACATGTAGAATAACTGCCCGAAGGCGTGACCACGACAACCAGGATAAAAGTCAATGATGTTTATTATGACAAACTCCGTAACACAGCAGAAAATAAGAAAACATAAAAGTCAGCAGGGCAATAATACAGTTCCTGGGTACTACAGGGTGGCAAGGGCCACAGGCACTGGTAGTGTGAGACAGTTCTAATAATCTTCTAGTTGGAAAGTCCTTACCAGGCCTGACTGTAGCAATGGAGAGAACCCAGGATCGTACCAGCTGGTGTTCCAGGAAAGGCTGGGCTGCTGAAGATAAAACGGCTGCTGTGGATACTGGCTGGAACCAGACTGTTGTTGGTACGGAGTGGATACTGGCTGGAACCAGTTAAATAATAAACGAACTTGAGAGCGATGAAATAATAATACCGGTGGAGAGTGGTAAACTGCAGAAAGGACACCGGCCCTTTAAGGGAAGCTGTACACTGCTGGAAGCTGGGCTGGAAGCAGGTGATTGACTTGAGAGCGATGAAATAATAATACCGGTGGAGAGTGGTAAACTGCAGAAAGGACACCGGCCCTTTAAGAGAAGTTGTACACTGCTGGAAGCTCGGCTGGAAGCAGGTGATTGCTGTAGCTGGAAACAGGTGAGTCCAGAATGGATCGGAGAGTCAGGCTACACCGCAGATGGAATGCTGGTGCGGGTCTCTATAGCAGAAGTCTGGAGACAGGAGCTGGAACCTGGAAGACAACCACAGGAGAGAGACAAACTGGAACTAGGTTAGACAACCAAAGCACTGACGCCTTCCTTGTTCAGGCACAGCTTACTTATACCTGCAGCAAGGAAGGGGTTGGCTAGGCAATTATGCAAATCAACAATACAGACAGCAGATTGGTGGAAATGATCAGATGACAAAAACCAAGATGGCTGCGCCCATGCAGACACTTGGAGGGAAGTTTGGTTTGTAATCCATGTGAGAATTGAAACAGTAATGGCGACGCCGGCCACAGGAGACAGGAGACGCCAGACTGACAAGCGCACATTTAACCACGCGGGCACAGCGGAGGCCGCGGCTGATGAAATCACCACTCTGACATTCTGCATGTGGAAACTCAGAAACAGCGGGATCCGGTCCTGGAATGCTGAGCCAGCCTTAGGAGGCATCTGAAGGGTAAGTAATGGCGTCCAGATACCCGGATCGTGACAGCACCCCCCCCTTTAGGAGTGGCCCCAGGACACTTCTTAGGCTTTAAAGGAAACTTTGCGTGGAAATTTCGGACCAAGGCAGGAGCATGGACGTCTGAGGCATTGGTCCAAGAGCGTTCTTCAGGACCATAGCCTTACGATTCTGAGAACCCGGACAGAACTGGAGTTTAAAGTCAAATCTGGAAAAGAAAAGTGCCCATCTGGCCTGACGAGGGTTGAGACATTGTGCGCCTTTGAGATATAAAAGATTTTTGTGGTCGGTAAGTATGGTGATTGAGTGGGAAGCTCCCTCCAACAGGTATCTCCACTCCTCCAGAGCGAGCTTGATGGCTAGCAACTCCTGATCGCCAATGGCATAGTTGCGCTCAGCTGGGGAGAACTTCCGGGAGAAGAAACTGCAAGGATGTAGATGTCCATCTTTGGACCTCTGGGATAACACTGCTCCTACTCCAACGGAGGAGGCATCTACCTCTAAGATAAAAGGAGAGTCGGTGTCAGGCTGTTTCAGAACTGGTGCAGAGATGAACCGTTGCTTCAGAAGGTGAAAGGCCTGTGTAGCTTCCTCGGACCACTTGGACGGATTAGCACCTTTCTTGGTTAATGCAGTGATAGGCGCCACAATGGTGGAAAAGTCTCGTATAAATTTTCTATAATAATTGGCGAACCCTAAGAACCTCTGGACCCCTTTGAGGCTTAAGGGTATAGGCCAATTCTGGATTGCTTGGAGTTTCTCAGGATCCATCTCTAGTCCGGAACCGGACACAATGTAACCTAGAAACGGAATGGTTTTAACTTCAAACACACACTTCTCCAATTTACAATAGAGGTGATTGACACGGAGACGGGAAAGAACCTCTTTTACCCAGAAACGATGATCTTCGAGATTATTAGCAAAGATGAGGATGTCGTCTAGATAAACCACGACATGGCGGTACAAGATGTCCCTGAAGATCTCATTCACGAAGTGCTGGAAGACTGCTGGAGCATTGCTCAATCCGAAGGGCATGACGAGGTACTCATAATGTCCGTCACGGGTGTTAAAGGCGGTCTTCCACTCGTCACCCTCACGGATTCGGATGAGATTGTAGGCACCCCTCAAGTCCAGCTTTGTGAAAATGGTTGCACCACTAACTCTATCAAAGAGCTCAGTAATCAGGGGTAAAGGGTATCGGTTCTTGACGGTAATGTCGTTCAGACCCCTGTAGTCGATGCACGGACGCAGACCACCGTCTTTCTTCTTAACGAAGAAGAAGCCTGCGCCGGCTGGAGAAGAAGATGGTCGGATGAAACCCTTCGCCAGGTTCTCTTTGATGTACTCTTCCATGGAGTGTGTCTCGGGCAGAGACAACGGATAAGTTCGGCCTCGCGGTGGAACCTTCCCTGGAATGAGGTCGATTGGGCAGTCCCATTCTCTATGAGGAGGAAGGATATCAGCAGAGGCTTTACTGAACACATCCGTGAAGTCTTGATATGGAGGAGGCGGAACATCAGTTGACCTGGGGAAGGAAGAACAAACAGGAAGAACTTTGGCTAAACAAGTCTCAGCACAGGAGGGACCCCATGCCAGTATTTGTGTAGTCGTCCAGTCAATTGATGGGTTGTGGAGACGGAGCCATGGAAGGCCTAAAACCACTGGATGTGTGGCTCTTGGAATCACTAAAAAAGAAATATACTCAGAATGAAGAACTCCCACTCTCAGACGAACTGGAAGAGTCCTTAAGGAAATGACTGCGTCAAAAATCTTGCTGCCATCCACGGCAGTCACAGAGATGGACGAGGACAGTCTCTCGGTGGGTAGGGACCACCGTTTAACATAAGCTTCGGTTATGAAATTCCCAGCTGCTCCGGAATCAAGGAGGGCAATGATGTTCCTGTAACGTTGAGCAATTTGGAGCGACACTGGGAGGTTACAGTCATGAGGAGATGGAGAGGAGATCATCACTCCTAGCCGGCCCTCTCCTTGGCGAGCTAGGATCTGGAGTCCCGGACGTTTGGGACAGGCATTGATAGTGTGCGACGGAGCTGCACAGTAGAGACAGAGAGACTCAGAGAGACGTTTTCGGCGCTCAGCAGGAGATAGACGGGAACGACTAATTTGCATAGACTCATCCTTGGATGGAGATGGTTGACGAGAAGGAGGAGCAGAAGATTTAGGAGTAGATGATCTTCCTCGCTCGGTTGCTCTCTCTCTAAAACGTAGATCAACCTTCGTGCAAAGAGAAATTAGCTCATCCAACTTAGAGGGCAAGTCTCTGGTAGCTAACTCATCCTTGATGCGTTCTGATAAGCCATGCCAGAATGCAGCATACAGGGCCTCGTCGTTCCATGCCAGTTCGGATGCCAGGATTTTAAACTGTATAAGATACTGTCCCACAGTACGTGTTCCCTGGCGTAAACGAAGAATCTCAGATGAAGCAGATGTTATCCGGCCTGGCTCGTCGAAGATGCGCCTGAATGTAGCTACAAAGTCAGTATAGGAGGATAGCAGGGGATCAGACTTCTCCCATAAAGGTGATGCCCAGTCAAGGGCTGAGCCACTGAGAAGGGAGATGATATAGGCAATTTTGGTACGGTCACTGAAGAAATTGCCAGGTAGAAGCTCAAAGTGGATTTCACATTGATTGAGAAATCCCCTGCAGAACCTTGGAGATCCATCAAATTTTGCTGGCGTTGGAAGATGAAGATGTGGACTGGAAATGGGTAAGGTGGGTGGGGTTACAGCTGGTGTCACTGTAGTGGACCCACCGGACGTGCCAGGTCCACGGAGGGTCGTTTGAATCCCATCCAGCCGTGTGGAGAGATCCTGGAGACAGCGGATGATGTGGCCCTGTGCAGCCTCCTGATGTTCAAGTCGGGCTGCCAGTTCTTGCATCGGCCTGGCCGCTTGATCCTGGTCTCCGGCTGGATTCATTAGGTCAGTGCTTACTGTCACAACTGAGGGCCTGAGTTGACGGGAGGCAACCTCAGTTGTAGGGGCTGAGATGTAACGGAACCTGGGAGGTTGTATCAGACCCCTAGACATGTAAGTAACATGTAGAATAACTGCCCGAAGGCGTGACCACGACAACCAGGATAAAAGTCAATGATGTTTATTATGACAAACTCCGTAACACAGCAGAAAATAAGAAAACATAAAAGTCAGCAGGGCAATAATACAGTTCCTGGGTACTACAGGGTGGCAAGGGCCACAGGCACTGGTAGTGTGAGACAGTTCTAATAATCTTCTAGTTGGAAAGTCCTTACCAGGCCTGACTGTAGCAATGGAGAGAACCCAGGATCGTACCAGCTGGTGTTCCAGGAAAGGCTGGGCTGCTGAAGATAAAACGGCTGCTGTGGATACTGGCTGGAACCAGACTGTTGTTGGTACGGAGTGGATACTGGCTGGAACCAGTTAAATAATAAACGAACTTGAGAGCGATGAAATAATAATACCGGTGGAGAGTGGTAAACTGCAGAAAGGACACCGGCCCTTTAAGGGAAGCTGTACACTGCTGGAAGCTGGGCTGGAAGCAGGTGATTGACTTGAGAGCGATGAAATAATAATACCGGTGGAGAGTGGTAAACTGCAGAAAGGACACCGGCCCTTTAAGAGAAGTTGTACACTGCTGGAAGCTCGGCTGGAAGCAGGTGATTGCTGTAGCTGGAAACAGGTGAGTCCAGAATGGATCGGAGAGTCAGGCTACACCGCAGATGGAATGCTGGTGCGGGTCTCTATAGCAGAAGTCTGGAGACAGGAGCTGGAACCTGGAAGACAACCACAGGAGAGAGACAAACTGGAACTAGGTTAGACAACCAAAGCACTGACGCCTTCCTTGTTCAGGCACAGCTTACTTATACCTGCAGCAAGGAAGGGGTTGGCTAGGCAATTATGCAAATCAACAATACAGACAGCAGATTGGTGGAAATGATCAGATGACAAAAACCAAGATGGCTGCGCCCATGCAGACACTTGGAGGGAAGTTTGGTTTGTAATCCATGTGAGAATTGAAACAGTAATGGCGACGCCGGCCACAGGAGACAGGAGACGCCAGACTGACAAGCGCACATTTAACCACGCGGGCACAGCGGAGGCCGCGGCTGATGAAATCACCACTCTGACATTCTGCATGTGGAAACTCAGAAACAGCGGGATCCGGTCCTGGAATGCTGAGCCAGCCTTAGGAGGCATCTGAAGGGTAAGTAATGGCGTCCAGATACCCGGATCGTGACAAATATGTAGTTATCATAACAAATGCATATATATATATATATATATATATATACTATTTGAATGTATTTCTTTAAATAAGTTTGGATATTATAACATGTAGAGATTAAGTACTAATTTTGAGAACACTTTATTTTACTATAATGGAGAATTCCTAGAGGAACAGTGATGTCAATTCCATTCCATTTCATAGATAAGAGCAACTGTGTGAAATTACACCGGGGGAGACTGAAAATTTCTTTTGTAGCACATAAAATGAACACAAATGAGATACAATAGGATCCAGTTCATTGTACTCTACAGCTCTTTACACTTCCCATTATTAAAATGTCAGTAACGTGAGCACACGGGTCTGATATACACAATCACACCTACAATGTAATGAGAACTTTGCTAATATATATATATATATATATATATATATGAAAAAAGGGGGGATGAGGGATATATAGCGACCACGGTGTCAGTGCAACAAGTATAAAATTGCCAATTCTATTCAATTAAAAGGTATTTATTAGCGTACAGTTATACATAAAAGAAACATGTAAAAAAACGGGACAATAATAAAAACACAGCTGAACTAAAAGCACTTAAAATGATTATACAAAACTACAATAAGAACAAGTATTAAGGTGTTTTTTTTCATATCTTAAATCCTTGTTCCATATAGATATATATATATATATATATATATATATATGCTGTGTATAGTATATAATATTTTCTGAGTATCTTTGTTGCTACTATGAAGCATGCTAAAATTAGGTGTAGATTTACTAAGGTTTCTAAAAACAGGAAGTGTACAGTACTGTAGATGTTGCCTTAGCATTCAATAACATTGTAAATATCATTTCTCTGTTGAACTCTAGAAAATGATACACAAAATCTGCTATAGATAACACCACAATAACACAGTCACACATCAGTAGCCATAACTTTTCATATTGGGGAACAAACAGCATACACTATGTCACAATCATCCAGTAACATTTTCTCTATTCTCTCATGCACCCACTCTATATGTGACTGAGGAAGAAGTATCTGCCTTTCATCCCTCTCCATTCTGTTCCCTTACATATTTTTCACTTTCTATCACCAGCTAATACCCGATACTGTATAACAGAGATCTTTACTCTCTTTTTCTTATCTTGAGAATTTCCATCTTCTTTTTAGCATGAATTGATTATTCCCATTTTGTATAAGCTGATACCCTTCCTGTCATGCCTCTAACCTTATACTTGCTTCTGGACTTCTGGTATACCTGCTATCTCTCTGTTAACTACAGATGGGTCCTCCATTATCTTGACTCTTTCTGTGCCTAGACGGAGGTTTAGTCACGCCTAGGTGATAGCTTAGGTTGCTGAGTTTAATCACGGACAGGTACGGTGAGGCACGATCATGCAATACACATCTCCACCACTGGGTGGCTAATGTACCACTAATCCAGTACTTTAGTTTGAATAGTAGCGGATTGATCTGCAGTACAAGCTCTGGTAAATGGTCAGTGACGACTGTAATGTTAATATACAGTCCTGTACTGCATAGTGTACACACAGATGGTGACCAATGGTCAGACAGAGAGAGTAAAAAAAAATTTGTTTATTCAGATGCAAACGAACATGTTAAAACACTTGTGTATGGAGACGCAACTAACGTGTGTACACTTGTGTATGCAGACACAACTAATTTGTGAAAGGAATAATGTAGCTCATTGACTTTACGGTATGTACAGTGCACTAAATGAGCGTTCGAGTCCCCTAACGGCGTAAACGAACATTAATGGGAAGGAATCACTGCTTGCATTACTTTTACACATGAACTTGTGTATCTTCCATGCAGCGATGTGGGCTAGCGGTGAAGGCTCCCACCTCCCACGCTGAGGGTCCCGGGTTCGATTCCCAAAGTGCCAATCTATATCCCCCCCCCCCCGCCCCCCCCGACATTCACTTTATTAATTTTTTTTTCTGTGTAATCCATTGTAAAACATTCAATGGAAGGGTGCACACATAAATCAGGGTAAATCTGCAGGAGTGACTCGTTCTGCTATCTAAAATACACAGTGGTAATGAGCACCTGTAGACATACCAGTAAATATAAATTAGTGTATTCTGACGCAACTGTTTGAGAAACACAGTACTGTAGATCGTCGGCATTAGAGAATCTCTGTTGTACTTTATACAACTCGGTAATTTACTAAGAATTTGTATTCTCAATCACTGCTGACAATAGCCAAACATTGCCGGAAAAGCATAGAATTCGTTAAAAAAAAGGAGCTTTCAAATAGACCTGCTTTTTGCTGGCGTGTTCAGATAGTCATGCATGGATCAGTGAGATCCGTGCATGCTTCTCTATGCAAAAGGGTCAGAAATAGTTAAAAATGTAAAAAAAAATATTGTGTGGGGTCCCCTCTCCTAAGCATAACCAGCCTCGGGCTCCTTGGGCCGGTCCTGATAGTTTAAATACCGGGGGGAAATTGACTGGGGTCCCCCTGTATTTAGACAACCAGTACCAAGCTCTTGGGCCAGCCCTGGTTCCAAAAATACGGGGGACAAAAAACATAGGGGTCCCCCATATTTTTAAAACCAGCACCGGGCTCCACTAGCCGAGAAGATAATGCCACAGCCGGGGGACACATTTATGTAGGTCCCTGCAGCCGTAGCATTACCCCCCAACTAGTCACCCCTGGTCGGGGTACCCTGGGGGAGTGGGGACCCCTTAAATCAAGGGGTCCCCCCTCCAGGCATCCAAGGCCCAGGGGTGAAGCCCGAGGCTGTCCCTCCATCCCTGGGTGGTGGATGAAGGGATGATAGCCTTTGTGTAAAAAAAGAATAGTTTTTTGTCATAGAACTACAAGTTCCAGCAAGCCTCCCCTGCTTGCTGGTACTTGGAGAACCACAAGTACCAGCATGCGTGGAAATAATGGGCCCGCTGGTACCTGTAGTTCTACAACCCAAAGAATACCCAAATAAAAACAGAACACACACACCAAGGAAGTAAAACTTTAATTAACATACATGCACACTTACACACTCACACATACCTACCTACCTAGTGTCCCATGGAGCCCATCGGTCCCCTTGTCAACGTAGAATCCAATTGGAAACCTGTAAAAAAAGCCCAAAATACTCACCTATTTTACAGTGATGATCGGTCCTCTTCATTCCATGTAGAATCCACAGGGTTAAAAAAAAGAAACCGAAAAAAACCCCGTTCAACGCACCAAAGGGGTTCCATGTTTACACATGAAACCCTTTTCCCGAATGTCAGGATCCCCGTGACTGCTGTCACTGGAGATCCCAGCAGCCAATCAGGGAGTGCACGTCATGGTGCTCTCCTGCTTGGCTGTGCGCTACTAGCCTGTCACTCAGGCAGAGCTCAGAGGCTAGAATGGAGCTTAGCACAGCTCCATTCTGGCCTATGATGGGAACTTTGCGGTCTGCTGCTAACCGCGGGTTTAATTGGGGTCACTCTTGTGGTTGACCCCAATTAACTTTGCGGTTAGCCGCAGACCGCAAAGTTCCCATCATAGGCTAGAATGGAGGACCGCTATCCTCCATTCTAGCCGCTGCGCTCCGCCTGATTGACAGGCTAGTAGTGCACATCCAAGCAGGAGAGCGCCATGACGTGCGCTCCCTGATTGGCTGCTGGGATCTCCAGTGACAGGAGTCATGGGCGGTCCCAGCATTCGGGGGAAAGGGGTTCCATGTGTCCACATGGAACCCCTTTAGTTGCGTGGAGCGGGATTTAATTTTTTTTTTTAATCGACCTTTTGGATTACTACAGGACCGAAGAGGACCGAGCTTCACCGGATGGTCCGTAAAGTATAATTTTATTTCTTACAGGTACCCCGTGGATTCTACTGGACAAGTGGACGTGATTCTTGGCGTGGGATGTACTGTAGGTAAGTATGTATGAGTGTGTAAGTGTGTTTGAATAAAATTATACTTTCAAGGTGTGTGTGTTTTGTTTTTATTTGGGTATTTTTTTGTGGTAGAACTACTGGTACCAGCGGGCCTGTTATTTTCCTGCATGCTGGTACTTGTGGTTCTCCAAGTACCAGCTTGCAGGGGAGGCATGATGGAACTAGTAGTTCTATGACAAAAAACTATTCTTTATTTTACACAAAGGCTTTCAGCCCCCCATCCACCGCCCAGGGATGGGGGGACAGCCTCAGGCTCCACCCCTGGTCCCTGGGTGCCTGGAGGGGGAGACCCCTTGATTTAAGGGGTCCCCACTGCCCCAGGGTACCCCGGCCAGGGGTGACTAGTTGGAGGGGACAATGCCATGGCAGCAGGGACCAGTATAAAAGTGTCTCCCGGCTGTGGCATTATCTAATTAGCTGTTCGTGCTAATTAGTACCCTAATAGAACATACTGTACAGAGATACTAAGGACGGTGATTTGGCATCCAGGGGCTTAGGGAGGAGCTTTTATCTCACTCCATTATACATAGAAAGATTAAACTTGCCGCTGTACGTTACAAGCTGTTCGTGCTAATTCGTTCTTTAATAGAACATGCTGTACAGAGATACTAAGTACAGTGATTTGGCATCCAGGAATTTAGGGAGGAGCTTTTATCTCACTCCATTATACATAGGAAGATTAAACTTGCCGCTGTACGTTACAAGCTGTTCGTGCTAATTAGTTCCCTAATAGAACATGCTGTACAGAGATACTAAGTACAGTGATTTGGCATCCAGGAATTTAGGGAGGAGCTTTTATCTCTCTACGTTATACTTAGAAAGATTACAATGGAGAGAGATACAGCCCCCGGGTGGCTTATACATACATTTGCGCAGAAATATGTAACCAAGATCTCTGAATTCTAAGATATTGTGTATGATTTAAATCTGATTACTGCTATTAGTCAGGTTCTGGAGGAAACAAAATGTGTTTTTTTACCCTGCTTATAGAAAACCCCCTCCGTTTCAAGCACCTGAATGATATCACTAAGCTAAATGAGCATCAGCCACTATATATGTTTGTAATGAGAAGCAGGGAGGAGCTTGCATTAGGAGGAGATGCAGGTCCTTATATGCCATATGGAGCATTATGGGGTTGCTCCAAGGTAGGTAGCTCTTAGCTTGGATATATTGTAGTAAGGAGCCATTATCATGTGGCTCCTTGCTGGTTAATCATAGACCCAGATTGGGGTTGTGGAGGTGTGGGATGTGGTGCCCGTCGATTGGCTGAGCTGGATGGCTTTAGTGTGGCATACCTTTACATTCTATTAACACTTACCACTTACTCATTTCTTCAACACTGTTTCTTATTTTAATTACATCTCATTTTTGTATCACTTTCTTTATAGCTTCGGCTTCTTAACACTGATCTATTAACATTATAGTTTTTTCACTGGTATGCTGCCCTGGGCTTTCTGGCTTGAGCTGATTTTTGGGGTGCCACACCCCACACCTAGATATAGCGCTAGGAACAACAATAATACAAAGAATACTGTATGTTGGTGGAACAGAAAATAGCGCTTAGTGGAAAAAAGCTGCCCAGATGAATCCTAGTGATTCCCAATCACTAATAGAAACTGATACACAACAAATAATTTTTTGAATAAACCTTAGGCGCTACGACCATATACATGAATACCACATGACAATACTGATGAAATGTCCAAAATAAATCTTTCAATAGCTGTTGCACTTCTTCAGGACTTTACTCCTCACACTTCTTCAAGCTTCAATCCCTCCTTAAGAGCAAGTGTTGACAATATGCAAGCAAGAAGGAGATATCGTATATAGAGGGTAATTCCAAGTTGATCGCAGCAGGAATTTTGTTAGCAGTTGGGCAAAACCATGTGCACTGCAGGGGAGGCAGATATAACATGTGCAGAAAGAGTTAGATTTGGGTGGGTTATTTTGTTTCTGTGCAGGGTAAATACTGGCTGCTTTATTTTTACACTGCAAATTAGATTGCAGATTGAACACACCACACCCAAATCTAACTCTCTCTGCACATGTTAAATCTGCCTCCCCTGCAGTGCACATGGTTTTGCCCAACTGCTAACAAAATTCCTGCTGTGATCAACTTGGAATTACCCCCATAGTGTCGTAGTTTAAAAATTTTACAATTTATTTTTGATATAAAACATATGAGAACATTATCCAAATAAAAGTGACAGCTTCACTTTAAAGTAAAAATTGGATCCATACCGTGCCCTGCTTCCTGCAAGGAGCAATGGAAAGAGTATAAATGGAAGGTTCCGGAATTCCTCCCTCCTCCCTCCACGCTATCTGCCAGCCACTGGACTTGGTGAGTTCCTCTGTAATTATGGCTGCAGATAGGTGGACCAAAGTATGCCGCCAATGCGTTTCGAGTTATCCTTAACTCTTCCTCAGGGCAGAATGATCTCTACCTGCATGCATCCCCTTTTTATACTAAAAATGACCCTGAAGTGAAATCTTCACTTCCTGTTTTTTTCATATAAGAAATATTAAAAATATTTACGTCCAATTCACACATCATTTTCTATTGTACAACACATTAATTAATGAACCCATTCATATATCATAATTCCTTTTGGAACATTATATCTTTTATGTGAAATCCCATTTACTTCCAGTGTGATATATGCACTCCATGTGTACCCAATGAAAATAAACAATATATCTTATTGTTCTTTAACCCTACATAGTTATCATATATGCATTAAATTACTTGCACACTGATATTTTAACAAGAAAAACTCTTTTTTAGGTCGGAGCACCGTGCGTTCCACCTACGTCCTGCCCGGAAGTTGTATGCGTTCCACCGCCGGTGACGCGATTCAACTTCCAGGTACGGCGCCCCGTCTCACTTCCTACTAAGGGCTGCGCTTCACCTACATCTAATCAGAAGTTAGATGCGTGTCTACGACGCAGTCCAACTTCCGGGTGTGGCGGCCATAGATACTATATATCCATAATGCATTCCACTGACGTAATATAGCTTCCGGGTGCAGCGGCTATTAATGGCTATAATTAATATTAAAATTAGATTCACGTTCTATTATGGTATAGTTTAATTCATCTGTTTTTAGGAAATGAATCTTATTGCTCATTGGTAGAATATAACAAGAATATATAATGTATAACCGGAAGTAACTTGTGTTCCACCACCAATATGCGCTCTATTTCTGTTTAATTATTGGGTATATGACCTGGAGCCTTGCATTTTATTAATTTCAAATAAATGGATCATATATGGGTGGAACGCATATTGGTGGTGGAACGCAAGTTACTTCTGGTTAGGGAGGGGGAGTGATAGTGATGAGTAAAGAATATTATGTGAGAGAAATTCAACGTCAGTTAGAGGACGGTAAAACGTATAAGAAGCTAAAATCCGATCCAACAAATTGCATTAAAACAGATTTTCAGAAATTTTTAAATAAACATCTAGAAAATGGGGCCATTACAAAACAGGAGTTTGATTTTCTCCTAATAGAACACCCTAAAATGGCTAGTATTTACATTCTACCAAAGGTGCACAAAGACGCATCGGCCCCCCCTGGTAGACCCATCATAGCAGGAGTCAGTAGCTTGACCAGCAATTTATCAGAAATGATCGATTGTTTCTTGCAACCCTTAGTGATTGGGAATAAATCATACATCCAGGACACTACTGATATTATCAATAAATTAGAGGATATCCACATTTTTAGTAACTGCAGACGTGACATCACTCTATACAGTTATAGAGCATGAGAAGGGTATAGAGGCAGTCAATTGGTTTTTAAATCAATCCATTATTCCTATTAAAACAAGAGAATTTATCACTGAAGGAATCAGATTTATACTCAAAAATAATAATTTCTTTTTTGAGGGGGATTATTACTTACATTTGGTAGGTACTGCCATGGGGACCAAGTTCGCGCCCAGCTACAAGAACCTCTTTATGGCATACTGGGAAAGCACCTATGTGTGGGTTAATGTGGCTGCGGCATCGAACTTGGTCCTCTGGCAAAGATTTATTGATGACATCATACTTCTATGGGAAGGCTCTGAAGAAGATCTATTATCTTTTTGTAACAAATTGAATATGATGAATGCTGGTATCAATCTAACCTTTGAGATGAACAAAGAAAACGTCAACTTTTTAGACATAACCATCTATAAAGACAACAAGTTAAATACTAAAAGGGTATGTCAAACCAACGGATTCCCAACAGTATATAAGTAAATAGAGCCAACACCACCCTAATTGGATCAAGGGAATACCTAAAAGTCTGCTAATATGTATAAAAAGGAATTGTAACAACCCTGAAGAATATACTAAGCAAAGTGAAGCTATGATAAATCATTTTTCGTTCACAAGGTTACACTGAAGAAGAACTCAAAAAAGCAAATGAAGAGGTACTAAGAATAAAAAGAAAAGATTTATTACAAAAAAAGAAAGTACCACCCAAGGAGAAAGATAAATTTAATTTAGTATTCATTACAACTTTCGGTGCCGATCATAAAAAAATCGAATCTCTCATCAAAACACATTGGTGTGTCCTTAAAAAGGACCCTATACTAAAGCAAATAATTCCTGATGTCCCTAAATTTATCTACAGGAAATCAAACAATTTGGGATCTAATCTAGTAAAAAGTTCATTACCCATTCAACCAAGTAACCCGATAAGATCAGAAGGTTTTTATTGATGTGGAAGTTGCACGATGTGTAAATGGTTCAGGGAAATAATTCCCAAATTTCCAGTTTTCAGGTGAAAAACAAATAATATAAGATCAGGAACTTTATAACGTGCCATACAAACATCGTTATTTACCTAATTGAATGTGATTATTTTACATAGGACGTACATCCCGAGCGTTAAAAACACGCATGGGAGAACATGTGAGGAACATTACTAAGGGGTTGGAAACGCATAATTTATCCAATCACTTTAAACTTAAACATAATTGTAAAGTGAATGCAAACAAACGTTTTGTAGGGATCCAACATGTGAAAATTTATTGGAAAGATAGGGATTCAGAGGGCTTGTTAGCCAAAGCCGAAATGAAATGGATCCATAATTTAAGAACCATCATTCCCGATGGACTTAATAAAGAATTTGAAATAAAATGGTTCCTTTGAAATAATTAAAAACAGTAAAATGGGTGAAATAACTTTTAGTGAAGAACGAATGATCTTTCTATTAATAAATGATAATGTACCTTCGTATGATTTTTACATCTAAGTAATATAAACCACTATATGAGTCATCTATGGGAACTTAAATCCAAATTCTATTTCTCTTTAATTATCGGGTATATGACCTGGAGCCTTGCGTTTTATTAATTTAAAATAAACGGATCATATATGGGTGGAATGCATATTGGTGGTGGAAAGCAAGTTACTTCCGGTTATATATTATATATTCTTGTTATATTCTACCAATGAGCAATAAGATTCATTTCCTAAAAACAGATAAATTAAACTATACCATAATAGAACGTGAATCTAATTTTAATATTAATTATAGCCATTAATAGCCGCCACACCCGGAAGCTATATTACGTCAGTGGAACGCATTATGGATATATAGTATTGATGGCCGCCACACCCGGAAGTTGGACTGCGTCTTTGACACGCATCTAACTTCCGATTTAGATGTAGGTGAAGCGCAGCCCTTAGTAGAAAGTGAGACGGGGTACCATACCCGGACGTTGAATCGCATCACCGGCGGTGGAACGCATACAACTTCCGGGCAGGACGTAGGTGGAATGCACGGTGCTCCGACCTAAAAAATAGTTTTTCTTGTTAAAATATCAGTGTGCAAGTAATTTAATGCATATATGATAACTATGTAGGGGTACAGAATAATAAGATATATTGTTTATTTACATTGGGAACACAGTAACATCATGGAGTGCATATATCACACAGGAAGTAAATGGGATTTCACATAAAAGATATAATGTTCCAAAAGGAATTATGATATATTAATGGGTTCATTAATTAATGTGTTGTACAATGGAAAATGATGTGTGAATTGGATGTAAATATTTTTAATATTTCTTATATGAAAAACAGGAAGTGAAGATTTCACTTCGGGTAATTTGTAGTATAAAAAGGGGATGCATGCAGGTAGAGATCATTCTGTCTTGAGGAAGAGTTAAGGATAACTCGAAACGCATTGGCGGCATACTTTGGTCCATCTACCTGCATCCATAATTACAGAGGAACTCACCAAGTCCAGTGGCCGGCAGATAGCGTGGAGGGAGGAAGGAGAAATTCCGGAACCTTCCATTTATATTCTTTCCATTGCTCCTTGCAGGGAGCTGGGCACGGTACGGTTCCAATTTTTACTTTAAAGTGAAGCTGGCACTTTTAATTGGATAATGTTCTTATATGTTTTATATCAAAAATAAATTGTAAAATGTTTAAGCTACTACACTATATACGATACCTCCTTCTTGCTTGCATATTGTCAACACTTGCCCATAAGGAGGGATTGAAGCTTGAAGAAGTGTGTGGAATAAATTCCTGAAGAAGTGCAACAGCTATTGAAAGATTTCTTTTGGACATTTCATCAGTATTGTCATGTGGTATTCATGTACATAGTGGTAGCGCCTAAGGTTTATTCAAAAAAATTCTTTGTTGTGTATAGAGCTAGGAACCCTCAATATACAGAGAGGTCATGACGCGGATTGTGGGCTTATACATACATTTGCGCAGATTTATGTAACCAAGATATCTGAAGTCTAAGATATTGTGTGGGATTTAAATCTGGTTACTGCTATTATTCAGGGTGCTGGGTAAAACAAAATGTGTGGTTTTTTTCTGCTTAGAAAAACCCCTCCCTTTCAAGCACCTGAATGATATCACTAAGCTAATTGAGCATCTGCCACTATTTATGCTTATTTTAATCAGCACAGGTTCCTGCATTGCTGTTTACAAATTACAATGGGCCATATTATAGATAAGTCCTTGATAACTTGCTAGAATATTAATTAGAGATGTTAGGGACCCATCTGATGGGATTCACCTTAACATGGTAGATTGTAGAGATGTGCGGCTGGCACTTTTCATGTTTTGTGCTTTGGTTCTAATTCCACTTTCGTGTTTTGGTTTGGGCTTGGTTTTGCCAAAACCACCCTTTCGTGTTTTGGTTTTGGATCTTGATGATTTTTGAAAAAAACATAAAAACAGCTAAAATAACAAAATTTGGGGTTAATTTTGACCTTACGGTATTATTAACCTCAATACACATTAATTTCCACTCATTTCCAGTCTATTCTAAACACCTCACCATATTGTTTTTAGGTTGCACCGAGGTTGCTGGATGACTAACCTAAGCGACACAAGTGGACAACACAAACACCTGGCCCATCTAGGAGTGGCACTGCAGTGTCAGACAGTAGGGCAGATATAAAAAAAGGCCCCAAACAGCACATGATGCAAAGAAGAAAAAGATGTGCACTGAGGTTGCCGTATGACTAAGCCAAGCGACACAAGTGTGTGGTACAAACACCTGGCCCATCTATGAGTGGCACTGCAGTGTCAGACAGATTAGCACTTTTCAAAAACTAGGCCCCAAACAGCACCTCAAGCAAAGATGTAGAAGAGGTGCAATGAGGTAGCTGTATGACTAAGCCAAGCGACACAAACAATTGGCCCATCTAGGAGTGGCACTGCTGTGTCAGACAGGAGGGCAGATATAAAAAAAGGCTCCAAACAGGACCTCATGAAAAGATGTAGAAGAGGTGCAATGACTGAGCCAAGCGACACAAACAATTCCCACTGGAATTATACAGCAATTTCACTGGAATTATACGGCAATATCACTGGAAATATATGGCAGTACCACTAGACATATATGGCAGTATCACTGGAATTATATGACAGTACCACTGGACATACAGTTTAGGGAAGTATCAGACAGGATGGTACTTTAAAAAAAATAGTCCCCAAACAGCACATGATGCAAAGAAGAAAAAGAGGTGCAAGATGGAATTGTCCTTGGGCCCTCCCACCCACCCTTATGTTGTATAAACAGGACATGCACACTTTAACAAACCAACCATTCTGCGACAGGGTCTGCCACACGACTGTAGCTCAAATGACAGGTTTGTTTGGGCCCCCACCACAAAAGAAGCAATCAATCTCTCTTTGCACAAACTGACTCTACAGAGGCAAGATGTTGACCTCATCCTCCGATTCCTCACCCCCTTCACTGTGTACATCCTCCTCCTCACAGAGTATAAATTCGTCCCCACTGGAATCCACCATCACAGGTCCCTGTGTACTTTCCAGAGACAATTACTGCTCAAGGTCTTCCCGGAGGAATTTATAATTCATTTTGATGGACATCATCTTCTCCACATTTTGTGGAAGTAACCTCCTACGCCGATCGCTGACAAGGTTACCGGCTGCACTAAACACTCTTTCGAAGTACACACTGGAGGGGGGGGGGGCAACTTAGGTAAAATAAAGCCAGTTTGTGCAAGGGCATCCAAATTGCCTCTTTTTCCTGCCAGTATACATACGGACTGTCTGACATGCCTACTTGGATGCTGTCACTCATATAATCCTCCACCATTCTTTTGAGTGTGACAGAATCATATGCAGTAACAGTAGACATGTCAGTAATTATTGGCAAGTCCTTTAGTCCGGACCAGCTGTCAGCTTTTGCTCCTGACTGCCCTGCATCACCGCCAGCGGGTGGGCTAGGAAATCTTATCCTTTTCCTTGCAGCCCCAGTGGTGGGAGAAATTGAAGGAGGAGCTGTTGACGGGTCACATTCCGCTTGAGTTGAAAATTTACTCACCAGCAGGTCTTTGCACCTTTTTGCACACTTGTGTCTGCCGGAAAGAGAGATACAACATAGGCTTTAAACCTAGGATCGAGCACGGTGGCCAAAATGTAGTGCTCTGATTTCAACAGATTGACCACCCTTGAATCCTGGCAAAGCGAATGCTGGGCTCCATCCACAAGTCCCACATACTTAGCAGAATCGCTCCATCTTGGCTCCTCCTTCTAAGATGGAGCTTGCTTTTGCTGCTTCTGCAAAAGCTTGATGAGGGGAATGACCTGACTCAAGATGGCAGTGTCTGAACTGACTTCACGTGTGGCAAGTTCAAAGGGTTGGAGAACCTTGCACAAGACGGAAATCATTCTCCACTGCGCTTGAGTCAGGTGCATTCCCCCTCCTTTGCCTATGTCATAGGTGGATGTATAAGCTTTAATGGCCTTTTGCTGCTCCTCCATCCTCTGAAGCATATAGAGTGTTGAATTCCACCTTATTACCACCTCTTGCTTTAGTTGATAGCAGGGCAGGTTCAGAAGTGTTTGCTGGTGCTCCAGTCTTCGGCACACAGTGGCAGAATGTCAAAAGTGGCCCACGATTTTTCAGGCATCTCCTGTACACCCGTAATTTTTTTTTTGAATTCTGCACCACCAAATTAATTGTATGTGCAAAACATGGGACATGCTGGAATTCTCCCAGTTGTAATGCACGCACAATATTGGGGGTGTTGTCCGATAACACAAATCCCCAGGAGAGTCTAAGTGGGGTAAGCCAATGCGCGATGATGTCCCTCATTTTCTGTAAGAGGTTGTCAGCGGTGTGCCTCTTACGGAAAGCGGTGATACACAGCTTAGCTGACCTAGAAACGAGTTTGGATTTGCGAGATGCTGCTACTGGTGCCGCTGCTGCTCTTGTTGCTTTGGCAGGCAATACATCTACCCAGTGGGCTGTCACAGTCATATAGTCCTTAGTCTGCCCCGTTCCACTTGTCCACATGTCCGTGGTTAAGTGAACACTGGATACAACCGCATTTTTTAGGACACTGACAACACTTATTCTGACGTCTCTGTACATTCTCGGTATCGCCTGCCTAGTGAAGTGGAATCTAGATAGGATTTGGAATCAGGTACATAATACCTCCATCAATTCTCTAAATCCCACTGCACTAATGGCAGATACCGGATGCACGTCTAACACCAACATAAGTGTCAAGGCCTCAGTTCTCCGCTTTTCAACAGTCGGACTGCTGTCATATTTCATCTTCCTCACAAAGGACTGTTGGACAGTCAATTGCTTAGTTGAAGTAGTGCAAGTGGTCTTCCAACTTCCCCTCTGGGATGACGATCGACTCCCAGCAGCAGCAACAACAGCAGCAGCAGCAACATCAGGCGTACCATTCAATGATCCTCAGGAGGAATCCCGGTTAGGAGAGGACTCCTCAGTCTTGCCAGTGGCATGGCCTGCAGTACTACTGACGTTCCTGACTGAGGAGGAAGTTAACATTGAGGGAGTTGGTGGTGTGGCTTGCAGGAGCTTGGGTACAAGAGGAAGAAGGGATTTAGGTGTCAGTGGACTTACGCTCTTACCCAAAGTTTCACAACTTGATACTGACTTCTGATGAATGTGCTGCAGGTGACGTATAAGGGAGGATGTTCCTAGGTGGTTAACATCCTTACTCCTACTTATTACAGATTGACTAAGGCAACACACGGCTTGACACCTGTTTTTCAGAATTGTGGAGAAATAATTGCACACCGAAGAGGTGGCTTTTTTGGTATTTTGCCCAGGCATCACAATGGGCTTCTGCATCCCATGGAAAACAGTTATCTCCCTCGGTGCCTCATTTAAACAAACCACATCATCATCAGAATCTTCATCGTCAACTTCCTCCTCAGCGCCAGCAACACCCATATCCTTATCCTGGTGTACTTCAACAGTGACATCTTCCATTTGAATATCAGAAACTGGACTGTGGGTGCTCCTTCCAGCACTTGCAGGGGGCGTGCAAATGGTGGAAGGAGCCGCCTCTTCCTGTCCAGTGTTGGGAAGGTCAGGCATCGCAACCGCCGACAAACTTGGACTCTCCTTGGGGATTTGTGAGACCATTTTAGAATGCACATTTCTTTGCTGTGCTTTTTCCATCTTAACCCTTATCATTTTTCTAGCAGGAGGATGAGTGCTTCCATCGTCATGTGAAGCTGGACCACTAGTCATGAACATAGGCCAGGGCCTTAGCCGTTTCTTGCCACTCCGTGTCATAAATGGCCTATTGGCAAGTTTACATTTCTCCTCAGACCATTTAAATTTCTTTTTTTAGGTCTTTTTACTGAACTTTGGATTTTTGGATTTTACATGGCCTCTAGTATCACATAGGGCATCGGTCTTGGCAGACGACGTTGATGGCATTTCATTGTCTATGTCTATTGTTCTCCATTATATTTCTGGAGTTATATAACATAATATGCTGTACAGGAGAGCGTACCCCTACACCTCACAGGGTAAACCCTGTAAAAATTATTTGGATTAAATATTAATAACCCCTTTATTTGGAGTAAATAATATACAGCACAGGACAGTACCACTGAATTTATATGGCAGCACCACTGGTCTGGATTTGTATGGAATTATATGGATTTATTTGGAATTATACGGCAGGATCACTGGATTTATATGGCAGGATCAATGGAATTATATGGCAGGATCACTGTAATTATACGGCAGGATTACTGGAATTATACGCCAGTACCACTGTAATTATATGGCAGGATTACTGTAATTATGCGGCAGGATTACTGAAATTACAGTATACGCCAGTACCACTGGAATTATACGGCAGGATTACTGGAATTATATGACAGGATAACTGGAATTGTACACCAGTACCACTGGAATTATACGGCAGGATTACTGGAATTATACGTCGGGATTACTGGAATTATACGACAGTACCACTGGAAGTATACAGCAGGAATACTGGAATTATACGGCAGGATCACTGGACATATACGGCAGTACCACTAGACATATACGACAGCACAGGGACACCACCACTGGACTGATGCAGGACAATACACTACCACTAAATTGATGAAGCACAACACAGCACCCTATGCAGCAGCGCTGGACATATGGCAGCAGAGGACACCACTGTGACTGGTCACTGGACTGACTGATGCCCATGACATTACCACTGGTCTGATGCAGGACAACACAGCAACACTGTAAGGGACTTGTTATACAGAAGCACTGGACATATGGCAGCAGAGGACACCACCACTGTGACTGGACTGATGCAGCACAAGACACGGACACTGAGGACACTGAGAAAACGGAGACACATCCTCTCTCTACACTCACCAATGTCGGAGTGAAAATGGCGGCGACGCGCAACTCCTTATATGGAATCCAAACCCTGCGAGAATCCCACAGCGGGATGATGACGTTTTGCCCTGATTTGGTTTCCGAGTCAGGTGGGAAAACCCGAGCCTGACTCGGATCTGAGCTCGGAGTGTGAAGTCTGGTAGGGTTCGGTTCTCTGAGAACCGAACCCTCTTATCTCTAGTAGATTAACACACATTTTGGCCAAACATGTGCTAAGAACCACATTTATACTCCATGAACATTGTTTATTTATTTTTTTCTGCATTTTCTTTTTCCTGCATGGCACTACAAGTCTCAGCATAATAACTTCTCTTATGTTTAAAATTAGTGTGTGCAGTACAAGCTACCCCCCTCTCCCCATTACCCCCTTTATATCTTGGTGTCAATGTTGCATATGGATCTGATATATAGAATAAGATAATAAGCATATCCACTTTAAATCCCCCCATTTGTCTCTAAATCGATCTTGGATATTTCACAGCTTCTTTATGCTCCACTTAGAGGTGTTGCTAATTTTATTGGAATTGCAGACTTGGATACCCCAATGAAAACAAAGAGCTCATAAAGTAGTTTCTCCTGTGAGAGTCTCAGGGCTGGTGAGATATGTACTGAGACGGAAGCATTGCAACATAAAAGTAGTGTTAAGTACAGTGTCGACATTCAGAATGTTGACGTGAACATACCGACATTTAAAGCATAAAAATTGACTCAGGGTGCATACACACAATGCAATATTGCATACAATATGGATGATACCAGCCAGATCCTTACGATATTGGGCTTGATGTGCACTTCTGTGAGTCGAATGCTACATCGCATGTCGGCCCTACATGCAGGTCCGACGTGCAATGTTGCTTACGAGGGCGATGCTGCCTACTGCTGCATGACCGCGCTCCTACCACCTACCGCTGCATGTTACAGCCGACATTGGCAAATGTGTATTCCCTTGCCGATGTCGGGGTCCTGTCGCAAGCGATGTTGCATCATGTGGACATCACACTGATGTATACATAGCCATAATGTGGACAATACACGTCACAATTAGAGTTAAGGGACCTAGACACTTAGAGACATCAATGATAGAAGTGAATGTTATCATTCAAAAATGTATGATAAATCTTTCATATCGTTCAGTGTGTATGCATCAACGATGAATGATGCGCATCCCTGCAATCGTTCATCGTTGGTTGATCATCGTTTATACATGCAAGCTAATTTGGATGATATAGATGTAATGTATTGTCATATCGCCCAAATCGGCCATCGATATCATCCAGTGTGTATGCAAAAATTGTTGCTGAAAAATCGGGCAATGATAATATTGTTGGTCGTCAAAACTGCTGAAATCAAGTGTGTAGGGCCCTTTAGACTGCGGTTAGGGTTAGGTTGCAAAACATATAGGGTAATAAATTGCTTTACCTACAGTACTGCTACAATCTTTCTACATTATATAACCATGCAAGTTAGTATTTATGCTATCGCCACTACTGTTAAATAAATTGATGCTTTTTGCAAGTAATTTAAAATACCAATAAAGCTTAAAATTGGAATTCAACAATTGTCTCTCTGAGGATAACTTAGTGCAATCCACATTACTCTTAAGTAAATTATACGTAAAAGCAGAAGAAAGAAAGTCTCTGTTGCTTGAAGTTTCATATAAGGCCTTTGTTGTAGTTAAAATCTGTTTTAAATGACTTTTCTCAACATGAGGTTTTATTCTGGTGTCACAGAACACAGCAGCAAGCGAAGAATCGTTCATTCTAGGTGCTAATGCTCATTAAGGATGAAAACGAATCCTCCAGCTGCATCCACCATGAGCTGCTTTGCAAAGGCTGAATAAAACGTCTGAATCTGTCTTTTATGCACAATAACCCACGTGGGGAATGAACAATTAGAAGAGCCACCTATTGAGATGCAGTCTATTGTGCAACAAATGAGCAAGCTGGACCTATTTTTCTCCAGTGGATGCATGCAATACTTTCATGAAACATAGACTTCTGCTCTTATTTCTTTAAAGCTAAGCTCACATCACAACCAGTTCATCTCTCACAGGTGAGGTATTTGAAGAAATGTGTGTTCAACCTACAGAACCAGCATGTTCTTGTTAGCAAATTCCATGTCACATCACTGGCTTAGTTGGGTTTAAAGATATATAAATGTATTTGCCAAAGAAAATGACAAATGTGTTGAATTTATTCTGCACTGTTTTTAAAAATAACGGCACTTGGTCTTCAGTTATACAGGGAACAAACAGACAATGCTACAAAAATAACATTAAGGAATAGATTTACTATAGCAACCAATCAGATTAAGCCTATTATTTTGTAGAATGCAATACTGTAGCTACAATCTGGTTACTATGGATACCTTCACTTTTATTTTTTTTCAAAGCTCTTGTAAATCTACCCCCAATACTATAATTTGTAGGTAGATTGAGTTATAACTTCAAATTGTATGAAAAGTATTTTTTTCCCCTACACATGTCTATAGTATTTTTTTAAGTCCCATGTGTGGTTTTGTTTTGTTTTATATATTTTTTGTGTATTTCTTTTAAAGACCAGTAATGTGTGGTGAGAAACATAGGGCGGGATGTACTATGTGATATCGCAGCCCATCGTCACGATGCTAAGTGCATATGTACTTACATATGCGCTTAGCATTGCTAAGGACAGCTCTTCCGATAAGAGCTGTCCTTTGCGATCCCTGGTGTCTCTCTGACTTCTGGGTTTCAGTCCCCCGTGTCATTCTGCGTATGTACAGAATGACAGGGGTGCCTGCAGGGCATGTTGGGAGGGATTTGATCGGATCCCTCACACCAACGCTGCACCTTACACCAGCTCTGTGTAGGTTGAACATATATATATATCCATAGACAAAAAACCTTACGGTTTCACATGTCCCATTAAGGCTTCTTAGACATGATCGAAATTTCAGAAACCTGTTGTAACTCTTCCACTCAAACTCCAAAAAGCAATGAAATTCCGATCATTAAGGCTGACGCCTTAATGGACGTGTTCCTTGCGCAATACAGATATGGTATGCCATCACAGCCTGTGGGTAAGTGCAGATTCAGCACTCTCACAGAGTGAGATTGCTGTCACTCACACAATGGTGGAGCTGCTAATTCACAGATTTGTGTGCTCATTGGAATACACACATGCAGTCTATGCAACTGAAGGTCTGAGCAGTTTTGTGGTGCTCCCATCCCACACAGTGCCCACAACCATCCCATTCGGTCACCACAACCATCCCACCTTGTTACAACATCCTTCTGACTCCATACATCCATCTCACATAGTATACACATTTAGCTCCCTCAAACATCTTGGTTAATTGCTAAAACTATAATACCCTATCTACGGTCTATGCATCTACACTTACTTCCCCTATACACCCCCATGCTGCCCTGTCTTCCCCAATCCCTACTGCTGTGTTCTCCCATCTGTGCTAGTCTGTACTAACTTATCTGCACCATCTGTCTTTCCCCACCTGTGCCTTGTCTGTACCACCGTTTCCTTCTCTGTGCTGCTCAGTGTTTCCTTCTTCAACGTCACTCTGCCTCCTTCAGTACATGGCACACTATTTTCTCTCCCATCTGCACCAGTTTTCTACCCATCCATGCCAGTGTTTTCAACCCATCTGCACCGCTCTGTCTCCCTTCCCATACTTGCTGCTTAATCTACCCCCTATCCACACCACTCTTACCCCATTCATGTAGCGGACATCCTGAAGGTAAATTTCGTGGATCATGTGCTCTTGGCAGGGGGATAACCGCTACAGCCCACCCCCCAGTGGTCTGGAAACGCCTCCGTTGTGCAGACCATGCCCTGCCAATGGCATGCTAACGCTGTTTGCACGCCCCCCTCCTTCCCCGCAACCACCTCTGCCTATCAATCAGGCAGGGTGATCGCAGCCAGTGAGATGCTGATAGCATCTCACTAGGCTCCTGGGGTACGCACGCGCAGTGCGGCCATTGCACGTGCGCACCTCACAAACTAATTCAGACTGCGATTGCTGCTGCTGCGGTCTGAATTACCCCCTGTGTTTCTTTGTCCCCCCCATCAGTGCTGCTTAGTGTTCAACTCTATCCACACACTTCTGTTCCCCCATCCACACCGCTCTCCTCCCTCCAATCAACAACACTCTTACCTCATCTGAGCAGCTTTGTCTTCCGCTCAGACCTTCAGTTGCATAGACTGCATGTGTGTATTCCAATGAGCACACAAATCTGTGAATTAGCAGCTCCACCATTGTGTGAGTGACAGCAATCTCACTCTGTGAGAGTGCTGAATCTGCACTTACCCACAGGCTGTGATGGCATACCATATCTGTATTGCGCAAGGAACACGTCCATTAAGGCGTCAGCCTTAATGATCGGAATTTCATTGCTTTTTGGAGTTTGAGTGGAAGAGTTACAACAGGTTTCTGAAATTTCGATCATGTCTAAGAAGCCTTAATGGGACATGTGAAACCGTAAGGTTTTTTGTCTATGGAATTTCATCGCTTTTTTTAAATTTATTCTTTTTATTCAGAAATGTAAAATTTCACTGTAAGAATAAACATTTGATTTTTTAAATGTTTAATGAAAATGTTCGTATAACATCACTGTTCTGTGCAAAATTATTTTATTAACCAAACCGAATTGTTTAAGGTCCATACACACTTAACGATTTAATGAGCAACGTCGCTCATTTTCCCCCTCTTTGAGCGATGTCGCTCGTTTTATCGTTAAGTGTGTATGCCGCCAGCGACGAACGATGCGCGGCCCCGCGGGTCGGCAACAATCGTCGCTGTCGGTAGGTCATGCATGAAGGATGTGGACTGTCGTCCACGACCTTCATGCAGGGCTGGCGGGGGCGTGACGTCACTGAGCGATATGAGCGGTCATATCGCTCAGCGTGTACAGTTGGCCGCCGGCCGGCCGGGGGAAACATTAGATGATGTCGCTCACAGAGCGACATCGTTTAATGTGTATGGGCCTTTAGACTTTGGTCAAAATATTTTGCTGCCTTTGCAGCTGATGCAGGGAGGGGGGTAGGCGGCAGCAGCCTGTGACTGAGGCTGGAGGTAGGCGTGAAATGCATTGCTTGTACGTGTGAGTGCGTGGTGTCAGGTGCTGCGCGTGTATATGTGTGTGTGTGTCAGGTGCTGCCTGTGTATCAGCTCCTGTGTGTGTGTGTATGTGTGTCAGGTGCTGCGTGTATATACGAGTGTGTCTGATGGTGCGTGTGTATGCGTCAGCTGCCGCACGTGTATGTGTGTCAGGTGTTGCGGGTGTATATGTGTGTGAGTATCAGGTGCTCCGCGTGTGTACAAGGGTAGGTCTGGTGCTGTGCATGAATACGTATGTCTGTGTCAGGTGCTGCGCGTGTACATGTGTGCATCAGGTGCTGCGCGTGTACATGAGTGTGCATTAGGTGCTGCGCGTGTACATGAGTGTGCGTCGGGTGCTGCGTGTGTACATGAGTGTGCATTAGGTGCTGCGCGTATACATGAGTGTGCGTCAGGTGCTGCGTGTGTACATGAGTGTGCGTCAGGTGCTGCGCGTGTACATGTGTGTGCGTCAGGTACTACACGTGTCTATGTGTGTGTGAGTAAGGTGCTGCATGTGTATGTGTGTGTCTGATGGTGTGCGTGTATATGTACGTGTCAGGTGCTGCGTGTATATGCATGTGTCAGGTGCTGCATGTTTATTTAATTGTGTCTGATGCTACGTGTGTGTGTCAGGTGCCGCCTGTGTATATGTGTGTGTGTCAGGTGTTGCGCGTGTATGTGTGGGTCAGGTGCTGCATGTTTATTTTATTGTGTCTGATGCTACGTGTGTGTGTGTCAGGTGCCGCACGTGTATGTGTGTGTCAGGTTGCGCGTGTATGTGTATGTCAAGTGCCGTTCCCCTTCTTCCCATCCCAGCTCTCTCTGTAGAATACAGCTCTGCACCCAGAGAGAGGGAAAGACTAGGGGGCTGATCACTGCACTGCTCACTTTTTGGTCATGAGTTCGGCCTCCTGTTTCTTCCAGTGCTGTGTTCCTGCAGCCCAGCCCTCCCTGTTGTGCCAGAGAATCAGCCCTTCCTTCCCCTGCCAGAGAGAGAGAGCCAGAGGCAGAGACACTCTTCCCGTAGCTGGCTTACCCCCAGTACTTCAGCACTGGCCATGCGGCAGTCAACAAAGGAGACCAGCAGGGGGTTCTGGCAGCATCAGCTGTGGCCGCAGCTGGATCGGGGAGGCCTGTAGTGTCTGAGGTGGGCAGCACTTCCTCCGCCGCTGTCACCTTCCCCTGCCGGAGAGAAAGCCAGAGACATACCCTTCCCGCAGCTGGGCTACCCCTAGTACCTCAGCGCTGGCCAGGCGGAAGTCTATGGAGGGGACCGGCAGGGGTTTCAGGCCACAGCAGCAGCGGCCGCAGCCAGATCAGGGAGGCCTGCAGGGTCAGAGCTGGGCAGCACTTCTACCAACACTGTCACCTCTGTGCTGGGCATGTACACCAGTCCGTACGGACGGAGGTGTCCACAACAGGCAGCAGTATAATGAGTCAGACAAACTCATTACACGCCGCCCACTGCTGCGCCGCATGCACTCGATGGAGGAAGCCTAGATGCGGTCCCCAGCTGCAGCGAGGGAGAAGGGTGATCACATCACCCTTCAACCCGGCACCTCACAATCAGCTGGGGATCTGCAGTAGCTTCATCTCTCTCTTCCTCTCTGACAGCACAGCAGCCCCTCTGGGTCCCATGTAGCTCTGCCCCCCTGCTCAGAGTTCACTCGGCCTCTCCTGATTAAAAAGAAAATAAGAGACTGACCTGCTGCTCAGATGCGAGGAGGGGACGGGCGGTAGGTCCTCTGTGAGTACACTACACAGTCAAAATTAACTCTGACTCCTCACAACAGTGTGGACTGCGGGCGACGTCAGACGCCAATTTGGGTGTGCTTGCCGCACTACCTGCCCATCAAGCCCAACGTGGTGCCATGGTGCAGCCCCGCCCACTATACGGATTCCATTTTGTATTAGGAACCCTATAACAGCATTCTGACATCCCTCCCCATGATGCTGCCATCCATACACTGCCGCTCTCACACAACTGTACACTGCTGCTCTCATACATCCATACACTGCCGCTCTCATACATCCGTACAACCCCGCTCTCATACATCCGCACCCTGCCGCACTCTTACAGCCGCACACTGCCGCACTCTTACAGCCGCACACCATTGCACTCTTACAGCCGCACACCATTGCACTCTTACAGCCGCACACCATCGCACTCTTACAGCCGCACACCATCGCACTCTTACAGCCGCACACCATCGCACTCATACAGCTGTACATTGCCGCTCTCATACATCCGCACACTGCCGCTCACATCTATACAAACATAGCCTTCATACATCTACACATCCAATCCCCGCGCAAGGGAACACTGAAATCACTATCACTTTTGCCCGGGGTGTGACCACAGCCAGCCACTACTCCGGCCACCTTCTTGTGACACCAAAATGCATCTTACCTATCATCAGGGTGGTGCTGCTGCTGGGGGTGGGTTGCTGCCTCAGTCTCCAGGTTGGTGCTGCGATTGGAGGGGGTACTGCTTCCCTGTGCTGCCACTGTCTCCCGGATCATCGTGCCGCTGGCTGAATTGCAGCTTGACGCTACTGCTGCCGGGAGTAACAGCTTCCTGGCTGTTGTTGCTGGTGGCTGCCTACTGCTCATTGCCACCGGAACACTGACCGGCTCGGCAGTGATGCTGGCGGAGGAGTAGTGGCGGTGGGGTGGGGGGGTGCCTGCTCCCTTCCCTCGAGCATGCTGCAGTGTACAAAAATAAATAATAAATAGAGAGCTTACCAGGGTGAGAGTCTGTATGGATCACAGTGATTACATGGGGCACAGCAAAAGGACACCTTGCTGTGAGGGGCTCTGCCCACACAGATTGCTGCACCCTCTCTGATGTCAGCCGCTGCCCTCTCGTTCTCTGGGCGGCTAGTTCCAGTGTGAAGTAGGAGAGGAAGAGAACACACAGGAGAGCAGCCCTGATATATAACAGAGGTGGAAGTTCTATAGGCAGCAGAGACGGAGACCAGCCAGCCAGTCTCCCAGTGCCCTGATCACTACACGCCTCCAGCACAGCATTACAGGAGGGTCCTATAGTGCTGCCCTGAGCTAACAGGTGTGTGTACCAAGTGTACCCCGTACAGTGTGCTGCGCCCTGGTGTCTCTGAGAGGGGTGAGGTCACCGTGCCGCTTTAGTATATGGCTTTTCCTTAGTACTGTACGTTACAGCCCTGCACTAGTGGTGGCAACTCTGCCCTATGTGAACCTGTGAGGTTATTTTCCTATTTACAGAATAACCGGGGAGAAGGCGGCCATATTGCGGCTCTCAAGTGAAGGCACTCTAATACACCCCCTGCTGGCGGCCACTGTGCAGGCGCAACAAATTGAAATGCCCGATCTCTAATGGGGCATATTTCTCTTAATTAAAAAAAACCTGTAACTTTCTGAAAAACCACAACCCCAAAAGGCACTTCACTGGGACATGCTCTATCTAATAAAACAAACCCCAAGTCATATATATATATATATATATATATATATATATACACACACACACACACACACACACACACACACACACACTCATGTATATACATGTATACACAAATACACGTATGTCCATGTTTATGTATGTATAATACATTGATAGAGTACATTATATTTATGAATTAATTGCTTCCCGATTCTGCAGCAGCATCATCAGCAGCACCACCAGTGTTACTCACAGTCACTTCACACTGACTGCTGCACAACACATCACTTAATTTCCGGGCCGCCCGCCACCTGGTGAAGAGACATGGGAGATGAAGGACCAGCAGTGCCACGTTGAGCGGAAGTATTGTGAATTAGTTACCCACACACTCCTTGTGACACCTGCTCCCCGTCTGCCCTCCCACCCGCCGCCTGCCGTCCGGAACCCGCACTGACAAGTAAGTCTCAGCAGAATGTGTCTGCCGGCGGCTCCCAGTCCCCAGTGGTGTGGCGGCCGCGGCACACTAGGACTGAGAGACCGCAGCGGGAGGAAAGCACAGGTGGGCGGGAGGAGAGCATGGGCGGACATCACCAAGTCACATTGCAAGGTGACGCCAGTCCCCCCAGTGAGGCCGCCAACTAATGCACTCAGCATAGTATTAGCAGCAGGCAGAGGGGGGGCGGGCGCATCGGTGGTGGGAGGTACGGAAATGAGCTGCAGGCTAGGCTCCACCGATCACACACTCAGTGATCACTGTGCTACAGCAAGCGTGGCGTGCAGCGATGCTGGACATTAGGGAGTGCCTGTGCGCACCAGGCACCCCCTGTACGCACGCCTATGCACTACCACCCCCCATATGCCACACTACATCACTATGCTATAGCCCTCCCATATGCTGCACTTCATAATTACACTATACCCCCCATACAACATACTACATCACCACACTACACTACTCACAATAAAATTAAAGCATCCCAGTTCCTCATTCTTAATGAGCTCACGTGAGTTCTCTTCCCAACGGAGCTCCAGACCAAGTAACAATGAAGACACCAGCAGCGTGTAGGGGCATGCCTGGTCCACTTATCAGGAGAGAGCAGTCACTGGAGGGTAAGAAGGGGGCGGGGCCTAGTCCTACAGACGGGAGAGAGCACAGACAGGAGAGAGCAAGGTACAGGGGTACAAGGGGACGGCTGATGTGAAGAAGGGGGCGGGGCCTATTCTTACAGGCTTTCAAAATTCGATTTTTTTAAAAATTCGACATTTGACAAATTCGACTTTTCTGCAATGGTACAAATGCGGCAATTCGACAAAAGTATATTCAATTGAAGTTTGTAAATTCGACAACAGTGCTTTTAAACAGTAAATTCGTCATTTTCAATCCGCCACACTTTGCTGGCGGAATCTAATAAAAAAATGTAAAAACATGTTTTTTTTGCAGTTTTCTTTTTTGGTAATATCATATCTATTTATATTAGAAGGGATTAGGTACTTAGTTTGTCTTTTTTGGAGGCACAAGTATTATTTATATATTTTTTAAAAGATTATTATTATTTTTTAAATGGAATGTGAAAAACCCGTAAAAAAAATTGCGTGGAGTCCCCCCTTAAAGCATAACCAGCCTCGGGCTCTTCGAGCCGGTCCTGGTTCTAAAAATCCGGGGGAAAAACGGACAGGGGATCCCACGTATTTTTAAAACCAGCACCAGGCTCTGCGCCTGGTGCAAAAAATACGGGGGACAAAAAGAGTAGGGGTCCTCCTTATTTTTTACACCAGCATCGGGCTCCACTAGCTGGACAGATAATGCCACAGCCGGGGGTCACTTTTATACAGTGCCCTGCGGCCGTGGCATTAAATATCCAACTAGTCACCCCTGGCCCGGGTACCCTGGGGGAGTGGGGACCCCTTCAATCAAGGGGTCCCCCCCCCCAGCCACCCAAGGGCCAGGGGTGAAGCCCGAGGCTGTCCCCCCCATAAAAGGGCTGCGGATGGGAGGCTGATAGCCTTGAGAAAATTGAAAGAATATTGTTTTTTCCAGTAGTACTACAAGTCCCAGCAAGCCTCCCCCGCAAGCGGGTACTTTGAGAACCACAAGTACCAGCATGCTGGAGAAAAACGGGCCCGCTGGTACCTGTAGTTCTACTGGGAAAAAAATACCCAAATAAAAACAGGACACAGACACCGTGAAAGTATAACTTTATTTCACACCTGCCGACACACACATACTTACCTATGTTGACACGAAGCAGTCGGTCCTCTTCTCCAAGTAGAATCCACGGGTAACTGTAAATAAAAGATAAATTATACTCACCTGATCCAGGTTCCAGATTAAATCCACGTACTTGGCAAAACAACAAACCGAACACACGGACCAGACGGACTGAAAGGGGTCCCATGTCCACGAATGCAGACATCCGAATCTCGCGAGAATCCGACAGCGGGATGACAACGTTCGGGCGCGCTCGGGTTAGCCGAGCGAGGCGGGAAGGTTCGAACCTGCCTCGGACCCGTGTAAAATGGGTGAAGTTCGGGGGGTTCGGATTCCGACGAACCGAACCCACTCATCACTAGTATGTACGTGTGCGTCAGGTGCCGTGCGTGCACGTACGTGTGTGTCAGGTGCCGCGCGTGTACGTACGTGTGTCAGGTGTCGTGCGTGTACGTGTGTGTGTGTGTGTCAGGTGGCGCGTACCTACATGTGTATGTCAGGTGCTGTGCATGTGTGTACGTACACGCGTGTATGTGTCAGGTGCCGCACGTGTACGTGTGTGTGTGCCAGGAGCCGCGCATGTCCATGTGTGTGGGTGTCAGGAACCGCGCGTGTACGTACATATATGTGTATGTGTGTGTGTCAGGAGCCGCGCGTGTACGTACATGTGTGTATGTGTGTCAGGAGCCACGCGTGTGCATACGTGTGTGTGTGTCAGGTGCCACACGTGTATGTACGTGTGTGTGTGTGTCAGGTGCCGCGCGTGTACGTACGTATGTGTGTGCCTGGAGCCGCGCGTGTACATACATGTGTGTGTGTGTGTCTCAGGTGCTGCACGTGTATATGTGTGTATCTCAGGGGCTTCATTTGTATGCGTCAGCTGCCACGTGGGTGTCAGGTGTTGAGAGTGTATGTGTTTGTGTCAGGTGTCGCATCTGCATGTGTGCGACTGTCAGGTGCTGCGCGTGTATGTGTGTGTCAGGTGCTGCATGTATATATGTGTGTGTTAGGTGCTGTTCATGTATGTGGGAGTGGCAGGTGCTGCATGTGTATATATGTGTGAGTAGCAGGTGCTGCGTGTGTATATGATTGTGTGTCAGGTGCTGTGCGTGCGTGCGTTAAATGCCACATGTATATATGTGTCAGGTGCTGCCTGTGTGTGTGTCAGGTGCTGCATGTCTGTATGTGTGTGGGTGTGTCAGGTGCTGCATGTCTGTGTGTGTGGGTGTGTCAGGTGCTGCATGTCTGTGTGTGTGTGTGTGTGTGTGTCTTTCAGGTGCTGCATGTGTGTGCCAGGTGCTGCATGTCTGCGTGTGTCAGGCGCTGCATGTCTGTGTGTCAGGTGCTGCGTGTCTGCGTGTGTGTGTCAAATGCTGCATGTGTGTCAGGTGCTGCGTGTCTTTGTGTGTGCGTGTCTGTCAGGTGCTGCATGTGTGTGTCAGGCGCTGCATGTCTGCGTGTGTGTGTGTCAGGTGCTGCGTGTCTGTGTGTCAGGTGCTGCGTGTGTGTGTGTGTCAGGTGCTGCGTGTGTGTGTGTCAGGTGCTGTGTGTGTGTGTCAGGTGCTGCGTGTGTGTGTGTGCGTCAGGTGCTGCGTGTCTGCGTGTGTGTCAGGTGCTGCGTGTGTGCGTGTGTGTGTGTCAGGTGCTGCGTGTGTGCGTGTGTGTCAGGTGCACATCCCAGTTCCTCATTCTTAATGAGCTCACGTGAGTTCTCTCCCCAACGGAGCTCCAGACCAAGTAACAATGAAGACACCAGCAGCGTGTAGGGGGCAGGCCTGGTCCACTTGTCAGGAGAGAGCAGTCACTGGAGGGTAAGAAGGTGGCGGGGCCTAGTCCTACAGATGGGAGAGAACACAGACAGGAGAGAGCAAGGTACAGGGGTAGAAGGGGACGGCTGATGTGAAGAAGGGGGTGGGGCCTATTCTTACAGGCTTTCAAAATTCGACTTTTTAAAATTCGTCATTTGACAAATTCGACTTTTCTGCAATGGTACAAATGCAGCAATTCGACAAAAGTATATTCAATTGAAGTTTGTAAATTCGACAACAGTGCTTTTAAACAGTAAATTCGTCATTTTCAATCCGTCACACTTTGCAGGCGGAATCTAATAAATAAAAGTTGTTGTTTTTTTGGTAATAGCATATCTATATTAGAAGGGATTAGGTACTTGGTTTGTCTTTTTTGGAGGCACAAGTATTATTTATATTTTTTTAAAAGATTATTATTTTTTTAAATGGAATGTAAAAAACCCGGAAAAAAAAATTGCGTGGGGTCCCCCCTCCAAAGCATAACCAGCCTCGGGCTCTTCGAGCTGGTCCTGGTTCTAAAAATCCGGGGGAAAAACGGACAGGGGATCCCCCGTATTTTTAAAACCAGCACCGGGCTCTGCGCCTGGTGCTGGTGCAAAAAATACGGGGGACAAAAAGAGTAGGGGACCCCCGTATTTTTTACACCAGCATCGGGCTCCACTAGCTGGACAGATAATGCCACAGCCGGGGGTCACTTTTATACAGTGCCCTGCGGCCGTGGCATTAAATATCCAACTAGTCACCCCTGGCCGGGGTACCCTGGGGGAGTGGGGACCCCTTCAATCAAGGGGTCCCCCCCCCCAGCCACCCAAGGGCCAAGGGTGAAGCCCGAGGCTGTCCCCCCCCATCCAAGGGCTGCGGATGGGAGGCTGATAGCCTTGAGAAAATTGAAAGAATATTGTTTTTTCCAGTAGTACTACAAGTCCCAGCAAGCCTCCCCCGCAAGCTGGTACTTTGAGAACCACAAGTACCAGCATGCGGGAGAAAAACGGGCCCGCTGGTACCTGTAGTTCTACTGAAAAAAAAAATACCCAAATAAAAACAGGACACAGACACCGTGAAAGTATAACTTTATTTCATACCTGCCGACACACACATACTTACCTATGTTGACACGAAGCAGTCGGTCCTCTTCTCCAAGTAGAATCCACGGGTACCTGAAAATAAAAGATAATTATACTCACCTGATCCAGGTTCCAGATTAAATCCACGTACTTGGCAAAACAACAAACCGAACACCCGGACCAGACGGACTGAAAGGGGTCCCATGTTTACACATGGGACCCCTTTCCAAGAATGCAGACATCCGAATCTCGTGAGAATCCGACAGCGGGATGATGACGTTCGGGCGCGCTTGGGTTAGCCGAGCAAGGCGGGAAGGTTCGAACCTGCCTCGTGTAAAAGGGGTGAAGTTCGGGGGGTCCGGATTCCGTCGAACCGAACCCACTCATCACTAGTATGTGCGTGTCAGGCGCTGCGTGTGAGTGTGTTAGGCGCTGCGTGTGAGTGTGTGTGCGTGTCAGGCGCTGCCTGTGAGTGCGCGTGTGTGTCAGGCGCTGCGTGTGAGTGCGCGTGTCTGTCAGGCGCTGCGTGTGAGTGCGTGTGCGCATGTCTGTCAGGTGCTGCGTGTGAGTGCGTGTGCGCGTGTCTGTCAGGTGCTGCGTGTGAGTGCGCGTGTCTGTCAGGCGCTGCGTGTGTCAGGCGCTGCGTGTCTGTGTCTGTCAGGCGCTGCGCGTCTGTGTGTGTCAGGCGCTGCGCGTCTGTGTGTGTGTGTCAGGCGCTGCGCGTCTGTGTGTGTGTGTCAGGCGCTGCGTGTCTGTATGTGTGTGGGTGTGTCAAGTGCTGCATATTTGTGTGTGTGTGTGTCAGGTGCTGCATGTCTGTGTGTGTGTCTGTCAGGTGCTGCATGCCAGGCGCTGCATGTCTGCGTGTGTGTATGTGTCAGGCGCTGCATGTCTGAATGTCAGGTGCTGTGTGTGTGTGTGTGTGTGTGTGTGTGTGTCAGGTGCTGCGTGTGTGTGTGTCAGGTGCTGCATGTCAAGTGCTGCGTGTCTGCGTGTGTCAGGTGCTGCGTGTCTGCGTGTGCCAGGTACTGCATGTCTGCGTGTGTCAGGTGCTGCGTGTGTGTGTCAGGTGCTGCATGTGTGTGTGTAAGGTGCTGCGTGTGAGTATGTCAGGTGCTGTGTGTGAGTGCATGTGTCAGGTGCGTGAGTGTGTGTGTCAGGTGCTGCGTGTGTGTGTCAGGTGCTGCGTGTGTGTGTCAGGTGCTGCGTGTGTGTGTGTGTCAGGTGCTGCGTCTGTGTGTGTGAGGCGCTGCGCATCTGTGTGTGTCAGGCGCTGCGAGTCTGTGTGTGTCAGGCGCTGCGCGTCTGTGTGTGTCAGGCGCTGCGCGTCTGTGTGTGTCAGGCGCTGCGCGTCTGTGTGTGTCAGGCGCTGCGCGTCTGTGTGTGTCAGGCGCTGCGCGTCTGTGTGTGTCAGGCGCTGCGCGTCTGTGTGTGTCAGGCGCTGCGCGTCTGTGTGTGTCAGGCGCTGCGCGACTGTGTGTGTCAGGCGCTGCGTGTGAATGTGTGCGTGTGTGTCAGGTCCGTGTGAGTGTCAGGTGATGCGTCTGGGGACGGCGGGGAGGGATGGACGGACACAGCAGGGAGGGCGGGGGGGATGGACGGACACAGCAGGGAGGGCGGCGGGGGGGATGGACGGACACAGCAGGGAGGGCGGCGGGGGGGATGGACGGACACAGCAGGGAGGGCGGGGGGGATGGACGGACACAGCAGGGAGGGCGGGGGGGATGGGAGGGCAGGGGGGGATGGACGGACACAGCAGGGAGGGCGGGGGGGATGGACGGACACAGCAGGGAGGGCAGGGGGGGGATGGACGGACACAGCAGGGAGGGCGGGGGGGATGGACGGACACAGCAGGGAGGGCGGGGGGGATGGGCGGACACAGCAGGGAGGGCGGGGGGGATGGGCGGACACAGCAGGGAGGGCGGGGGGGATGGGCGGACACAGCAGGGAGGGCGGGGGGGATGGGCGGACACAGCAGGGAGGGCGGGGGGGGATGGACGGACACAGCAGGGAGGGCGGGGGGGATGGACGGACACAGCAGGGAGGGCGGGGGGGATGGACGGACACAGCAGGGAGGGCGGAGGATGATCGGACACAGCAGGGAGGGCGGGGGGGATGGACGGACACAGCAGGGAGGGCGGGGGGGATGGACGGACACAGCAGGGAGAGCGGGGGGGATGGACGGACACAGCAGGGAGGGCGGGGGGGATGGACGGACACAGCAGGGAGGGCGGGGGGGGGATGGACGGACACAGCAGGGAGGGCGGGGGGGGATGGACGGACACAGCAGGGAGGGCGGGGGGGATGGACGGACACAGCAGGGAGGGCGGGGGGATGGACGGACACAGCAGGGAGGGCGGGGGGGGTGGACGGAAACAGCAGGGAGGGCGGGGGGGGATGGACGGACACAGCAGGGAGGGCGGGGGGGGATGGACGGACACAGCAGGGAGGGCGGGGGGGGGATGGACGGACACAGCAGGGAGGGCGGGGGGGATGGACGGACACAGCAGGGAAGGCGGGGGGGATGGACGGATACAGCAGGGAGGGCGGGGGGGTGGACGGACACAGCAGGGATATGGACGGACACAGCAGGGAGGGCGGGGGGGATGGACGGACACAGCAGGGAGGGCGGGGGGGATGGACGGAAACAGCAGGGAGGGCGGGGGGGGGGTTGACGGACACAGCAGGGAGGGCGGGGATGGACGGACACAGCAGGGAGGGCGGGGGGGGGGGTGGACATACACAGCAGGGATATGGACGGACACAGCAGGGAGGGCGGGGGGGATGGACGGACACAGCAGGGAGGGCGGGGGGGATGGACGGACACAGCAGGGAGGGCGGGGGGGGGGTGGACGGACACAGCAGGGAGGGCGGGGGGGGGTGGACGGACACAGCAGGGAGGGCGGGGGGGGGATGGACGGACACAGCAGGGAGGGCGGGGGGGGGATGGACGGACACAGCAGGGAGGGCGGGGGGGATGGACGGACACAGCAGGGAGGGCGGGGGGGGGATGGACGGACACAGCAGGGAGGGCGGGGGGGGGTGGACGTACACAGCAGGGAGGGCGGGGGGGTGGACGTACACAGCAGGGAGGGCGGGGGGATGGGCGTACACAGCAGGGAGGGCGGGGGGGATGGGCGTACACAGCAGGGAGGGCGGGGGGGGGATGGGCGTACACAGCAGGGAGGGCGGGGGGGGGATGGGCGGACACAGCAGGGAGGGCGGGGGGGTGGGCGTACACAGCAGGGAGGGCGGGGGGGATGGGCGGACACAGCAGGGAGGGCGGGGGGGATGGGCGGACACAGCAGGGAGGGCGGGGGGGGGGATGGGCGGACACAGCAGGGTGGGCGGGGGGGTGGGCGTACACAGCAGGGAGGGCGGGGGGGGTGGGAGTACACAGCAGGGAGGGCGGGGGGGATGGGCGGACACAGCAGGGAGGGCGGGGGGGATGGGCGGACACAGCAGGGAGGGCGGGGGGGGGGATGGGCGGACACAGCAGGGTGGGCGGGGGGGATGGGCGGACACAGCAGGGAGGGCGGGGGGGATGGGCGGACACAGCAGGGAGGGCGGGGGGGTGGGCGTACACAGCAGGGAGGGCGGGGGGATGGGCGGACACAGCAGGGAGGGCGGGGGGGATGGGCGGACACAGCAGGGAGGGCGGGGGGGGGATGGGCGGACACAGCAGGGTGGGCGGGGGGGTGGGCGTACACAGCAGGGAGGGCGGGGGGGGTGGGAGTACACAGCAGGGAGGGCGGGGGGAAGGGCGTACACAGCAGGGAGGGCGGGGGGGATGGGCGGGCACAGCAGGGAGGGCGGGGGGGGGTGGGCGTACACAGCAGGGAGGGCGGGGGGGTGGGCGTACACAGCAGGGAGGGCGGGGGGGATGGGCGTAGACAGCAGGGAGGGCGGGGGGGATGGGCGTAGACAGCAGGGAGGGCGGGGGGGATGGGCGTAGACAGCTGGGAGGGCGGGGGGGTGGGCGTAGACAGCAGGGAGGGCGTAGACAGCTGGGAGGGCGGGGGGGGATGGGCGTAGACAGCAGGGAGGGCGGGGGGGGATGGGCGTAGACAGCAGGGAGGGCGGGGGGGATGGGCGTAGACAGCAGGGAGGGCGGGGGGGGGATGGGCGTAGACAGCAGGGAGGGCGGGGGGGGATGGGCGTAGACAGCAGGGAGGGTGGGGGGGGGATGGGCGTAGACAGCAGGGAGGGCGGGGGGGGATGGGCGTAGACAGCAGGGAGGGCGGGGGGGATGGGCGTAGACAGCAGGGAGGGCGGGGGGGGATGGGCGTAGACAGCAGGGAGGGCGGGGGGGGGGGTGGGCGTAGACAGCAGGGAGGGCGGGGGGGGATGGGCGTAGACAGCAGGGAGGGCGGGGGGGGATGGGCGTAGACAGCAGGGAGGGCGGGGGGGGATGGGCGTAGACAGCAGGGAGGGCGGGGGGGATGGGCGTAGACAGCAGGGAGGGCGGGGGGGGGATGGGCGTAGACAGCAGGGAGGGCGGGGGGGATGGGCGTAGACAGCAGGGAGGGCGGGGGGGATGGGCGTAGACAGCAGGGAGGGCGGGGGGGGATGGGCGTAGACAGCAGGGAGGGCGGGGGGGGTGGGCGTAGACAGCAGGGAGGGCGGGGGGGATGGGCGTAGACAGCAGGGAGGGCGGGGGGGTGGGCGTAGACAGCAGGGAGGGCGTAGACAGCTGGGAGGGCGGGGGGGGGTGGGCGTAGACAGCAGGGAGGGCGTAGACAGCAGGGAGGGCGGGGGGGATGGGCGTAGACAGCAGGGAGGGCGGGGGGGATGGGCGTAGACAGCAGGGAGGGCGGGGGGGGATGGGCGTAGACAGCAGGGAGGGCGGGGGGGGATGGGCGTAGACAGCAGGGAGGGCGGGGGGGGATGGCCGTAGACAGCAGGGAGGGCGGGGGGGGGATGGGCGTAGACAGCAGGGAGGGCGGGGGGGGATGGGCGTAGACAGCAGGGAGGGCGGGGGGGATGGGCGTAGACAGCAGGGAGGGCGGGGGGGGATGGGCGTAGACAGCAGGGAGGGCGGGGGGGGTGGGCGTAGACAGCAGGGAGGGCGGGGGGGGATGGGCGTAGACAGCAGGGAGGGCGGGGGGGGATGGGCGTAGACAGCAGGGAGGGCGGGGGGGGATGGGCGTAGACAGCAGGGAGGGCGGGGGGATGGGCGTAGACAGCAGGGAGGGCGGGGGGGGGATGGGCGTAGACAGCAGGGAGGGCGGGGGGGGGATGGGCGTAGACAGCAGGGAGGGCGGGGGGGATGGGCGTAGACAGCAGGGAGGGCGGGGGGGATGGGCGTAGACAGCAGGGAGGGCGGGGGGGATGGGCGTAGACAGCAGGGAGGGCGGGGGGGATGGGCGTAGACAGCAGGGAGGGCGGGGGGGGTGGGCGTAGACAGCAGGGAGGGCGGGGGGGATGGGCGTAGACAGCAGGGAGGGCGGGGGGGGTGGGCGTAGACAGCAGGGAGGGCGTAGACAGCTGGGAGGGCGGGGGGGGTGGGCGTAGACAGCAGGGAGGGCGTAGACAGCAGGGAGGGCGGGGGGGGATGGGCGTAGACAGCAGGGAGGGCGGGGGGGATGGGCGTAGACAGCAGGGAGGGCGGGGGGGGATGGGCGTAGACAGCAGGGAGGGCGGGGGGGGATGGGCGTAGACAGCAGGGAGGGCGGGGGGGATGGGCGTAGACAGCAGGGAGGGCGGGGGGGGGATGGGCGTAGACAGCAGGGAGGGCGGGGGGGGATGGGCGTAGACAGCAGGGAGGGCGGGGGGGATGGGCGTAGACAGCAGGGAGGGCGGGGGGGATGGGCGTAGACAGCAGGGAGGGCGGGGGGGGGGGGGGTGGGCGTAGACAGCAGGGAGGGCGGGGGGGATGGGCGTAGACAGCAGGGAGGGCGGGGGGGATGGGCGTAGACAGCAGGGAGGGCGGGGGGGGATGGGCGTAGACAGCAGGGAGGGCGGGGGGGATGGGCGTAGACAGCAGGGAGGGCGGGGGGGGATGGGCGTAGACAGCAGGGAGGGCAGGGGGGGATGGGCGTAGACAGCAGGGAGGGCGGGGGGGATGGGCGTAGACAGCAGGGAGGGCGGGGGGGGATGGGCGTAGACAGCAGGGAGGGCGGGGGGGATGGGCGTAGACAGCAGGGAGGGCGGGGGGGGATGGGCGTAGACAGCAGGGAGGGCGGAGGACGGACACGGCAGGACGGACACAGCAGGCCGGATGGACACAGCAGGCCGGGCGGACACAGCAGGGCGGGCGGACACAGCAGGGCGGGCGGGCGGCCGGGCACAGCAGGGCGGGCACAGCATCGGAGGACGGACACAGCAGGCCGGGCGGACACGGCCGGGCGGGCAGGCGGGGGACGGACACAGCAGGGCGGCCGGGCGGGCGGACACAGCAGGGCGGCCGGGCGGGCGGACACAACAGGGCGGGAGAAGTATAAGAAAAATAAGAAAGGATGGCATACATCCTGCCGACGCTCCCGCTGAGTTAAGTGGGCCCGGCTTCCTCCGAGCTGCGGCTATCTCCTCCCGCTGACACTCCTGAAGGGGACCCGGCTTCTGCTCCGTCGTTCTCCTCCCCCAGTAAGGCTCCCTCCATCGCTCACGTCCCGCGATCTCCTCCGGGTCTTGTAGAGGCTCCCTCCTTCTCGTCCTCCCGCCGCCTGCAGCTGTCCTCGTCATGCACGAGACACTGCTTCCCGCGCTCTCCTCGTGCACAACTTGACAAGCTCATCTATGTTCACCCCCTGCTGGCGGCCACTGCGCAGGCGCAACAAATTGAAAAGCCCTATCTTTATAATGGGGCATATTTTACTTAATTAAAAAAAAACTATAACTTTTTGAAAAACCACAACCCCAAAAGGCACTACACTGGGACATACTCTATCTAATAAAACAAACCCCAAGTCTTAATTTGTCCTCTATCCTGAGTTATGCCTTCCCAAAAAAATCCTCATTCACTCTATAGGAAAACCATGTCAAAAAGCCACAGAGGGAGTGGCAGAAAAAAACTGACAGTTGGAACTTTAGCTTACTCTCAATTCCTCATTTTTTATTATTTTGCCCTGAAATTTGGCATGCACCAGCGGGTGACGATTCTACACGTCCATGCCAAATTTCAGCTCGGTACGTCCAAAGAGTTTTGAGGTGTAGCCCCTCAAACACCATGCCCCCATCTCAGAAGTTCCCTATGGGAGAATTCAGTTTGTTCGATTCAGCCTTAATATAAGGGCACGACCGTGCCCTTATAATATATAAATCTCATATCCATCCCGCAACATCACAGTTAGCAATATAGATACAACCAGCACACTGCTAAATTTTCAAAGTGCTTTTTACTCCATATGCCAAAACATGAACAAATGCAAGGCTCAGCTTATACTCATCGTAAAGATGCAGGACAAAACACTGGTGACTTCCCAAACAGCCGTTTTCAGTGCTTATCCGTCTTTAGGGGAACAACCAACTAAAGTGCCACAGTGCCTTATACAAAAGTGCCTGAATGCACTTTAGTTGGCTGTTCCCCTGAAGATGGATAAGCAATATATATATATATATATATATATATATATATTCACATTCATTAACCGGACATCCGCAATCCATCTGAGAGTGTCAGTGCGGCTTCCCGGAACCTTGTTCTGTGATTACTATATATATATATATATATATATTTATATGTATATGATGCACTTCACACGGTGGTACTCCGGGTCCAGCAGCAAGAACAATGAGACTAGCACACAATGCTCAACGTCAACACTTCAGGTATCTAGTCCCTTTTATCAAGCCCTGATCCCTGAAACATTGACATTAAAGCCCTGGGGAGATGTGTGCTGAGCTATCTATCTATATATATACACTGCTCAAAAAAATAAAGGGAACACTAAAATAACACATCCTAGATCTGAATGAATGAAATATTCTTATTAAATACTTTGTTCTTTACATAGTTGAATGTGCTGACAACAAAATCACACAAAAATTATCAATGGAAATCAAATTTATTAACCCATGGAGGACTGGATTTGGAGTCACCCTCAAAATTAAAGTGGAAAAACACACTACAGGCTGATCCAACTTTGATGTAATGTCCTTAAAACAAGTCAAAATGAGGATCAGTAGTGTCTGTGGCCTCCTTAGTGATGAGCGGGTTCGGTTTCCGAGAAACCGAACCCACCCGAGCTTTACCTTTTTTTACACGGGTCCGAGCAGACTCGGATCCTCCCGCCTTGCTCGGCTAACCCGAGCGCGCCCGAACGTCATCATCCCGCTGTCGGATTCTCGCGAGATTCGGATTCTATAAGCAGCCGCGCGTCACCGCCATTTTCACACGTGCATTGAGATTGATAGGGAGAGGACGTGGCTGGCGTCCTCTCCGTTTATACGAGACACTACAGTTGATCTGATTGCTTTGCTTTGCTTGTTTATTTTACTATTGTGGGGAGGATTGGGGAGCAGCTGTTAGGAGGAGTACAGGGCAGAGTTTTGCTGATAGTGACCACAAGTTTTTTATCCGTTCTCTTCTCTGCCTGAAAAAAACGCTCCATACCATATCTGTGCTCAGTGTGCTGCATGATATATCTGTGCTGAGTGCTCACACTGCTTAATTGTGGGGACTGGGGAGCAGCTATAGCAGGAGTACAGTGCAGAGTTTTGCTGACAGTGACCACCAGTATACGTTTGTCTGCCTGAAAAACACTCCTGTGGCTTTTTTTTTTATACTAGTAGTTTAGCAGTTTGCTGACAGTGTCCACCAGGTCCATTATACTGTATATAGCAGTACGGTAGGCCACTGCTCTACCTACCTCTGTGTCGTCACTCGTCATCCATAAAGTATACAATCCATCCATCTACATTGTATACCTGTGGTGGCTTTTTTTTTTTTTATACTAGTAGTTTAGCAGTCTGCTGCCACTGTGTCCACCAGGTCCATTATACTGTATATAGCAGTACGGTAGGCCACTGCTGTACCTACCTCTGTGTCGTCACTCGTCATCCATAAAGTATACTATCCATCCATCTACATTGTATACCTGTGGTGGCTTTTTTTTTATACTAGTAGTTTAGCAGTCTGATGACAGTGTCCACCAGGTCCATTATACTGTATATAGCAGTACGGTAGGCCACTGTTGTTCCTACCTCTGTGTCGTCACTCGTCTCCATAAAGTACACTATCCATCCATCTACATTGTATACCTGTGGTGGCTTTTTTTATACTAGTAGTTTAGCAGTCTGCTGACAGTGTCCACCAGGTCCTTTATACTGTATATAGCAGTACGGTAGGCCACTACTGTACCTACCTCTGTGTCGTCACTCGTCATCCATAAAGTATACTATCCATCCATCTACATTGTATACCTGTGGTGGCTTTTTTTTATACTAGTAGTTTAGCAGTTTGCTGACAGTGTCCACCAGGTCCATTATACTGTATATAGCAGTACGGTAGGCCACTGCTGTACCTACCTCTGTGTCATCACTCGTCATCCATAAAGTATACTATCCATCCGTCAACATTGTATACCTGTGGTGGCTTTTTTTTTATACTAGTAGTTTAGCAGTCTGCTGACAGTGTCCACCAGGTCCATTATACTGTATATAGCAGTACGGTAGGTCACTGCTGTACCTACCTCTGTGTCGTCACTCGTCATCCATAAAGTATACTATCCATCCATCTACATTGTATACCTGTGGTGGCTTTTTTTTTATACTAGTAGTTTAGCAGTCTGCTGACAGTGTCCACCAGGTCCATTATACTGTATATAGCAGTACGGTAGGCCACTGCTGTACCTACCTCTGTGTCGTCACTCGTCATCCATAAAGTATACTATCCATCCATCTACATTGTATACCTGTGGTGGCTTTTAGTTGTGCGCATTAAAATATGGAGAACAAAAATGTGGAGGTTAAAAAAATAGGGAAAGATCAAGATCCACTTCCACCTCGTGCTGAAGCTGCTGCCACTAGTCATGGCCGAGACGATGAAATGCCATCAACGTCGTCTGCCAAGGCCGATGCCCAATGTCATAGTACAGAGCATGTAAAATCCAAAACACAAAAGATCAGTAAAATGCCTCAAAAATCAAAATTAAAAGCGTCTGAGGAGAAGCGTAAACTTGCCAATATGCCATTTACGACACGGAGTGGCAAGGAACGGCTGAGGCCCTGGCCTATGTTCATGGCTAGTGGTTCAGCTTCACATGAGGATGGAAGCACTCATCCTCTCGCTAGAAAAAAGAAAAGACTTAAGCTGGCAAAAGCACAGCAAAGAACTGTGCGTTCTTCAAAATCACAAATCCCCAAGGAGAGTCCAATTGTGTCGGTTGCGATGCCTGACCTTCGCGACACTGGACGGGAAGAGCTTGCGCCTTCCACCATTTGCACGCCCCCTGCAAGTGCTGGAAGGAGCACCCGCAGTTCCTGATAGTCAAATTGACGATGTCACTGTTGAAGTACACCAGGATGAGGATAATGGGTGTTGCTGGCGCTGGGGAGAAAATTGACAAGGAGGATTCTGATGGTGAGGTGGTTTGTTTAAGTCAGGCACCCGGGGAGACACCTGTTGTCCGTGGGAGGAATATGGCCCTTGACATGCCTGGTCAAAATACAAAAAAAAACACCTCTTCGGTGTGGAATTATTTCAACACAAATGCGGACAACAGGTGTCAAGCCGTGTGTTGCCTTTGTCAAGCTGTAATAAGTAGGGGTAAGGACGTTAACCACCTCGGAACATCCTCCCTTATACGTCACCTGCAGCGCATTCATCATAAGTCAGTGACAAGTTCAAAAACTTTGGGTGACAGCGGAATCAGTCCACTGACCACTAAATCCCTTCCTCTTGTAACCAAGCTCCTGCAAACCACACCACCAACTCCCTCAGTGTCAATTTCCTCCTTACCCAGGAAAGCCAATAGTCCTGCAGGCCATGTCACTGGCAAGTGTGATGAGTCCTCTCCTGCCTGGGATTCCTCCGATGCATCCTTGAGTGTAACGCCTACTGCTGCTGGCGCTGCTGTTGTTGCTGCTGGGAGTCGATCGTCATCCCAGAGGGGAAGTCGGAAGACCACTTGTACTACTTCCAGTAAGCAATTGACTGTCCAACAGTCCTTTGCGAGGAAGATGAAATATCACAGCAGTCATCCTGCTGCAAAGCGGATAACTGAGGCCTTGGCAGCCTGGGTGGTGAGAAACGTGGTTCCGGTATCCATCGTTAATTCAGAGCCAACTAGAGACTTGATTGAGGTACTGTGTCCCCGGTACCAAATACCATCTAGGTTCCATTTCTCTAGGCAGGCGATACCGAAAATGTACACAGACCTCAGAAAAAGACTCACCAGTGTCCTAAAAAATGCAGTTGTACCCAATGTCCACTTAACCACGGACATGTGGACAAGTGGAGCAGGGCAGACTCAGGACTATATGACTGTGACAGCCCACTGGGTAGATGTATTGCCTCCCGCAGCAAGAACAGCAGCGGCGGCACCAGTAGCAGCATCTCGCAAATGCCAACTCGTTCCTAGGCAGGCTACGCTTTGTATCACCGCTTTCCAGAATACGCACACAGCTGAAAACCTCTTACGGCAACTGAGGAAGATCATCGCAGAATGGCTTACCCCAATTGGACTCTCCTGGGGATTTGTGACATCGGACAACGCCAGCAATATTGTGCGTGCATTACATCTGGGCAAATTCCAGCACGTCCCATGTTTTGCACATACCTTGAATTTGGTGGTGCAGAATTATTTAAAAAACGACAGGGGCGTGCAAGAGATGCTGTCGGTGGCCCGAAGAATTGCGGGCCACTTTCGGCATTCAGGCACCGCGTACAGAAGACTGGAGCACCACCAAAAATACCTGAACCTGCCCTGCCATCATCTGAAGCAAGAGGTGGTAACGAGGTGGAATTCAACCCTCTATATGCTTCAGAGGATGGAGGAGCAGCAAAAGGCCATTCAAGCCTATACATCTGGCCACGATATAGGCAAAGGAGGTGGAATGCCCCTGTCTCAAGCGCAGTGGAGAATGATTTAAACGTTGTGCAAGGTTCTGCAACCCTTTGAACTTGCCACACGTGAAGTCAGTTCAGACACTGCCAGCCTGAGTCAGGTCATTCCCCTCATCAGGCTTTTGCAGAAGAAGCTGGAGACATTGAAGGAGGAGCTAAAACAGAGCGATTCCACTAGGCATGTGGGACTTGTGGATGGAGCCCTTCATTCGCTTAACCAGAATTCACGGGTGGTAAATCTGTTGAAATCAGAGCACTACATTTTGGCCACCGTGCTCGATCTTAGATTTAAAACCTACGTTGTATCTCTCTTTCCGGCAGACACAAGTCTGCAGGGGTTCAAAGACCTGCTGGTGAGAAAATTGTCAAGTCAAGCGGAACGTGACCCGTCAACAGCTCCTCCTTCACATTCTCCCGCAACTGGGGGTGCGAGGAAAAGGCTAAGAATTCCGAGCCCACCCGCTGGCAGTGATGCAGGGCAGTCTGGAGCGAGTGCTGACATCTGGTCCGGACTGAAGGACCTGCCAACGATTACTGACATGTCGTTTACTGTCACTGCATATGATTCTCTCACCATTGAAAGAATGGTGGAGGATTATATGAGTGACCGCATCCAAGTAGGCACGTCAGACAGTCCGTACGTATACTGGCAGGAAAAAGAGGCAATTTGGAGGCCCTTGCAGAAACTGGCTTTATTCTACCTAAGTTGCCCTCCCTCCAGTGTGTACTCCGAAAGAGTGTTTAGTGCAGCCGCTCACCTTGTCAGCAATCGGCGTACGAGGTTACTTCCAGAAAATGTGGAGAAGATGATGTTCATTAAAATGAATTATAATCAATTCCTCCGTGGAGACATTCACCAGCAGCAATTGCCTCCAGAAAGTACACGGGGACCTGAGATGGTGGATTCCAGTGGGGACGAATTAATAATCTGTGAGGAGGGGGATGTACACAGTGAAAGGGGTGATGAATCGGACGATGATGATGAGGTGGACATCTTGCCTCTGTAGAGCCAGTTTGTGCAAGGAGAGATTGATTGCTTCTTTTTTGGTGGGGGCCCAAACCAACCAGTCATTTCAGTCACAGTCATGTGGCAGACCCTGTCGCTGAAATGATGGGTTCGTTAAAGTGTGCATGTCCTGTTTATACAACATAAGGGTGGGTGGGAGGGCCCAAGGACAATTCCATCTTGCACCTCTTTTTTCTTTCATTTTTCTTTGCATCATGTGCTGTTTGGGGACTATTTTTTTCAAGTGCCATCCTGTCTGACACTGCAGTGCCACTCCTAGATGGGCCAGGTGTTTGTGTCGGCCACTTGGGTCGCTTAGCTTAGTCACACAGCTACCTCATTGCGCCTCTTTTTTTCTTTGCATCATGTGCTGTTTGGGGACTATTTTTTTCAAGTGCCATCCTGTCTGACACTGCAGTGCCACTCCTAGATGGGCCAGGTGTTTGTGTCGGCCACTAGGGTCGCTGAGCTTAGTCACACAGCTACCTCATTGCGGCTCTTTTTTTCTTTGCATCATGTGCTCTTTGGGGACTATTTTTTTCAAGTGCCATCCTGTCTGACACTGCAGTGCCACTCCTAGATGGGCCAGGTGTTTGTGTCGGCCACTAGGGTCGCTTAGCTTAGTCACACAGCTACCTCATTGCGCCTCTTTTCTTTGCATCATGTGCTGTTTGGGGACTATTTTTTTCAAGTGCCATCCTGTCTGACACTGCAGTGCCACTCCTAGATGGACCAGGTGTTTGTGTCGGCCACTAGGGTCGCTTAGCTTAGTCACACAGCTACCTCATTGCGCCTCTTTTTTTCTTTGCATCATGTGCTGTTTGGGGACTATTTTTTTCAAGTGCCATCCTGTCTGACACTGCAGTGCCACTCCTAGATGGGCCAGGTGTTTGTGTCGGCCACTAGGGTCGCTTAGCTTAGTCACACAGCTACCTCATTGCGCCTCTTTTTTTCTTTGCATCATGTGCTGTTTGGGGACTATTTTTTTCAAGTGCCATCCTGTCTGACACTGCAGTGCTACTCCTAGATGGGCCAGGTGTTTGTGTCGGCCACTAGGGTCGCTTAGCTTAGTCACACAGCTACCTCATTGCGCCTCTTTTTTTCTTTGCATCATGTGCTGTTTGGGGACTATTTTTTTTCAAGTGCCATCCTGTCTGACACTGCAGTGCCACTCCTAGATGGGCCAGGTGTTTGTGTCGGCCACTAGGGTCGCTTAGCTTAGTCACACAGCTACCTCATTGCGCCTCTTTTTTTCTTTGCATCATGTGCTGTTTGGGGACTATTTTTTTCAAGTGCCATCCTGTCTGACACTGCAGTGCCACTCCTAGATGGGCCAGGTGTTTGTGTCGGCCACTAGGGTCGCTTAGCTTAGTCACACAGCTACCTCATTGCGCCTCTTTTTTTCTTTGCATCATGTGCTGTTTGGGAACTATTTTTTTCAAGTGCCATCCTGTCTGACACTGCAGTGCCACTCCTAGATGGGCCAGGTGTTTGTGTCGGCCACTAGGGTCGCTTAGCTTAGTCACACAGCTACCTCATTGCGCCTCTTTTTTTCTTTGCATCATGTGCTGTTTGGGGACTATTTTTTTCAAGTGCCATCCTGCCTGACACTGCAGTGCCACTCCTAGATGGGCCAGGTGTTTGTGTCGGCTACTTGTGTCGCTTAGCTTAGCCATCCAGCGACCTCGGTGCAAATTTTAGGACTAAAAATAATATTGTGAGGTGTTCAGAATAGACTGAAAATGAGTGGAAATTATGGTTATTGAGGTTAATAATACTATGGGATCAAAATGACCCCCAAATTCTATAATTTAAGCTGTTTTTTAGTGTTTTTTTAAAAAAACACCCGAATCCAAAACACACCCGAATCCGACAAAAAATTTCCGGTGAGGTTTTGCCAAAACGCGTCCGAACCCGAAACACGGCCGCGGAACCGAACCCAAAATCAAAACACAAAACCCGAAAAATTTCCGGTGCACATCACTAATATATATATATATATATATATATATACACACTAGCTGAAGTACCTGCCATTGTCCGGGGTTACATTTTCCTATTATTGAGTTATCAATGAGTTGTATGTTACTGTAAACATATTAAAAATAATTAGTAGCTCTTTCAACACACCCATGAAGTATCTGCCCAGTGTTGTTTTTATTTTTAGGGTTTTGAAAGTAGCCGTGATCCCCAGCATTTCTTTCTGTTCAGTTTTATAATCACTTTTCCATTACGAGATGGGTTTAACATTTTCCTTCTGTTATCAATGTTGCGATTCCAAGGCTTTTGGGTACACAACATTTTTTGTCTTCTCACTTCCATTTCTGTCAGTTATTTTAGTTCATTGATTTATGGTCATTTCAGTCAGTTATTACAGTTTATTAAAGTTTTCATCAAAATCCATCCAGTGGAAGGTCCAGAACAGGCTTCCTGTGTAAAATTTCTGCACAGTGTGCATCAACTGTAGGTCCAATCAGGACCCCAATACCCTAGTATGTCTTCTGGGATCTAATGTTACCACTCTATGACGTTTTCTTCAAAATCTATCCAGTGGAAAGCCCAGAACAGACTTCCTGTGTCAAAGTTCTGCCCAGCGCATACCAACAGGAGGTCCAACCGGGACCCAACAACCTACTATGTCTTCTGGGATTCAATGTTTCCACTCTGAGAAGTTTTTTTTTCCAATCCATTCAGTGGCAGACACAGAAAAGGCTCCCTGGGTCAAAGTTCTGCCCGGCATATTCCACCATGAGGTCCGACTGACCCAAACCCCTTAGTATATCTTCTGGGATCCAATGTTACCACTCTGAGACATTTTATTCCAAATCCATCAAGTGGAAGGCCCAGAACAGGCTCCCTAGGTCAAAGTTCTGTCCAGCGCATTGTGCCATGAGAATCGACCCTAACCCCCCTAAAGCCTGGCCAGGATCCATCTGGACCACCTTGCATTGGTTTCATCCAAGTTGGTGCAGGGGTGTCCGAATGCATAAACGGACAGACAAACAAACAGACAATTAATTTTAGATATAAATTATAGCTGTAGCCAGGCTTATTGTTTCCGCAATGAGTATGCACGTGCATATGCCTAGCCGTGCAATGCCTAGCCATGCCTGGCTGCGCCTATTCGCTTCCACGAAGTCCATGCAATGCGTATGCATTGCAGGTGCGAATATACGCATGCCGGCATGTGTATTCATAGCAGCAACCTAGTCGGAGCCGCAACTAGGCGCAGCTATAATGCGTGTGGCTACATCTGTATATTGCCTGGCCCCAAAAAGGGGATGATTGTTTTAATTTAAACCCTGCAAGGATTTTAAGTTGGACAATGAATGGCATGTGTACCAAGCTTAGTCAAGATCCATCAAGCCATGTAAAGATGTGTTCTCATAAATCTTGCATCAATGCAGTAGGAGATGCCTGGCGTGAGTCAGCCGGCAGCCCCCGGGCAGCTCTGCTAACATTGTGCGTCTATTTTGCCAAAAATGCATCTTATTCATATTGCTTTGTGACTAGGATTCAAACAGCTTATCCTGATTAAAATTATATGTGGCATGCCTATATTCGGTGTGTGGCTGTGGCTGTATATGCATACGAAATGCTACGTTACAGTGATTTCCAGTAAAACACTGTAATGTAGCATTTTGTACACAGACGGGCTCCATTTGTGAAAATGGAGGTGTGTTGCCATCGTTTTGGGGGTGGGAAGAGGCCAGGGATCTCCTGTCATAGGACAAATCTTTTCTGGCCTCTGCGACGGCCAGCTGTAAGCCACCTGATGGTGGGTGGTTAGAGTCGATGCTGCATCCTAGGACACAGCTCAAATAACTAGTGCAGCAGGAGGCATCTGCATGTAAGGAAGCAGCAGTGACAGCTAAACCAACCACACCTGAATGACCCCCCTGGCCCCTGGTGCTCAGAGAAAATGTATAATATTAATGTCATCAGTACACATGCCCACATGCCTCTTAGAAGTAATCACATACCAGTCCTGTCACAGTGTCAAACTACTGTGTCTAATTTCAATTCATGGAATTCTCACCAAATTTAACACATTCTACACTCACCCTGAAACTCACCCCTCTGTACACATTACAGCTTCTATTCTCCACTCCCCTCTTCTAAACACTCATGAGATTTATACTTTCCTCTCTGCAAGTACTTTGACAACCACAATTGGCCACCAGTACAAACACTCGCAAACATCCACCAAGATTTATCTCACTCTTCTGCTATTATTAGCTGGTGACATATCACCAAATCCAGGCCCCAACCACCTTTCCCTCTCACACTCTGCTGTCTCAAAACAACATAGAAATCCATCTAACCTCATAAATATCACGTGTCTCCCATCCCCCTCCAAATCACTAAAATGTGCCTTATTGAATGCACGCTCTGTTTGTAACAAATTAACATCCATCCATGACCTCTTCATATCTCACAACTTTAATCTGCTGGCTATAACAGAAACATGGCTCACACAATCAGACACTGCCTCCCCTGCAGCACTGTCACATGGTGGTTTCCACTTCTCACACACATCTAGGCCTAATAATAGTAAAGGTGGTGGGGTCGGAATCTTACTGTCACAGTTTTTCACATACACTGTTCTACCTCAGGTTCCATCACTCGCATTCACCTCATTTGAAGTTCACTCTATCAGGATTTTCACCCCCTTCTCTCTGCGTGTTGCAGCTATCTATCGCCCTCCTGGGCAACCTAAACAACAATTTCTAGAAGATTTCTCTGCCTGGCTCCCACACTTCTTATCCTCTGACATCTTCACCATCATTATGGGCGATTTCAATATAGCTCTTGACAGTCCACAATCTGTTCATGCATCCAAACTCCTCTCTCTAACCTCCTCTCTTGGCCTAACCCAATGGTCCGACTCCTCTACTCACCATGAGGGCCACTGCCTTGATCTTGTGTTCACCAGGCTCTGCTCAGTTTCTGAATTCACTAACACTCCTTTCCCTCTCTCTGATCACAACCTGATCACCTTCACAATCTCTTCTATTACTTTAAATTCTAGGACACTAAAACCAAGCAAGCCTCCTCTAACCCGCAGAAATACTAACAATATACATTTTCAACAACTTTCCACTTCTCTGCAACAACTGCTCTCACCAATCTCGACATTTACTACACCTGACACTGCTGTATCACACCTGCACCAGACCCTAGAGAGTGCCCTTGATGAAGTGGCTCCAGCTACCCATCACACTCCACGTAGGCTTAGATGCCAACCATGGCACTCTAAATCAACAAGACACCTACAAAAACTGTCACGTAAAGTAGAACGTCAGTGGCGGAAATCTCAGAATCCAAGTGACTTTCTCACATATAAGACTACCTACCACTCCTATCGTCAGGCCCTGGACACTGCCAAACAAACATATTTCCAATCTCTCATCTCTTATCATGCCAACAACCCCAAGCGACTTTTTAATACATTTAAATCACTTCTTTACCCTCCCTCACCTCCCCCACTAGCTACTATCCGTGCACAAGAACTTGCTTCCTACTTCAAGGATAAGATTGATAAAATCCGAGATGAAATGGTATGCTCTAACTCAGCCAGTGACCTGCTCAATTCCCTACCTGAACCCTCTGGCACTTTCTCTTCATTTGATCCCACAAGTGAAGATGAAGTATCAACACTCTTTTCATCCTCCTACTCCACTACCTCTCCTCTTGATCCTATACCCTCACAGATCAGTAAAACTTTGTCTCCTGTGCTTATCCCAACCTTAACTAAAATCTGTAATCTCTCTCTCTCTACTGGTATCTTTCCCTCTCTGTTTAAACATGCAGTCATTACTCCCATTCTAAAAAAACACAACTCTGACCCAAACACACTCTCTAACCACCGTCCCATTTCTCAGCTACCCAGTCCCTCCAAGCTACTTGAGAGGCTTGCCTACACTCGCCTTACACACTTTCTTAACTCGCACAACTTATTGGATCCACTTCAGTCAGGCTTTCGTGCCCAACACTCCACAGAGACGGCACTGACCAAAGTAGTGAATGATCTAGTCACTGCTAGATCAAAAGGCCATTACACACTACTTATTCTTCTAGATCTCTCTGCTGCTTTTGACACTGTTGACCACTCTTTTCTCATACAAACACTACAATCCCTAGGTCTTCAGGACACTGCCCTTTCTTGGTTCTCATCCTACCTATCTAATCGCTCTTTCAGTGTTCACTTCTCTGATTCTACCTCCTCTTCTCTACCTCTATCAGTTGGAGTACCGCAAGGCTCAGTCTTAGGTCCTCTGCTTTTCTCAATCTATACCTCCTATCTTGGTAAACTAATCAGCTCCTTTGGATTTCAGTATCATTTGTATGCTGATGATACTCAAATCTACCTATCCTCCCCAGATTTGTCACCACCAGTATTGGCTCGTGTCACTGGATGCCTGTCTGCCATTTCATCTTGGATGTCATCTCGCCACCTCAAACTCAACATTTCCAAAACCGAATTATTTTCCCACCAGCTAAGAGTAGTTACCAACCTGATATCTCTATAACTGTTGACAATGCAACTATCCACCCCACCCCACAAGCTCGTTGCCTAGGTGTCACCCTTGACTCTGAACTGTCCTTTGTTCCACACATTCAATCTGTCTCTAAATCATGTTACATGCACCTTAAAAACATATCCAAAATACGCCCTTATCTTACACAAGACACTGCAAAAACTCTAATCCATGCACTCATCATCTCCCGCATTGATTATTGTAATAGTCTCCTTACTGGTCTTCCCAAACATAGGCTATCACCACTTCAATCCATTTTAAATGCAGCTGCGAGGCTAATCTTCCTCGCCAGACGTTCTTCATCTGCTGATCCGCTCTGTCAGTCCCTCCATTGGTTACCGGTATTCTACCGTGTCAAATATAAAATACTTTTACTTACATACAAGGCTATTAACCAAACTGCACCATCATACATCTCCTCACTCATCTCAAAATATCTCCCTACCAGACCTCTCCGCTCTGCACAAGATCTGCGTCTCTCATCCACATGCATTACCTGTTCCCACTCAAAATTACAGGACTTTACCCGGGCTTCACCCACTCTGTGGAATGCACTCCCACGCACAATAAGACTCTCCTCTAGTCTCCAAACCTTTAAACGTTCTCTGAAAACTCATCTCTTCAGACAAGCCTACCAAATTTCAGACCCACACACATAACCTTCACAGCTTCCCTATCAAGTTACATCCCCTCTGTACAGTCCACATAAACTCACATTTTGTCTTCCAACATTGCTGGGTGATCATATCATATAAGAACCTAGCAACCTGGGGAACCATTATGTGACAGGTAGCATCTATCCTTGTGTATCAATGCCTATTTCCCTATAGATTGTAAGCTTGCGAGCAGGGCCTTCCTACCTCTGTCTGTCTGTCTGTCTGTCTGTCTTTGCCCAGTTTTGTTCTATAATTGTTGTTCTAATTGTAAAGCGCAACGGAATATGCTGCGCTATATAAGAAACTGCTAATAATAAATAATAAATAAAAATAGTGATCTTAATAAAAGGACGATATGAAGGGAATTCTGTTTATTTTTACACAATAATGAGAAAATACTGTGTATATATATATGCAGATGGAGCCATGCTAGTCGTGAGCGGCTCCATCTGTGTGTGTGTGTGTGTGTGTATATATATATATATATATATATACACATATATATATATATATAGTAACGAAAGTCCAGCAGCACTCAAGCAGACTATCACAAATGTAGACTGCAGAAAAAAGTCGTGAACGCTATGTCCCTGACGTGAGCGGCTCCATCTGCGTGTGTGTGTATATATATATATATATATATATATATAGTAACGAAAGTCCAGCGGCACTCAAGCAGACTATTACAAATGTAGACTGCCGAAAGAAGTTGTGAACGCTATGTCCCTGACGACGGGGTTATACCCTGAAACGCCGTAGGATGTATTGAAGAGACTTCTTTCTTCAGTCTACATTTCTGATAGTCTGCTTGAGTGCCGCTGGACTTTCGTTACTGTATTGAGCAGCGCAGTCTGCTTATGGAGGGCCCTTCAGCAAATAACTCTTGTATCTACTCTGAGTGCCGGGTGAAACGTTTCTCTCTCTCTCTCTCTATATATATATATGTATGGAGCCGCGCTCATCTGAGGCGGCTCCATCGCAAACGTGCACTCCCAACGTGACTAGGCGGTCCGTACACCTAGTCATGCCGGGAGCGCACAGAGACGCTCCCATTCAGAGCGTCTCTGTCTGGGCGCACGGATGGAGATGCTCTCCATTCAAGTGAATGGGGTACGTCTCCAAAGCAAGCAAACACCTGGCCGGACGGGGGCACTCTTGGCGATCCCAGGCGGGCGCACCTGGCACAGACAGAGCCGCAACTAGTGTGGCTCCATCTGTATACAGTATGTATATATTTATCCTATATAATAAAAGGCTAATGCTGCTCCTCACCTTTGAGGGGAATTCAAGTGTTTTGTGTGCCGGCGGCCATTAGATGGCACCTGATGGTGAAATTCAAGTGTTGCTCCTTACGAGCGCGCACAGCTGCCGGTGCTGACATTAATGTTATGTTGTTCTGTAATTTTGAGGAGCTGGTAACTTATTTATATATATATATATATATATATATATATATACTGTATATTTATATATATATATATATATATAGGTAAGTAAGTAGGTAAGCAGCTGCACTCTTTCAAATCGATAAAGCAGCACCTGCGTGCCTTCATAATGATTAAATAGGCAACAGAGAACTCTCCTGGAAAAGAGACTAAGACGCGGCACTGCAGGATTTTTAAGTGAAAAAACTTTACTTCAACGTTTCGGGACACAAAGTCCCGACGTCAGGAACAAATGTATGATCTTTTGTTCCTGACTTTGTGTCCCGAAACGTTGAAGTAAAGTTTTTTCACTGAAAAATCCTGCAGTGCCGCGTCTTACTCTCTTTGCCAGGAGAGTTCTCTGTTGCATATATATATACTGTATATACATATATATATATATATATATATATATATATATCTCGTTCAATTGTCTGGTTGCTGTGGGACTCCTAGGGACTCTGGACACCTTACAGACCCCCTGATGGCTGCTATACATACATAAAGGTGACAATTTGGAGGGGAGTGGAGACTTCGGTAGTGCTGCACACATCTTTCCGAATACCAAGGATGAGGAGGTCTGTTATTGATCTCAGCTGAAGGGGGAGAGCAGGGTGACTGTGGCTCCAGCTTTCACCTCAGCAAAGATGAGCATGGATAAATCTGAATAAAGTATGGTTTATTTCATTGTATTAATTTAATGACAGTGTACAGTTACCGCTCAGTCAATACTAATTCATGGGATAGGTGCATATAGAAAGGTAAAGAAGAGGGAGTCATTTTAACTAAACTTGAGATCCTATTGAGACTTAGTGAATGTGGCAAAAAGTATGGATAGAGCTCAATTTTGGGAGGTAAAGCCTCTCCTGAGCTACACAAGACATGACCGATCCTGTTGTACAAGTAACTCCCACTCAATAGTAATGTAGTTGAATCGTGTGGCACTGTTAAACATGAACAGAACAATTGCTGTATCACTCCCTTTTGCCTAGAACACTGTGTGCCATCTGAACATTTTGATATCCAATTCGAAACATTCACTGTCAGAAGCATTTCTGTAATATGACATTACATTTTTCATTTTAAAGTAGATGGAAATGCTTGATGAGGATAAACAATAGTTCTTTGCAGTCAGTAGTTAAGTGAATAATTCCTATCATTTCCGTTTATCAAATTTTGAAAATAATGTAATTTACTGACCGAATTCAAAAGTCTTCTTTTATCAAACTTCTTTGCTATTTGTATTAGTAAAATTACCTTTATTGTTTGTGGTTCCTACATAATTGTCCTCCTCCTCCCAGCTCTACTGCCTTAATCTCCTGGCCTATTATATGAATCACAACAATGAAGAAGAGAGACTGAGAAAATAGCATTGGAACTAAAACATGTAATATTTTAATTTTATCACAATTTATATTGAAAAGATTCCAAAGCAAACATCCATAACTGTAGGACTATTATTTTGTTAATAGGCAAAGATTCAAAATTGTGCAAGAACTTAACACTTATGGAAAAGTAGTTCCTCTTGAAGAAGTCTGACATCCACAGAAAACGCGTAGGGACATACCTCATGCCTGTATGCAGATTATTGGACAGATAAGATCATTTATGTTTTACTTTTTGCACATTTGATATTTAGTATTTGCCTGCTGATCTTAACTTTTTCATATATTTTGTGCGTGCATTACATTTTTTTTTTTTACTTTTAAACCTAAAGTATTTGTGCTTTATGGTGCTAATGCTATACTGTGGATAAATCCCCTAATCATAACACCGAATACTTTTATATATAAGCAAGGTACCTGGTTTTAAGTAATACGCACAGAGTTGATCGCAGCAGCAAATTTATTAGCAGTTGGGCAAAACCATGTGCACTGCAGGTGTGGCAGATATAACATTTGCAGAGAGTGTTAGATTTGGGTGGGTTATTTTGTTTCTGTGCAGGGTAAATACTGGCTGCTTTATTTTTACACTGCAATTTAGATTTCAGTTTGAACACACCCCACCCAAATCTAACTGTCTCTGCACATGTTATATCTCCCCCCCCCCCCTGCAGTGCACATGGTTTTGCCCAACTGCTAACAACTTTGCTGCTGTGATCAACTTTGAATTGGGCCCAATTGTCTATTAATTGTTTTTTTTTCTTTATCCCGCTGTCTGGATATACCGTATGCTATTGGGACTAAGAATGGTCTGAAGACAAAGGGGGTAATTCTGAGTTGATCGCAGCAGGAACTTTGTTAGCAGTTGGGGAAAACCATGTGCACTGCAGGGGAGGCAGATATAACATGTGCAGAGAGAGTTAGATTTGGGTGGGTTATTTTGTTTCTGTGCAGGGTAAATACTGGCTGCTTTATTTTTACACTGCAATTTAGATTGCAGATTGAACACACCACACCCAAATCTAACTCTCTTTGCACATGTTATATCTGCTTTCCCTGCAGTGCACATGGTTTTGCCCAACTGCTAACAAAGTCCCTGTTGCGATCAACTCGGAATGACACCCAAAGTTATAAAAGATCAGCTTTGTTTTTTTTTTAAATATCCTTTTAATTAGAGATGAGCGGGTTCGGTTCTCCGAGATCCGAACCCCCCCGAACTTCACCTATTTTACATGGGTCTGAGGCAGCCTCGGATCTTCCTGCCTTGCTCGGTTAACCCGAACACGCTGGATGTGGTACAGTTGAAGATTATTAAAGTAAGACAAAGGATAAGCACATGAGGGAAGAGGGCCCTGCTCGTGAGAGCTTACAATCTAAAGGGGAGTGGTAGACAGACATGGGTGATACAGATGGGGTACATAGAGAAAGTGGAACAGATGGTTAGGATGAGATTTGGCTGGGTTTGGTGAAGAAGTGGACCCCCAGAAGGCACAAGTCAATACTTAACATTGCAACATTTTACTGGGCTATGCAGGAGAAAATTAAAAATAGGGAAAAAAAAAAAATTGATAACTTCTACCGCTTTCAAAAAGGTCAATGGAAGCTGAAATAATGGACAACTACCTCATGGAAGCCAGATACAGTATACCAAACAGTAATTAGCAGAGTTAGGAATGAGTGCTTATGAAATACAGTAACATTTTGTCATAATATTTCAGAAACTGCATGGCCGGTCTCTTGCACTCTTTTGCTCTAATACACCACCTGCTTTAGGATTTATATTCAAAAACATTATGTCTCCATAGTCCCAAAAACGTCAGTCTTCTTGGAAAGTGGTTTGTTCCTTTGTAAGGGAAAGAGAACAAACGTTCTCAAACAACGGTTTCTCAATTTCTTTTTCCTCTGGGAAGGGATTGTGGATTCGCAAGAATATCTGAGCATTTCTGTAATCAGAAAGCAGCGACTTTCTACAAATGTTTACGAATAATTCCAGTGATTTTGTCATTTTCTTCCAGTGTGTCACGATCCGGGTACTGAGACACTATCTCCCTTCTGGTTGTACGCCCTCCGCGGCCTCCGCCGCCGTTCCTGTGTTTCCAGTATTCGGACTTACCAGTGTAACGTCTCATGTCTGCCGCGGCCTCCGCTGTCATCCATGCGGTTCCAGTATACAAGTTGCCAGTGTGGCGTCTCCTGCCCTCCGTGGCCTTCGCCGCCATTGCTGCTGAATCTCCACATGGCTTTCCAAACTAACTTTCCCTCCAAGTGCTAACATGGGCGCAGCCATCTTGGTTTCAGTCACATGCCTCAGTTTCCACCAATCTGCTGCCTCTGGAATCTGTATAATTGCCCAGCCAATGCCTGCCTTGCTGCAGGTATAAGTATCCTGTGCCTGGGCCAGGAAATCGTCAGTGCTTTCATTGTCATCTGTGATTCCAGCCTACAAGCTTCACTACAGACTTTCTCCTGCAATTCCATTCTGCAGTTCAGCCTGACTTCCCTGGTGATTACACTCTGCAGTGTAACCCGACTCTCCAGTGTTAACCCTCTACAGTCTACTTTGGATTCCTGTGTTTGAACTTTTGCTTTTCAGCAATCATCCTTCATTCCTCAGTTCCAGCGCACTCCAGCTTCTTTTCTCATCTTCCAACGAACCCCAGCTTCTTTACTCATCTTCCAGCGAACCCCAGCTTCATTTATTGTTTACAGAACATTCCTCCATATTCCAGGTTACTGATCTTTACCAATTGTGCACCTAATTATCACGTGTGATTTTCTATTATTCTTTTGCACGTTATTTGACTATTTATTTAATAAAAGCACTTAAGGCATTTCCAGTTGTCGTGGTCACTCCCACGGGCATTCATTGCTACTATCATTACGCATGTCCAGGAGTCACATAGCTCCTCCTAAGTTCAAATACCCGTCAGCCCCTACAAATGAGGCTCCCAGTCACGGTCTCCAGCCCTCAGTTGCGACACAGTGATTTGGACCAATAATACCATTGATTAGAACGAATAATTCCAGTGATTTTGTCATTTTCTTCCAGTGATTTGGGCCAATAATACCATTGATTAGAACGAATAATTCCAGTGATTTTGTCATTTTCTTCCAGTGATTTGGACCAATAATACCATTGATTAGAACAAATAATTCCAGTGATTTTGTCATTTTCTTCCAGTGATTTGGACCAATACCATTGATTAGAACGAATAATTCCAGTGATTTTGTCATTTTTCTTCCAGTGATTTGGGCCAATAATACCATTGATTAGTACGAATAATTCCAGTGATTTTGTCATTTTCTTCCAGTGATTTGGACCAATAATACCATTGATTAGAACAAATAATTCCAGTGATTTTGTCATTTTCTTCCAGTGATTTGGACCAATAATACCATTGATTAGAACGAATAATTCCAGTGATTTTGTCATTTTCTTCCAGTGATTTGGGCCAATAATACCATTGATTAGAACAAATAATTCCAGTGATTTTGTCATTTTCTTCCAGTGATTTGGACCAATAATACCATTGATTAGAACAAATAATTCCAGTGATTTTGTCATTTTCTTCCAGTGATTTGAACCAATAATACCATTGATTAGAACGAATAATTCCAGTGATTTTGTCATTTTCTTCCAGTGATTTGGACCAATAATACCATTGATTAGAACGAATAATTCCAGTGATTTTGTCATTTTCTTCCAGTGATTTGGGCCAATAATACCATTGATTATAACAAATAATTCCTGTGATATTGAGGTGTTTGTGTCGCTTAGCTTAGCCGTCCAGAGACCACAGTGCGCCTCTTTTTCTCTTTTATTTGCATCATGTGCTGTTTGGGGCCAATTCTTTTAAGTGCCATCCTGTCTGACACTGCAGTGCCACTCCTAGATGGGCCAGGTGTTTGTGCCGCCCTCTTGGGTCGCTTTGCTTAGTCATCCAGCAACCTCGGTGCAAATTTTAGGACTAAAAATATTATTGTGAGGTGTGAGGTGTTCAGAATAGACTGGAAATGAGTGGAAATTGTGGTTATTGAGGTTAATAATACTATAGGATCAAAATTACCCCCAAATTCTATGATTTAAGCTGTTTTTGAGGGTTTTTTGAAAAAACACCCGAATCCAAAACACACCCGAATCTGACAAAAAAATTTCAGGGAGGTTTTGCCAAAACGCATCCGAATCCAAAACACGGCCATGGAACCGAATCCAAAACCAAAACACAAAATACAAAAAATTTCCGGTGCACATCTCTACTTTTAATTCACAGTTTTAGCACTAAGTGCACGGACTTCACTATAAGCACTTTATAGGTGCTGGTCACTTCATTGTTTTCACATATGGAAAAGTAGTTTACAAATGTAATTTTAGATACCGTATACAGATTTGTTTAAAAAACACTGGCTTTCCATATATAGTACCTCTTCAAATAGATGGGTTATATGTATTTCATCTCTAAATACAATTACTTCTAATAAAATTACAGTAATAGAGATTTCAGGAAAAAAAATATTTATAGTATATTGAAAATGGACAAAATATTATCTCCATGGTTATGTGATAACCTGTATTTAAAAAATAAAATAAAATGAGCACTATAGTTTTTCAAACACTCCTCAATATCAAGGGCAGTATATTGGAAACTATAGAGGAGGAAATTGTTCTAGGTGACACTATTTCAGGTGACTTAAAGACAGGTAAGCAATGTATCAAAGCAATGAGGAAGGCAAGTCAGATGTTTGGTTGCATAGGGAGAGGAATCAGTAGCAGGAAGAAAGAAGTAATAATACCAATGCATAGGTCGTTGGTACGACCTCATGTGGGATACTTTGTCCAGTTCTTGAGGCCATATCGTTAAAAGGATATAAATACAGTACATTAGAGACTGTACAAAGAACAACAAGAATGGTAGATGGTCTACATCACAAAACTTACCAGGAAAGACTAAAAGATCTTAATATATACAGTTTAGAGCAGACAAGGGAGAGAGGACATGATATAAACTTTCATAGATATCAAGGGTTTTAACAAGATAAATGATGGAGACATTCTTCAAAGCAAGATAAGTATTAGAACACAAGGACATGCACTGAAACTGGTGGGAGGTAGGTTCAGAGGAAATATGAGGAAAGATGACTTCACAGAAAGGGTAGTGGACAAGTGGAAAAGCCTTCCATCAGAGGTGGATGAGGCAGGTGTTATGATTCCAGCACTCTGGTCTGAGGAGGTCTTATTGCAAGGACCGGAGCACTGGAACGTAATGCTGGGGAAGGGAGCGGGAATAGAAAATAGCCCCTGGCGTCCTAACTCCGTTGTCTCACCCGTGCTGTCAGAAATCCCCTGCGAGACTATGGTTGCTTGAGCCCATGGCAGCTGCGTTTGAAGGGCGGATTATGTCTGCCCAACTCCGATGCCCCCTCAGGTCTTAATGGGAGACAAAGGGAAATCCGAGACAGGGTGATAACAAGGGGCCCTCAGACTAAACAACCAGGCCAGGGGCTACAAGCTAACTGACAAAACCTGAAGTATGTGCGGAAACCCGCCAGGGAAAAGGACAACCAAAATCCACTTGTCCAATACTCCTACCAGGCACCGCCGGATACCAGAGTGGACCTGTGGAAGCGGAACCCTCCGCGAAATGCACCAAAACACAAATAATAAATAATAAAGCGGACAAGCCGCAACACACGGCAAGGCCGCGACTCACGAACACCACTGGATGTTATAAGGTGATTAGTCAGGACTCCAGGAACAAGATGACAAACTTCCGAGTTCAGAACTTCCAATACTGGAATGACCGGATACAGCAAGACTGGAACAGACTCTCAGTAAACAGAGACAGCATGCAGGAAGCTATTACCGGCGTCTGTGAGAAGCTCTGGGAGTGTATTTAACAAGGAGTCCTCCAATCAGCTGCAAAAAGGCTGATTAGAATAAATGCCGTGCAGCTGCCTTGCTGCCCGGCCAGAGAGCAGGAGAATACATTAACCCTTAAAGCCTAGCAACGGGGAACACGGTCCGCCAGTGGCGTCCCCGTTGCTAGGGTCCGTGCGGCTCAGCGCGCCCGGCGTCCAGCGTTGCCAGGGAGCCGGCGGCTGTTCGCGTACGGCGTCCCTGGTTGCTAGGTGCCGGGCCGCACCGACGAGTGGACCCCGGCGCCTAACAGCAGGCTAAGACAGTACAGCAATTTAAACACACTTGAGATAGGCATAAGAATATCCTTACAAAGCCCTAAGGAACAGATAGGGTTGAAGTTGCCAAAAAGATAAATGAAAAAGGGCAGACTAGATGGGCCAAGAGGTTCCTATCTGCCGTCAATGTCTATGTTTCTAGCTTTTAAAGACTAGGGTTTGAATTATTGATGCAATAGTAAACACCAGCTACAGAGGAACAGAAAGGCTGCTATACTGTAGGTGTGGTTTTAATTGTATAACCTGCTACATATTAATCACGGGTTTATTACTTATTTTTTTACTTTCGTTGAGAAACAAATTTAAATTTGACAGATTTATCTACTGTCAGTCATGTTTTGTTGTGTACAGTATCTTATAACTTGTATTTGTGGTGCACTTAAAAACTGTATGTTTTGTATGTCACATGCACATGTGTTTAAGTGGCACAAAGTATTTAGAGATGGATATGAGGATATCGAAGATGATGAATGTCCCAGAAGGCCTTGCACATAAAAACAAATGAAAATGTGGAAAATATTGAGAAAATTGTTCAAATTGACTCAGTATCCGAATGCTAGCAGAAATGTTAAACATTGACAAAGAAACTGTTAGGTATATTTTGCATGAAGATCTTAACATGACAAAAGTTTGTGCTAAGATGAATCCAAGGCTTCTCACTGTCGAGCAGAAACAAAATTTAAAGCATCTTTTTACAGGCATTTTGGAACAAATTCAAGTGGATTTGCATTTTTTAGATAAAGTTATTACCTGTGATGAAACGTGGATTTTCCAGTACGATTCTGAGACAAAACACTAGTCCATGAACTGGAAAACACCATCAACACCAAGAGTGAAGAAAGCACTTCAAAGCACATCCAAATTCAAAGCCATAATTCCCTTCTTTGATATCAGGGGTGGTACTTTGGCAGACTGGGTACCAGAAGTACAACAGTGAATCAACATTACTCCAAAAATGTTCTAGAAACTTTGCAGGAAAGAATCAGAAGAAAGAGGCCAAAGTTGTGGAAAAATGATTTCATCCTAAACCAGGACAACGCACCAGCCCACACAGCTCTCTGTGTGTAGCAGAAATTTGACCCTCCATACTCACCAGACCTAGTACCGTGTGATTTCTTTCTTCACCCTAAAGTCAAATCTATACTCAAGGGAATGCATTTTGCATCAGTTACTGAGGTAAAGAAGAAAACAACGGATCGGGTTGAGACAGCTGACAGATAATGAGCTGCAGCATGGCTTTGACCAATGAAAAATAAGAATGCAGCAGTGTGTGGGTGCATAAGGTGACTACATAGAAGGGGAATGTAGTTAAAATGTACTTAATGTGATTTAATGTAAATTATAGTATCAGTCTCATTATTTAATAGCACACTTTGCATCTCTGGATTGTTTTTGTCTAGTTATTTTCTATGTAGTAGTTAAGGATTCAGCATGATTTACCGGCGGACGGGATGCCAGCTGTCAATATCCCGACAGCGGCATCCCGTCCGCCAGAATGCTGGCAGTGGGGTGAGTGAAAAGAGTCCCCTTGCAGGCTTGCTGCACTCGCCACACTGCAGTCGCCACAGGATCTATTCCCATTCTATGGGTGTCGTGGACACCCACAAGTAGAAATAGTCCTGTTGTGCCAGGATTCCGACTGGCGGCATTGTCAGCTGTCGGGATTCCAGCATTGATATCCTGACTGCTGGGATCCCGACAACCGGCAAATTAAACATATCCTGTAGTTAAAGTTAATATACACCATTAATACTTTAAAAAAGTGTGTTGGCCTATTTGAATGAATTTAATAACATTAATAAATAATAAAAATAAATAATAATAATAATAATAATAATAATTGGGGAATCAGTAAACCTTGAAACTAGATGGAGCTATTCACAGTTGTGTGGGCCTAGTGCTGTAAGCCACCAGGTCCATCTACAATGCATGTCATTTGATTAATATTATTTCTGTTTACCTTTTCTTGTGCCAAGTTACCAGTTGCTACATACAGTATAAGCTTTTGAGTGATGTAATATGATGTTATATATCCTTTGTTGATTTAATTATATTTTTTTAATTTGAACATACTGTATTTTTATTGATTCTATTTATATTGACTATTGAACTCAGCAACCTAAATGCTGTATCTCCATTATATTTATTGCTGTTGGAGGTATATTAGCCAATTAATTGCTGCTTACATTTAAATGAAGCTCTAACTCACTCTAGAAATAGAAGCGTATTAACATGATTATATTGCAGTGTGATATACTGTACCAGCTTTATCTCTCAATTGTTTTTTTCTGAATAGCTCCCTTTGAATATACACAACATAGTGTACAAATTTGTACTTTGTTTTGATTGTAAATTCCTAAATATGCCCCACTACATATCAGTAGGTCAGGACTACAAGAGTTTATCGCATAAACACAAATATCTTAATTTTATTCCTCTCTCAGAAACAGATTTCACTTGTTACCAGAAGCATTATTGCCCAAGACTCATAATCAAATATATGTTGTTTTTTTAGGATATTTTGGGAAATGTATATTGACGACAAAGGGGTTAACATTTCCAAGCAGGCAGAATAGCAGAAGACCTGTAGTCACATTAGAAAATTAACACAGGAATTTGTAAGTTAACTTTAATGTCACCTCTTTATAATTTCCTCATTTGACGTCATCATTTCTGTTTTCAAACCAATTGTAGAAGTAATTTGAAAGATTATGGAGTGTAGCACAGAATTGCACAACCAGGCTTCCCATTTGAAAACACAATTCAATTTACATTGATTGTCTAGGATATTACAAAGTAAGTGAAGCAGAAATTTATCATGGAATAACATGTACAAAATGTCCATTTTATGGAAGCCACGATCTCTGGAAATACTTTGGATAAAATACTGTAGTCGCTACAGTAATTGCAGCTGATTCAACATGGCACATTTCATATTCCGGTTTTATATTATCTGTAGCTGTTTGATATAAATAATACATTGTTGCAAATGCAATCATTCAAACTTTTCAATTTTAAAAATACATTATGTAATAGTTTCCAGAGCCAACGCAAAAAGTTTAAATAACAGGTGATATTCACTAAACTCAATTCCAGATCAACTGGTAACATTTTCTGAATTTTAAAGTCACAAGTTTATTCTAGTAGTAAGATTCATTGTTAGTCTTTGAAGTCCTGTTTATTTCTCTTCTCTCTCTCTCTCTCTCTCTCTCTCTCTGGGGTTTATTTACTAAGATTCATAATTTCCGAAAAAAGGTCAAAGTTCAATCACGAATGACATCGACAGTGTAAAACTGCAACTTTTTGAATGGATTACGACTAATTTACTAAGCTGTCGTATTCGTGTTTTTCTTTGCTTCCGATGTCGATGTCATTCGTGTTTTTTTACCTAATTTAACGGCAGTGATTAGCAAAACACTGCCGTTTTTTTTTACAATCAATCTCGGCCGGATTTGTGTGATCCGTGCTGGGGTTTTTTTTTTTTTTTTTTTTAAAGTAAACAATGTAATTTTTAAAAAAAAAATGCGTGGGGTCCCCCCTCCTAAGCATAACCAGCCTCGGGCTCTTTGAGCCGATCCTGGTTGCAGAAATATGTGGAAAAAAATGACAGGGGTTCCCCCATATTTAAGCAACCAGCATCGGGCTCTGCGCCTGGTCCTGGTCCCAAAAATATGGGGGACAAAAAGAGTAGGGGTCCCCCGTATTTTTAAAACCAGCACCGGGCTCCACTAGCTGGACAGATAATGCCACAGCCGGGGGTCACTTTTATATAGTGCCCTGCGGCCGTGGCATCAAAAATCCAACTAGTCACCCCTGGCCGGGGTACTCTGGGGGAGTGGGGACCCCCTCAATCAAGGGGCCCCCCCCCAGCCACCCAAGGGCCAGGGGTGAAGCCCGAGGCTGTCCCCCCCCATCCAATGGGCTGCGGATGGGAGGGCTGATAGCCTTTGTTGTAAAATAAAATATATTGTTTTTAGTAGCAGTACTACAAGTCCCAGCAAGCCTCCCCCGCATGCTGGTACTTGGAGAACCACAAGTACCAGCATGCGGCGGAAAAACTGGCCCGCTGGTACCTGTAGTACTATTACTAAAAAAATACCCAAAAAAACACAAGACACACACACCGTGAAAGTATAATTTTATTAAATACATACACACATACATACATACTTACCTTAAGTTCCCACGCAGGTCGGTCCTCTTGTCCAGTAGAATCCAAGGGGTACCTGTTGACGAAATTATACTCACGAGATCCAGTGGTCCAGGCTCCTCGGCAAATCCAGGGTTAATCCACGTACTTGAATAAAATAAAAAAAACGCTGTCACGACCACGAACTGAAAGGTGACCCATGTTTGCACATGGGTCACCTTGCCCCGAATGCCAGAAACCCACTTTGCCTTCTGGCTAAGTGGGTTTCTTCAGCCAATCAGGGAGTGCCACGTTGTAGCACTCTCCTGATCAGCTGTGTGCTCCTGTCCTCACTGACAGGCGGCACACGGCAGTGTTACAATGTAGCGCCTATGCGCTACATTGTAACCAATGATGGGAACTTTCTGCCCTGCGGTTGACCTAAAGTGACGTCACCGCTGAGCAGAAAGTTCCCATCATTGGTTACAATGTAGCGCATAGGCGCTACATTGTAACACTGCCGCGTGCTGCCTGTCAGTGAAGACAGGAGCACACAGCTGATCAGGAGAGTGCTACAACGTGGCACTCCCTGATTGGCTGAAGAAACCCACTTAGCCAGAAGGCAAAGTGGGTTTCTGGCATTCGGGGCAAGGTGACCCATGTGCAAACATGGGTCACCTTTCAGTTCGTGGTCGTGACAGCGTTTTTTTATTTTATTCAAGTACGTGGATTAACCCTGGATTTGCCGAGGAGCCTGGACCACTGGATCTCGTGAGTATAATTTTTTCAACAGGTACCCCTTGGATTCTACTGGACAAGAGGACCGACCTGCGTGGGAACTTAAGGTAAGTATGTATGTATGTGTGTATGTAATAAAATTATACTTTCACGGTGTGTGTGTCTTGTGTTTTTTTGGGTATTTTTTTAGTAATAGTACTACAGGTACCAGCGGGCCAGTTTTTCCGCCGCATGCTGGTACTTGTGGTTCTCCAAGTACCAGCATGCGGGGGAGGCTTGCTGGGACTTGTAGTACTGCTACTAAAAACAATATCTTTTATTTTACAACAAAGGCTATCAGCCCTCCCATCCGCAGCCCATTGGATGGGGGGGGACAGCCTCGGGCTTCACCCCTGGCCCTTGGGTGGCTGGGGGGGGGGGACCCCTTGATTGAAGGGGTCCTCACTCCCCCAGGGTACCCCGGCCAGGGGTGACTAGTTGGATTTTTGATGCCACGGCCGCAGGGCGCAGTATAAAAGTGACCCCCGGCTGTGGCATTATCTGTCCAGCTAGTGGAGCCCGGTGCTGGTTTTAAAAATACGGGGGACCCCTACTCTTTTTGTCCCCCGTATTTTTGGGACCAGGACCAGGCGCAGAGCCCGATGCTGGTTGCTTAAATATGGGGGAACCCCTGTCATTTTTTCCCCCATATTTCTGCAACCAGGATCGGCTCAAAGAGCCCGAGGCTGGTTATGCTTAGGAGGGGGGACCCCACGCAATTTTTTTTAACAACAAAAAACACTTTCCCACCCCTTCCCATTGATATACATGCACGGATCTCATGGATCCCTGCATGCATCTCAAATCACGAATAAAAAAAGCAGGTCTGTTTTTTTTTAGGACTTTTTTGCGAATTGTAATTTTTCACGGCAGTGTTTTGTGTTTTTTTGCTTAGTAAATGACCGAGATTCGTATCTAAACAGGCGTAATTTGACCGATGGTGTATTCATTCGTAATTTTTTACCTGAACTAGCAAAAAATTACGAATGCCCTCATCACTGCCGTGATTAGTGTTTAGTAAATGACCGAGATCGACCGAGATGACACTTTGATGAAAAAACGGCATCTCGGTCAAAATCGGGAGCTTAGTAAATATACCCCTCTGTATTTGACTCTCTGGGGTTTATTTACTAAGATTCGTAATTTCCGAAAAAAGGTCAAAGTTCAATCACGAATGACATCGACAGTGTAAAACTGCAACTTTTTGAATGGATTACGACTAATTTACTAAGCTGTCGTATTCGTGTTTTTCTTTGCTTCCGATGTCGATGTCATTCGTGTTTTTTTACCTAATTTAACGGCAGTGATTAGCAAAACACTGCCGTTTTTTTTTACAATCAATCTCGGCCGGATTTGTGTGATCCGTGCTGGGGTTTTTTTTTTTTTTTTTTTAAAGTAAACAATGTAATTTTTTAAAAAAAAATGCGTGGGGTCCCCCCTCCTAAGCATAACCAGCCTCGGGCTCTTTGAGCCGATCCTGGTTGCAGAAATATGTGGAAAAAAATGACAGGGGTTCCCCCATATTTAAGCAACCAGCATCGGGCTCTGCGCCTGGTCCTGGTCCCAAAAATATGGGGGACAAAAAGAGTAGGGGTCCCCCGTATTTTTAAAACCAGCACCGGGCTCCACTAGCTGGACAGATAATGCCACAGCCGGGGGTCACTTTTATATAGTGCCCTGCGGCCGTGGCATCAAAAATCCAACTAGTCACCCCTGGCCGGGGTACTCTGGGGGAGTGGGGACCCCCTCAATCAAGGGGCCCCCCCCCAGCCACCCAAGGGCCAGGGGTGAAGCCCGAGGCTGTCCCCCCCCATCCAATGGGCTGCGGATGGGAGGGCTGATAGCCTTTGTTGTAAAATAAAATATATTGTTTTTAGTAGCAGTACTACAAGTCCCAGCAAGCCTCCCCCGCATGCTGGTACTTGGAGAACCACAAGTACCAGCATGCGGCGGAAAAACTGGCCCGCTGGTACCTGTAGTACTATTACTAAAAAAATACCCAAAAAAACACAAGACACACACACCGTGAAAGTATAATTTTATTAAATACATACACACATACATACATACTTACCTTAAGTTCCCACGCAGGTCGGTCCTCTTGTCCAGTAGAATCCAAGGGGTACCTGTTGACGAAATTATACTCACGAGATCCAGTGGTCCAGGCTCCTCGGCAAATCCAGGGTTAATCCACGTACTTGAATAAAATAAAAAAAATGCTGTCACGACCACGAACTGAAAGGTGACCCATGTTTGCACATGGGTCACCTTGCCCCGAATGCCAGAAACCCACTTTGCCTTCTGGCTAAGTGGGTTTCTTCAGCCAATCAGGGAGTGCCACGTTGTAGCACTCTCCTGATCAGCTGTGTGCTCCTGTCCTCACTGACAGGCGGCACACGGCAGTGTTACAATGTAGCGCCTATGCGCTACATTGTAACCAATGATGGGAACTTTCTGCCCTGCGGTTGACCTAAAGTGACGTCACCGCTGAGCAGAAAGTTCCCATCATTGGTTACAATGTAGCGCATAGGCGCTACATTGTAACACTGCCGCGTGCTGCCTGTCAGTGAAGACAGGAGCACACAGCTGATCAGGAGAGTGCTACAACGTGGCACTCCCTGATTGGCTGAAGAAACCCACTTAGCCAGAAGGCAAAGTGGGTTTCTGGCATTCGGGGCAAGGTGACCCATGTGCAAACATGGGTCACCTTTCAGTTCGTGGTCGTGACAGCGTTTTTTTATTTTATTCAAGTACGTGGATTAACCCTGGATTTGCCGAGGAGCCTGGACCACTGGATCTCGTGAGTATAATTTTTTCAACAGGTACCCCTTGGATTCTACTGGACAAGAGGACCGACCTGCGTGGGAACTTAAGGTAAGTATGTATGTATGTGTGTATGTAATAAAATTATACTTTCACGGTGTGTGTGTCTTGTGTTTTTTTGGGTATTTTTTTAGTAATAGTACTACAGGTACCAGCGGGCCAGTTTTTCCGCCGCATGCTGGTACTTGTGGTTCTCCAAGTACCAGCATGCGGGGGAGGCTTGCTGGGACTTGTAGTACTGCTACTAAAAACAATATCTTTTATTTTACAACAAAGGCTATCAGCCCTCCCATCCGCAGCCCATTGGATGGGGGGGGGACAGCCTCGGGCTTCACCCCTGGCCCTTGGGTGGCTGGGGGGGGGGGACCCCTTGATTGAAGGGGTCCTCACTCCCCCAGGGTACCCCGGCCAGGGGTGACTAGTTGGATTTTTGATGCCACGGCCGCAGGGCGCAGTATAAAAGTGACCCCCGGCTGTGGCATTATCTGTCCAGCTAGTGGAGCCCGGTGCTGGTTTTAAAAATACGGGGGACCCCTACTCTTTTTGTCCCCCGTATTTTTGGGACCAGGACCAGGCGCAGAGCCCGATGCTGGTTGCTTAAATATGGGGGAACCCCTGTCATTTTTCCCCCCATATTTCTGCAACCAGGATCGGCTCAAAGAGCCCGAGGCTGGTTATGCTTAGGAGGGGGGACCCCACGCAATTTTTTTTAACAACAAAAAACACTTTCCCACCCCTTCCCATTGATATACATGCACGGATCTCATGGATCCCTGCATGCATCTCAAATCACGAATAAAAAAAGCAGGTCTGTTTTTTTTTAGGACTTTTTTGCGAATTGTAATTTTTCACGGCAGTGTTTTGTGTTTTTTTGCTTAGTAAATGACCGAGATTCGTATCTAAACAGGCGTAATTTGACCGATGGTGTATTCATTCGTAATTTTTTACCTGAACTAGCAAAAAATTACGAATGCCCTCATCACTGCCGTGATTAGTGTTTAGTAAATGACCGAGATTGACCGAGATGACACTTTGATGAAAAAACGGCATCTCGGTCAAAATCGGGAGCTTAGTAAATATACCCCTCTGTATTTGACTCTCTGGGGTTTATTTACTAAGATTCGTAATTTCCGAAAAAAGGTCAAAGTTCAATCACGAATGACATCGACAGTGTAAAACTGCAACTTTTTGAATGGATTACGACTAATTTACTAAGCTGTCGTATTCGTGTTTTTCTTTGCTTCCGATGTCGATGTCATTCGTGTTTTTTTACCTAATTTAACGGCAGTGATTAGCAAAACACTGCCGTTTTTTTTTACAATCAATCTCGGCCGGATTTGTGTGATCCGTGCTGGGGTTTTTTTTTTTTTTTTTTTTAAAGTAAACAATGTAATTTTTAAAAAAAAAATGCGTGGGGTCCCCCCTCCTAAGCATAACCAGCCTCGGGCTCTTTGAGCCGATCCTGGTTGCAGAAATATGTGGAAAAAAATGACAGGGGTTCCCCCATATTTAAGCAACCAGCATCGGGCTCTGCGCCTGGTCCTGGTCCCAAAAATATGGGGGACAAAAAGAGTAGGGGTCCCCCGTATTTTTAAAACCAGCACCGGGCTCCACTAGCTGGACAGATAATGCCACAGCCGGGGGTCACTTTTATATAGTGCCCTGCGGCCGTGGCATCAAAAATCCAACTAGTCACCCCTGGCCGGGGTACTCTGGGGGAGTGGGGACCCCCTCAATCAAGGGGCCCCCCCCCCCAGCCACCCAAGGGCCAGGGGTGAAGCCCGAGGCTGTCCCCCCCCATCCAATGGGCTGCGGATGGGAGGGCTGATAGCCTTTGTTGTAAAATAAAATATATTGTTTTTAGTAGCAGTACTACAAGTCCCAGCAAGCCTCCCCCGCATGCTGGTACTTGGAGAACCACAAGTACCAGCATGCGGCGGAAAAACTGGCCCGCTGGTACCTGTAGTACTATTACTAAAAAAATACCCAAAAAAACACAAGACACACACACCGTGAAAGTATAATTTTATTAAATACATACACACATACATACATACTTACCTTAAGTTCCCACGCAGGTCGGTCCTCTTGTCCAGTAGAATCCAAGGGGTACCTGTTGACGAAATTATACTCACGAGATCCAGTGGTCCAGGCTCCTCGGCAAATCCAGGGTTAATCCACGTACTTGAATAAAATAAAAAAAAACGCTGTCACGACCACGAACTGAAAGGTGACCCATGTTTGCACATGGGTCACCTTGCCCCGAATGCCAGAAACCCACTTTGCCTTCTGGCTAAGTGGGTTTCTTCAGCCAATCAGGGAGTGCCACGTTGTAGCACTCTCCTGATCAGCTGTGTGCTCCTGTCCTCACTGACAGGCGGCACACGGCAGTGTTACAATGTAGCGCCTATGCGCTACATTGTAACCAATGATGGGAACTTTCTGCCCTGCGGTTGACCTAAAGTGACGTCACCGCTGAGCAGAAAGTTCCCATCATTGGTTACAATGTAGCGCATAGGCGCTACATTGTAACACTGCCGCGTGCTGCCTGTCAGTGAAGACAGGAGCACACAGCTGATCAGGAGAGTGCTACAACGTGGCACTCCCTGATTGGCTGAAGAAACCCACTTAGCCAGAAGGCAAAGTGGGTTTCTGGCATTCGGGGCAAGGTGACCCATGTGCAAACATGGGTCACCTTTCAGTTCGTGGTCGTGACAGCGTTTTTTTATTTTATTCAAGTACGTGGATTAACCCTGGATTTGCCGAGGAGCCTGGACCACTGGATCTCGTGAGTATAATTTTTTCAACAGGTACCCCTTGGATTCTACTGGACAAGAGGACCGACCTGCGTGGGAACTTAAGGTAAGTATGTATGTATGTGTGTATGTAATAAAATTATACTTTCACGGTGTGTGTGTCTTGTGTTTTTTTGGGTATTTTTTTAGTAATAGTACTACAGGTACCAGCGGGCCAGTTTTTCCGCCGCATGCTGGTACTTGTGGTTCTCCAAGTACCAGCATGCGGGGGAGGCTTGCTGGGACTTGTAGTACTGCTACTAAAAACAATATCTTTTATTTTACAACAAAGGCTATCAGCCCTCCCATCCGCAGCCCATTGGATGGGGGGGGACAGCCTCGGGCTTCACCCCTGGCCCTTGGGTGGCTGGGGGGGGGGGACCCCTTGATTGAAGGGGTCCTCACTCCCCCAGGGTACCCCGGCCAGGGGTGACTAGTTGGATTTTTGATGCCACGGCCGCAGGGCGCAGTATAAAAGTGACCCCCGGCTGTGGCATTATCTGTCCAGCTAGTGGAGCCCGGTGCTGGTTTTAAAAATACGGGGGACCCCTACTCTTTTTGTCCCCCGTATTTTTGGGACCAGGACCAGGCGCAGAGCCCGATGCTGGTTGCTTAAATATGGGGGAACCCCTGTCATTTTTTTCCCCATATTTCTGCAACCAGGATCGGCTCAAAGAGCCCGAGGCTGGTTATGCTTAGGAGGGGGGACCCCACGCAATTTTTTTTAACAACAAAAAACACTTTCCCACCCCTTCCCATTGATATACATGCACGGATCTCATGGATCCCTGCATGCATCTCAAATCACGAATAAAAAAAGCAGGTCTGTTTTTTTTTAGGACTTTTTTGCGAATTGTAATTTTTCACGGCAGTGTTTTGTGTTTTTTTGCTTAGTAAATGACCGAGATTCGTATCTAAACAGGCGTAATTTGACCGATGGTGTATTCATTCGTAATTTTTTACCTGAACTAGCAAAAAATTACGAATGCCCTCATCACTGCCGTGATTAGTGTTTAGTAAATGACCGAGATTGACCGAGATGACACTTTGATGAAAAAACGGCATCTCGGTCAAAATCGGGAGCTTAGTAAATATACCCCTCTGTCTGTCGATCTAAAATACAAGTTAGCAATGCACTCACCAGTCTTTGTAGATACATAAGTTTATTCACATCGTTTTTATTACATCAGTGGTCAACATTTAGGTCCATGCATTGGACCTTTGTCAAGATATTCACCTTGTCACAGTTCCACCAAACAAGGTATAACCGCAAATATTAAGACTCCCCCCTGGGCTACAGATTGCAGAAAACACCAGGAAAGGTTATCTGGATCTCTCCCCTGCAATGGCTCCGCACATGCGAGGTCAGCCAACACATGTATATAATTAAATGTAATAAACATGTATTTACAGGTGATTGATGTGCTTGAGGACTAAAAGGATTTGTTCCCAAAAACATAGGTGGTCATTCCGAGTTGTTCGCTCGGTAATTTTCTTCGCATCGCAGCGATTTTCCGCTAATTGCGCATGCGCAATGTTCGCACTGCGACTGCGCCAAGTAAATTTGCTAAGAAGTTTGGTATTTTACTCACGGCATTACGAGGTTTTTTCTTCGTTCTGGTGATCGTAATGTGATTGACAGGAAGTGGGTGTTTCTGGGCGGAAACTGGCCGTTTTATGGGAGTGTGTGAAAAAACGCTACCGTTTCTGGGAAAAACGCGGGAGTGGCTGGAGAAACTGAGGAGTGTCTGGGCGAACGCTGGGTGTGTTTGTGACGTCAAACCAGGAACAAAACTGACTGAACTGATCGCAGTGGCAGAGTAAGTCCCGAGCTACTCAGAAATTGCAAAGAAATTTCTATTCGCAATTTTGAGAATCTTTCGTTCGCAATTTTGCTAAGCTAAGATTCACTCCCAGTAGGCGGCGGCTTAGCGTGTGCAATGCTGCTAAAAGCAGCTTGCGAGTGAACAACTCGGAATGAGGGCCATAATCTTTTGTTCTGACTATAGAGGAATTATGTTTGATTCATCACAACCTTGACTGATTTGTGCATAGTCCATTGGCAGCCATAATAGCACTTTTATTGCAGCATCATTTTCAGTTGCTACAAGTTAAGGCATATTTTTCTTTGGCAATAATACAAGTGTTGTGGATAAGGGGTAGATTCACTATCTGTCAGGTTTTCAAAGCCATCAATGATCAGTGGCTTTGACAGTTGAATTTAAAAGGACAATAGTTTTTTAATGCTAATTCAGCATAGTTTAGCATGAATTACTACTGCTCTATCAAATCCATCAGTCAAAGCCGCCAATCATTAATGGTTGCACCAAACCTCTGAATCGTAAATTCACCCCAAACTCTTTCCTGGCATTTTATGCATTGTATCTGTTAAGTGCTTGTTATAGTTTTGTTGCCATCATCAGTATGTGTATTCTTTATAAGTATTAACTGTGAAAAATATATTAATTTATAAGGCACTATCACCAACAATGTAATTACTAAAATGTCCACTTTGCTGTTAGATTTATAATACAAGGTTTAATCTATTACTATTTGGCATCTGTTGTACATTGTTAAAAAAACAAAAAAACAAAACAATTTCCTGTTGCAAGTGCAGTTCAGAAAATGACTCTACCTTGAACGCATCCATTGCTTAGTGAAGAAAAATGGTATTGCTTAACCACTTAACTGGCATGGTCAGATCACATGCCACCATGCCACCCCAATGTGTCCCCCAGTTTTTGACAAGGAGATCCATTCAGTAGATATGTATAACATGATATTTAAATATCTAGAAGAACACTTTTTAAACTATATTAAAGAAATTTTAAAAAATGCAATGTTGTGAATTGTTTTAAAGGGAAAAATCATCAGTTAAGTGGTTAAATGCCTATTGTGCTGTCCATTTGTTATAGAATATAGATACCTAAATATTTGAAAGCTCTCCTATCACGTTATTTCAGCAACAAAAGTAAACCTAAGCAATTTTAAACTTAACACCCCTCATTTTGTTCAACTGGTATAGTTTGTATTAATATAATTAAAGTAAATAATATTTTTGGAAGTAAACACCAGGGCCAGGATTTAATGAAGTTCAAGTTCGGCAGCCGTGCGGGATACCAACCAAACTCAAACCTTTATTTAAAAGGGCAATCATGAACAGTAACAAACCAGCAATCACCTAGATGAACGGTAGCGCAGGTGGGTGCCTCTCTTAACCTATATTAATCTGTAATTACCCTAGGGGACCCACTCAGTCTCAATGCAGTGTAATTGAGACATTGAGAAGAAGCAGCAGTCACCTCGGTTTGAAAACAGAACTTTCCAAATACTTTTTTTTCCGGACAATCTCATGACGGCTGCACCTCCCACTTTGAAGTCTGCACTGCATATCGTAACAGGCTACTGTGAGTTCTGCAGCGCCACATCAGATGTTCACTAACATCCTTATACCCAAAAATTTGAGATTCAGGAGTCCCCTCACTGGCAAAATCTGTGACCAGCAGCAGCAACCCAACCATATCTACAATACAGGGTTCTTTTCACCTACCTTAAGATTATCTCAATATATACAGATATAAAAAGTTTTAATACATTACTCTGTGTTAATTAAGATCTGTAGAGGTCACCTTTGGTTACCCTGTGACGTTGGCATTTTGGCCATAATTGAAACAACCACAGTGTGTAACTCTAAAGGGCCCTACATTAGGCAAAAACACTGAACGATATGATCGTTTATCGTTGGTGCCTGGTCGCTTATGCATACAGGTCAATATGGACAATCTCGTCCATATTAGCATGCACTGCTATGGAGCTGGGTGACGGGGGGGAGGGAAGAAACTTCACTCCCCCCGTCACTTCCCCCCCGCCGCCGGGTCGCATGATACAAAAGCATGATACAATTGAGATACACAGTCTGAGTGACTGAAAATTGTTCTTTACATACTTTTTCTGACTAGTGAAGAGTCAAGAAATTAAATACTATATATAGGTCACCCATGGATCCGTCTTATACGATATGATTTACTAATGAATACAAAAATTTTTTTTTCACTAATACATGCATGTTAAACATTTTCGATATGTGACAGCCTATGTTAAGATGTACCTACAGGTTGCTAACTGTTTATTGATCTATACTTACCAAATCATCTATGTATGAATTAAAAATCTTTTCTTTTGATAATACAACATTCAAACATGGATCATTTTTGGAAAAATAAGTGACTCTGGAAATCTTCTGTGAGGTAACTGTTTTTCGCTGGCCTCTGAAGTGAGTTCACCACACTTAGACATCCACAATTTAATTTATCAACATAACAGGTGTCTGTGGCTTAAGCAGAATCCTGTTCAAAAGCCTTTCTCTTATTTCGGTGTTTTCAACAGATTGTGGACTATATGACTTGCAGCCCTAACAAACCATGGGGGGGTAATTCAGACTTGATCGTAGATGTGCTAAATTAAGCACATCTACGATCACTTTCACAGATATGCGGGGGGACGCCCAGCACAGGGCTAATCCACCCCGCATGTCTGGCTCTGCACGGCTGCGATACTTTTGTACCTGAAGAGTAGTTTCCTACCAGCACAGCTCCTGCACGCTGGCAGGTAGCTATCCGTCGCTCTCTGGGTTGCAGCGGCTGCATGCGATGTCACGCAACCACCGTGGCCCGCCCCCGCACGGTCTGGGCATGTCTGCATTTCCCGGACTGTGCCCACAAAATGGTGGCCCAATGCCGCTGGTCCGCCCCCTCCCACCCAGCGAACTCTTCTGTCTGTCAATCAGATGATCGCTGGGCTGAGATGCCGATCGCATGTCTGACATGCTCCGACGCACTGCGGCCCCTGCGCAGTTCAGACCTAATCGCCCGCTGTGTGAAAATGCACAGCAGCGATAGGGTCTGAATTAGCCCCCATATTTTCTATGACATAACCATCCCTTACACACTTCTAGGTGTAAATGCCATACCTTGAGACATTCTAGTGTATTCTGTTTGTATAACCTTAACTTATGTCCCTGGAATAAAATGTGAGTATAAAATAACCTGCTGTTATAACAATATCTGGTGTGTGAGATTCTGATATACCTACCATACTCTATTCTCATCGTAGTTCTTATTAAATAAGTATCCATAGAAATATCCTACACAAACTATGCTCAGTGTTCTCACATAATATATTGTTACAAATCAAGCAGAATTATTCTCATTTTATAACTTGTTACAATCTGGCAGCATCTGCTGAAAAGTAACCACTGTAGTACATAACCTGTATACTCTGTTCCGCTAGATACTGTAAATGTGAACAGTACCAGAGCTGGAATCAAAGAAGCAGTAAATAACAACACCTGTAGGTAGTATACTAGGTGAGTCAACATATTGGCCGGGATGTAATGGGAGCCGATAATGCCATCCGGGAGATTAACGCACCACATCGGACATTTAAAATGTGCACCTATTTTCTGGAACTCAGGCAATGTAATGGCATGCGACTATTTCCTATCTTCAGTGTCTGCCAGAGCTTTGTTTTTGAAGCAAAACAATGCGAATAGGATGCACATGCAGCTCCAGGATGCATTTATGTTACCGGCGCTCGGGATACCGGTGGTCAACATGTCGACGCCAGGATCCTGAATGCTAAAAATACTGCAAGTCGACGACACCCATAGAGTGGGAATAGAACCTGTGGCGAGTGCAGCGACCCACCGTTAACGCAAGGGGCTTTGTTGCACTTATTTTTTAAAGCATCAAAATGTATTGAAAGTGTTTCTTTATTGCAACTGTGCTTGAAAAGTGCACTTATAATAGATTGTCCTAACAAACTCGGCCAAAAAAAACACCCCAAAATTATTTGAGAGTGTTAGAGCTGCTTTGTGTGCGACTTCATTACATTGGCCAAGTTGTATACTAAACATACACAAAACATCTGGATCTGATTTTTTATTGGGCTCTCTACTTTAGAGCCGAAAGCATCTGAAAAAGAGACCGCTAATACATTAGCTGACTTTGCAAATGCCCGATGTTTGCGACTATAGCCCCAAACAGTGGATATTTTGCCGTTATCGTTTCCCATTACATCCCGGCCATTGTCTTTATTTATTCTGTCACATAGACAACCTAATTAACCCGTTGCCTATGGAACTTGATTAGTGTTTCCACACAGACTTAGGGGTCTATTTACTAAGCCTTGGGTGGAAATAAAGTGCATGGAGGTAAAGTACTAGCCAATCACCTCCTAACTGTCATTTTTCAAACCCAGCGTGTGACATGGCAGTTAGGAGCTGATTGGAAGGTACTTTACCTCCATCCATTTTATCTCCACCCAATGCTTAGTAAATAAACCCCTAAGTACATGTGGAATCCATAATAACATTTACATACACACCGTTTGCATATTGAATTGCACAGGTTGTGTGAAACTGTGGGTGAATTGTGAATACTTACGGATGACTCAAGATAGCTGTCCCCTTATATGTTTAGTATTGTCTGCTTTTTGTCCTTGATTTTAAATAATAAATAATATTTGAATAAATACTAATAAATGCTAAGTATTAAAAGTCATTACCTGCAAATAAGGTAGGTGAGTGCCAAACCAAAAGAGTCCTTTTCCTTCTCCTTCATATCCCAGTGACGTATACTTCTATACTCTACAATGAGCACCTCCACTACTATTTATACGTGTTTTATTGGTGGAAATACAGTATCTACCTTTCTATTTCAATTCAATAATTATTGGTTTGCTTAAGACACCAGTGCTCCGGTCCTCCCTATACCCTTACCCCATAAATTTACAGTAGGATATATGAGTTTGACCTGTCATACTATTACCAGGATGACTATTAACCTCATGTTTAGCGTAGGGTACTGGGGCTATATTTGTGTAGTTACTGTACATATTGTTATATAAGGTTAATATTTTACTGTCGCCATTGGTACATACTAGACCACGCTCACGTTGAAGGCCAGCGATTTTAAATAATGAAAGGGGTTGCTTTTTCATTGTAATGGCATGTTGCTTACCACTGGCATCATTTACACTTCTCTTACAACTGTCAGAACGGTTGTCTAGGCACCAGTTAAACATCAAGATCAGCCACACAAAGGGCGGTATTCAAATGATATATCACGCCCAATTTCCTTTCTAAAGTGTTCCCCGTTATCGCGCATATTGCGCCCATAGTAATCAGGTTTAGCTGCGTAAAGAGTTGGATGCCCTTGCTACTGCGGTGGTAGTGAGCTGAAATTATTATACCACACCCATTAGCAGAAACAGAACGGGTGTGGAAGGGAGTGAAAATAATTGAATACCGCTCAAAGGATGCCAATTAAAATTGTTTCCCAATGAGTCATGTGATTCTCTGCTCTCTCCCTGTTGGTGCCTCTGGCTTTATTAGATTACCTCCCTGGGTCACCTGTACTGGTGAAAGTTTAGTATGACTCAGTGTGTTGAGACTTTGTTCCCATGAGTATTGTCCTTGTTGTCACTCATACTATCTTTGGATTCTGCTACAGTTTCTTGCTTCAATCTCAACCTGTTAACTGAACTTGCTCTTGCCTACTGCTTGCCCTAACTTTAGCATGTTTACCAGACTTGCTGTTGTCTGCTGGCTGCCCCTATCCTTGGCCTATTACTGAACCATGCTTTCCTAGCTCTCTGTACCTGAACTCAGCCTGCTTTTGGACTTTGCTCAGTACTGCTGCTAATTCACCCATTTTCATCCAGAGCATTATTTCTGGAACCCCATAAATTGCTAATGCTGGGTACACACTAGGCGATATATTTGGCATACAAGCAAATGGTGTATGTATTGCTAATAGGTTGGTGTGTGTAGGCAACAAAATGTCTGTGAACAAAGTCATTCACAGACATATGGCGGCAGCTATGCAGCACATCGATAGTAGATTTATCTTTAGATATATTGGCAGATCTGGCTATGTGTACAGTCGATCTGCTGCCCATATACTTGCTGAAGCAGTTAACATCACAGCAGGGTGGACAAATTCGAATACCTGCCCGGCTGTGATGTGATACCAATACATCGAGTGGCCCATCAGTAAGTGTATTTACTTAAATGGAATGGCCGCTAGGTCGGCGTGGTTGCAGGTGTGCATCCAGCCTCACAGTCCACCTGCCTTCTTCAGTGTACCATGCATCATGCAATCCCACAATAGCCAGGTATGATAAAAGTCCAATAGGTAAATGTAATATATTGGCATAGATCATGCCGCTATAACACTTTCTGCTCCGCCTCACTACCAAGGCGAAGCAGGAAGGAACAGACATCTTGTCTGCCCTCCGGCGATGTCCCCCGAGCACAGAGCACTTCAGCTCAGTGCTGAAGCGCTGTGTCTCCCTGTCCTAGCCGGCTCCTCTGCGCATCTCACGCGAGTTCCCCAGCACAATAAGGAGCTGGCACCCGCCACAGCCAAGAACAGCTCTGTGGTGTATGGGCATCGCAATCTGCAGCTGTCGAAATCGACAGCTACAGGTGTCGGAATGGTCAGCGATGCTAACCTTTCATACATTGCCCTCACATATTATTCTGCTATCTTATAGATAGCAGCGCCAATATGAACAGGGGCGCATAGTGCCCCTGTCGTGCCCGCACCGCAGCCTTCTTACATGGGGAGAAGTGGTATAGTGCACATTTATACATTTACCCCCTTATTATTTGGAGATTTAATACCTAGGGACATCTTAGTATCTGCAAGCATGCTGATCTCTACCGTAAAAGTGTTAAAGGTGAAGACTTTGTGAAGCAGTTCAAGGAAACTCATTTTTATGGCTAAAGCTATAACACCTGGGTTCATATTTTATAGTAACAGAGTATGTGAGCTCATTTATGGTATTTCTTTATACTGTATTTTCAATTATGTACCTTGGTATTGTTAGTTTAGGTTGTGTGCATTTAGCTAGAAATTTTTTTTCTGCCTGTTGTTATATACTGTATTATGTCTACGCAGACTCAAGGGATTTCCAGATAAGAAAATTGAAGACTTTGTTACTACTTTAATATCATTGATTTTATCACTACAGTACATATCAGCTGTAAACAATCATCATTATTATTTATTGTCAAATTTCTGTCTCCTGGGGTCATGTTTCCATATTATGTAATTTAAATTCTTCACAGTAAACAGGAAAATATGTGAATATACTTAGCGCTATCTGTGCCAACTTTCTTCTTATAAATTGTCCACTTGATGCATAGAAAAGAAAAAGAAAAGCAAAGAACTACAATATAGGGGGACATTCAATTATTACAGTGGGAAAACCGGCATTAATTCGACTGTTGGCTATTCAGTCGTGGGCGTTATCGACAGGTTTTTGCTCCATTTTCACCATGCCTTTTCAATTTTTTTTTTTGTGGTCCAATCGGCATGGGCGAAAACTGACCAAAAAACTGTCGAAAATGCCCGCAAATTCGACAAAACACATGGATTGTCGACAAATTCGCCGATCTATGTGGTTTTCACCCGGCTGGATTTTTCGACAAGTTGAAAAATTGGGCCAAACTTTGAATAGGTTGAATGTGAATTTGACCAGCAAACTGGCGGAAAGTGCAATTTTTTCAACTAATTGAATACCCCCATAGTGTATAATTTCTGATCATTTTCTGGCCTAACTTGGTATTTCATTTAAAGGTTGAATAAATGGATGTAGTCTCTCTTTCTGCAGACTGTTATGAGGCATAGGTTTTTAGGTTCAAGTTTAGAACATGGGACCCCTGGGCTATCAGTTTCACTATCCATGTGGACATCTAATGGGAATAGTAACCCATGGCAAGTGAAGTGAGCCACCAGGCCCAAAGCGTGGCAAGTGATGCGAGTCTGCAAAGGTACAATTTTTTATGTTCTGAACAAGTTGAATGCTGTTCTGAAGCAGTTTAGTTATGCTAATCCAGGAGGTCCCATGTTCTGAACTTGAACCGGCTGTTAAAATGCTCATACCTAGGTATTGTTGATATGTTTTTTTTACAGAAAGCTAAATGGGTAAAATATAGTCTACCTGCATTTACCATTCATTATTATTATTATTGCAAGTTCCACTCCACTCAAGTAACACATCATATCTAAGGAATGCAGATCTATTTTCACCGGAGCACCTAGCGGATATAAAAAGAAAAGTGGCATCAACATGTCATAACATACACAGTACCAGACGCTAATTTTCTGACACTCTGCTGCAACACTTTCCTTGCAGATGTTCCTCAGGTCATGGTCATGGTTGATTTGAATAGTCAGGACACCTCACTTAATGCAGGTTGAAATTTCTTTCTTCAGAAGTGGATATCTGGAATTTATATGCATCTACATCTCTGAATTAGCCATAATATATATAGTGAGTTAATGGTATATACAGTAACAGAACAGTGTAAGATAACGTGATGTCAGCTATAAAGCAAATGTACTGTACAGTAAGTATACCCTAAAGGTGCATAAGATGTGCTGCTGTTGCTAGCGACCCGTGGGTGTATGCATTGGCATCACTATCATTCATACACACAAAACGATTATACCCACGATGTAGGTGTTGCCGATCGATCAGAATGACACATTGTTACATCGTTCCATATGTATGAATGATAACGATGCCGATGCGCACACCCGCGGGTCGCTAGCGACAACCTAAGATCTTTTGTACATGCAAGAAAATCTGGGGATGAAGACAGCGATGCAGTGCAGCCGAATGTGTGTATGCCCTTGCCGATGCACCCCCCCCGCCAGTCACAATATGTTGTTCAGTTACACATCGAGTCGTGTGTAGGCACCTTCAGACATCTCAAGTTCATCAAATTTACCTGAGCAATTTACAATTAGCAATTATATTGTATTACATGGCCATTGTAACAGATTTCAGGTAGGAAAAATACACTAGAAGGGACTATGGGGGTCATTCTGACCAGTTTGCTCGCTGCTTTTTAACGCATCCGAGTGAACGGGTCCCTACTGCATATGCGCCAGCACCGTAGTGCGCTGACACATGCCAGATGGCCGGCTGTAGCTGGGCTGCGATCGCCTCTGTCTGATTGACAGGCAGAGGCGGTCACTGGGTGGGAGGGGGCGGAATGGCTGAGTTTGGCCGCCATTTCGTGGGCGCAGTCCGTCCAACGCAGGCGTGGCCGGACCGAACGGGGGAGTAAGCCGCAGCGGCTGCATGACGTCAAGCATCACGCTCAAGCTGCGCTGGTCGGGAGCTACTCTTGAAATGCAAAGGCATCTCCGCTGTGCGATGCCTTTGCACTTCTGCGGGGGGGGGGGGGGGACACTGACATGCAGGGCGGTCTAGCCATAGCCAGATTGAGGGGGGTTACGGAGCATACAGTACCCTGGGCCCCCCAGCCAGAGCACACCGACATTGCTAGCTTTCCCTCTCACGCAGTAGCAGAACCAGACAGCCACATTGCGAGCAGGGTAGTATGCATTGCAGGTGGAGTATCAGGTTTTATGAGCTACCGATTGAGCTTTCCAACCAGAGGAGAGTGGAGAGAGCTGTAAGTTACAGAGGGATCCCAGCTTCTCCCTGCCTGGGTGCCTGAGTCTTATGTAACCTGGCATTATTTGACTATTAGTTTAAATCTCATATACCCCATTGGATTAAATTTAATATTCACAATTCATACAACGTGACCCAGTCCTGGAGGTATAACATGCTTTCTTAAATTATGATTACAATCACCTGTGGTGAAACACCTTTCTTATCTATTAAATAGTTCAACACAGGTGACACCAATCAGATATTAAGAAGGAAGTCCAGGTTGAGAGCATTTTGTCCCTCCTGGAATGAGTCATGTTGGGGGGTATGCACAATCTAAAATACACTCCCTCTCCTTCCCCTTGGGGCTCCCTTGTCTTAAATTCCCCGCCACCCCCAAGGCTTAATCCGGCCCTGGGTCTAGCCCTGTGCTGGGCGTCCCCTTGCATGTCAGGGAAGATGATCGTAGCTGTGCTAAATTTAGCACAGCTACGATCAACTCGGAATGACCCCCTATGGGCCTAATTCAGATCTGATCGTGGCAGCAAATTTGTTAGCTAATGGGCAAAACCATGTGCAGTGCAGGTGGGGCCGATGTAACATGTGCAGAGACAGTTAGATTTAAGTGGGGTGTGTTCAAACTGAAACCTAAATTGCAGTGTAAAAATAAAGCAGCCAGTATTTACCCTGCACAGAAACAATATAACCCACCCAAATCTAACTCTTTCTGCAAATGTTATATCTGCCCCCCCTGCAGTGCACATGGTTTTGTCCATTAGCTAACAAATTTACTGCTGCGATCAGATCTGAATTAGGCCCTCTAAATAATTGATATAAACCTTGCTTTGATTCCATGTGCCAGCAATAATATCTCAAATAATCATATTAAATAGTACACAATTATTAAGCTATGTTGATTTATTACGCAAAACAAAATGGATGCAGCCATAAAGTATGTTGGATAACTTTGACATAAATATACTGTAAGTTAATTATTCACATCATAGAGGCAATTTTTTGTAAGAAATTAATATTTACTCATTTAATAAATTCGAAAGAAAATTATTATGAATAGTGCCATATTATTATTATTATTATTATTATTATTATTAGTATTTGATACCATAAACACCAATAATTTTGTATAACATAAAATAGGGAAAAGATGGTTCTGCTCAGCTCATACCTGATGCACCTACAGTAAAACCCACATCATTCTTCCACTAAGCCAGGTCCTATTTGAAATATGCAATTCCCCCTTCCAAATAGGATAGATATATGTTATATTTACAGAAAAACAGGGAAGTGTGTGTCTTTTGTACAAAAGCTAAAAAATAGCAACTCATTTTATAGGATGAACAATATGGTAACCATGGCGAACTAAGTCCATACTGTATATTTCTGCACCTGGATCCCAGAAATCGAAGAATTTGGGATCACCTCAAACATGATTCCAAATAATTCCAAGCTTCTTGGTAAATTGTTTATATTCATTTGTTCCTTTACCATTAGACATTGAGTTTTGCAAGGTATATGTATCATATACATTATGTTTCATGACCACTGTGATAAAACTCAATAAGAGCATATCAAACGATGGCATAGACTGCATGTGTTTATGTTGCATCTGTGGCTCTGTCACAAGTACATTGATTGAAATGGTGCTTGTTATGTACCATCAAAATATAATAGGTTTGTACTGGATTGACATACAATTTTGTATGTTGAATACAATAAAAATATTCAGAATAATAGTTGTTTTGCAATATTTTTTCTAAAGGCTTCACTGTATTTGCTGAAGGTCAAAAATACTCAGCTAAAGCCAAGGCTGAACAGTGAGTACCAATCTGTCTTTTTCTATTTTGGTCAATTATTTGCAGGATGCTATTGTTATCATTTTATCTTTCTGAACAATGTAACAGGATGGGATTTTTATTTCTTTTTTTTTGTAAAAAATATCTGGTGACTATGAATCGCACATGTGTACATCAATATGTTCTATGCTGCAAAGAAATAGAGATAGGGTTTAGAAACCATTTAGATTTATCTGTATTACTAGATAAATTTAGCATACTGTAGGTACAGTATATATATATATATATATATATACAATTTCAACATATAAACACATAGACACACATTAATTTTACATAATATTCCAAGAAGAAAATGCATGTTTCATCTCTTTATTGAACACATTTATCAAACGCTTGCTGGAGGTCATCTATGAAGGAAAAAGAAGACACATTTCTGTTACGCTCATACAGTGAAGCAATCTTCCATTGTGTATTCTGATGTCTTTTTTTTTTAGCTGTGACAGAAATGTGAAGGTTTGAAAAATGGTAAGTAATGCCTTCTATTATGATTCACTAGCCCAGCCATCATCTAGAATGGTTGATTACCCCAATTGCTAAAATTATGTTTTACCCTATATTCTATAATGCTAGATTATGTAATTTCCTATAATGTTAGATTACCCCATTTTACATAACGATTACCTCGTCCTCTATAATGTTAGATTCCCCCATCTCCTATAATATTTTACCTCATATTTTCTAAATATATATCATGTAATTTCCTATAATGTTAGATAAGACCCCATCTTGTTACATTATCTTCTTTTATGATAGGTTACCCAATGTTCTATAATGATAATAAAATAATAATAATAATAATAATAATCATCATCATCATCATCATCATCATCATCATCATCATAATAATAATAATAATAGTAGTAATAATAATAATAATAATAATAATAATAATAATAATAATAATAATATTTCTATAGCAGTTTTGTCCCACTAGGACTCAAAGGGGTGAATGTATGAACCATCGTTATGGGGGAGAAGTATCAGTGCATGTCCTGTTTACTGATATCAGTTCTCCGCCATGTATGAATGCGGCGGTGTGCGCAAGGAGACAGGGGCACTTTGTGTGCTCAGAGGGAATCGCCAGAGGGAGGACTTTTCACTCCCCTCCTCTGGTAGACGAGATGTTTATACATCTTGTTGATGTTCCTTCCTGCTTCGCCTTATTACAGAAGTGTTATAGCATCACGATCTATGGCGCTATAGTACATCTACCCCAATGTGCTTTACATTTTCCTTTACAACACAAAAATACAAACCAAGTTTAGAAGGGACTTTAGTGAAATGCTTGAGTAAACAGGTAAGTCTTCTTTTGAAGGATTTTAGAATGGAGGCCTATTAAACTGTGTGGGGAGTTCCATAGAGCTGGAGCTACAAAGCTAAAAGCTAAAGCCCCCAGTTTAATTCAGGGTGATTCTAGGTACTGCTAATAATCCCTCATCTACAGATTTCAGTATTCGAGTGGGACCGTAAGGCATGACATAATCTCCAAGATGACATCATCTCCAAGTGCTGGAAATCCCAATGATTCGGGCCTCCGGGGCACCTATGCCATGCTGGGGGCAAATCCAGCACTCCAACAGCTGTTGCTGGGCTGCCCACAGTCTTCGTCTCTGAAGTGAATGGACGCCACACTCATGCTTGCGGCATCCATTCACCTTTACCGTGGTACTGCTGCTGTCTGCATAGCAGGGCAGACAGCAGCAGAGACTGCGTGCACCCTGTCCCTCAATCTCCTGACTGCCCACAGGACACTGCGGCTGTAAAGCATGGCCCATTGCTGTAAAGGGGTTACCCATTCACACTGCCCCTCAACACAGGTCCTACCCATGTTCAACTCTGATTGAGACCCGGGTAGGATTGCAGGGTAAATCGACATTGACCCAGGTTCTTGACTTGGTATAAAAGGGGTATAACTTTAGCAATTTTACACTTTCAGATTTTACACTGGTTTATGAGCATCTTGTTAGAGTAGATGTGATAGTATTAGGAATGTTAAGGACCCATGTGATGAAGTCACTTGATCGCGGTACATGGGCCTGCATATTTGCGCAAATGTGTGCTAAGATCTTCAGCTATACTCCATGTACATTGTGACTGTTTATTTCAATTATTCTATCAGTGTTCTTAGTGCTAGGAGTGTGTATCTGCATTTCTCTTCCTCCATCATAGTATTAGAAGCCTCAGCATGATAGCACCTCTTAATACCTTTAGTAATAGGGTGTGCAGCCCAGGCCCTCCCCCCTTTTAGAGTAGACTGCATACAAGTGGACTTCTTGTGGGCTGAAATAATTATGAGAATATAGACTATCAATAAATTATGAAAAAATAAATAATACACAGGGATGGGCTTGGCTAGTAGACATTGTGGCCTTATCCCCCTTTTGACAGCATGATTCCATGACTGCTTCAAAGCCAGCAGTCACTTCCATGCATCTGCAAAATGCATGGAAGTGGTCACATGCCACACTGTTATTACTTATAACTAGATCATGGTATAACAGGCTTTTTCATTCATTCTCTATTAATGGTGACATGCATTCCAATTGGTGGATGGTTCTAGCCAACCACCAATCTCAACCGCAAGAGGCCTCCAAACACTATATGGTGGATGGCAGGAGCTATACACCACTCAGAGTGCAAGAAGATACTGTACAAACACACTTAGAGAGAGTGAGGAGGGGGTTAGTACTGCAGGAGTGGGGCAAATAATTGAATTAGGCCACTCCATAGATCAGAGATCTGATTTTAAATTGATATTTTAAGGAGAGTGGCACATTGAGTATGATTTTAATTGAGAGACAGGTGTATTCTCAGGTCTGGGGTAGCATTTCAATTAAGGTTGAAGGCAGGTGTAATATCTGGGGGTGTACTTTTCTAATGAGAAAGCAGGGTCAGGTCTAGGGTCTTCTTAGTAATGTAAAATGTGGGGTAAAATTTGGCCTACAGTATGTGCCTTATTTTAAAAGGGGAGAGGATCTGATTTTCGATGTAAGAAAATTATTGGTAATGATAATATATTATTTATTTTACAAGTCTGAGGTGATCAATATTTTCCACTCAAATTGTTGGTATATATGTTATAGACACCTGTTCCTGCATTTGTGTGTATAGAAAAAAATCTGCATATCCTCATTGTCTGCTCTTGACTTTGCCACTTATTTCATATCCAAGATTGACTCCATACGTCAGGATATCACTTCCCACCAGACCAGCAACCAGCCACCACCCATCCCTTGCCACCCCTCCCCTTCCCTCTTACCAACTCTGACATCTTTCTCCCATGTATCTGGCGAGGAAGTCATGGCCCTCATCCGTTCCCCCCCCCCCCACAACCTCCCCGCTCGACCCTATCCCCTCCCACCTCCTCCGTTACCTCTCCCCTTCTGCCTGTTCCCATCTTGCCCACCTTCTCAATCTCTCCCTTTCATCAGGCACTGTCCCCTCTGCCTTCAAGCATGCTCTTGTCTCCCCTATTCTTAAAAAACCTACCCTTGATCCTAACACTCTCTCCAACTATCGACCCATCTCTCTCCTCCCCTTTGCCTCCAAACTTCTTGAGCGTATTGTCTATAATCGCCTCACTGCCTTTCTTTCCTCTCACTCACTGCTTGACCCATTCCAGTCTGGTTTCCGTTCTCTCCACTCCACTGAAACTGCCCTCACAAAAGTCTGCAATGACCTCCATGCAGCCAAATCTAAGGGCCACTACTCTCTGCTTATTCTTCTTGACCTCTCTGCTGCTTTTGACACTGTGGACCATCCTCTCCTTCTGCAAATCCTTCACTCTCTTGGTCTGCGTGATACTGCCCTCTCCTGGCTGTCCTCCTACCTCTCTGATCGTTCCTTCTCTGTCTCCTCTCATGATGCTACCTCCCCCCCACTTCCACTAACTGTTGGTGTCCCCCAAGGCTCTGTTCTTGGCCCTCTCCTTTTCTCTCTCTATACGTCCTCTTTAGGTGAACTCATTAGTTCTTTTAACTTCCAATATCACCTCTATGCTGATGACACTCAAATCTACCTCTCCTCCCCTGATCTCTCCACGGCTCTCCTCACTCGTACCTCAAACTGTCTTTCTGCTATCTCTTCCTGGATGTCTCAGCGCTTTCTTAAACTCAACATGTCTAAGACTGAGCTGATCATCTTCCCACCCTCCCGCACAGCCTCACCTCCCACAATCTCATTATCCATTGATGGCACAACTATCTCCCCTAGCCCCCAAGTACGCTGTCTTGGCGTAATCCTTGACTCCTCCCTCTCCTTCAAACCACACATTCAGCACCTCTCACAAACCTGTCATTTTCATCTCAAAAACATTTCTAGAATCAGACCTTTTCTCACACAGGATGCCACTAAGATCATTATTCACTCACTGATTATTTCCAGACTGGACTACTGTAATCTCCTCTTAACTGGCCTCCCTGACAATCACCTCTCTCCACTCCAATCTATCCTCAATGCTGCTGCCCGGCTCATCTTCCTCACCAAACGCACTACGTCTACCTCCCCCCTCCTACAGGCCCTCCACTGGCTTCCCTTCCCTTTCAGAATCCAATTCAAACTTCTCACACTCACTTACAAAGCACTCACCCACTCCTCTCCCATCTACATCTCTGACCTTATCTCCCTTTACTCTCCCACCCGTCCTCTTCGCTCTGCTAATGCACGCCGTCTCTCCTGTCTTCTGATTACTTCCTCCCACTCCTATCTCCAAGATTTTTCACGTGCTGCTCCATTTCTCTGGAATTCTTTACCTCTCCCCCTCAGACTCTCCACCTCTCTACAAAACTTCAAACGGGCTCTTAAGACCCATTTCTTTACCAAACGTAGCCAAATCTCAACATAACCCTCTGTTCCACGCTCTCTATGTACCCCATCTGTGTCATCCCTGTCTGTCTACCCCTCCCCTTAGAATGTAAGCTCTCACGAGTAGGGCCCTCTTCCCTCATGTGCTTATACTTTTCTTACTTTAATAATCCTCAACCGCCCAGATCCCACAGTTTTTTGACCACCTGGAACTTATCTCTATGTTTACTGGTGTAGTTATGCTTAGCTGCCCTGTACTTGTCCTATATTGTATTCAACTGTAAGTCACTGTTTTCCTATTTTTTATGTGCATTTGTACTCTGTAATCGGGCGCTGCAGAACCCTTGTGGCGCCATATAAATAAAGGATAATAATAATAATAAAATAAAAAATACATGAAGAGCATCACTTGTTATGGTGATCTCCCATCTTTTACATCCCATGGGAAACTGCAGTCTGCAGATGGTGTAGTGCCCAAAAAGTGAGAATGTCCTGCCAGAATGGTCACCATATTGTATACTGATTACTAGAGCAGGACCTGTTTTGTTTATAGGTCAATAGAATGCTCTATATATTGGCTACAGAACTCATACCCTGTATTACATGTGTCTTAAACCTGCGGCCCTCCAGCTGTTGTGGAACTACACATCCCAGCATGCCCTGTCATAGTTTTGTCTGACTAGTTGGGGGGGGGGGGGGGGGGGACTGCAGGAACCTGTATAACCCCTCTGGCATGTTCTCTTAGTTTGATTCCACAAAGGAAGATTAAGTATCTACACTTCTCATCTGTCTACTCTACTACCTCTCCTCTTGATCCTATACTTCCACAAATCAGTATATCTCTGTCTCCTTTGCTCATCTGAACCATAACTAAAAACTGTAATCTCTCATCTACTGGTATCTTTCCATCCCTGTTCAAGCATGCAGTGATTACTCCCATTCGGAAAAAAAATCTGACCCTAACTCTCAAAATTCTGTCCCAATTCTCAGCTCCCATGCCTCTCCTGGCTACTTGAGAGACTTGCCTACACTTCCCTCACACACTTTCATAACCTACAAACTTATTGGACCCACTTCAGTCAGGCTTTCATGCCCAACACCCCACAGAGATAGCGGTCCACTAAGGTAGTGAATGATCTGGCCACTGTTAAGTCTAAAGGCCATTACTCACTTCTTATTTTCCTAGATCTCTCTGCTGCTTATGACACTGTTGACCACTCTCTTCTCATACAAACACTACAATCGCTATGTCTTGAAGTTCAGCCCTTTCTTCGTTCTCTTCCCACCTATCTAATTGCTCTTTCAGTGTTAATTTCTCCGAATCATCTCATCTTCACTACCTCTATCAGTTGGAGGGCTGTAGTATGGTATGCCGGTGGCAGGGCTCCCGACGACCAGCATACCGGCGCCGGGAGCCCAACCACCGGCATACCGACAGCGTGGCAAGCGCAAAGGAGCCCCTTGTGGGCCCGCTGCGCTTGCCATGCTGCGGGCACGGTGGCATGCTACGCGCGCCATGCTATTTATTCTCCCTCCAGGGGGGTCGTGGACCCCCATGAGGGAGAATATCTGTTGGTATGCTGGGTGTCTGGATTCCGGCGCCGGTATACTGTGCGCCGGGATCCCGACATTCGGCATACTGAAGACCACCCCAGTTGGAGTACTGCAAAGCTATTTCTTAGGTTCTCTGCTTTTCCCAATCTACATCATATCTTTTGGCAAACTAATAAACTTTATCATAATTAAGTATCATCTGTATGTGGATGATACTCAAATCTACATCTCCTCCACAGATGTGTCATCATCTGTATTGGTCTGCGTCACTGAATGACTTTCTGCCATTTCATCTTGGATGTCATTTTGCCACCTAAAACATAATATTTCCAAAACAGAATTAATTATATTTCCACCGGCAAATAATAGTTGCCAAACTAATTGTTGATAAGTCAACGGAGGCTTGCAGCCTAGATGTAATTCTTGACTCTGAACTGTCCTTTGTTCCCCACATTTAATCTGTCTCAAAATCATGTTACATACATTTACAAAGAAGCCAAAATACAACCATATCTTACACAGGACACTGCAAAAACTAATCCATGCACTCATTATTTCCAACATTGATTATTGCAATAGTCTCCTTACTGGTTTTCCCAAAAAAGGAGATTTATGGTAAGACTTACCATGGTTAAAGCTCTTTCTGCAATGTACACTTGATTCCACAGGGAATACCATCGGGGTGTAGAGTTGGATCTTGATTTGAGGCACCAACAGGCTAAAGCTTTGACTGTTCCCAGGATGCACTGTACCGCCTCCTCTATAGCCTCACCTCCAGGCACTGGAGCTCAGGTTTGTTAACCAGTCCAATGCAGTAACAGGTAAGAGAGATGATAGTCGTTAGTGACATAGAACTACATTCTCATGACAGGAGAAGGTACCAGCAGCTAATGCCATACAAACCCAAAGAAGCTAAGTGCGTCAGGGTGGGCGCCCTATGGAATCCAATGTATCTCACAGAAAGAGATTTAACCATGGTAAGTCTTACCATAAATCTCCTTTTCTGCAGTGGGGTACACTGGTATTCCAGAGGGAATAACATCGGGGATGTCCTAAAGCAGTTCCTCATGGGAGGGGATGCACCGTAATGGGCACAAGAACCTGGCATCCAAAGGAAGCATCCTGGGAGGTGGAAGTATCAAAGGCATTGAACCTGATGAACGTGTTCACTGAGCACCACATAGCTGCCTTGCACAATTGTTCTGTGGATGCGCCACAATGGGCCACCCAAGAAGGTCCAACAGACTGAGTAGAATGGGCCTTGCTAGCAGCAGGAGCTGGGAGCCCAGACTGCGCATAAGCTTGTGCAATCAAGATTCTAATCCATCTGGCCAAAGTCTGTTTATTCGCAGGTCAGCCACGTTTGTGAAAACCAAAAAGGACAAAAAGAAAATCAGACCTCCTGATAGAGGCAGTTCTCTCCACATATGTACAGAGAGCCTGTACCACATCCAAAGACCGCTCTTTGGAGGACAAACCAGGAGAGATAAAGACTGGAACCACAATCTCTTGGCTAAGGTGGAAAGATGACACTACCTTAAATAGATAACCAGGGCGAGTTCTAAGAACTGCACGGTCATGGTGAAAAATCAGAAAGGGTGGATGACAGGACAAAGCACCTAAGTCTGACACCCTCCTAGCGAGGCAATAGCCAGCAGAAACAAGACCTTACGTGTAAGCCATTTAAGGTCCACAGACTCAAGAAGTTAAAATGGAGCCCCTTGCAGGGCATTCAGAACAACAGACAGATCCCATGGAGCCACAGGAGAGACATAAGGAGGCTGAAGCTGCAAAACACCCTGAGTTAAAGTATGAACATCAGGAATAGATGCAATTTTTCTCTGAAACCAAATGGACAAGGCAGAAATATGAAGCTTGAGGGAGGCTAGACGAAGGCCTAAGTCCAGGCCTTGTTGCAGAAAAGCCAAAAGTTTGGCAGTGCTGAACTTGTAAGCATCATAATTCTTAGCAGCACACCAGGTGAAGTAAGAATTCTGGACTCTATAGTAAATCTGAGCTGAAGCTAGTTTACGGGACTTCAACATAGTTTGAATGACCGCCTCAGAGAATCCTTTGGCCCTCAGGAGTGAAGCTTCAAGAGCCACGCTGTCAAAGCCAGTCGAGCCAGGTCCTGGTAGACACAGGGGCCCTGAATGAGGAGGTCTGGGTGTTGAGGAAGTATAAGAGGATGCTCTATCGAGAGACCCTGGACTAAGTGTTGCTCCAATACTGCGCCCCAACCCTGCAGACTGGCATCCGTTGTTAGGAGGACCCAGTTGGAGATCCAGAAGAGACGACCCCAGCTCAATTATTGGTCCTGTAGCCACCATCTCAATGACAGGCGAACCTCCGGAGTCAAGGAGATCATGTGAGATCTGATCCGGTGAGGCAGGCCATCCCACTTGGAAAGGATTAACTTTTGCAGAGGGTGGGAATTAAATTGAGTGTACTCTACCATGTCAAAAACCGACACCATGAGGCCTAGTACTTGCATTGCCGAGTGTATCAACACTCTTGGGTGAGAGAGGAAGCATCTTATCCTGTCCTGTAGTTTCAGGACCTTCTATGGAGACAAGAACAACCATTGGTTGTGTGTGTCCAGTAATGCCCCCCGGTGCACCATGTTCTGAGCGGGGACCAGCAAGGATTTCTTCCAATTGATGAGCCATCCGTGGGCTTGTAGGAATTGGACCATCAGTGATGAGAACCACTGGGGAGTTTGCCAGGATCAGCAAGTCGTTCAGAGACGGCAGGATCCTGATGCCTTGACGATAGAGAATGACCGTCATGACTGCCATGACCCTGGTGAAGATCCAAAGAGCTGTAGTCAGGCCAAAAGGCAAGGCTTGGAATTGATAATGTAGGTTGCCAATAGCAAACCGCAGATACTGCTGATGCGACATGGCAATAGGTATGTGAAGGTAAGCATACAGTATGTCCAGGGATACCATATAATCCTTGGGCTCCAAAGCCAGAACAATAGAGCGAAGTGTTTCCATACGGAATTTGGATACCTTCACAAATTTGTTCAGAGATTTGAGGTTGAGAATGGGCCGAGAGGATCCATTCAGCTTCGGAACTAGAAACAGTGTCGAATAGTACCCCCTGCCACTCTGAGATAGAGGCACCGGCACTATCACTCCTGTATCCAGGAGGGATTGTACACCCAAATGCAGAGTTTTTGCTTTTAATGGATTCTAAGGGATAACCATTGAGCAAAACTGGTGAGGGGGATGTTTTTTGAAAGAGATGGCGTATCCTTGAGAGACGACTTCCCGCACCCAGGCATCTGAAGTGGTCTCTAACCAAACCTGGGCAAATTGTAGAAGTTCTCCTCCCACCCTGGGGTCCCCCAGGGGGGAGGCCTACTCCACCATGCAGCAGGCTTGTCTGGTTTGGAAGCAGGCTGATGGGCGGCCCATGAACATTTAGGTTTGGGCTTAGAGGTTTTGGAAGCGCGTGCTTGTCTCGGGTACGCCTGACTCTTTGCTTTACCTGGAGGTCAAAAGGAATGAAAGGTGGTACTCTTAGCCTTCGGAGCCGAAGGATTTGTACTTGGGAGACATGCAGTCTTGGCAGATGCCAAATCAGTTACAATCTTGTTCAGATCTTCCCAAAATAGTATATCTCACTTAAAAGGGAGCAGCTCCAAGGTTTTTTTAGAGTACAGGTCCACCGACCAGGACCTCAACCACAGAATCCAGCGAGCCAGAATGGATGTAGTAGACGCTTTGGCCGCCATAACACCGGCATCAGAGGCCGCCTCCTGAATGTAATGGGAGGCTGTGGTAATATATGATAGACATTGTCTGGCATTATCAGGAGAATTCAGAGGTAACTCTGCTTCAACTGCTTGAACCCATGCTTCAATACCTTTTGCAGCCCAAGAGGCTGCCATAGTGGGTCTATGTACAGCACCTGCAAGAGTGTAAATAGACTTTAAGCATCCTTCCACACGCTTATCCGTTGGTTCCTACAGAGAGGTGATGGTGGTGACAGGCAAAGTAGAAGACACCACAAGACGGTCTACATGTGAGTCCACTGGTGGTGGGGTTTCCCACTTGTTACTTAACTCTGCGGAGATAAGATAATGAGCTAGCATCTTTTTATACAGGGAAAATTTATTTTCTGGAGACTCCCAGGATTCCTGATGTATGTCAATTAAATGGTCAGAATGTGGTAAGACTAATTTAGTAACCTTCTGATGATTGAACTTTTCAGGTTTCTTAGACGTATCAGGAGGGGCAATCTCATAATCAATCTGAAGAATCAGTTTGATAGCCTCCACTAAGTCAGGAACGTCAACCTGTGTTGCAGATTCCTCATCAGAAGCAGCTGAATCAGTGTCTGAGGGATCAGTATATTCCCCATCCTCATCGGAAGAAGTATCCGAAACATCAGTGGATTGTGAGGAAGAAATGGCCCGCTTAGAAGACCCTTTGGTCCTAGGAGGGCGAGGGTTAAGCTTTTGTTTAACCAAGGACTGATTTAATTGCTGTAACTGAGTTGAAAGAGTATCCACCCATGGCGGATTAACTACAGGGATGATATGTGGCTGTAATGGCACAGGAGGTCCCACAGGGGGCATAAGTCTTGTTACAAGCGTAGTCAGCATATTAAAAAAAGCAGCCCAAGGTGGGTCTTGGTATGTCTCTAGTGCTGCAGGCTGACTGGGGGGTGCAGATCATCCAGTACCCAGACCCTCAGCTGAAATATTTTCCTCAGGTAAATCCGTGGCGGCAGCAATGCATGATGCAGGAGCGTCCACGGATTTCCCGCCCTGTACAACAGACATTATTGGGAACATAGCCTTAGGGAGTAACAGTACAATATAGCCAGACAATCACAGTACCTGACAAAAACCCCTTGTGTGAAGTGACTGCAAATGCAGAGCATCAACAGAAGATTTAAGTGGTATGGGGAGACTGAAACACACAAAATAGTATATCCTGTGGAACACTATATAATATAGACCCTGATGCACTTAGCCTCTCTTAGGGTACAGAATAAATTGATAGCAATATGTGGGGATACACAGAATGGAAACCACACAGCAGCTATAGGCCACAGTCACAGGTACAATGCAGAAATTATTACATATAACAATAAAACTGCACTAGACTAGTAATACTACATATAGCTATGTATGTATACAGATATAACAATGCACAGTAAACACTGGATGTATATCACAGAATACTTTTACTAAATATTCATATAGTTATGCACTTTTTCTTAACTAACGCTGTCTAAACGACATGTAGAATGCACAGCACTGATGATACAGGTGGCTTTACAGAGGAAACAGTGCCCAGCAGTCCCAGAATCAGCGCAGCTCTGTGTAATGGCGCCCAAATGCTGACAGGGAGTGAGAGAGAGAGAGAACTGCATCTCCAGGGTGGGAACATCTGCTGTAGATGGTGCCTGGGGCTACGGGAGGGGCTACAGGTCAGTGCCTTATCCCCTCTACTGGGCTTCACCACCGCGTACTACGGAGCCTATATGAAACGGATTTTAGTAAATCCGACCTGTGCTCCTTGCCATGGTGGATATAGTGGGGTCCCTGCACGGCCACAGTGTCCATGCCAGTGGTGCGGTCCATCTCCAGGGACCGTGACCAGATCACGATTTCGGCAGGTACCACCTGGGGGAACCTCTTACCTCCTCCCTAACGTGCAACCACGCGATCCAGGAGAACGGCAGCGGTATGTGTGCCTTTGATGACCGGAGCGACTTCACTGCAAGTACCTGGCAACCAAGGCGCAGGAGCCGCAGAATGATATGTCAATGGCATATAGTATCTAGTGCCTGTGCTGCGGCCCTTGAAGTCTTCTTTCTTCCTAAAAAAGCTCTTTCTAGGGCTGCTTAGAGCAGCCCATCCTGTTAGCTGCCTGCACTGCAGGCACCAACTTACAAACTGAGCTCCAGTGCCTGGAGGTGGGGCCATAGAGAAGGCAGTGCAAGGCATTCTGGGAACAGTCAAAGCTTTAGCCTGTTGGTGCCTCGGATCAAGATCCAACTCTACACCCTGATGTTATTCCCTGTGGAATCCCAGTGTACCCCGCTGCAGAAATAGGCTCTCACCACTGTACAATCCATTTTGAATACAGCTGCGAGGCTGATCTTCCTTGCGAACCATTCATTGTCTGCTGATCCACTCTGTCTGTCCTTCCATTGGTTACCGATATTCTATTGTATTCAATATAAAATACTTTTACTTACACACAAGTTTTTAAACCAAACTGCACCAAAAGAAATCTGTTCTGTCATCTCAAAATATCGCCCTATCTGACTTCTCAACTCGGCACAAGATCAGCGTCTCTCATCCACATACATTACTCATTCCCACTCAAAATTACCCTGTGGAATGCCCTCCCACACACAATAAATCCTAACTCTCCCCTAGTCTACAAATCTTCAAGCGTTTTCTGAAAATTCACCTTTTCAGACAAGCTTATCAAATTCCAGAACCATCCAGTTAACCTTCAATGGTTCCATATCTAATAACCAGAGCCGGCTCCAGGCCTACTAGCACCCTGAGCGAGAAAATCTAAAAGCGCTTCTCCCTTCCCCCCATGCACTCGCAGAAGTCGCGCGCGGTCATGAAAAAGTTGTCGTGGCCTCCTGGAAAAGTGGGCGTGGCCTCGTAACTTCATATCATCGACTATATATAAATATATTTTCACGCCTCCTCTACGCACACAATTAGCAGCCTTACACATAACAGCCACAGTAGTGTTCCTTACACACAATGTCTACAGTATAGTGTCAGATACACATAATGTCTCCAGTATAGTGCCAGATACACATAATGTGCAGTGCCAGATAGACATGATATGCCCCCCAGCAGTGCCAGCTACACATGACATGCCCTGCAGCAGTGCCAGCTACACATGACATGACCCACAGCAGTGCCAGCTACACATGACATGCCCCGCAGCAGTGCCAGCTACACATGATATGCCCCCCAGCAGTGCCAGCTACACATGACATGCCCCCCTGCAGTGCCAGCTACACATGACATGCCCCCCCAGCAGTGCCAGCTACACATGATAGTGTTCACTTTTTAGGGCAGGGTGCTGATCACATGGAGGGCAAATTTTTAAGTTAGGAGGGCAAAATGATTTACATACTGTATTGCTTGTTGTTCCCATACCTACTTGCTAAAGCATGGACAGTGCGCGCCGAAGGTGCAGCAAAAAATTATGGGCGTTACTTCGTGGGGAAGGTGCGTGGCCACATAATAGTGGCAATTCGCATTACACCAGTAGTGCAGCTAATACACATTGCACCAGGTAGAACCTCCTATACACTTTGCGCCAAGCACAGCACGTTAGACACATTGCGCCAGGCACAGCACATTAGACACATTGCGCCAGGCACAGCACTGAGACACATTGCGCCAGGCACAGCACTGAGACACATTGCGCCAGGTAGAGCACTGAGACACATTGCGCCAGGTAGAGCACTGAGACACATTACCTAGCCACAGACGCCTAGCCACAGTAGTGTTCCTTACACACAATGTCAACAGTATAGTGTCAGATACACATAATGTCTCCAGTATAGTGCCAGATACACATAATGTGCAGTGCCAGCTACACATGACATGCCCCCAGCGGTGCCAGCTACACGTGACATGCCCCCCAGCAGTGCCAGCTACACGTGACATACCCCCCAGCGGTGCCAGCTACACATGACATGCCCCCCAGCAGTGCCAGCTACATGTGACATGCCCCCCCAGCGGTGCCAGCTACACGTGACATGCCCCCCAGCAGTGCCAGCTACACATGACATGCCCCCCAGCAGTGCCAGCTACACGTGACATGTCCCCCAGCAGTGCCAGCTACACAAGACATGCCCCCCAGCAGTGCCAGATACACGTGACACGTGACATGCCCCCCAGCAGTGCCAGATACATAAATGGCCACACAGTGCCAGATATGTCCCCACAGTTCCAGATACATAAATGCCCCCACAGTGCAGATATGCCCCCACAGTGCCAGATACATAAATGCCCCTACAGTGCCAGATACTTAAATGCCCCCACAGTGCAGATATGCCCCCACAGTGCCAGATACATACATGCCCCCACAGTGCCAGATACATAAATGCCCCCACAGTGCCAGATACATAAATGCCCCCACAGTGCAGATATGCCCCCACAATGCCAGATACATTAATGCCCCCCCCAGTGCCAGATACATAAATGCCCCCACAGTGCAGATATGCCCCCACAGTGCAGATATGCCCCCACAGTGCCAGATACATACATGTTCCCACAGTGCCAGATACATAAATGCCCCCACAGTGCAGATATGCCCCCACAGTGCCAGATACATAAATGCCCCCACAGTTCAGATATGACCTCCACAGTGCCAGATATGACCCCCACAGTGCCAGATATGACCACAACAGTGCCCTGCCTAATACATAAATGCCCCCACACAGTGCCCGATGCAGAAATGCCCCCACAATACTTGCGGTGCTGGGAGGGGGCAGTCTGCTGAGGGCGCGGGCGGACTCTTCCTAAACTGTTGGGTGCACGCAATGCGCGCTGCGCGGCACCGGCGTGTGACGTCAGACGCCGGCGCCGCATAGCGCACACACAACAGGATCGGGCAGGTGGGGTAGCACTGCAGGCTGGCTCGGCTCCAGGCACGAATATATGGCGGCGCCAGTGAGCGGCGCCCATTAATGGTGGCGCCCCGCGCGGCCGCTCTATTCGAAAATGCCTGGAGCCGGCCTTGCTAATAACATCTCATCTGTACAGTCCACACATATCCTTACATAGTTTGTCATTCTTCAGCTTCAGATCTTCTTGATGCCAAGCTAATATTGCTGCGTGACTAGAGGCGCTGGAAGAGGGTGGGTCAAGGAAGAAGCTCACCCCCGCCAAACATGAGCTTGGCGACAATGTACAGGAGGAGCGATGTGCTGTCAGGTTTAAGACTGCATATTACATCCTCCATGAAGTGCAGGGACAAAGCAACAGCATAATGTGTTGTTTAATGTGCTCCCCAGTGGCCAGCCTCACCTTTAATATGAATATGGTGCTTGCTGGCTGCACAACTGCTGCGGTCCCAGGCTCCACCTAACCCCATTGCAGTGTCTCCTGGCCTTCTCCTCAATGGTGTTGTTGCCTCCTTCTCGTCCTTCCAGTGGTACCGCCTCTTCCTCCCCAGTGGCTCTGCCTTCAGGGGCGCCGCAATGAGAAAATCTTGCCCCACCCTCAACCTAAAACATTGTGATGCCCCTGTGTGTGACCATATCATACAGCTTATCAAGATTCTTTGCAATCTGGCAGGACCATTAAGCAATACAGATGTTTCATCTTACATCTTGCCTCAATATGCCATGCAGCGGGAGATTCCTGACGTGAGTGAGCTGACAGGTCCTTGGAAACTCTGTTAGTATTGGGCGTCTTTTTTTCTGCATCTTATTTGAATCGATATGCAAATAAGACATACAAGCAGACACTGATTAAAATGATATGTTGCATGCCTATATTGGACTAGGCGTACTAAACCATGAAAAGTGATAAAGTGGAGAGTGATAACTACAGTACCAGCCAATCAGCTCCAAACTGCCATGGTAAGGGTTTTGTTTGAAAAATGACAGGAACTCGTTAGTTAGGGGGACATATACTAAGCAGTGATAAGAGCGGAGAAGTGAGCCAGTGGAGAAGTGCCCATGGCAACCAATCAACACTGAAGTAACAGAGCTGCTGATTGGTTGATGGGGAAACTTCTCCACTCGCTCACTTTTCCGCTCTTATCACTGCTTAATAAATGTCCCCCATAGTATCTTATCACTCTTCACTTTATCACTTTTTAAGGCTTAGTACATCTGGCCCATACATATATTCTGCGACTGTATGTGCATACAAAATTGTACATTACACTGTTTTCTATGATTCGTATGCAGCACTGCAGCACCAGCACTCCTTAGGAATATTATTATTACCAGCACTGCTTAGGAATATTAATATTACCAGCACTGCTTAGGAATATTATTATTACCAGCACTGCTTAGGAATATTATTACCAGCACTGCTTAGGAATATTATTACCAGCACTGTTTAGGAATATTATTATTACCAGCACTGCTTAGGAATATTATTATTACCAGCACTGCTTAGGAATATTATTATTACCAGCACTGCTTAGGAATATTATTATTACCAGCACTGCTTAGGAATATTATTATTACCTGCATTGTTTAGTAGAGATGAGCGGGTTCGGTTTCTCTGAAACCGAACCCGCACGAACTTCATGTTTTTTTCACGGGTCCGAGCAGACTCGGATCCTCCCGCCTTGCTCGGTTAACCCGAGCGCGCCCGAACGTCATCATGACGCTGTCGGATTCTCGCGAGACTCGGATTCTATATAAGGAGCCGCGCGTCGCCGCCATTTTCACACGTGCATTGAGATTGATAGGGAGAGGACGTGGCTGGCGTCCTCTCCATTAGAAATTAGATTAGAAGAGAGAGAGAGATTGTGCAGAGTCAGACAGAGTTTACCACAGTGACCAGTGCAGTTGTTGTTAGTTAACTTTTATTTATTTTAATATAATATATCCGTTCTCTGCTATATCCGTTCTCTGCCTGAAAAAAAACGATACACAGCAGCAGCCAGTCACACAGTGTGACTCAGTCTGTGTGCACTCAGCTCAGCCCAGTGTGCTGCACATCAATGTATAAAAGGCAAAGCTTATAATAATTGTGGGGGAGACTGGGGAGCACTGCAGGTTGTTATAGCAGGAGCCCCCAGGAGTACATAATATTATATTAATTTAAAATTAAACAGTGCACACTTTTGCTGCAGGAGTGCCACTGCCAGTGTGACTAGTGGTGACCAGTGCCTGACCACCAGTATAGTAGTATATTGTTGTATGTATTGTATACTATCTCTTTATCAACCAGTCTATATTAGCAGCAGACACAGTACAGTGCGGTAGTTCACGGCTGTGGCTACCTCTGTGTCGGCAGTCGGAACTCGGCAGGCAGTCCGTCCATCCATAATTGTATTACAATATATACCACCTAACCGTGGTATTTTTTTTTCTTTCTTTATACCGTCGTCATAGTGTCATACTAGTTGTTACGAGTATACTACTATCTCTTTATCAACCAGTGTACAGTGCGGTAGTTCACGGCTGTGGCTACCTCTGTGTCGGCAGTCGGCAGGCAGTCCGTCCATCCATAATTGTATTATTATTATAATATATACCACCTAACCGTGGTTTTTTTTTCATTCTTTATACCGTCGTCATAGTGTCATACTAGTTGTTACGAGTATACTACTATCTCTTTATCAACCAGTGTACAGTGCGGTAGTTCACGGCTGTGGCTACCTCTGTGTCGGCAGTCGGCAGGCAGTCCGTCCATCCATAATTGTATTATTATTATAATATATACCACCTAACCGTGGTTTTTTTTTCATTCTTTATACCGTCGTCATAGTGTCATACTAGTTGTTACGAGTATACTACTATCTCTTTATCAACCAGTGTACAGTGCGGTAGTTCACGGCTGTGGCTACCTCTGTGTCGGCAGTCGGCAGGCAGTCCGTCCATCCATAATTGTATTATTATTATAATATATACCACCTAACCGTGGTTTTTTTTTCATTCTTTATACCGTCGTCATAGTGTCATACTAGTTGTTACGAGTATACTACTATCTCTTTATCAACCAGTGTACAGTGCGGTAGTTCACGGCTGTGGCTACCTCTGTGTCGGCAGTCGGCAGGCAGTCCGTCCATCCATAATTGTATTATTATTATAATATATACCACCTAACTGTGGTATTTTTTTTTCTTTCTTTATACCGTCGTCATAGTGTCATACTAGTTGTTACGAGTATACTACTATCTCTTTATCAACCAGTGTACAGTGCGGTAGTTCACGGCTGTGGCTACCTCTGTGTCGGCAGTCGGCAGGCAGTCCGTCCATCCATAATTGTATTATTATTATAATATATACCACCTAACCGTGGTTTTTTTTTCATTCTTTATACCGTCGTCATAGTGTCATACTAGTTGTTACGAGTATACTACTATCTCTTTATCAACCAGTGTACAGTGCGGTAGTTCACGGCTGTGGCTACCTCTGTGTCGGCAGTCGGCAGGCAGTCCGTCCATCCATAATTGTATTATTATTATAATATATACCACCTAACCGTGGTTTTTTTTTCATTCTTTATACCGTCGTCATAGTGTCATACTAGTTGTTACGAGTATACTACTATCTCTTTATCAACCAGTGTACAGTGCGGTAGTTCACGGCTGTGGCTACCTCTGTGTCGGCAGTCGGCAGGCAGTCCGTCCATCCATAATTGTATTATTATTATAATATATACCACCTAACCGTGGTTTTTTTTTCATTCTTTATACCGTCGTCATAGTGTCATACTAGTTGTTACGAGTATACTACTATCTCTTTATCAACCAGTGTACAGTGCGGTAGTTCACGGCTGTGGCTACCTCTGTGTCGGCAGTCGGCAGGCAGTCCGTCCATCCATAATTGTATTATTATTATAATATATACCACCTAACCGTGGTTTTTTTTTCATTCTTTATACCGTCGTCATAGTGTCATACTAGTTGTTACGAGTATACGACTATCTCTTTATCAACCAGTGTACAGTGCGGTAGTTCACGGCTGTGGCTACCTCTGTGTCGGCAGTCGGCAGGCAGTCCGTCCATCCATAATTGTATTATTATTATAATATATACCACCTAACCGTGGTTTTTTTTTCATTCTTTATACCGTCGTCATAGTGTCATACTAGTTGTTACGAGTATACTACTATCTCTTTATCAACCAGTGTACAGTGCGGTAGTTCACGGCTGTGGCTACCTCTGTGTCGGCAGTCGGCAGGCAGTCCGTCCATCCATAATTGTATTATTATTATAATATATACCACCTAACCGTGGTTTTTTTTTCATTCTTTATACCGTCGTCATAGAGTCATACTAGTTGTTACGAGTATACTACTATCTCTTTATCAACCAGTGTACAGTGCGGTAGTTCACGGCTGTGGCTACCTCTGTGTCGGCAGTCGGCAGGCAGTCCGTCCATCCATAATTGTATTATTATTATAATATATACCACCTAACCGTGGTTTTTTTATACCACCTAACCGTGGCAGTCCGTCCATAATTGTATACTAGTATCCAATCCATCCATCTCCATTGTTTACCTGAGGTGCCTTTTAGTTCTGCCTATAAAATATGGAGAACAAAAAAGTTGAGGTTCCAAAATTAGGGAAAGATCAAGATCCACTTCCACCTCGTGCTGAAGCTGCTGCCACTAGTCATGGCCGAGACGATGAAATGCCAGCAACGTCGTCTGCCAAGGCCGATGCCCAATGTCATAGTACAGAGCCTGTCAAATCCAAAACACCAAATATCAGAAAAAAAAGGACTCCAAAACCTAAAATAAAATTGTCGGAGGAGAAGCGTAAACTTGCCAATATGCCATTTACCACACGGAGTGGCAAGGAACGGCTGAGGCCCTGGCCTATGTTCATGGCTAGTGGTTCAGCTTCACATGAGGATGGAAGCACTCAGCCTCTCGCTAGAAAACTGAAAAGACTCAAGCTGGCAAAAGCACCGCAAAGAACTGTGCGTTCTTTGAAATCCCAAATCCACAAGGAGAGTCCAATTGTGTCGTTTGCGATGCCTGACCTTCCCAACACTGGACGTGAAGAGCATGCGCCTTCCACTATTTGCATGCCCCCTGCAAGTGCTGGAAGGAGCACCCGCAGTCCAGTTCCTGATAGTCAGATTGAAGATGTCAGTGTTGAAGTACACCAGGATGAGGAGGATATGGGGGTTGCTGGCGCTGGGGAGGAAATTGACCAGGAGGATTCTGATGGTGAGGTGGTTTGTTTAAGTCAGGCACCCGGGGAGACACCTGTTGTCCGTGGGAGGAATATGGCCGTTGACATGCCAGGTGAAAATACCAAAAAAATCAGCTCTTCGGTGTGGAGGTATTTCACCAGAAATGCGGACAACAGGTGTCAAGCCGTGTGTTCCCTTTGTCAAGCTGTAATAAGTAGGGGTAAGGACGTTAACCACCTCGGAACATCCTCCCTTATACGTCACCTGCAGCGCATTCATAATAAGTCAGTGACAAGTTCAAAAACTTTGGGTGACAGCGGAAGCAGTCCACTGACCAGTAAATCCCTTCCTCTTGTAACCAAGCTCACGCAAACCACCCCACCAACTCCCTCAGTGTCAATTTCCTCCTTCCCCAGGAATGCCAATAGTCCTGCAGGCCATGTCACTGGCAAGTCTGACGAGTCCTCTCCTGCCTGGGATTCCTCCGATGCATCCTTGCGTGTAACGCCTACTGCTGCTGGCGCTGCTGTTGTTGCCGCTGGGAGTCGATGGTCATCCCAGAGGGGAAGTCGTAAGCCCACTTGTACTACTTCCAGTAAGCAATTGACTGTTCAACAGTCCTTTGCGAGGAAGATGAAATATCACAGCAGTCATCCTACTGCAAAGCGGATAACTGAGTCCTTGACAACTATGTTGGTGTTAGACGTGCGTCCGGTATCCGCCGTTAGTTCACAGGGAACTAGACAATTTATTGAGGCAGTGTGCCCCCGTTACCAAATACCATCTAGGTTCCACTTCTCTAGGCAGGCGATACCGAGAATGTACACGGACGTCAGAAAAAGACTCACCAGTGTCCTAAAAAATGCAGTTGTACCCAATGTCCACTTAACCACGGACATGTGGACAAGTGGAGCAGGGCAGGGTCAGGACTATATGACTGTGACAGCCCACTGGGTAGATGTATGGACTCCCGCCGCAAGAACAGCAGCGGCGGCACCAGTAGCAGCATCTCGCAAACGCCAACTCTTTCCTAGGCAGGCTACGCTTTGTATCACCGCTTTCCAGAATACGCACACAGCTGAAAACCTCTTACGGCAACTGAGGAAGATCATCGCGGAATGGCTTACCCCAATTGGACTCTCCTGTGGATTTGTGGCATCGGACAACGCCAGCAATATTGTGTGTGCATTAAATATGGGCAAATTCCAGCACGTCCCATGTTTTGCACATACCTTGAATTTGGTGGTGCAGAATTTTTTAAAAAACGACAGGGGCGTGCAAGAGATGCTGTCGGTGGCCAGAAAAATTGCGGGACACTTTCGGCGTACAGGCACCACGTACAGAAGACTGGAGCACCACCAAAAACTACTGAACCTGCCCTGCCATCATCTGAAGCAAGAAGTGGTAACGAGGTGGAATTCAACCCTCTATATGCTTCAGAGGTTGGAGGAGCAGCAAAAGGCCATTCAAGCCTATACAATTGAGCACGATATAGGAGATGGAATGCACCTGTCTCAAGTGCAGTGGAGAATGATTTCAACGTTGTGCAAGGTTCTGATGCCCTTTGAACTTGCCACACGTGAAGTCAGTTCAGACACTGCCAGCCTGAGTCAGGTCATTCCCCTCATCAGGCTTTTGCAGAAGAAGCTGGAGGCATTGAAGAAGGAGCTAACACGGAGCGATTCCGCTAGGCATGTGGGACTTGTGGATGCAGCCCTTAATTCGCTTAACAAGGATTCACGGGTGGTCAATCTGTTGAAATCAGAGCACTACATTTTGGCCACCGTGCTCGATCCTAGATTTAAAGCCTACCTTGGATCTCTCTTTCCGGCAGACACAGGTCTGCTGGGGTTGAAAGACCTGCTGGTGACAAAATTGTCAAGTCAAGCGGAACGCGACCTGTCAACATCTCCTCCTTCACATTCTCCCGCAACTGGGGGTGCGAGGAAAAGGCTCAGAATTCCGAGCCCACCCGCTGGCGGTGATGCAGGGCAGTCTGGAGCGACTGCTGATGCTGACATCTGGTCCGGACTGAAGGACCTGACAACGATTACGGACATGTCGTCTACTGTCACTGCATATGATTCTCTCAACATTGATAGAATGGTGGAGGATTATATGAGTGACCGCATCCAAGTAGGCACGTCACACAGTCCGTACTTATACTGGCAGGAAAAAGAGGCAATTTGGAGGCCCTTGCACAAACTGGCTTTATTCTACCTAAGTTGCCCTCCCACAAGTGTGTACTCCGAAAGAGTGTTTAGTGCCGCCGCTCACCTTGTCAGCAATCGGCGTACGAGGTTACATCCAGAAAATGTGGAGAAGATGATGTTCATTAAAATGAATTATAATCAATTCCTCCGCGGAGACATTGACCAGCAGCAATTGCCTCCACAAAGTACACAGGGAGCTGAGATGGTGGATTCCAGTGGGGACGAATTGATAATCTGTGAGGAGGGGGATGTACACGGTGATATATCGGAGGGTGAAGATGAGGTGGACATCTTGCCTCTGTAGAGCCAGTTTGTGCAAGGAGAGATTAATTGCTTCTTTTTTGGGGGGGGTCCAAACCAACCCGTCATATCAGTCACAGTCGTGTGGCAGACCCTGTCACTGAAATGATGGGTTGGTTAAAGTGTGCATGTCCTGTTTTGTTTATACAACATAAGGGTGGGTGGGAGGGCCCAAGGATAATTCCATCTTGCACCTCTTTTTTCTTTTCTTTTTCTTTGCATCATGTGCTGATTGGGGAGGGTTTTTTGGAAGGGACATCCTGCGTGACACTGCAGTGCCACTCCTAGATGGGCCCGGTGTTTGTGTCGGCCACTAGGGTCGCTAATCTTACTCACACAGCTACCTCATTGCGCCTCTTTTTTTCTTTGCGTCATGTGCTGTTTGGGGAGGGTTTTTTGGAAGGGACATCCTGCGTGACACTGCAGTGCCACTCCTAGATGTGCCCGGTGTTTGTGTCGGCCACTAGGGTCGCTAATCTTACTCACACAGTCAGCTACCTCATTGCGCCTCTTTTTTTCTTTGCGTCATGTGCTGTTTGGGGAGGGTTTTTTGGAAGGGCCATCCTGCGTGACACTGCAGTGCCACTCCTAGATGGGCCCGGTGTTTGTGTCGGCCACTAGGGTCGCTAATCTTACTCACACAGCTACCTCATTGCGCCTCTTTTTTTCTTTGCGTCATGTGCTGTTTGGGGAGGGTTTTTTGGAAGGGACATCCTGCGTGACACTGCAGTGCCACTCCTAGATGGGCCCGGTGTTTGTGTCGGCCACTAGGGTCGCTTATCTTTCTCACACAGCTACCTCATTGCGCCTCTTTTTTTCTTTGCGTCATGTGCTGTTTGGGGAGGGTTTTTTGGAAGGGACATCCTGCGTGACACTGCAGTGCCACTCCTAGATGGGCCCGGTGTTTGTGTCGGCCACTAGGGTCGCTTATCTTTCTCACACAGTCAGCTACCTCATTGCGCCTCTTTTTTTCTTTGCGTCATGTGCTGTTTGGGGAGGGTTTTTTGGAAGGGACATCCTGCGTGACACTGCAGTGCCACTCCTAGATGGGCCCGGTGTTTGTGTCGGCCACTAGGGTCGCTTATCTTTCTCACACAGTCAGCTACCTCATTGCGCCTCTTTTTTTCTTTGCGTCATGTGCTGTTTGGGGAGGGTTTTTTGGAAGGGACATCCTGCGTGACACTGCAGTGCCACTCCTAGATGGGCCCGGTGTTTGTGTCGGCCACTAGGGTCGCTTATCTTTCTCACACAGTCAGCTACCTCATTGCGCCTCTTTTTTTCTTTGCGTCATGTGCTGTTTGGGGAGGGTTTTTTGGAAGGGACATCCTGCGTGACACTGCAGTGCCACTCCTAGATGGGCCCGGTGTTTGTGTCGGCCACTAGGGTCGCTAATCTTACTCACACAGCTACCTCATTGCGCCTCTTTTTTTCTTTGCGTCATGTGCTGTTTGGGGAGGGTTTTTTGGAAGGGACATCCTGCGTGACACTGCAGTGCCACTCCTAGATGGGCCCGGTGTTTGTGTCGGCCACTAGGGTCGCTTATCTTACTCACACAGCGACCTCGGTGCAAATTTTAGGACTAAAAATAATATTGTGAGGTGTGATGTGTTCAGAATAGGCTGAAAATGAGTGTAAATTATGTTTTTTGAGGTTAATAATACTTTGGGATCAAAATTACCCCCAAATTCTATGATTTAAGCTGTTTTTTAGGGTTTTTTGAAAAAAACACCCGAATCCAAAACACACCCGAATCCGACAAAAAAAATTCGGTGAGGTTTTGCCAAAACGCGGTCGAACCCAAAACACGGCCGCGGAACCGAACCCAAAACCAAAACACAAAACCCGAAAAATTTCAGGCGCTCATCTCTATTTTAGGAATATTATTACCAGCACTGCTTAGGAATATTATTATTACCAGCACTACTTAGGAATATTGGGGCAGATGTATTAACCTGGAGAAGGCATAAGGAAGTGATAAACCAGTGATAAGCGCAAGGTGATAAACACACCAGCCAATCAGCTCCAATATGTAAATTAACAGTTAGGATCTGATTGGCTGCTGCCTTTATCACCTTGCACATATCACTGGTTTATTACTTCCTTATGCCTTCTCCAGGTTAATACATCTGCCCCTTTATTATTACCAGCACTGCTTAGGAATAATATTATTACCAGCACTGCTTAGGAATATTATTACTACCTGCACTGCTTAGGAATATTATTATTACCAGCACTGCTTAGGAATATTGTTATTACCTGCATTGCTTAGGAATATTATTACCAGCACTGCTTAGGAATATTATTATTACCACCAGCACTGCTTAGGAATATTATTACCAGCACTGCTTAGGAATATTATTATTACCAGCACTGCTTAGGAATATTATTATTACCAGCACTGCTTAGGAATATTATTACTACCTGCACTGCTTAGGAATATTATTATTACCAGCACTACTTAGGAATATTATTACTACCTGCACTGCTTAAGAATATTATTATTACCAGCACTGCTGAGGAATATTATTATTACCATCACTACTTAGGAATATTATTATTACCAGCACTGCTTAGCAATATTATTACTACCTGCATTGCTTAGGGATATTATTAATACCAACACTGCTTAAGAATATTATTATTACCAGCACTGCTTAGGAATATTATTATTACCAGCACTGCTTAGGAATATTATTATTACCAGCACTGCTTATGAATATTATTATTACCTGCATAGCTCAGGAATATTATTACCAGCACTGCTTAGGAATATTATTACTACCTGCACTGCTTAGGAATATTATTATTACCAGCACTGCTTAGGAATATTATTATTATTACCAGCACTGCTTAGGAATATTATTATTATTACCAGCACTGCTTGGGAATATTATTATTACCAGCACTGTTTAGGAATATTATTATTACCAGCACTGCTTAGGAATATTATTACTACCTGCACTGCTTAGGAAATACTTAGGAATATTATTACTACCTGCACTGCTTAAGAATATTATTATTACCAGCACTGCTTAAGAATATTATTATTACCAGCACTGCTTAGGAATATTATTATTACCAGCATTGCTTAGGGATATTATTAATACCAGCACTGCTTAGGAATATTGGGAGTAATTCCAAGTTGATCGCAGCAGGATTTTTGATAGCAATTCGGCAAAACCATGCTGCACTGCAGGGGAGGCAGATATAACATGTGTAGAGAGAGATAGATTTGGGTGTGGTGAGTTCAATCTGCAATCTAATTTGCAGTGTAAAAATAAAGCAGCCAGTATTTACCCTGCACAGAAATAAAATAACCCACCCAAATCTAACTCTCTCTGCACATGTTATATCTGCCTCCCCTGCAGTGCACATAGTTTTGCCCAACTGCTAAAAAATTTCCTGCTGCGATCAACTTGGAATTACCCCCATTATTATTACCAGCACTGCTTAGGAATATTATTATTACCAGCACTGCTAAGGAATATTATTATTACCATCACTGCTTAGGAATATTATTATTACCAGCACTGCTTAGGAATATTAGTACTACCTGCATTGCTTAGGGATATTATTAATACCAGCACTGCTTAGGAATATTATTATTACCAGCACTGCTTAGGAATATTATTACCAGTACTGCTTAGGAATATTATTATTACCTGCATAGCTTAGGAATATTATTACCTGTACTGCTTAGGAATATTATTATTACCAGCACTGCTTAGGAATATTATTATTACCAGCACTGCTTAGGAATATTGTTATTACCTGCACTGCTTAGGAATATTATTATTACCAGCACTGCTTAGGAATATTATTACTACCTGCACTGCTTAAGAATATTATTATTGCCAGCACTGCTTAGGAATATTATTATTACCTGCATTGCTTAGGAATATTATTACTACCTGCACTGCTTAAGAATATTATTATTGCCAGCACTGCTTAGGAATATTATTATTACCTGCATTGCTTAGGAATATTATTACCAGCACTGTTTAGGAATATTATTATTACTACCTGCACTGCTTAGGAATATTATTATTACCAGCACTGCTTAGGAATATTATTACTACCTGCACTGCTTAAAAATATTATTATTAACAGCACTGCTTAGGAATATTATTATTACCATTACTGCTTAGGAATATTATTATTACCAGCACTGCTTAGGAATATTATTATTACCAGCACTGCTTAGGAATATTATTACTACCTGCATTGCTTAGGGATATTATTAATACCAGCTCTGCTTAGAAGAATATTATTCACAGCTAAACCTATCTGGTGCTAATGTAACTTTACAGAACAATTATTACTACAGGTAGAGTATCCCATATCCAAATATTCCGAAATACAGAGTTTTTTGAGTGAGAGTGAGAAAGTGAAACCTTTGTTTTCTGATGGCTCAATGTACACAAACTTTGTTTAATACACAAAGTTATTAAAAATATTGTATTAAATGACCTCCAGGTTGTGTGTATAAGGTGTATATGAAACATAAATGAATTGTGTGAATACACTTTGTTTAATGCACAAAGTTATTAAAAATGTTGGCCAAAATTACCTTCAGGCTGTGTGTATAAGGTGTATATGAAACATAAATGCATTCTGTGCTTAGACTTGGGTCCCATCACCATGATATCTCATTATCGTATGCAATTATTCCAAAATACGGAAAAATCCCATATCCAAAATACTTCTGGTCCCAAGCATTTCGGATATGGGATACTCAACCTGTACCTGCACTGCTTAAGAATATTATTATTGCCAGCACTGCCTAGGAATATCATTATTACCTGCATTGCTTAGGAATATTATTACCAGCACTGCTTAGGACTATTATTATTACCAGTACTGCTTAGGAATATTTGGGGTCATTCCGAGTTGTTCGCTCGTTATTTTTTTCTCGCAACGGAGCGATTAGTCGCTAATGCGAATGCGCAATGTCCGCAGTGCGACTGCGCCAAGTAAGTTTGCTATGTAGTTAGGTATTTTACTCACGGCATTACAAGGTTTTTTCTTCGTTCTGGTGATCGGAGTGTGATTGACAGGAAGTGGGTGTTTCTGGGCGGAAACTGGCCGTTTTATGGGTGTGTGCGAAAATACGCTACCGTTTCTGGGAAAAACTCGGGAGTGGCTGGTGAAACGGAGGAGTTTATGGGCGAACGCTGGGTGTGTTTGTGACGTCAAACCAGGAACGAAACTGACTGAACTGATCGCAGATGTCGAGTAAGTCTGGAGCTACTCAGAAACTGCTAAGAAGTGTCTATTCGCAATTCTGCTAATCTTTTGTTCGCAATTTTGATAAGCTAAGATTCACTCCCAGTAGGCGGCGGCTTAGCGTGTGCAAAGCTGCTAAAAGCAGCTTGCGAGCGAACAACTCGGAATGACCCCCATTATTACCAGCACTGCTTAGGAATATTATTATTACCAGCACTGCTTAGGAATATTATTATTACCAGCACTGCTTAGGAATATTATTACTACCTGCACTGCTTAGGAATATTATTATTACCAGCACTCCTTAGGAATATTATTACTACCTGCATTGCTTAGGGATATTATTAAATCCAGCTCTGCTTTGAAGAATATTATTCACAGCTAAACCTATCTGTTGCTAATGTAACTTGAAAGAACAATTATGATGTCCACACAAGTAACACCCTTACGTGACCCTTTTTGAGACCTGATTCAGTTTGGTGACCCTTCATCATTCACTGGCAGATGTTTCTTGCTGTCTCAGTCATGTTAAATTTGTGACAAACACTTGAGTGGGCTGTTGCTAATATTAAGTCAAAAGAGTGTCACAAAGCAAGCCTGCATTCTGGCACATTAGCTAGCTTCTCCACACTCTCCCCATGGAGCCTTCATGTGGACTATATTGTACCTAGCACTCTAGGATACATCTGATAATTAAACATACGTTGTTCTAGTTATCGGGTCTTTCCCTTCTCTTATTTTCACATTTCTATAAGAAGTGACTCAGCAAAGCGCCTAATAAGCTTCTTGTAGAGATGCTAGACAGCAGGCAAGATTGCTTTCTGCTTCACATGCTTCATTGCTGGAGGGATAAGTAGCTCATTACTCTACAGTTTCCACCTGGCTTCAGATCACCCGGACCGGCTCAGGCAGCCCAGGGTTTTTTTCAGATTAATGCTGACATCTTTAAAAATCTGAACAAATTATGTCTTTTTACTCAAATGTAGATGATAGCTTCGGGGGAAGATTTAGTGTGTTTGGACATTTAAATCTCCAATGCCAATTAAAAACTGTTGGTCTGCCTGGACCTAGTGACCTGGAACCAGATGGCATGTGAATAGTGTAGTGTCAGTACTAAGAGGATTTAGCAGTTCTGTCTTTGTTACATTTATTGTAAGGACTGTAGAGAATAAAAAGCTGCAAATGTGGATCTAATTTACGTGTTAGAACAGAATTTTTAAATTGGGATTTATCCTGAAGTCCTATCAGCTGATGAAGAAGTGTATACTGATTTCTTTAGTGCCTGATTCTGAGAAACAGGGCTATGATTAAGGATTAACAAAAAACAGTAGGGAAAAGAAAATAACATTTTTATTTTTAAAAGAAATGGCTACCTGCTTTAAAATATATATTTCTAAAAAACATTCCACTGTATATCATCTTACATACTGTATATAAATGGTTGTTCAGAATCACAAGAATACCGAGCTGTAAAAAATAATATTTATTTGACATATTATGTTTGTTTTTCCTGAAATGAAAACACACCCAAATTTAGATGTTCTGATGAGTCAAATCGAGTCCCAGTTCGGAATCATTTTGGGATTCCGAGTGGAACAGAGTTCTATCTGAGGTCTGTTGCCAGTTTGGAACTCGGAATTAGAGATGAGTCCTCATTTGTCTTTGCCGACAGCGTGGCAACTGTTCTTGCGCACCGTGGCTTGCGAAATACCATGCACACAGGCGACACAGCATCATTCACACCATGCGATCCTATGGGATCGTGGGTGCGAGTGTGGCACATGTGCCCGCCGGTGGGCTTTTTCTCACAGTATGCATGCCATGGAGTGATATATTGGTGGCAAGGATTGAAGAGGACACATCTACAGTATAAAAACCAAACTTTGGTTTTGGTTTGCATGTAAACAGGTCAGAATTACATGATTTTAGTTGTTTATCAATATGTATTGATTTTTTTTTAAATCAATGTTTAATCGATGTTTAGCAATTTTAAAGGAATTCAAAACTGAACCAAAAATCAAATCCAAACCATAACACTTGAGGGTGGTTTTGCCAAAACCAAAAGATGATGATGATGAATTAGAACCAAAACATGGGGGTCCATGCACTTTTCTTTTTTTATTACACTGGGTCTGATTCTGAGTCACACATCATGCCATCTCAATTCTGGTTGCCCACAGTGAATGCAATTGTAATGTTGCTATGTGTCTGCATTCTGACAAATATATACATCTATGCATTCACAACACATACTGTAGATGCGTATGACTGAGCAACTATCATCACTATCAATGGCACTTACACCTGCTCATATTAGGTGCAATCGAAGTGACTATGGGTCTAATCCAGACCTGATCGCAGCAGCAAATTTGTTAGCTAATGGGCAAAACCATGTGCACTGCAGGGGGGCAGATATAACATGTGCAGAGAGAGTTAGATTTGGGTGGGGTGCATTCAAACTGAAATTTAAATTGCAGTGTAAAAATAAAGCAGCCAGTATTTACCCTGCACAGAAACAAAATAACCCACCCAAATCTAACTCTCTCTGCAAATGTTATATCTGCCCCACCTGCACTGCACATGTTTTTGCCCATTAGCTAACAAATTTGCTGCTGTGATCAGATTTGAATTACTCCCATTGTGGGTATTACTTAAAACCAGGTACCTTGCTTATATATAAAAGTATTTGGTGTTATGATTAGGGGATTTATCCCCAGTATAGCATTAGCACCAGAAAGCACAGATACTTTAGGTTTAAAAAAAAAAAATGTAATGCACATACAAAATATATGAAAAAGTTAGGCCCTAAATTTGGTGGGCAGTGTGCATATGCACAACTCAGACTAGGTAGTTACTCTGGTCACGCAACCACAATAGGCCCACCGAGTGATTTTTAAAAAAAATATATGAACAACCTTTTTACCACCTACTGTAGAAACACCCATTGAGCCCACCAGCACACTTTATTCCTTGCAGAGTACTAGCATTTAGCCTGTTTCTTATCAGGAGTTCACTCTGTTCTCACTTTGCTTGAACTCCTGAAAGGAAACAGGGGAAATGCTGCCACTCTGCAAGGAATACAGGGGTAGTTGTATTATTCAATGGATGATACTGTGGAACTTCCATACAAATTGATACTGTGTTTTTAGTATACCAATCTTGCTTTAGATGGACTAGGAATGCACTTTTATGTAAAATTGATATACAGGTTGAGTATCCCATATCCAAATATTCCGAAATACGGAATATTCCGAAATACGGACTTTTTTTAATGAGAGTGAGACAGTGAAACCTTTGTTTTTTGATGGCTCAATGTATACAAACTTTGTTTAATACACAAAGTTATTAAAAATATTGTATTAAATGACCTTCAGGCTGTGTGTATAAGGTGTATTTGAAACATACATGAATTGTGTGAATGTACACACACTTTGTTTAATGCACAAAGTTACAAAAAATATTGGCTAAAATGACCTTCAGGCTGTGTGTATAAGGTGTATATGTAACATAAATGCATTCTGTGCTTAAACTTAGGTCCCAGCACCATGATATCTCATTATGGTGTGCAATTATTCCAAAATACGGAAAAATCCCATATCCAAAATACCTCTGGTCCCAAGCATTTTGGATAAGGGATACTCAACCTGTATGTGTCTAAATGTGGGTACTTTATTGATTATTCAACAGTGCGGCTCTGTCAGATATTATTCTATATAATTAATTTGATATGTAAAATAAATTGTGTACTTTAAGTATATGTGCTCTCTCTCTCTCTCTCTCTCTCTCTCTATATATATATATATATATATATATTTATATATTTATACATATATTATAGAAATTAGTGTTTGATTGGGATTATCAGAATACCCCATGGGAGCAGCCACTAGATTTTAATTTGCGGTATTATTATGGACCATAATTTTATGAGTTATATATTGTTGGAGCGCCTGATTTGACTCTATTCATTAATTAAGTTTAATATATGGTCATAATTGTATAATTCCTTTATTATAATTCTGTATATCTTCAGGCAGCACTATTGGAATGGCATCGCTGACAGATATAAGTGATAGAAATATGAGACGTGATCTAATTTTGAATAAGACTATGAGTAAGGAAGTTGAATGTGAACAAATAAAACCTCTGGATATGAATCAACTCTTTAATAAACTTGAAACTTTACTCACGACAGAGACCAGACATTGGCTGGATAAAATGCTGCTAACCAAGTATAAGAGTGAGAAGATGATATCCAGAGGGCTTAGAGTTTTTAAATCATGTTCCTACACTAAACAACAATAATTAAATTTGTTTTTACATATACAAAACATTCTTATTAATTCAATTCATTAAGTCAGGCATCACAGAGAGAAAATATTTAGAAAAAGTGTGTTGAATTATCAAAATATAAAATAAACATTCAAAGTGCCGCAGTGGCTCAACACACTAATGACAAGAGCTACTAAGCCAGAGACCAGGGTTCAAGTCTAGTGTGGAATTAAGTCTTATTATAATTTTTATTTTCATTATTTAGATTTTTATATCTATAATTAGTAAATTTAAATATAGGAACAACAATTATTTCCTTATAATATAGCAATTAATAGATATATTATGTCCATATTAATTTGCTTACATATTTTCAAAGCTGTACATATCACAATTAGCCTCTAAGGAGGCAATCTGACCCAACATTCATTATTGAGGCTGCTAATCATTGGGACAGATATGAACACTCTTATATACAATTATATTAACACATTTGTTAAGAAAAAATTCAGGATTGATTTATTAAGAGAGGAATCAGGAATAAACTATTGAGCACTAGTTCACATATGCTCAGAATATTCTTTCATAGTATCAATTTCAGTGTTCAACATTTTTCAATACAAAGCCCTTCTTAGGATCATTTATCAAGTTACCCATCTACTGTATAACATGATTTAAGACGCCCTTCTTATAGTTGATCAGGTAAATTTGCCAATGAGTTTTAACTCATATTATCTTCATATACATAAGCAATAACAAAAAAAAAGGGGGAACAGCAGAAGAAGAGGTAAGAAAAGAAGTATAGTGGCATTTCTAATTATACTTCATAAGCAAGATCAGACACAGCATGTGTATATTATTTGGAACACCCATTTCTATATAATGTTTTTTGGAAGCTAGATATTGTTAATTTCAATGCAGTCATTCAAAACATTCGTAGCATAACACGTGCCCTGTGAGGACTCAAACTACCTCCACTGCTGTAAAGGGTAACTAACAAAGAGACCCTTTGAAACCTATATTGTGTGAATCAATGGGACTGTCTGTGGTCGTGCCTTCTTATCTTTAAAAGCACTACCCAACCGATGATACAGTGGAACTTCTATACAAACGATAGTCTTTTAGTATACTAATCTTGCTTTAGATGGACTATGAATGCACTTTTATGTAAAATTAATGTATGTGTCTACATATGGGTGGTACTTTGATTATTCAACAGTGCGGCTCTGTCAGATATTATTCTATATAATTGATTTTATATGTAAAATAAATTGTGTACTTTTTTAAGTATATGTGTGCTCCCTCTTTCTCTCTCTCTCTCTCTCTATATATATATATATATATATATATATGTATATACATATATGAGGAAGGGGAATAATACCCCGAAACGTCACCATTAAATTTGCCCTGTGGGGCTTTTTTCAAATATACTGCGTGTTACAGTCTCTGAGTGCCGCCCATACAATGACTCTATATATATATACACATATATATATATATATATATATATTTATACATATATTATAGAAATTAGTGCTTGATTGGGTTTATCAGAATACCCCATGGGAGCAGCCACTAGATTTTAATTTGCGGTATTATTGTTGCCCATAATTTTATGAGTTATATATTGTTAGAGCGCCTGATTTGACTCTATTCATTAATTAAGTTTAATATATGGTCATAATTGTATAATTCCATTATTATAATTCTGTATATCTTCAGGCAGCACTATTGGAATGGCATCGCGGAGAGATATAGGTGATAGAAATATGAGACATAATCTAATTTTGAATAAGACTATGAGTAAGGAAATTGAATGTGAACAAATAAAACCTCTGGATATGCATCAACTCTTTAATAAACTTGAAACTTTACTCACGACAGAGATCAGACATTCGCTGGATAAAATGCTGCTAACCAAGTATAAGAGTGAGATGATGATACCCAGAGGGCTTAGAGTTTTTAAATCATGTTCCTTTAAGGATGATGTGGAACTTACTGTACTAAAAAATGGAATGGTATGTTAGATGATTGCTCTTTTTCCTTAATAGATTTATTAATTTCACATCGTGAGTCAAAAGTGTCTGCCATTTCTAGTGAAGTGGGTAATATACAGAAATTATTAAAACCTTTTGAAGTCAGGTCTGATTTCAGAGATTTGGACTATATGGTCAACTGTAAAATTGAAGAATATGAGCAGACACTAATTGCCACCAAAAATAAAAAATTCCAGAGAGATCAATATGACTATAATCGGGATCAAGTAAGAACTTTTAACAGGAAACAGAGAGTGAACTCCTATAGGCCAATAGATTCTTCAAATAGATCCAGGTCTAATAATAGGCACCAAAAGTACAATAATCAACACTCTTTGAAAGAAAAATCCATCTATGGGAGGAACCTTGTGAATAATAAAAAGTATAATCAACCTTCTGGTAACTTTGTAAGAGCAAGTCCTCCTACACATACCTCCTTACTACAACAAAGAACTAGTCCACATACCTCCTTACCACAACAAAGAACTAGTCCATTTAAACATCAACAATCTATTTTCAAGGAGCTAAACCCAAGGTACAACAAGGGACAAAAAGATCATCCCCAGATACTTTTTTAGATCAAGACCTGTATCCTATTTGGAAAAACAGGAACAGATTCAGTGCGTTACAAGAGGACTCACCCAAAAGAAAGGAATTAGATTCAGAGGAAACAGAGGAGGTAGGAGGAAATGCATCCAAAAATGCAAGAAACAACTAAGAAACAAGGGATTATTTAATCTCTCATCTCGCACCCTCATTGAGAGTGAAAAGGCAATAAAAGCTAAAGATCTTAAATTTGCCCCAGCACAGAAACCTGATTTTTTGGGGAGTAATTTGTCGAACTAAACATGTACACTAGGGACCTTTGCAGGAAACTATATTTTGCTAATTTTTTTTAAAAAACATAAAGAGATAGGAGCACCCATTATTTTAGAGTCTACTGATGTCTGGTCCTAATATGTTATTGGAGCTAGAGAAAGAAAACAATACGACTGGGGACTCCACAATAAAGCTGTTTGATACCAATAAAACCATAGAAAAGACAGAAATCTTTAAAAACAAATCTGAATTTTATCCCACACAGTATATGAGTGGTAATATTGAGGCTTTCTATAATCTTACACTTAATGATTTTCATACTTTATGTGATAAAATAAAAATCTAAGTTCCATGGGAGATTAGTTCCATGGGAGATTCCATGGGATTACTTTTCGTAAGGAGGTAGACACTAACAACTTCCTTACATCCTCATGAGATATTGGCCATCAAAAACCTTATCAAAGATAAAATAATTATTATAAAAGCAGCGGATAAATGGGGAGGTACCGTAGTACAAGATCGTGGTGATTATTTGAGGGAAGCATACAGAGAGCTAACAAACACACTGTTCTACAATGTCTTGAGAGTGGATCCAATGACCAAATATCAGATGGCACTTAAAATGTTTCTTGACTCAGCTCTGGCAGATACAATGATATCTAAATCTGAGCATGATTTTTTGTTTAATAAGTATCCCATAATCCCCACGTATTATCACCTCCCTAAAATTCACAAATCCCTCCAATCATCTCCTGGTCATCCTATAATTTCAGGTGTTGGTTCCCTATCTTCTAATTTATCTTCTTTTGTTGAATCTTTTCTACAATTCATGTTAAAACTCTGTTGTCTTATATTAAAGATTCTACTCATTTTTTGAATTTGATAAAAAACTATGAAATGGAAAAGGGGTTATGTATTTATGACATGTGATGTCGAATCCTTATATACCAACATACCCCATGAAAAAATCCTAGAGGCAATTGAGTTATACCTGGGGTAGGATGAGTCTCTTAATAATTCATTATGTCAATTTATCATCAATGCTATTAAATTTATATTGTCCCATATTTACTTTACATTTGACAACCAATTTTATTTACAAGTCTTCGGTTTGGCAATGGGCACCAGGTTCGCCCCCAGTTTTGCCAATCTCTATATGGGCCAACTGGAAGAATTTTTGATGTGGGGTGGCCCATTTGGGGTGAACCTGGTGCTCTACGGTCGATACATTGATGACTTGTACTTTATTTAGTACAGAGATTTGCATTCTACATCACTTTTTTGCCACATTTGAATTCTAATAAGTTTGGACTACACTTCACGAACACTGTACATGAATCACATATCACTTTTTTAGATATCGCCATATCTACTTATAATGACAAAATTGTTACCTCCACTTTTCACAAGTAGGTAGACACTAACAACTTCCTTAATTATCGGACCTGTCACCATCGTCTATGGCTTAATAATATCCCTAAAAGCCAGTATTACAGAATTAGACATAATTGTTTCCAATTGGAACAATGTGGGGTTCAGGCTCTAGAATTAACTTCATCATTCAAAGAACAGGGATATCCTTAAAACATCGTTGAGGAAGCTGTACAGGAAGCACATAGTAAGGAGAGAGATTAAATTTTGGTTTCTAAAGTAAAAAACAATCACTATTATCATGAAGATACCTAACAACTTAGGTTTATAACTAAATTTAATACATATTCAAAAGAACTAAGAACAATTATTTATAAAAATGATCCAATATTGAAAACTTATAGGATAATATCCACTATTCTTGATAATAAAGCATGTGTAACATTAGGGAGAGCAGCAAATTTACAAAACTACTTAGAACATAGTCATTTTAAATCCACAGAAATCAACACAATAGGGAAGAAAGAAACTTAGTAAAGAAATATGAAAAACCGAAGGGTTGCTATAAATGCAAGAAAAGGTGCTGTATCACATGCAATTTTATTAGTGATAAGGCAAATAAGATATATATTTGTTCTCCTATGGGACATATTTTGATATACAAGGAGCGATAGATTGCAGTACCACATATGTGATTTATGCAATTAACTGCATATGTGGGATTCAATATGTGGGTCACACTACCCATATGTTACATATGAGGTTTCTTGAACATAAAAATAATATTCTTAGAGGTACTAGCAAGCATAGTCTTGTACAGCATGTTATCGATAAGCATAAGGGAAATGTGAAATGTATAAAGATACAGGGTGTCAAACACATTAAGCTTACTGACAGGGGAGGTGATAGATATAATCTCCTCTGTAAAACAGAGGCATTCTGGATCCACACTCTGGGTACCCTTTTCCTGAATGGTTTGAATGACTGCATTGATATGAAAAATATCTACCTTCCAAAAAAAGCTTTATATAGAAATGGGTATTCCAAATAATATACACATGCTTTGTCTGATCTTGGTTATGAATTATAATTAGAAATGCCACTAAACTTACCACTATTCTTACCTCCTCTTCTGCTGTTCCCCCTTTTTTGTTATTGCTTATGTATATGAAGATAATATGAGTTAAAACTCATTGGCAAATTTAACTGATCAACTATAAGAAGGGTGTCTTAAATCAGGTTATACAGTAGATGGGTAACTTGATAAATGATCCTAAGAAGGGCTTTGTATTGAAAAATGTTGAACACTGAAATTGATACTATGAAAGAATATTCTGACCATATGTGAACTAGTGCTCAATAGTTTATTCCTGATTCCTCTCTTAATAAATCAGTCCTGATTTATTTTTAAGAAATGTGTTACTATAATTGGATATAAGAGGGTTAATATCTGTCCCAATGATCAGCAGCCTCAATCTCGAATGTTGTGTCAGATTGCCTCTTTAGAGATATGTACATCTTTGAAACTATCTAAGCAAATTTAATATGGACATAATATATCTATTAATTGCTATATTATAAGGAAATAATAGTTGTTACTATATTTAAATTTAGTAATTATAGATATAAAAATCAAAATAATTAAAATAAAACTTGTAATAAGAATTAATTCCACACTAGACTGGAACCCTGGTCTCTAGCCTTAGTAGCTCTTGTCATTAGTGTGTTGAGCCACAGCAGCACTATGAATATTTTCTCTCCATGATGCCTGACTTAATGAATTGAATTAATAAGAATGTTTTGTATATGCAATAACAAAATTAATTATTGTTGGTTAGTGTGTTTTCATATTATATGGATTCGTAAATGATTTGTTGAATTGCACAATTGGAGACTATACAAATTCTCACCTGTCTGAGATTTAATGATTTAATGGATGGAACAAGCTCATTGGCCACAAAGCCCTTTAAATACGACCTCTTTAAATCACCTTGATTAGCTTCTGAGGAAATTATGCTCTTGTAAATTGGAGAAACGCGTCATGGGATCCTGACCGCCCTGTTGTAAAGCTCTACCGGTTGTGCTGACTGCAAAGAGGCTAACATCGCAGACCACCCACACCACTAATTCAGCTCTGAGCCGCATACTCCCTTCCTGGGACATTCTTCAAAATCATCACCACTCCCACTATCACCGCATCATCCAGTTGCTTCAGACATTGCAGGACAGTTACAACTAAGTGGTGAGCTAAATACAGGCGGCGGTGGGGAGGGGCGGAGGCGTAGCATAACACGTGCCCTGTGAGGACTCAAACTAACTCCACTGCTGTAAAGGGTAACTAACAAAGAGACCTTTTGAAACCTATATTGTGTGAATCAATGGGACTGTCTGTGGTCGTGCCTTCTTATCTTTAAAAGCACTACTCAACCGATGATACAGTGGAACTTCCATACAAATTGATACTGTTTTTTTAGTATACCAATCTTGCTTTAGTGGACTATGAATGCACTTTTATGTAAAAATGGTATATGTGTCTAAATGTGGATACTTTATTAATTATTCAACATTATTACATTCTATATAATTGATTTTATATGTAAAATAAATTATGTACTTTTTTAAGTGTATGTACGCTTCCTCTATACTGTGTGTGTGTATATATATATATATATATATATATATAGTCCATAACAGCCGGCACTCCCATCAATGATGACAACTTCGCCCCATGCCTGGATATCAAACAGCATGCAGATCCAAAGAAAACGGCACTGGAGGCTTGTGTATGCAAAAAAGAATTGTATTGGAGGTAGACGTTTCGGAGCTCACGCCCCGTCCTCAGTACCAAATACAGTATATATATATATATATAAAATAGAAATTAGTGCTTGATTGGGATTATCAGAATACCTCATGGGAGCAGCCACTAGATTTTAATTTGCGGTATTATTGTGGCCCATAATTTTATGAGTTATATATTGTTGGAGCGCCTGATTTGACTCTATTCACTAATTAAGTTTAATATATGGTCATAATTGTGTAGTTGTATTAAACCTGGAGAAGTGATCCAGTGGAAGGTGATAACCAGGGGCGGTTGTATGGGCGGACTGCAGGTCTACCCCTCAGGCCACTGCAATCTGAAGGCACAGCTGTACTCACCCCGCTGGCACCTGCTCTCACCACCTGCCACCATGGCTTACTGAACAAAGGTTGTTGGTGTCCAGCAACACACTACACAGTTTTCAAACTCAAAATAAACTACAGCTCCCAGCAGCCCTTGCTTCCAGCAGCTCCCTTCAGCAAGGCCAGTTGGGAGCTGTAGTTTATTGTAAATTCAAATACTGTATAGTGTGGTGATGTGAGCCTCCTTACCACTCCTAATCCCAGACCCTTCTTCTGGCTCCAGGTCCCGGCACCTCCTGTCCTGCTGCCTCCTGCCCGCTCCTGGCATCTCCTTCTTGCTCCAGGTCCCGGTGCCTCCTGTTCTGTCCTGGCACCTCCTTTCCTGCTGCCTGCTGCTCCCCCCTGCTTCAGCCTCAAGGGGCAGGGGTAAGGGTCACAAATACTATGGGCATTATATGTGTAAGGGACACAACTACTATGGACACTATATGTGTAAGGGTCATAACTACTATGGACATTGTATGTGTAAAGGGCACAAATAGTTTGCATTATATGTCCAAGTGGCACAGCTACTATGGACATTATATGTGAAAGGGGCACAACTACTATGGGCATTATATGTGGAAGGGTCACAACTACTGTGGGCATTATATGTGTAAGGGGCACAACTACTGTGGCCATTATATGTGAAGTGGGAAATAAAGGGGGTTAGAGGGAAGAAGGCCATGAGAGGCTAGCATAGAGTGAGAGGACCAGGGGTTGAGCAAGGTATACATAATGTTTGTTTTTAAATTATTTGAATTGAACAAGTAAATAGTTAAACACAGCTATTTTCATAGTGGCTCTACTGTGGTGTAATGTGTATAATGAGCTCTACCATGGCATAATGTGTATAAGCGGTTCTACTGTGGTGTAATGAGAATAAGCAGCTCTACTGTGGTGTAACATGTATAATTAATGAGCTCTACCATGGCATAATGTGTATAAGCGGCTCAACTGTGGTGTAATGTGTATAAGTTGCTCTACTATGGTGTAACGTGTGTAATGGGCTCTATATAAATGATCCTACTGCCCACACCTCCCGGCCCTCCGGCATGACAAAAACAAGGGTCAGGCCTTGAGGCCATGTCCCCTCCTGATGAGACCACCCTCTTTTGCCTGCGTGATTACTAGATCCTACTGCCGCGGATGAGGGGGGAAAGACAATGGGAAACCTTTGCCCTGAGCTCCACAAAGTCTAGAACTGGCCCTGGTGGTAATGGACCAGCCAGTCAGTTCCTAACTGTCATTTTTCAAACCCAGCCTGTAACTTGACAGTTAGCAGCCAATTGACTGGTACGTTATCACCTTCCACTTTATCACTTCTCCAGGGTTAATACATCTGCCCCACAGTGTGCTATTTTTACCCCAAGACATGGAATTTCAATCATCAGTAAAAGTTTAGGTATAAGCTGTCAGCGTTCCTGTGAAAGGAGTAACAAAAGTTTACGCACAATTTATGTATGCTGTATCAGATTGTTGCCTTTTAAGACACAGATGCAAATTGAATTTATGATCTGTGATGAATCCTTAATAAATACTGTTTTAAAAAAAAAAAGAAATATCATAGATTGGGGGAACCTGCTCCAGAAAGTACTTTGTCTATACTAGAGATGAGCGGGTACGGTTCTCCGAGAACCGAACCCCCCCGAACTCCACGTGGTGTACACGGGTCCGAGGCAGCCTCGGTTCTTCCCGCCTGACTCGGAAAACCCGAACTAGGCAAAACATTATCATCCCGCTGTCGGATTCTCGTGAGATTCAGATTCCATATAAAGAGCCGCACGTCGCCGCCATTTTCACTCGTGCATTGTTGAGAGAGCGAGAGGACGTAGCTACGTTCTCTGAGTGGAAAGATCAATATCAGCTCAATATCAGTGCTCAGTATCTGTGCTGGATTGTGGTGATCAGTATACTACAGAACAATAGTCCAGTGCTGCATCTCGTTGCCCAGTGTCAGTTCTAGTATCCTCATCAGTGCTCAATATCACTGCTCATTGTCTTGTGCTGCATTGTGGTGACCAGTATACTACAGTACATTACTAAAAGTCCAGTGTCTTGTGCTGAATCTTACTGCTGTAGGGTGCTGTGGTAGTGTCCTGTCACTGTGCATAGGTCAACATCATTCCAGTCACAGTGGTATCTGGTATCTTTCTAGTGGTATCTAATTCCAGACATTACTGTCGTCTAATTCCAGATATGTTACTGGCATATAATTCCACAAATTAAAAAATGGAGAACAAAAATTTGGAGGGTAAAATAGGGAAAGATCAAGATCCACTTCCACCTAGTGCTGAAGCTGCTGCCACTAGTCATGGCAGAGACGATTCAATGCCATCAACGTCATCTGCCAAGGCCGATGCCCAATCCAAAAAACAAAAGTTCAGTAAAATTACCCAAAAATCTACATTAAAAGCATCTGAGGAGAAGCGTAAACTTGCCAATATGCCATTTGCAACACGCAGTGGCAAGGAACGGCTGAGGCCCTGGCCTATGTTCATGGCTAGTGGTTCAGCTTCACATGAGGATGGAAGCACTCATACTGTCGCTAGAAAAATGAAAAGAGTTAAGATGGCAAAAGCACAGCAAAGAACTGTGCGTTCTTCTAAATCACAAATCCCCAAGGAGAGTCCAATTGTGTCAGTTGCGATGCCTGACCTTCCCAAAAATGGACGGGAAGAGGTGGCTCCTTCCACCATTTGCACGCCCCCTGTAAGTGCTGGAAGGAGCACCCACAGTCCAGTTCCCGATATTCAAATTGAAGATGGCACTGTTGAAGTACACCAGGATGAGGATATGGGTGTTGCTGGGGCTAAGGAGGAAATTGACAAGGAGGATTCTGATGGTGAGGTGGTTTGTTTAAGTCAGGCACCCAGGGAGACACCTGTTGTCCGTGGGATGAATAAGGCCATTGACATGCCTGGTCAAAATACAAAAAAAAAAATCACCTCTTCGGTGTGGAATTATTTCAACAGAAATGCGGACAACTGGTGTCAAGCCGTGTGTTGCCTTTGTGAAGCTGTAATAAGTAGGGGTCAGGACGTTAACCACCTAGGAACATCCTCCCTTATACGTCACCTGGAGCGCATTCATCAGAAGTCATTGACAAGTTCAAAAACTTTGGGTGACAGCGGAAGCAGTCCACTGACAACTAAATCCCTTCTTCCTCTGTACCCAAGCTCCTGCAAACCACACCACCAACTCCCTCAATGTCAATTTCCTCCTTAGACAGGAACGCCAATAGTCCTGCAGGCCATGTCACTGGCAAGTCTGACGAGTCCTCTCCTAACTGGGATTCCTCCAATGGATCCTTGAGTGTAACGCCTACTGCTGCTGGCGGTGCTGCTGTTGTTGCTGCTGGGAGTCGATTGTCATCCCAGAGGGGAAGTCGGAAGACCACTTGTACTACTTCCAGTAAGCAATTGACTGTCCTTTGCGAGGAAGATGAAATATCACAGCAGTCATCCTGTTGCAAAGCGGATAACTCAGGCCTTGACAACTGTGTTGGTGTTAGACGTGCGTCCGGTATCAGCCGTTAGTTCACAGGGACTTAGAGAATTGCTTGAGGTAGTGTGTCCACGGTTCCAAATACCATCTAGGTTCCACTTCTCTAGGCAGGCGATACTGAGAATATACACAGACATCAGAAAAAGAGTCAACAGTGTCCTAAAAAATGCAGTTGTATCCACTGTCCACTTAACCATGGACATGTGGACAAGTGGAGCAGGGCAGACTAAGGACTATATGACTGTGACAGCCCACTGGGTAGATGTATTGCCTCCCGCTGCAACAACAGCAGCAGCGGCACCAGTAGCAGCATCTCGCAAACGCCAACTCGTTCCTAGGCAGGCTACGCTTTGTATCACCGCTTTCCATAAGAGGCCCACAGCTGACAACCTGTTACGGAAACTGAGGAACATCATCGCAGATTGGCTTTCCCCAATTGGACTCTCCTGGGGATTTGTGACATCAGACAACACCACCAATATTGTGCGTGCATTACATGTGGGCAAATTCCAGCACGTCCCATGTTTTGCACATACACTGAATTTGGTGGTGCAGAATTTTTTTTAAAACGTCAGGGGCATGCATCAGATTCTGTTGGTGGCCCGAAGAATTGCAGGCCACTTTCGGCATTCAGCCACTGTGTGCCGAAGACTGGAGCACCAGCAAACACTCCTGAACATGCCCTGCCATCAGCTGAAGCAAGAGGTGGTAACGAGGTGGAATTCAACCCTCTATATGCTTCAGAGGATGGAGGAGCAGCAAAAGGCCATTCAAGCCTATACATCTGCCTACGATATAGGCAAAGGAGGGGGAACACACTTGACTCAAGCGCAGTGGAGAATGATTTCAACGTTGTGCAAGGTTCTGCAACCCTTTGAACTTGCCACACGCGAAGTCAGTTCAGACACTGCCAGCCTGAGTCAAGTCATTCCCCTCATCAGGCTTTTGCAGAAGCAGCTGGAGAGACTGAAGGAGGAGCTAAAATGGAGCGATTCCACTAGGCATGTGGGACTTGTGGATGGAGCCCTTCATTCGCTTAATCAGGATTCACGGGTGGTCAATCTGTTTAAATCAGAGCACTACATTTTGGCCACCGTCCTCGATCTTAGGTTTAAAGCCCACGTTGTATCTCTATTTCTGGCATACACAAGTCTGCAGATGTTCAAAGACCTGCTGGTGAGACACTTGTCAAGTAAAGCGGAACGTGACCCGCCAACAGCTCCTCCTTCATTTTCTACCATCACTGGAGCTGACAGGAAAAGGATAAAATTTCTAAAACCACCCGCTGGCGGTGATGCAGGGCAGTCAGGAGCAAAAACTGACATCTGGTCTGGACTGAAGGACCTGCCAACGATTACTGACATGTCGTGTACTGTCACTGCATATGATTCTGTCACCATTGAAAGAATGGTGGAGGATTATATGAGTGAGAACATCCAAGTAGGCATGTCAGACAGTCTGTACGTGTACTGGCAGAAAAAAGAGGCAATTTGGAGGCCCTTGCCCAAACTGGCTTTATTTTACCTAAGTTGCCCCTCCCCCCTCCAGTGTGTACTCCGAAAGAGTGTTTAGTGCAGCCGGTAACCTTGTCAGCGATCGGCGTAGGAGGTTACTTCCAGAAAATGTGGAGAAGATGATGTTCATCAAATTGAATTATAATCAATTCCTCCATGGAGACATTTACCAGCAATTGACTCCAGAAAGTACACAGGGACCTGTGATGGTGGATTCCAGTGGGGATGAATTAATGCTCTGTGAGGAGGGGTGTAATGCTCTGTGAGGAGGGTTGAGGAATCGGACGATGAGGAGGAGGTGGACATCTTGCCTCTGTAGAGCCAGTTTGTGCAAGGAGCGATTGATTGCTTCTTTTTTGGTGGGGGCCCAAACCAACCAGTCATTTCAGCCACAGTCGTATGGCAGACCCAGTCGCTGAAATGATGGGTTCGTTAAAGTGTGCATGTCCTGTTTATACAACATAAGGGTGGGTGGGAGGGCCCAAGGACAATTCCATCTTGCACCTCTTTTTTTTAAATCTTTGCATCATGTGCTTTTTGGGGACTATTTTTTTAAGTGCCACCCTGTCTGACACTGCAGTACCACTCCTAGATGGGCCAGGTGTTTGTGCCGCCCACTTGGGTCACCTAGCTTAGTCATCCAGCGACCTCGGTGCAAATTTTAGGACTAAAAATAATATTGTGAGGTGTGAGGTGTTCAGAATAGACTGGAAATGAGTGGAAATTATTGTTATTGAGATTAATAATACTATAGGATCAAAATTATCCCCCAATTCTATGATTTAAGCTGTTTTTGAGGGGTTTTTTTTTTTTTTTAAATACCCAAATCCAAAACGCACCCGAATCCGACAAAAATTCTTAAGGGAGGTTTTGCCAAAATGCGTACGAATCCAAAACATGACTGCGGAACTGAATCCAAAACCAAAACACAAAACCCGAAAAATGCCCGCTGCACATCTCTAGTCTATACTGGATCCTGCTGAAGAGGATGTGGTTTCTTCTTCTCCTTTCAAGGCAGCAAACACCACCAATTGGCTGGATTTAATTCCCCAAATGGTCGGGGTGCTGGTCCTTTACCCCTAAAATTCCTATACTGCAGTGCTTCTGTACAAAATCTGTTATCCAAACATCCATCACTTAACATAGTCTGTGCTTTCTCAACAATTGTCCTATTTTCCCTCTCACTCGCCCTTCTGCTCAGCTGTGTAGGCAACTGTTAATTGGCTTAGGATTGTATTCCTTTTACAAAAGTAGCAAGAGCTCTGTTTTCATATTCTCCACCCAGTGTCGGACTGGGGCATGAAGGGCCCACCGAGGAATGCAGTGGAAGGGGCCCATGTTTAGGGGTGTGGCCAGTCTCCAGAGGGGATGTTGCCATCCACCACATTGGTTTGCCTACACATCTGGGAGTGCATGGATTGGGCCACTTGATAAATATACACCATAGTAGTGTGCTGTATAAGGTAACATATGTATAAGGTATAATTCAAGTGCACAGCCTGGAACCTGATCCCTAGAGTAGGAGGTCGGCCCCCAGGTAGTGGGGCCCACCAGGGGTTTCCCCTGTACCCCTGTGTGCCAGTCCAACCCTGTCTCCACCATTATCAGACCTTAACACTTTTATTCTTATGCCTGTCTGGGTTTCTAGTAGACTCTTGTATTCTGCATTTTTACTGGCAACTTCACTCTTATTTTTCAGGAATATACATGTGTCATCCTTGTAGAATCATCTATGCGTGGCATGAACTAACGGTTCCCACTCATTGATTCAATCTCCAATAGTCTACACTATCAATGAGCACTAGTTCCAATGGTGCTTTAGCTCTGCATGCTGATTTTGTAAAGGGGCAACTTGTCTGTTAACCCTTCATTTCCGGGTTGTTTAATGACATCCCTATCACCATGCCATCTAGAAGTTTTTGTTGTATCCTAGGTGATGATGCGATATATAGCTGTAATAAGTAGCAATTCATGTATACTCACCCTTCCAGTTAAGCGATGCAGTTTCCCAGGCTACAGCAACGTTCTCTTCTCCAGCAGTCCACCTCTGCGGTCTTGAAGTTAGCTAGCGGGTCCTTCTGTGCATGTGCCGCCGGAAGGCCATGGTGACTGTTGGAAGGTCATGGGGGTGGAGAGCCGGGTTCAGACAGAGAGCAGGAAAGCATTGAGCTTCTCTGCAGTTACTTGAACTCCATGGAGAAGTGGAAAGCAGAGCTATTCAGGCACGGAGCAAGGGGGGGGGGGTCACTGGAGAAGTCAGTGACTTCTCCATGGTAACCTGCTCCATGAATAGCATGAAGCAGAGAAAAGCCCTGTTTTCCCCAAAAAAAGGGTTTTCCCCCAGTCTCCTATGCCATAGTTCCATGGACTGCTTGGAATCTGAAGCCGCCATCACACAACACTAATTAGTGTCTAGGTCATACAGTTGTTGGAACCTGGTTTCAGTTGCAATTACATTCCCTCTTTTATTGTACACTGTCCCTCTGCAAATTGGACCTTGTATTGCTTCTTCTTAAATACACTGATGGCAATCAGATTAGTTCCTAGTTCTGGCACAGACAGTACATCTTCTTTGTCTGTGACAACTGTTTCAAATTTAAATCTTAAGCGCACAGTAATTCTCTCAATGTTCGTGTAATTTAGGACTTTATCTACTATTCTGCTGATGTTTACAAGTTCACATGGCTTTAGTGACTTGACTCAACTTTCATTATAGCTGAAGAGCCTTATGGCTTCCGAGTCCATGTACCAGCAATCTTTGCGGTGACTGTTATAGCACATTTAGTACTAGACTCATTCTTTCTATCACAGCTGCATGATAAAATACCACTTGGTTTACTCACTTTACATTCTGAGGCATTATGTCCCATTCTGCGACATTTGAAGCACTTGTACAGTACTAGGGCCTTTTAGGTTATATGCCCATTGACAATAACATGGTATTCTCAGCCTTAGTTTTACAGGCACGTGCTTTTGAAACTATATTAGCTTGGTCCGTATATTTGTTGTTAGTTAATTGCTGAGATATACAGTAGCTGAGATATAGTCAGCATCCTATCTATATATTCATTCATATTTTTGAAGCTTACTTGTAAAACCCATCTTACAGCACAAAATTGTCTTTGCATTTGGGAGAAGATGAGGCACTTAAATGTTCCTATAATGGACAAAATGTATAACCCAGTTGCCACCATCTTAAGTCACTAGCAAATTTAAACTTATACAGATACTGACTGTAGATGAAAATAGATTTATATTAGAAAAAATGAATGTGAATCAGAAACTGTATGCAGTTATGGTAAAGGGGGTTCACATTGCCCAGAATCCTCCAATTCCAATCACGAGAGTTCTGCGGGTAGGAAGGAAAACATATCTAAGGGCCTCCTTAACCACTTGCCTGGCATGGTCGCATTAGATGAGACCACACCAGCAAGTGCTTTATCTGATCTGGTCGCACAGGATGCGACCAGTCAGATAAGCAGTGTTTGCAGCCGCAGGGAAGAGAAACTTCACACCGCTGCTGCTCTCAGAGGGACTGGAATGTCCCTCTGACTCCCTGCACCCTCACCCAGTGTAGCCATGCTGCCAATCACTGCTGATCGGTCATCACGGCAGGACTCTCCACCCGACGGCTGCATACAATAGCAGCCGCTGGGGAAGTGTAAATCAAGCTGCCCAAGCCCTCCCAGCCGCTACCTCCCTGTGTACCTGGCAGCTGTCAGGGCTGTAAATAGTAAAGTCGCGATGGTCGACATGTTTACAATGTTCCGATGTTTGGGAAAACAATGATTTTTTTTTTTTACTAAATCATTTTGGATAAGGTTAAAACAGGATTTTAATACCTACCGGTAAATCCTTTTCTCCTAGTCCGTAGAGGATGCTGGGGACCACATCAAGACCATGGGGTATAGGCGGTTCCGCAGGAGCCATGGGCACTCTTAAGACTTTTCAATGGGTGTAAACTGGCTCCTCCCCCTATGCCCCTCCACGAAACCTCAGTTATAGGAACTGTGCCCAGGGAGACGGACATTTAGAGGGAAGGACTTACTTTAATACTAGTGGTGAGATACATACCAACTCACACCCTCAACCATGCCGCACACATGACATTCAACATAACACATGCCAACAGGCATGAACTAATTGCAGCAACATGCTGAACTACGATAACACAACTTGTGTAACTCTAATAACTAAACTGCAGGTAAAGTACACACTGGGACGGGCGCCCAGCATCCTCTACGGACTAGGAGAAAAGGATTTACTGGTAGGTATTAAAATCCTGTTTTCTCATACGTCCTAGAGGATGCTGGGGACCACATCAAGACCATGGGGTTTATACCAAAGCTCCAGTACGGGCGGGAGAGTGCGGATGACCCTGCAGCACCGATTGACAAAACTTTAGGTCCTCATCGGCCAAGGTGTCAAACTTGTAGAACTTTGCAAATGTGTTTGACCCTGACCAAGTAGCTGCTCGGCACAGTTGTAATGCCGAGACCCCCCCGGGCAGCCGCCCAGGATGAGCCCACCTTCCTAGTGGAGTGGGTCTTTACCGACGTCAGTAACGGCAATCCAACCATAGTATGAGCTTGCTGAATCGTATTTCTGATCCAACGTGCAATAGTCTGCTTGGAAGCAGGATACCCAATTTTGTTGTGAGCATATAGGACAAACAGGGCCTCTGTTTTCAGTATACGAGCCGTTCTAGCCACATAGATTTTCAAAGCTCTAACCACATCTAGAGACTTTGAATCAGTGAATGTGTCAGTAACTACTGGCGCTACAATAGGTTGGTTTATGTGGAATGATGAAACCACCTTAGGAAGAAAATGTCGAGTTCTCAACTCTGCCCTATCTTCATGGAAGATAAGGTAAGGGCTCTTGTGAGACAAGGCCCCCAATTCAGACACCCGTCTTGCCGACGCCAAAGCAAAAAGCATCACCACTTCCCAAGTGAGAAACTTCAACTCTATCTCTTGTAGAGGCTCAAACCAATCTGATTGAAGAAACTGCAACACCACGTTAAGGTCCCATGGTGCCACTGGAGGCACGAATGGAGGCTGGATGTGCAGAACCCCTTTCACGAAGGTCTGAACCTCTGGAAGAGAGGCCAATTGTTTTTGGAAGAACACTGACAAGGCCGAAATCTGGACCTTGATTGATCCCAATCGGAGGCCCGCTTCCACACCAGCCTGTAGAAAATGGAGGAAACGTCCTAAGTGAAACTCTTCCATAGGAGCTTTCTTGGATTCACACCAAGACACATATTACCTCCAAATACAGTGGTAATGTTTTGACGTTACTCCCTTTCTGGCCTGAATAAGAGTGGGGATGACTTCCTTGGGAATACCCTTCCTGGCTAGGATCCGGCGCTCAACAGCCATGCCGTCAAACGTAGCCGCGGTAAGTCTTGATATATGCATGGCCCCTGCTGCAGCAGGTCCTCGCGAGGAGGAAGAGGCCGAGGATCTTCTATGAGCAACTGCTGAAGATCTAGGTACCAAGCCCTCCTTGGCCAGTCTGGGGCAATGAAGATTGCTTGAACCCTTGTTTTTCTTATGATCCTGAGTACCTTTGGGATCAGCGGAAGTGGAGGGAAGACATACACTGATGGGAAAACCCACTGGGTCACTAGTGCATCCACTGCTACTGCTTGAGGGTCTCTCGACCTGGAACAGTATCTCTGAAGCTTTTTGTTGAGGCGAGATGCCATCATGTCTACTTGAGGAACAATCCAGTCTGCCTGGGCACATTTCTCAAACTGAGGTCTGGAGGAGGGGCATAGGGGGAGGAGCCAGTTCACACCCATTGAAAAGTCTTAAGAGTGCCCATGGCTCCTGCAGAACTGCCTATACCCCATGGTATTGATGTGGTCCCCAGCATCCTCTAGGACGTATGAGAAATTCACTCATGAAAAAAACTTGAGAATTTCTAAGTGGGGTTTTTTTGTGGGGAAAAAAATCAGTTAATTACATTACATTAACACTTGGTCTACAGTCTAGCAATAATTTTCAAGTCAACCTACATATGTTTCAGTGAACTTTGTATTTAGAAAATGGCAATAGTTGTTTTCTAAATTTGTTGTCACTATTGTATTGTTCTTACTCATGTTTTATCTCTGCTGTTTTGTGTGACGTGAGGAAAAGAAAAAATGCTAGAAGTAAGTTACTGGATGTGACACCCCATTAAATTGATTGAGCCCTGCAGAAGTGATTACCTGAAAAATAAATGTATAATGTGTGGGCCTTCACTGTATATATATATAAATATGTATATTAAAGACTGTTGAGACACTGAAGTTTATGGATATACACAGGTATCCCTCACATAGGGGCAGAGTGATACAGAACAGTAGTGGGGCAGATGCATTAACCTGGAGAAGGGATAAAGAAGTGCTTAAGCAGTGATAAGTGCAAAGTGACAATGCACCAGCCAGTCAGCTCCTGTCATTTTTCAAATTCGTAATGATTGGCTGGTGCGTTATCACCTTGCGCTTATCACTGGTTTATCACTGCTTTATCACTTCTTCAGGTTAATACATCTGCCCCAGTATGTGATCTGTCTCTGAGGAGTAGGGTGGAGCGATATACAGTAGCCTCAGTGTGATGAGTTTTGTGAGTAAAGCTCCTGAGGTAACGGAGGAGTGAGGAGAGGAGTCTATAAAAGGGGACTCACTGACCGTTGAGGGTGTCCTGAGGAGGCACTACTAAGGAGCTAGACTGTGCTGTGGAGTCAGTGGGGAAGCACTGACAGGCTCTGTTAGCGCTGTGTTAGTGGACTTATTGGCGAGAAGGAGCTGCGCTGTGTGTGTCAAAGCAACGCTGACAGGACATCCTTGGCATCTATTGACTGGGCAAGACAGGCTGTGAGGCGGACCCTGGATGCCCCATACAAGGCAAGAAGGCGGGTGCAGCTGCTGCCAGCCGGGAATCCTGATGGGACACAGCAGAGGTATCATATTTAACCCCCTATACTACACCTCAGTGTCAAGGTAGCACAGACTAATACCCCTTTCACACCGCCTGAGGCGGGTCGCACCCGGGAGCCTGACACGGGAGCTCCCAGGGTGCGACCCGCCTCAGGCACCTTTCACACCGCAGTCAGCAACCCGGCATAATGCCGGGTTGCTGACATCAGCGGGGATGCGGCGGGGGCGGCATTGGAGATCACATGGTCTCCAAGCACTGCCCGTACATAGAGAGTGAACGGGAAATGGGTCTTATCGAACCGGCTCCCGTTCACACTGCACAGTGAGCCGGGTTGAACATGAATTACTTGACCCGGTATTTCAACCCTGGACTCCTTTCACACCGCACATGAACATGAGTTATGCACGTTCATGTGCCAAAAACCTGTGTTCAGGGGTGCTGATATGAAAGGGGTATAACAAAGACTGGCCCTAGGATGTGTAAATAACCAGCATTACATTTAAACTAGAGCTATACTGGCATGTTAAACAGTGCCCACAGTGTAGATAAATTGCTGCAGCAGCTGGAGCAGGAACTTCTAATGTAAAGCCCATCTTAATAGTTAGAGAAATAGTCAGAGAAAGGATTAAGGGCTACATTTACTAAGCAGTGATAAGAGCGGAGAAGTGAGCCAGTGGAGAAATTTCCCCATCAACCAATCAGCAGCTCTGTATAATTTTATAGTATGCAAATTATAGCTGTTACTTCAGTGCTGGTTGGCTGCCATGGGAAACTTCTCCGCTCTTATCACTGCTTAGTAAATGTACCCCTAATAGAGCAAAATCTGCAGCATTTGATGTTTATTGTCAACAAACACTTAACCTACATTATGTCAGGAACAGGAGTTACCATTATTGTCAGTCACCAAACTACTACTTAAATCTTCACTTATTACTTCTCTCAGAGTATAGTCAGTGAGAAAGGAGGTCTAAAAGTTACAACAGTTCTGTGAATCCAGTCAAGGAGAGTTCATAAAAAAATAGGGCCAAATGTACAGTATTAAGCCTTAAAAAGTGATAGAGTGGAGAGTGATAAAGAGTGATAAAGTACCAGCCAATCAGCTCCTAACTGCCATGTTACAGGATGTGTCTGAAAAATAACAGGAGCTGATTGTTGTGGATACTTTACCACTCTTTATCACTCTCTATCACATTTTAAGGCTTAATACATTTGGCCCTATAGCCTACTCTTCGTAGAGAGTGTACAGACAGCTCTCGCAGTGATGTAACTGTAGCCCAAATGTACTAATTTTTGTACATAAATTGAGGATTCGCAAGAAGGGACAGATACTGGGGAAGTTTAATCAGCTTTAATTAACCTTTTGGAGAGATATAATGTTCAATTAGTAAAGACATAAATCATCTTAACCTAGTACTACAAGGAATACTTCAAATGTGCACCAAGTAAAGAGTACTCAGATAGACTATACGGATTGAGCAAATTGGGAATTGTCTTTAGAGTTCATTCAGACAGTGAACGTTTAAGATAATTTTGTGTTCATTGTTATGATAATTGTAAAGAATTGGATGGTAAGATTGTTTGCATAAATTATATGTCTTAAATGCAATATAATCTAACTGCTTAAATCTAAATAATCCTATCGTACCAGTGAAGAAGATACTGAGGCAGTGTGCTCCGGTACAATAAAAACACTTTTTTGTGTTGCTGTGTAATTATTATCCAGAATTGTTGTTATTGTTGAACTATATGCTGTTATACCCTAGTTTCTGAGTATTTTATACAGTATTACCTAGTCCCTTTTAAAGGACAGTTACAGTACTAATAAATTCTATGTGAATTGAACACTTGAATAAAGTTCTCATTGTAAGATCATTCTCGCATCTCTATAAAGATTTAAGATAATTGTAGACTCAGAAAAAGGATAAGGTAACTCTTTAAATAAACTTACCTGAAGACTTACCTATGAACTGACAACATACTTACGTGAGTATTACAGTTAGAATTACATTGACTATAACACTTGGTCTGGAGTCTAGCAATAATTTTCAAGGCAATCAGCATATGTTTTAATGAACTTTGGATTTATCAAGATGGCAGGGGATGCAGTTAAGTTCCCAACAGTCGGGATTCCGGCTGTCGAAACTCCAACTGACGCCCGGTATTCCTACTAGGGTGGTGGTTCACGCCACCACCCAATGGGGAATAGAATAGTATGGTGAGCAAAGCTTGCCACCGAGCCCGAAGCTTGATGAGTGCAGCGAGCCTGCGAGGAGACACGCTGCGCTCAATGTCGGGAATTTGACTGTCTGTCAGGATTCTGGCATCGGTTTTTCGACCGCCGGAATTCCGACTGTTGGGAAATCAAACTTAATCCAATGGCAGTAGTTATTTTTCTTAATTTTTTGGTCACTGTATTGTTACTCATGTTTTATCTGTTTCTGTGACTTGAGGAAAAAAGAAAATTCTAGAAGTTACTGTATATACTGTACGCTCTTTTGTTGTTCCTTGGTTGCTGGGAGTGATGTTAAACACTGGATGACTAACCTACTGTATAGCACTAATTGTCATTTGTTTTTATTGCATCTAAAGGGAGATTGGTATTAATTATGTAAAATTGCTAATTCACAAAGTATTGTATTAATTTGTTAAGATAGTCAATATAGATTTTTTTTTAAAATAAGGCTAATTTAAATGTATGCTTTTGCATTAATATTCGGTTTATTTCCTTTTTTATGTAACATGCATTTTAATATTTCTGTACAATGTACTTAAGTAATGCTATTTATATTGAAGCAAGAGTAATTTTTCCCTTTGTTTTAATATCATGCATTTGCAAATAACCTCTAGAAATATATGTACATGGACATCAATAAAACAGTTATACCCAGTACTGGGTTAACAAGGAGTGTTTGAGAAACAGCTCGAAGCATATCTTGCAAATTGGGCTGACTAGACACATTTATTTTTGTGTATGTTTGAGATTTGTTTTCCTTTCCTTGGAAAGAAAATAAAAAACAGCATACCCTGCAGGTACAGTACCTCTAAGCACACATTAAGTGGTAACTAACAGCTTTAGCAAATTTATATCTACGATTTGAGATAAAGCTATGACCATGGATAAAAACGTTAATCCCATGCACTCCAGAAGGCATCTCTTTAAACCACACTTTATGACACTGCAGACACTAAGGCCTTCTATAAGGATACAGAACACTAGAAATAAAAAATGAATGAATCTTATGTTCATACTAGAGATGTGCACCGGAAATTTTTCAGGTTTTGTGTTTTGGTTTTGGATTCGGTTCCGCGGCCGTGTTTTGGATTCGGACGCGTTTTGGCAAAACCTCCCTGAAAATTTTTAGTTTGATTCGGGTGTTTTTTTTCAAAAACAGCTTAGATCATAAAATTTGGGGCAATTTTGATCCTATAGTATTATTAACCTCAATAACCATAATTTACACTCATTTCCAGTCTATTCTGAACACCTCACACCTCACAATATTATTTTTAGTCCTAGAATTTGCACCAAGGTCACTGGATGACTAAGCTAAGCGACCCAAGTGGGCGGCACAAACACCTGACCCATCTAGGAGTGGCACTGCAGTGTCAGACAGGATGGCACTTAAAAAAATTGGCCCCAAACAGCACATGATGCAAAGAGAAAAAGAGGTGCACTATGGTCGCTGGATGGCTAAGCTAAGAATTTGCACCAAGGTCACTGGATGACTAAGCTAAGCGACCCAAGTGGGCGGCACAAACACCTGGCCCATCTAGGAGTGGCACTGCAGTGTCAGAGAGGATGGCACTTAAAAAAATTGGCCCCAAACATCACATGATGCAAAGAAAAGAGAAAAAGAGGTGCACTCTGGTCGCTGGATGGCTACGCTAAGCGACACTAGTGGGCGGCACAAACACCTGGCCCATCTACGAGTATCACTGCAGTGTCAGAGAGGATGGCACTTAAAAAATTGGCACCAAACATCACATGATGCAAAGATAAAAAAAAGATGTGCAAGTTAGAATTGTCCTTGGGCCCTCCCACCCACCCTTATGTTGTATAAACAGGACATGCACACTTTAACAAACCCATTATTTCAGCCACAGGGTCTGCCAGACGACTGTGGCTGAAATGACTGGTTGGTTTGGGCCCCCACCAAAAAAACAAGCAATCAATCTCTCCTTGCTCAAACTGGCTCTACAGAGGCAAGATGTCGACCTCATCATCATCATCCTCCGATTCCTCACCCCTTTCACTGTGTACATCCCCCACCTCACAGAGTATTAATTCGTCCCCACTGGAATCCACCATCTCAGGTCCCTGTGTGCTTTCTGGAGGCAATTGCTGGTGAATGTCTCCACGGAGGAATTGATTATAATTCATTTTGATGAACATCATCTTCTCCACATTTTGTGGAAGTAACCTCGTACGCTGATCGCTGACAAGGTGACCAGCTGCACTAAACACTCTTTTGGAGTACACACTGGAGGGGGGGCAACTTAGGAAAAAATAAAGCCAGTTTGTGCAAGTGCCTCCAAATTGCCTCTTTTTCCTGCCAGTATACGTACGGACTGTCTGACGTGCCTAATTGGATGCTGTCACTCATATAATCCTCCACCATTCTTTCAATGGTGACAGAATCATATGCAGTGACAGTACACGACATGTCAGTAATCGTTGGCAGGTCCTTCAGTCCGGACCAGATGTCAGCACTCGCTCCAGACTGCCCTGCATCACTGCCAGCGGGTGGGCTCGGAATTTTTAGCCTTTTCCTCGCAGCCCAAGTTGCGGGAGAATGTGAAGGAGGAGCTGTTGACGGGTCACGTTCCGCTTGAGTTGACAAGTGTCTCACCAGCAGGTCTTTGAACCTCTGCAGACTTGTGTCTGCTGGAAAGAGAGATACAACGTAGGCTTTAAACCTAGGATCGAGCACGGTGGCCAAAATGTAGTGCTCTGATTTCAACAGATTGAACACCCGTGAATCCTGGTTAAGCGAATGAAGGGCTCCATCCACAAGTCCCACATGCCTAGCGGAATCGCTCCATTTTAGCTCCTCCTTCAATCTCTCCAGCTGCTTCTGCAAAAGCCTGATGAGGGGAATGACCTGACTCAGGCTGGCAGTGTCTGAACTGACTTTGCGTGTGGCAAGTTCAAAGGGTTGCAGAATCTTGCACAACGTTGAAATCATTCTCCACTGCACATTCTCAGTTGCATTCCCCCTCCTTTGCCTATATCATTGAATGGCCTTTTGCTGCTCCTCCATCCTCTGAAGCATAGAGAGGGTTGAATTCCACCTCGTTACCACTTCTTGCTACAGATGATGGCGGGGCAGGTTCAGGAGTGTTTGCTGGTGCTCCAGTCTTCGGCACGCAGTGGCTGAATGCCGAAAGTGGCCCGCAATTCTTCGGGCCACCGACAGCATCTCTTGCACGCCCCTGTCATTTTTTTAAAAAAATTCTGCACCACCAAATTCAATGTATGTGCAAAACATGGGACATGCTGGAATTTGCCCACGTGTAATGCATGCACAATATTGGTGGCGTTGTCCGATGTCACAAATACCCAACAGAGTCCAATTGGGGTAAGCCAATCTGCGATGATGTTCCTCAGTTTTCGTAAGAGGTTGTCAGCTGTGTGCCTCTTATGGAAAGTGGTGATACAAAGCGTAGCCTGCCTAGGAACGAGTTGGCGTTTGCGAGATGCTGCTACTGGTGCCGCCGCTGCTGTTCTTGCTGCGGGAGGCAATACATCTACCCAGTGGGCTGTCACAGTCATATAGTCCTGAGTCTGCCCTGCTCCACATGTCCACATGTCCGTGGTTAAGTGGACATTGGGTACAACTGCATTTTTTAGGACACTGGTGAGTCTTTTTCTGACGTCTGTGTACATTCTCGGTATCGCCTGCCTAGAGAAGTGGAACGTAGATGGTATTTGGTACCGGGGACACACTACCTCAATAAATTCTCTAAGTCCCTGTGAACTATCGCAGGATACCGGACGCACGTCTAACACCAACACAGCTGCCAAGGCCTGAATTGTCCGCTTTGCAAAAGGATGACTGCTGTGATATTTCATCTTCCTCGCAAAGGACTGTTGGACAGTCAATTGCTTACTGGGAGTAGTACAAGTGGTCTTCCGACTTCCCCTCTGGGATGACAATCGACTCCCAGCAGCAACAACAGCAGCACCGCCAGCAGCAGTAGGCGTTACACTCAAGGATCCATTGGAGGAATCGCAGTCAGGAGAGGACTCGTCAGACTTGCCAGTGACATGGCCTGCAGGACTATTGGCGTTCCTGTCTAAGGAGGAGGAAATTGAAACTGAGGGAGTTGGTGGTGTGGTTTGTGGGAGCTTGGGTACAAGAGGAAGGGATTTAGTTGTCAGTGGACTGCTTCCGCTGTCACCCAAAGTTTTTGAACTTGTCAATGACTTCTGATGAATGCGCTCCAGGTGACGTATAAGGGAGGATGTTCCTAGGTGGTTAACGTCCTTACCCCTACTTATTACAGCTTGACAAAGGCAACACACGGCTTGACACCTATTGTCCGCATTTCTGTTAAAATAATTCCACACTGAAGAGGTCATTTTTTTTTGTAATTTGACCAGGCATGTCAATGGCCATATTCATCCCACGGACAACAGGTGTCTCCCCGGGTGCCTGACTTAAACAAACCACCTCACCATCAGAATCCTCCTTGTCAATTTCCTCCTCAGCGCCAGCAACACCCATATCCTCATCCCGGTGTACTTCAACAGAGACATCTTCAATTTGACTATCAGGAACTGGACTGCGGGTGCTCCTTCCGGCACTTGCAGGGGGCGTGCAAATGGAGGAAGGAGCCACCTCTTCCCGTCCAGTGTTGGGAAGGTCAGGCATCGCAACCGACACAATTGGACTCTCCTTGGGGATTTGTGATTTAGAAGAACGCACAGTTCTTTGCTGTGCTTTTGCCATCTTAACTCTTTTCAGTTTTCTAGCAGGAGGATGAGTGCTTCCATCCTCATGTGAAGCTGAACCACTAGCCCTGAACATAGGCCAGTGCCTCAGCCGTTCCTTGCCACTCTGTGTCGTAAATGGCATATTGGCAAGTTTACGCTTCTCCTCAGACGCTTTTAATTTTGATTTTTGCGTCATTTTACTGAACTTTAGTTTTTTGGATTTTTTTTATAAATCTGTTTTATTGAGATATTACAGATTAACAAAGTAATAAGATATCAGATGTAAAAGGTACAACAGGCAGGAAAGGCAGGTGGCATGCGAATGAAATGAGTAGCAGTAACAGTAATGACAAGCAATAAAATTGCATACAGTGTGGAGGCGACTAAAACAGGCCCAAGGTCAAAGAACAGAGATAAATGAAGGGTCATACTTTAAGACTCCGAGGGTGATGCCTTTCATAGTTGCCTTGAAAAAACAGATAGTGCATTTCAGTACAATAATAAACCTGTTATATCAATTAAACTAAACTAAACTTGGGGGACACACACACATAAGGGATAGGGAGGGGGGGGAGGATGGGGGTGTTAAGTCCTGATGTACATCTCTTTACTTCAATGAATCATACAGTATGAAGATTATGTATTTTATTTCTTATTGGTAAGTAGTACTTTCATGGTTACAGATAGACATCAACGCCACATGCTGCTCTCCTTCTTACTCTCCTTCTACTTCCTACTTCCTTCTACTTCCTGATCACATGTTCATCTGTGCAGCCAGATTCTTAAAGGCACACTACCTCATCTAGCTAATGCACATAAACTATTTACATAGATACTACATCTCCCCCTTCCTTTCATATATGTAAAATAATATATTTCTTTAAAACACATAAAATTGATTTTACGTTCAACCAATTAAACATACAACAATATGCTGACTGAATTTGAGCATGAACATTAACCCACAATATACAATACACATTAAACTGGAAAAGATTTTTGAACAACAAATTATGAGCTTTAAGATGAAAGTCATATCTGCTCAATAAGCCTTGTAGGAGGTTTAATGACTCTGCCTGTTTTCATCTGAGTATATGATCCTTCACTCAAAGGAACAGACACAATAGAATCACTTGGTGCTGAGGATGTTATAGGTGGTATGTTGACATCATCTTGACTTGGTGCATCAGAAGATAAGGATGGGAATATCTTCTTGAAATGGGACACATTCCTTGTCACAGTGTGATGGTCATTTCCTGCAACAACCATTGTTCCTTTCCTTTTCACTACAGTCAGTGGACTTGGATGAAAAGCAGTCATGTCCTTATGTACTACTTTTTGTTTCACCAGAACACGATCTCCTTCTTGTAAGTCCGAAACAATAGCTCTCCTTTTCCGGTCTGCATATTGTTTAGCCTTTTGTTTATTGGCAGAGTCCTTCTGTCTAACCTGATGATCTCTAGATGAAGGAGTCAAATGGATTTCTGGAAGAGTGGATCTGATTACTTTTCTTTGAAACATTAATGTCTGAGGAGGGACATTTGTTGTGGAATGAGGCACTGAGCGATATTGTCTGAGAAATTGATTTAGAGATTGTTGAATTGGAATTCGGGATACTTTACAAATCTTTATTTGCTTTCCCAGATTATGCATGAAACGTTCAACAAGACCATTAGCCTGTGGCCACAGGGGAGTGATTTTTTGATGTCGAATTCCAAAATGTTTCATGAATTTGCGAAATCATCACCTTGAAATGGCGGACCATTATCAGTCTTTATTGTTCCTGCAATTCCATAAGTAGTAAATATTCTATCCAACGCTGGTAAGACAGATGTGGCAGACGTTGAAGATATTATTTCAAGAACAGGATTTCTTGAATATTCATCCACAGCCACTAGTACGTATTTACCATTGTATAATGGTCCACAGAAATCAACAGCGACATTTTCCCAGACATTGTCAGGTAGATTAGTCATCCGCAATGGTTCACTGCTAGTTTGTGTAGAAAGAAGGGTGCATGTCATACAGTTACGGATTTCCAATTCAACAAGTTGCTCCATGGAGGGAAACCATACCTTTTCACGTAAAAGTTGTTTGGTCTTTACGATTCCTAAATGACTGGCATGGGCAATATCAATTACCCTCTTTCTCAAAACAGCTGGAATAATAATTTTGTCACCTCTGAGAATTATTGAATCATCATGTACAGTAAGTTCTTGACAGTGTTTATGAAGTGTTCGGAATCCTTGTTCCTCATCAGTTGAAAATAAAAACTGTCCCAGTCGCCAATCATTGGAAATAATGCAGTGTTTTACTGCTGACAAAACTTTATCTGAGGAAAAAGCCTCTTTGATGTTGGCACTAGTAAGTGAATCAGGAATTGAATTGTTAATAATAAAGTTCACATATTCCTCCACTGAAGTAGACTGCGATATGTCAGAAGGCAGAGGATGTCTGGACATGTAATCTGAGGGATTGTCAGCACCAGCTCTATGAATGATGGAGAAATTGTATGCCTGCAAACGTAAGCCCCATCGCTGTATCCTAGCTGGTTGTTTGGATTTTGGATTTCCAAAAAGTGTCACTAGGGCTTGATGATCAGTCTGGATGGTAAAGTCAATGCCGTATAGATAGAGATGAAAGCGTTCACAACCCCAGACTACTGCAAGAGCTTCCCTTTCTGGTTGAGAGTAACGTTTTTCCACTTCTGTCAAACTGCGACTTGTACATGCTACAATATGATGATCCCCATGTGTATTCACCTGAGTCAAGATAGCTCCGAGCCCCACAGGACCTGCATCCACAATAAGTTCTGTTTTCCAGTCAGTGTTGTTATATGACATTGTGACATTATCCTGCAGACATCGTTTTATGTCATCAAATGCTTGTGATTGAGAGGAAGTCCATATGAATTTTGCATTTTTCTTTGTGAGTTCCCTAAGTGGGGCAGTCAGTGTAGCGTAATTTGGAATGAATTGGGAGCAATAGTTAGTCATCCCAAGAAACGACTTGACCTCACCAGCATTAGCAGGTTTGGACATATTTGTGATAGCCTGGACTTTTTGTGGATCAGGACCAACTCCATCTTGAGAAAAGATATGCCCAAAAAATTTGAGCTTCTGTTGAAGAAAGACGCATTTATCTTTATTCAGTGTTAAGTTTTTGGCTTGATGACACTGCAACACTTGACGCAGAGCTACATCATGTTCCTGGCGTGTTGCTCCAAAAACCAGGATATCATCACTGTAATTAATGGCATTTGGAACTGACTGTATAACCTGACGGATAGCATTTTGAAACACCTCTGCTGCAGATACGATTCCAAATGATAGCCGTTTGTATCGTCGTAACCCAACATGAGTTGAGAATGTTGTTATTTGCCGTAACTCTTCATCAAGTTCCAGTTGATGATAACCTTTATTTAAATCCAATTTTGAAAAGAAACTTGCACCTGTGAGTCGATGTATGATATCATCCATAGTAGGAGTAATATGGCGCTCTCTTTTAATGGCAACATTACGACAACGCATATCAACACATATTCTCACTGCATTTGGTTGACCTGGTTTGGGCACTACCACAATAGGGGATACCTATGGTGTCGGACCAGATACCTTTTCAATTATATCTAAGTCTTCAAGGGCCTGAATTTCTTCTTCCACTTGCTTCCTTATGTTGATAAGAATACGCCGATGTTCTTGAGCAATTGGGATAACTGAGTGATCAATGTGAAGATGAACTTGATAGTCTTTAAGTTTTCCAATGCCATTAAAAAGATGATCATACTCCCGTAGTAAAACATCCACATCACTTCGTAGTGGTTTTGGGTCATGTAGGACAGGAGTGAGATTGGGAGGGTCATGTAAGACATGAGCGGAATCATGAGTGTGTACCACAATTTGTATAAGACCCAACTCTGATGCAGTATCCAATCCCAAAAGATTACCTCTTGCATACTTAGTGACATAAAATACAGCTTTTGTCATTTTGGCGTGCAATTATGTCAAAAGAACCCTTTAGTGGAAGAGGTCATTTATTACCATAGGTGAATATTTTCACAGATGTTGGATTCAAAATTACTCTGCCGTGCAGCTTCTTGAAACTGGTAGCATCCATTATATTTACAGAAGCACCGGAATCTATGAGAAAGTCAACAGAAGTGTGTTTTAGAGTGATGGCAGTTTTTGGACTGACCTTGTTTTTTCCAACTTGATGAATCATGTAGATAAATCCTTCTGACTCGTCATTACTGTCAGATGATCCTGCAGGCAGATCCACTGTAGAATGTTGATCCACACAACGCACTGTCTTTCGCCTGGATTTAAACTGCTGTGAAGATTGTCTAGGTGTAGACTTGATTTCCTTAGATTGACAAACAGAGGAAAAGTGATTCATTTTGCCACATGCAGTGCAAATTTTACCTGTTGCAGGACAGTCTATGTTACAGGTGTGGATAGGAGCGTCTACACCTGTAACATGATCTAGATTTCCTTGTCTCCGGAATGGTACTTGTGTCAGTGTGTAATTTATTGTACACTTGCAGCTGGATCATGCCCCTCTCCATGTCTTTAGCATGTGTCTCTGAAAGTTGTAGACTTCTAGCATATTGCTGCAGCTCAGTCAGGGTCATTTCAGATTTAAGAGCACGTCTGCGCAACTTTCCACATGTTCCAAATGCGATTAGCTGCTGCTTAATTTCATCCTCTACATCATGGAACTGACAAGTTTTGGCAATAATCCGTAATCTAGTAATGTATGCATCAACAGATTCAGTTTGCAGTTGCATAGCTGTCCTGAATAGGTATTTTGAATGTGACAGGCTGCATTTTGGGGCAAAATAGCAGTCAGAGAGTCGGTGCATTTGTTATAATCCCTGGTGTCTGCCTCTGGCAAAGTATCATACAGTTCATAAATCTTGGAGCCAGCACTGAGAAGAAGCATGCTTTTCTTTTTGCTATCAGAAGTTACCCCCATAGCTTCAATATAGTGATCAAACTGGGCAAGCCATTTTCTCCATAACTCTGCTGCATGCAGAAACTGAAGGATTAATGCTAGCATGTCAGCCATGGTGACTAAGAGGAATGTACAGTAGCTGAGTGTAAGTAGTTAAAAGTTTATCCTCGTCGCCATTTGTTATGTCCTGATGTACATCTCTTTACTTCAATGAATCGTACAGTATGTAGATTATGTATTTTATTTCTTATTGGTAAGTAGTACTTGCATGGTTATAGATAGACATCAACTCCACATGCTGCTCTCCTCCTTACTCTCCTTCTACTTCCTACTTCCTTCTACTTCCTGATCACATGTTCATCTGTGCAGCCAGATTCTTAAAGGCACACTACCTCATCTAGCTAATGCACATAAACTATTTACATAGATACTACAGGGGGTATTGCTAGTGTAGGTGTTCAACTATGATGATGGAGACTGTAGCGAGAGCTGTCGGAGCAGGTACCATTCAGTCGACTCAAGTACATTGAATATGTGAGCTAGCGTGGAAAGAGGGAGTGAGTCAATATATTTTTCCCATCTAGCATAGAATTTGACGACATCAGTTTCTATATTTACCAGTGCAGATCTACGGTCAAAATACAATATTTATAACATTTTCCTGTGTACTTCCGATAGTGAAGGCTTAGATTTGGAGACCCAGTGGGTGAGAATGATCTTTTTTGACACTGTGACCAGTATGGTCAGCAACGGTATATACCTATTACCTTGAGTACCCAAGTCCCATTGAGAGAAATTCGCAAATAAACAAGCCAAAGGATCGGGTATGACTCGGGTGTGGAGCAGAGTGTTGATAAAGGAGAGTACCTTTCCCCAGAATTTCCTAATGTGACCACATTCCCAGAAGTTGTGGTAGAAAGTTGCTGAGTGGTAGCCGCATTTAGGGCATTCCCCTGATATCAGGGGGTTGTATAGGGCACGGTGGATTTGAGGGACATAGGCCCTTTGTAGGGTCCGGAGCTGGACTTCCTGTAAATAAGCAGAGGACAGGGCCTTCATAGTGGAGCAATAATATGTGCTTAGAGCTGTGGAGTCAGTAAGGGAGGGAATATCTTTCTGCCATTGTGACAGTAACATGGACCATCTAGGGGACGAGGTTATGTCAGTGAGGAGATTGTACAGCATCCTAGTGCGAAAAGGTACACGTTCACACAAGGATATCACTGATTGTAGTGGATCTGGGGGTTAGAGGGAGGTGAGGTGTGACCCATGGAATGGAGAATGGAGGTAAGATAGTAGCGAGCTTGCAAATACATATAGAAGTGTGATTGTGGGATGTCATACTTGTCCTGAAGGTGAGAGAATAAGACAAAATTTCCTCCCGGGTCATAGACCTTGGAGGAACATGACAGTCCTTTAGCCCTCCAGAGTTTAAAGGTAGAGTTTGTGAGTGAAGGAGGGAACACAGGATTACCCCAGAGAGGAATTTGCAGTGTGAACATGTGATTCCTGTGGAACAGTTTGTTTATTTTAAGCCACGTATAGTAGATATCATGGAATAGTGGGGAGCTGAGAATGTGAGGAGGGATAGATTTCGGGGTAGAATGAAGGAGTGCACTGGGGGAAAAGGGAGAAAACATGGCCTCATCTAGAGCGGGGTCTGTGAAAGCATGGCCATCCGTCAGCCAGTCAGCAGCCCAACGAAAAAGGGCAGACAAGGAGTATGAGAGGAAGTCAAGCAGGCCAACTCCCCCTGCAGTGTGGGGAGTTTTTTTAAGGCTATGAGGGGTCTCTTGCCTTTCCAGAGAAATTTGGTAAGGATCTTGCGGATGTAGACCAGGTTCCTCGTGGAAAGATGGATAGGTAACATCTGCATGAGATCGTATAGCCGTGGGAAAAACACACTTTGAAGAACCGCCACCCGGCCCAAAAGTGAGAGGGGTAAAAGTTTCCAGGAGTCAAGGGTAGTGGTAAGTTTATGTAGCATGGGTGTGAAGTTGGTCTCGTATAAGGTGGATAAGTCTGATGGGATTTGTATTCCTAAGTATGTGATCTTATTTAGAACAGTTTTAAACGTCAGCGTCAAAGTAGAGGCAGGTTGGGTGGTGGATGCGTGGGGGTGTCAAAGTCAAAAAATATTGAAGAACACACAGCACGTATAAACTGCACACACATGCCCACTGCGCGTGCACTTGTTCTGCCGTGCGTGCACATATCCGCAATTTGCGTATGGTCGCTCCCGCGTGACCTGCGCATCGGCGCGTGGTACGGGTATTTACGGCAGAGTTTGTGTACGCATGGAGAGCCATCAAAACACATTACATATTTAATCCAAATAGTGCACAATGTACACATAGTCTCCTTACACCACATCAGAAAGTTATAGCTGTTTAAATGGTTGCAGAACAAAGGGATTCACCTTTACAGGATAAGAGGGGACAGACTAAGGTTATAAGGTGATATTTGGTATCCAGCTGAAGGGTATTTTAAGGGTAACATTCCGGTGGTGGTCTGCGGAAGACCGCATGTTCCTGCAGATAGTTATGTGCAGAAGCAGAATATAGATATAAATTGTATGTACTGTATATTATGTATGCGGCGGGAATCCAGAGGAGACCACCCACAAGAACAGTTGAGAAAGACATCGCCTACCTTTTCAAATCAACCTATGACCTCTCCTGTACTGTAAAGGTGCATCCCTGTGTCCAATGGACAAAGGGATTACAGTATCCATTGTACTGCTTTTGGAAGACTTGTATAAATAAAGCCTGCTGCAGAGCGGCCAGTCACAAGACTCACAACGTTATCTATTTGATTACGGAGGACTGGACCAGGAAGCGCACGCTAATATTCTCACGTATGTACATTGACCTGTAGCCATTATTCTGTTATATATATTGTTTGTATTGTAGTGTATAATTTGTATTGTAAACCCCCTTTCAGAAATAATCCACTGTGGTGTCGGAACCCAGCGGTTAATCACAATTGGTGTTGTGTGCTCATTGCCCTGCTAAGGTTTAAAGTGTATTATTATTGTTATTATTGCATTGCTGTAGAAGGTTTTAAGTGTATCTCTGGGTGTGTACGCGTATAGCGTAAAAGGTGCATAGAGTGTGAACTAAGTATAGCGGCCGCAGCGGCTAAAGGTTTAAAGTGTATTGACGGTGTGTTTAAGGTATAGCTTTTATTCCTGTAAAGATAATCGACATTATCAGGGGGTACCCAGGGGTAGCAGCTCAGATTTGGAAACATTTATACGGTAGCCCAAGGTTTTCCCAAAAGATGATATCAGGTGGAGAATCTCTGGGATGGAGACGTCAGAGTTAGAAATGAAAAGAAGCATGTTGTCTGCGAATAATGCCACCTTGAGTTCCACGTCTCCAATCCGAACTCCCTGGAATCTCCTGGATGCTCGCAAGGCTGTCGCCAGAGGTTCCAGAGCTATATCGAACAATAATGGAGATAGTGGGCATCCCTGCCGTGTACCTCTACAAGTTGGGAAGGGAGCAGACAAAACACCATTGCAGGATACCTGGGTTTGAGGATGTGTGTATAGGAGTTTAATCCATTCTATAAAAGCCGACGAGAAGCCAAAGCGTGCTAAGGAGTGGTATAGGTGGGGCCATTCAACCAGATCAAATGCCTTCTCCGCGTCGAGGGAAAGGATATAAGCGGGGTCAGAGGAGGTGGAGGATGCTTGGACCGCTGACAACACGCATCTGACATTAACTTCCGAGTGTCTGCCCCAGATAAAGCCCGTTTGATCTGGATGAATGATGTGGGGAAGGAGCAATTTTAAATGATCAGCCAGAATTTTGGTCAGTAACTTATAGTCAAGATTAAGTAGGGAGATGGGACAGTAGGATCCCGGGAGGGTGAGGTCCCTGCCAGGTTTCGGTAAAACTTTAAGGATGGCCGAGTTGAAATGTAGGGGAAGAGTCTGTGATGTAAGCATAGAATTAAGCGCATGCATCAATGGGGTCTCAAGTTTTGGCAAGAGCAGCTTGTAAAAGTCGGCAGGGAAACCATCGGGTCCCGGGGCTTTGTCTCGTTTGAAATGACCAATAGTCTGGCGGATCTCCTCCAGGGTAATCAGGGATGTTAATGATTGGCTAAACTCCGAAGGTAACTTAGGTGTCGGCAAGGAGTCCCAAGTATCCGGAGAAGCAGGATTACCGAGGGAGTCCAGGGGGGGGGAGGACGGGGAACCGTGGGGAAATAGAGATCTGTGTAAAAGGAGCGCATGACTGCAGAGATCTCCGCATTGGTGGCAGTCAGTCTGCCCGAGTCTGTCAACAGTGGTTGTGTAGTCAGGGGGGGGGTGTGAGAGCCTCACAAGAGATTAGAATGCAAGTTACCCGTTTTGTTTCCAAATTTATGGAACCGATAATTAACATTGAACATATATTTATCTCCAAGTGTCAACAAGAATTCGTCAAAGTGTGTTTTTGCCAAGAGATAATTATGTTTAGTGGCATCATTTGGTGTGGACTTGAACTGCTGAAAGGCTGAGGTCAGGGCAGTCTGGAACTCCAAGTAGTGCTCAGTGTTTTCTGCGTGTGCTGGCCACATAAGAAATTATCTCCCCCCGTAATACTGATTTAGCGGATAACCAAAAGAGCATGGGGTCAGAGTCTGCATGTATTGCATTATCAGAGGCAAATGTTTCCCAGGCAGCTTCCAGTCTATTTAGGAATTTCAGTGATTTGGATAAGTAGGAGGGGAATTTCCATAGTCTGGGGGAATCCTGCTGTTCCGAAATTTGGATAGAGGACGTCACAAGGGCATGATCGGAGAGGGATATTGGAGTAATGAAAGCGTCTACTATGTTAGGAAAGAGGGTGTGAGATGTGAATATGTAATCAATACGGGATAGGGTGTGGGGAGCTGAGGATAGGCAGGTATACTCCCTATCAGTGGGATGGAGAGCCCTCCAAACATCCACTAATGAGATTCTATTTGCGAGTAAGGGCATTCCCAGTTTTGGGAGGGTCAGGCCTCTAGGAGGAGTGGAAGACCTATCTAACAAAAGGGACGTCACCAAATTAAAGTCTCTTCACAGTATGATAGAGTAGAAAAGGTGTGGGGTTAGCAAGGCAATAAGTGATCGGAGAAACCTCTTTGTATAGGTAGATGGTGCGTACACATTACAGAGTGTCAGAGGCTGTCCATAAATCTTAAGAGTCAGCAACACTGTTCTACCCGATGTGTCAGAACGAGTTGTCAAATCGTCATAGGGAATATGCATTTTGATTAGGATGATTACACCTCTGGCCTTTGAGTTATAGGAACTAGAACCTAGGACAGACCAGCCTAACGTGTTTAATTTTGCTTCTTCAACAGGAACTAGATGGGACTCTTGTAGGAATGCTATGTCAATGTTTTGTTTGTTAAGATAAATGAGGATCTTTCTACGTTTCGCTGATGAGTTGAACCCGCCCACATTCCACGAGCCTAGCGTCAGGGTAGGCATGGCACGGGATAGGGGGGCAAAGTGATATCATAGCTTTCAACACCTAAATAATGCCATAGTACATAGGCTAATGCAGCGGGAGGGGGAAGGGTTGTGAGGAAAGAGGGGGAGGAAAGGAGGGGGGGGAGACAGACAAAAAACATAACATGACAATCCTATAAAACGAGTCCAAAGAGTCAGTGATGTGATCAATGAGAGTTCTATACGCCAGGAGGACTCAGGACTTCCCATAAGGCAAATTAGCATAGAAAGAAATATAAACCATATTAACATAACAACCAGTAGTGGAGTGTGAGGGAGGAGCTCTGACCGCCTAACCACATCCACTGGGAGAGAGGAAAAAGTGGATTTGCCCTGCACATATATAAAACATGCATGGTAAATAACGAGTGATGGTAGCCTTATGGTATGCAGAAACAGAGAAGGATAAATGATTAAACATATGCTCCGCAATAATAAGAGAACCAGCATCCCTAATAACCTGGATTGTCTCATCTCTAAAATATGCTGGGTACAACAATAGTATAAACTAGGGAGCGGTAGGAGAAAACAGAACATGTTAATAAAGATAAGGAACATTAACATAAAATATGGAGATACAGCATGAACCTGCAGAGGAGGAGTAGTGCATCATAACATAACATGACAAAGGCTTGTGAGAAAGTTTAGGCAGCGAAACAACGTGACCCTCGGGCGAGGCTTAATCGGGGTGGGGGCAGGGCCCAAACGGTGCACCCTCTCAATCACCAGGTCTCGACAGTCTTGCTCAATTCCTAGAAGGGTGATAAGCGCAGTACGGACAAAATGGGCAAGTGCTGGCCCTTTGACTGATTCAGGGAGGCCCACAAGCCTGATATTATTTCTCCTCGATCTGTTTTCGATATCATCGAGTTTGTTCCATATGTGGTAATTGTCTGAAGTCAGTGATTTCACAGCCTGCTGTAATTCATCCACATTATGTATGGCAGCTCCCAATTGATTTTCAGTGCGGGACACACGATTTTGCAGTTGCTGCAGCTGCAGTGTAATGTCAGACACAGCCTGAGTGAGGAGGGGGGTCATGGTGGACCGGATGGCGTCCACCACGTCCGCATATGATACCGGAGTGTCGGTAGCGCATTCCTATGGAGGCACCGTCACTGCTGCTACCTTCTTTGGTGCTGGGGAGACAGGATCAGGGCCAACCTCTGGGGTCATAGTCCCCGCCGCGCAGCGTTTTACTTGACGTTGTGGCTGCGCGCCGGCCGCGGCAAAGGGAGTAACAATGCAATCCATCTGGGTCGCGGGTGCGGGGGGATGACGTGCAGGGAAAATGGAGGCCATCAGTGGCCTATAAAGGCAATTGCGGACGGGTTGTGGCGGAGCTCCGGGATCTGCTGCCTCACGCCATCAACCCGGAACCGAAAGTCTAGTTTTTTGGATTTTACATGCTCTCTACTATGACATTGGGCATCGGCCTTGGCAGACGATGTTGATGGCATTGAATCGTCTCTGCCATGACTAGTGGCAGCAGCTTCAGCACTACATTTTTGTTCTCCATTTTTTAATGTGTGGAATTATATGCCAGTAATATTATTAAATCAATAGCAATGGCCTACTGTACTGTACAACTATACGCTGTTGGTCACCAAAATGCTGCACTGTACTACTATATATACTGCTCACAAAAATGCAGCACAGATATGAAATGGATACTTGCAGTGACACAGAGCTGCAAGATACAGCAATGGCCTACTGTACTGTACAACTATATACTGTTGGTCACCAAAATGCTGCACTGTACTACTATATATACTGCTCACAAAAATGCAGCACATATATGGAATGGATACTTGCAGTGACACAGAGCTGCAAGATACAGTAATGGCCTACTGTACTGTACAACTATATACTGTTGGTCACCAAAATGCAGCACACTGAGCACAGATATTTGCAGCACACTGAGCACAGATATTTGCAGCACACTGAGCACAGATATTTTCAGCACACTGAGCACAGATATGGAGCTTTTCAGGGAGAGAACGTAGCCACGTCCTCTCCGTTCAATCTCCAATGCACGAGTGAAAATGGCGGCGACGCGTGGCTCTTTACATAGAATACGAATCTCGCGAGAATCCAACAGCGGGATGATGTAGTTCGGCCGCGTTCGGGTTAACCGAGCAAAGCTGGAAGATCTGAGGCTGCCTCGGACCCATGTAAAATAGGTAAAGTTCGGGGGGGTTCGGATCTCGGAGAACCGAACCCGCTCATCTCTAGTTCATACTGATATCAGTGCTTCACAGGTCCTCATTGCATATTTAACTATTCCTACTTCACTCAGCCACACTGGCTAGTTGTCATCTTTTATTTCCATAGCTCCAACATATTACACAGCTCCTTATAATCAGAGATTTTGTCAATCTACATAAGTCAATAATTACACAACTGTACACTATATTCAACTTTATGGGCCTATTTATTATCTGCAGGAAATAAAGAATTTCTATTGGTGCTTATATTAGCAATGGAAAACATACGCCTGATCAACAATAACATTTCGCTAGGAAAGCCGAATGATACTAAGCTGTACTGTGATACTACTGCAGTTTGCACCGTCACTGTCCTTTTTAAATAGGCTTACCATTTAATATCTGGAGAAAACTTTTGCCAGCAGTACAATAAGCCATTGTCATACTCATGGAACATGAGATTACATTTATTATTTATTAACAGTTTCTTATATGGTGCAGCATATGCCATTGTGCTTTACAATTGGAACAACAGTAATAGAACAAAACTGGGTAATAATGGAGATATAGAGAGGTAGCGAGGCCCTGCTCGCAAGCTTGTAATCTACAGTATATTGCGCTTTGTCTTGCTAAAAGTAGCAATTGGAAAATGGGTAGAATGTGTCTATAAAGGGATGCACATGATCAGCTACAATACTCAATAAATACTTTTATTGCATGACTTACTTCCCATAGCATTACAGTACCTTCAGTCTGAACCGCTGACTCAAGGCGGGATGAATCCATAGACTAACAGGTATGTTGTTTACACAAAATTCTGATCCTACCATCTGATGTGGTGTTCTCCTGCTGTAACTTACTACAAGATTCAATGTGCTGTGCACTCAGAGATCTCTTCTATACAGGGGCATTTTTAGAGAGGAGGGGGCCCGTGTGCAGACTCTGGGTGGCCCCCATCCTCTCCACGACACCGTAGTCTCTGGCATTGTGCCTGCATCTACTGTGCCTGTGGAGGTCTCTGGAAACATGACACCAACCATGGTCCAGAGACAAATTTCCTTCTGCGCATGCGCGGTGGCAATTTTGGAAGTGATTTTTAACGCAGCTGCTTTGGCTGCAGCACCCGTTGTGGGACTCCAGGAACCCAGGGGACCGTGTGCGCCGCACACATTGCCCCCATGATAGAAATGCCTATACCTCAGTGTCTGGGAGATAGAGCTGTGCTATGTGTGACAGGAAGCTGCCAATTTTTTGGGCCCCGTTGGTGGACATATGCCCTTGTGCCACATGAACTGTATTCTGCCAGGTATGCCTTCACATATGATTCTTCCTGAATATCCCTCTCTTAGCCACAAACCACTTCCCTTCAATGATCTTGGAATGAACTATACTCTCTGTGCCTTTAAAATGAAAGGAGTGATTGACTGTTTGTAGCTTTCTTGCTCCAGGCAGTCATAGGCTTGCCAGCAGTCAGATATTGTAGTACCAGGATGTATATATTCCAGAATGACTGCCAACAAAGTCTCACTATCACACCTTTCAATCAATTTCATAAAACACTTGCTTGTTCCTCTTTTAGGGGTCTATTTACTAAGCCTTGGATGGAAATAAAGCTAGACGGAGATAAAGTACCCCATTACCAACCACACGGCTCCTAACTGACATGCCACAGGCTGTGTTTGAAAAATTGCAGTTAGGAGCTGATTGGCTGGTACTATATCTCCAACCGCTTTCTCTCCATCTGAGGATTAGTAAATAGACCCCTTAATCTCTCCAAACACCCAACTTCCTTCCACTCTCTTACCATGATTATACTTCCTGTGTCCAATATGACTCTCGTCAATCTCAACAAACACTTCATCTCCACCCATCATTTCATTCTCTTTCACGCACACATCCATACACAACTCTCAGCAAAACCTCTTTCAATTTACCCCATTTGCTTTTGCCCCTCAACTGTTTCGGATGTTTCTTCACCCAAATATACACAATTAGCAATACATCAACCATACGTAACTTGCTCTCACTAAACCAACTACCTTTCTTTTTACGCCATTTCACTTGATGTATAGTCTCATCTTTCATGACATCTCCATTCATATTCATCATCATTTCTTTCCTCTCACACAATTTAATTTCTCCATCACATATAGGACATTTATACCTGTCTCTCTGCACCACTCAATCACCCTAATTTTTCCCTCCCTTTCAAGCCATAAAGTAATGTTATATTGAAGACTTCCATGATGCCTGCTCATTTGTTCCCTGACTGTGACTGATGGAACCGATAGACTGCCCAAGTGTTCTTGCCTTCTTTTTTCACATTTGGCTCAGCAGCTGTCAATGTGATAGCTGCTAAACCAAATGGAACCTCCTGCATAGTCCTCACCACAATGCTCCCACTGGAGAGGAGACATGTCTGCAGAAGACCCAGATGCTATCAGCTGATTGTGATATGTCTGTAGAGGATATGCTCCCATTGTAATGCAAACAGCCGGTGGCACTGCCGCCTCCCACACACATTTCCCACCACTGCTAGAGGAGAAATCACAGATATTCACTCCTCAGTGGTTACAGGAATTGTGCAGCAGGCGGTGGCATTCCCATGAGAGCATGTCTGTGGTCCGGGTCCTTTCCAGACATGCAGACATGTGTCCTTTCCATTCAGAATGTTGACATGGATGTTGTGATACCGGGTTGCTTGTTGGGTGGAGTGGGTACAATGCATAGAATGAAGGTGTGTGATACCGGGCTGCTTGTTGGGCGGAGTGTGTACAATGCACAGAGTGGAGGTGTGTGATACCGGGTTGCTTGTTGGGCGGAGTGTGTACAATGCACAGAGTGGAGGTGTGTGATACCGAGTTGCATGTTGGGTGGAGTGGGTACAATGCACAGAGTGGAGGTGTGTGATACCGGGTTGCTTGTTGGGTGGAGTGGGTACAATGCACAGAGTAGAGGTGTGTGATACCGGGTTGCTTGTTGGGCGGAGTGGGTACAATGCACAGAGTGGAGGTGTGTGATACCGGGTTGCTTGTTGGGTGGAGTGGGTACAATGCACAGAGTGGAGGTGTGTGAGACCGGGTTGCTTGTTGGGTGGAGTGGGTACAATGCACAGAGTGGAGGTGTGTGATACCGGGTTGCTTGTTGGGTGGAGTGGGTACAATGCACAGAGTGGAGGTGTGTGATACCGGGCTGCTTGTTGGGCGGAGTGTGTACAATGCACAGAGTGGAGGTGTGTGATACTGGGTTGCTTGTTGGGTGGAGTGGGTACAATGCACAGAGTGGAGGTGTGTGATACCGGGTTGCTTGTTGGGTGGAGTGGGTACAATGCACAGAGTAGAGGTGTGTGATACCGGGTTGCTTGTTGGGCGGAGTGGGTACAATGCACAGAGTGGAGGTGTGTGATACCGGGCTGCTTGTTGGGCGGAGTGTGTACAATGCACAGAGTGGAGGTGTGTGATACCGGGTTGCTTGTTGGGTGGAGTGGGTACAATGCACAGAGTGGAGGTGTGTGAGACCGGGTTGCTTGTTGGGTGGAGTGGGTACAATACACAGAGTGGAGGTGTGTGATACCGGGTTGCTTGTTGGGTGGAGTGGGTACAATGCACAGAGTGGAGGTGTGTGATACCGGGTTGCTTGTTGGGTGGAGTGGGTACAATGCACAGAGTGGAGGTGTGTGATAACGGGTTGCTTGTTGGGTGGAGTGGGTACAATGCATAGAGTGGAGGTTCCTAGATGTAGAGATGACTTCTGAAAATATGTTACTGCTCTATACTACCCCAGCAGAGAGGCAAGGTTTTAGGGACACAGGTATGATGCAAAAGAATAACACAGTTTATACAGCAATCTGGCATAAGGCCTCATCTAACTACAATATAAATAATCAATGTTACATTTTACACTGTATAAAAAAATTCTGATGAAATCATACACAAAAAAATATTAAATTAAGCAATTATGCAAGAAATAGTCTCCAATACAAAACATTAAAGTACTTACTGCCATTGGTTGGTGCACAGTTGGCTAGCATAATTGTAAGAATATCGTTTCAAATCCAGTAAAGTAACAAGCATGGTTGCAGCACTGTCTCAGATAAAGGTTCAATGTGAATTCAATATTAACTCCCTTTTGCTAACTCAAGTAATAACTCTCAGCCTGAAACCAGTGTTTTTTCTCTGCTGTTGCTCTTTGGCGCTGCTTATTCATCCACCTCTATACCACCTCAGCTCTATACAAGATGGCGCCACCCCTCCTAATGTTTCTCATGTTCCTCTGATTTTTAACTGCTGCTTCAGATAACTGTTACCTCAGTATCATGGAAATTCTTCTCAGCCTGCTGATAGTCACTGCCACTCATCTGTCCTCTCTCCAGCTGTTACTTTTTGCACTCTGGAGGACTGTGGAGGCTTTAGACTCCTGTAGCTCCCAGACAAAAGAAAGTGATAACTCATGCTTGTGGCATATTACACATTATGTCAACATTTACACAAGGTCAACATCTCCAGAATGTTGACATTGTGGGCCTAATTCAGACCTGAAAGTAGTGGCAAATTTGTTAGCAAATGGGCAAAACCATGGGGGTCATTCCGACCCAATCGCTCGCTGCAGTTTGTTGCAGCGCAGCGATTGGGTCGGAACTGTGCATGCACCGGTGCTGCAGTGCACCGGCGCATGGCAGCCGTCGTTGCCTAGCGATCACCTCTGAGGCAGAGGCGGTCGCTGGGTGGGAGGGGGCTGGACGGCGGCGTTAAACCACGGTTTAGGGGGAGTGGTCCGGCCAACGCAGGCGTGGCCGGACCATTGGGGGGGGCGGGCCGCGGCCACTGCGTGACATCACACGCAGCCGCGGTGGGCCGGGAAGCGACGAGTAGCTCCCGGCCAGCACGTTAAACCTGCGCTGGTCAGAAGCTACTCTTGAAGTGCAAAGGCATCGCCGCTGTGCGATGCCTTTGCACTTCTGCAGGGGAGGCCGGCACTGACATGCGGGGCGGACTAGCCCTGTGCTGGGCGTCCCCTCGCATGTCAGTGTGAATGATTGTAGCTGTGCTAAATTTAGAAATTATTATCTGGAGTGGTTACTCTGGGTATACACAGTATGGCAGGACAAGGGTGAATTTGTATTTTAACCACAAGAGTAAAGTGAGTTGCGAGTGCAACACTATACTTTAGCACTAGTGGAATGCAACTGAGGACAGAATATACTGTTAAACACCAGTGCTTAGAACACAGTAACGATGGTATAACACAGAAGCTTATGTAATCCATAAAAGATACTCATGGCAATGAAAATGTACACAGTCACTTATTATCAGAACAGCAGTGAAATATGGTACAGTATGCACAAGAATCCACAATAGTAATTCAGGACTGAGAGATATACACAGTTAACTATCCAGGGATGCCAACAGAACACAGGTTGAACACTCAGTAAATTTCACAGCACAGGACTCAGAGGGTGAGATTCAAATGATATATCACGCCCAATTTCCTTTCTAAAATCATCTCTGTTATTGCGCATATTGCGCCCATAGCAATCAGGTTTAGCTGTGTAAAGGGTTGGGGGCCTCACTACTCCGGGGGTAGGGAGCTGAAATAATGATACAACGTTCCTGAGGGAAGAAACAGAATGGGTGTGGAAAGGGGTGAAAAGAATTGAATCCCGCCCAGAGAGTACTTTAGCAAGGTTTGGTAATACAGGGACTTAGTTGAGAGGACTTCAGCAGGCACACAGCTAGGACATCAGACACAGTTCAGGAAACAAGGCCAAGTGACAAGGCTTCAACACGGGTCCAGAGACTAGGCACTAGCACTTAGAAACAACAGAAAACTGAAACTATCACCTGCAAGGCTGAGCAGGACTGACTACCTTTTACCAGGAGCACAGATCAATAGGGGAAAAACAGACACATAATTAAAACTTGTAGCAGTTGAGAAGCTGCACATTCTAACAGGCATTCCAGCTGCTAGGCAACAGCCAGGACCAGGAAACAAAGTGGCCCACTGGAGTTCAAGTTACCCGGCAATCGCCTGGAACAGCAATCCCCACAGCCTGAGCGACACTGCATCCCTGTCGCCTGGCAATGACCGGGATCTGCTACAAGATGAGCCACAGCGGCGGCTCATAACACAAGCCCTAACCGCTGCTACACCTAACACTAACATGAGCTACAGTATCAACATTGTGACTGTCAATATTTTTACTGTTGACATAAAATCTATTTCAACATTTGAATGTTGACATTTTAATAATATTCCAAAGATACAGATTTGATCTAATTATGCACAAAAATGTCTAGCCTGACTTTAAAATTATATTTTAACTTTAAGGTTCTTTTATACTGTACATAATTTCCTTTATTTGTTGGCATAGTCTTATTATTATTTTTTTTAAAGAATGCATTATGGTATATAAAATGAAAGCACTTTTTATAATTTCTTTGGAAGAAATCAATCATCCATGCTAAATAATAGTTTGAAGCTAGAGTTATATACACTACTAATTTAGAGTTATGGAAATTGTTGAATAAAATAGGTTTGCTTTTATGGTTGCTTGCCTTGGTAATGGAACATGTTTAATTTGGTAATTTATATAAATGATACTTACACAGCTATGGCCAGTTATTTCATTAATATGCTCAGCCATGCTGTGTTGTAGGCTGCAATAATAATATAAAATAATAAATCACCCTTCACTACTGTGCACATTGATGTTACTGTTGCCTCGTTTTTATAATTGAGATTGGCAGTGTTTGATATAACCTCACTAGGTAATGAATGACAGACTTATACTCTTCTATACTTACATACTGTACATGCAATCTGCAGGTGCACAACAACTTTTGCCAATATAAATCCTGAACCATCTATTAGTTGTAATGTCTATGTAAAATATTCTGTCACAGAGGAAAATGTATCCCTAAATAATCTTATATCAGCTGATATTTCTAATATCCTATATAAATTTTTCTTTGATGAAGAAGTAAAAAAATGTAACCAGTGCATAGTCAGGAAAAATGATATTGCTACATTTCTGCCATGTTCATACTGTTATAGGGACCCATTTGCAACCAGCAAGAAAAGGGCAACATCCAGCAAGGTCAAACTGACTTAGCAAAGTTCCTGCATTTCAGGTCACACATTGATAAGGGCACTATTGAAAGGTAAGACCTGGATAAATGTATATAATGTGATAATATTAGGAATGTTAGGGACCCATGTGATGAAGTAATCTGGTCGCTGTACATGGGCCCGCATATGTGCGCAAATGTGTGCTAAGAACTTCAATTTTACTCCATGTTAATTGGGAGGGTTTATTTCAATTATTCTTACCATCAGTGTTCTTAGTGCTAGGAGTGTGCATCTGCATCTCTCTTCCTCCTGACTTTGTTGCCCTTGCAAGGACCTCGAGGCCCAAATGATAGAAAATGGGTGGTGGGGTGGAGTCCATGAAAATGGGCCAAACAGTGAGCCCCTTCCCACCAGCCTGTGTCTGCGGGGACAGGTCATGTATTTGGCACAGTGAGATTGTCAGCGGGGGCAGATGTGGTGGATGACAGGATAAGAGAGTCTGCAGGGCAGATGAGGTGGGTGACAGGGCAAGAGTTTGTGGAGCAGGTCTGGTTACAGCACCCCCTTCCCCTCAAGCCCCTTTAATGTTTATCTCTCACAATCACCAAACAGCACCCTCCTTCAGTAATGACCTCACAGGCAACCCCCCCTCTTTAATAATCACCTCACAGAACCCGCACTTAATTTATCACCTCACAGCACTCTCTTTCCCCCCTCTCTTCAATAACACCTGACAGCACACACTGCTCAGCGCCAGCAAAATTACCATACTAGATGCCTCATTGCCCTCTGCTCCTTCTCACTTTTCATTGCTCCCAGCCTCCTTCCTGGGAGAGGCCCTCTCAGGCTCCAAAATTCCTGGGAATGTCATAAAGAGAAGTCCTGCAGTCAGGATAGTAGTTTCAAACATATACATGCAATTTACAGAGCGCAAATCGCAAAGCTATGCTTCAACTCCCAGCAGCTCCTTTGGTACTAAGCGACATGCATCCAGGCTGTGATAGCAGCTATAAAGTCTGGAAGCCTGGTTGTTATGGTGTTATTGGTGACGAGCTATAACCATACAGTACATAAAAACAAGGGCTGAAAATGGGTCCCTCTGGGATTTTTGTTGGTATTATTTTTATCCTTTATTTATGTGGCGCCACAGGCGCCACAAGGTATCCACAGTGCCCATTACAGAGTACATAAACAAATGAGCAAAACAGCACTTACAGTTTAAGACAATATAGGACAAGTATGGAAGACCAGGGGTTAGGTGCAGAGCTGGATTTATCACTAGGCAACTGTGGTGGAGCCCCCTGAAATCCATCCCTGATCGTGGGTCCCTGAGGTAATGTCTGCAGGGGAGGATTGCATGCAGTGCATGAATTATGACAACTTTTGTGGGGGAGCACTTTGTCCTCCCAAAATCACTGAACTCCATTCATCCAGGCTGTGTCGGGCTTTACAATCAATCTAAAATCCTTGGCAGTGTGATGATCAGTGCTTTGCTCTTAGATTGATTGTAAAGTCTGCCAAAGTCTGAATGAATCGAGTGCTGAACACAGCTACTACCCCTGAGGACAACAGCTGTACTCTATATCACTCCTACAGCCTGCCTGTCACCATCAAGTTAGATCACCCCTTCTGGGTACTGCATGTCAGGTCACTCTGGAATGTCTGCCTCACTCCTCATGACCTCCCCTCCCCCCACAATTGCCCCCCCCCATGATCATGTGCCCTCTATGTCTCTCTCTCTCCATGGGGTAAATTTACGAAGGTGGGAGATTTTTAGAACTGGTGATGTTGCCCATAGCAACCAATCAGATTGTACCTATTATCTTCTAGAAGCAGCTAGACAAATGTTAAGTAGAATTTGATTGGTTGCTATGGGCAACATCACCAGTTATAAAAAACTCCCACCTTAGTAAATTTACCCCCATGTCTCTCTCTGACTTTCTTCCTCTCCATGATTCTCTCCCTGAGTTTCGCTTCATGTCTTTCTCTGACTGTGTGTCTCTCTCTCTTTGTCTCTCTCCATGTATCTGATTCTGTCTGTCTCTCTCTCTTTCTCTATGTGTCTCTCTCTGACTCTCTCTCTCCATGTCTCTCTCTGTTTTTATGTTTCTCCATGTCTCTGACTCTCTGTGTCTCACTCTCTATCTCCATGTCTCACTCTGACAGTCTCTATCTCTCCATGTCTCTGTCTTTCTCTGTCTTTCTTTTTCTCCATGTCTCTCTCTGACTCTCTTTCTCCATGTCACTCTCACTGACTCGCTCTGTCTCTCTCTCCATGTCTCTGTCTCTGCTTCTCTCTTTCTCCATGTTTCTCTCTCTGTCTCTCACTCAGTCTCTCTTTCTCTCTCTCTCTCTCTTTCTCCCCCTCCATGTCTCTGACTATTCCTGTTTATCTCTTTCTCCATGTTTCTCTCTCTCTCTGTCTTTCTGTCTCTATCTTTGTGTCTCTCTGTGTCTCTTTTTCTCTGACTCTCTCTCTACATGTCCCTGATACTGTCTCTTTTTCTCCATGTCTCTCTCTGACTTTCTCTTTCCATATATCTCTCTGTCTCTCTTGTTCTCCGTATCATGTCTCTGACTCTCTCTCTTTCTCCATGTCTCCCTCTGACTGTATCTCTTTCCATGTCTCTGACTGTCTGTCTCTCTTTCTCCGTGTCTCTCTCTGACTGTCTCTTCATGTCTCTCTCTCTCTTACTTTATGTCACCCTCAGTCTCTCTTTCTCCATGTCTCTCTCTAACTCTCTCTCTCCATGCCTTTCTCTGTCTGTCTCTCTCTTTCTTCATGTCATGTCTCTGACTCTCTCTGTCTCTTTCTCCATGTCTCTCTCTCCATGTCTATGACACTCTCTCTCTCTGTCTCTCTTTCTCCATATCACTTTTTGACAACTCTCTCTTTCTCCATGTCATGTCTCTGACTCTCTATATGTCTCTCTCTTTCTTTATGTCACTCTTTGTCTCTCTTTCTCCATGTCTCTCTCTAACTCTCTCCATGTCTCTCTGTCTCTCTCTTTCTCCATGTCATGTCTCTGACTCTCTCTGCCTCTTTCTCTTTCTCCATGTCTCTCTCTCCATGTCCATGACTCTCTCTCTCTCTGTCTCTCTCTCTTTCTCCATATCTCTCTTTGACAACTCTCTCTTTCTCCATGTCATGTCTCTGACTCTCTCTATGTCTCTCTCTTTCTTTATGTCACTCTTTGTCTCTCTTTCTCCATGTCTCTCTCTAACTCTCTCCATGTCTCTCTGTCTCTCTCTTTCTCCATGTCATGTCTCTGACTCTCTCTGCCTCTTTCTCTTTCTCCATGTCTCTCTCTCCATGTCCATGACTCTCTCTCTCTGTCTCTCTCTCTCTCTTTCTCCATATCTCTCTTTGACAACTCTCTCTTTTTCCATGTCATGTCTTTGACTCTCCATGTCTCTCTCTCCCCATGTCTCTGACTCTCTCTTTCTCTCTTTCTCCATGTCTCTCTCTGACTCTCTCTCAATGTCTCTCTCTTTCTCCATGTTACTCTCTGTGTCTCTCTTTCTCCACATCTCTCTCGCTGGCTTTCTGTGTCTCTGACTGTCTCTGTTTCTCTATTTCTATGGGTCTCTCGCTACCTCTCCATGTCTCTCAATCTGTCTCTCTTTGTCTCTCTCTCCATGTCTGTCTCTGCCTCTATGTGTCTCTCTATCTCTATCTTTGTCTCTCTCCATCTCTCCCTCTCTGACCCTGTCTCTCTGTCCTTGTCTCTCTCTGACTTTCTTTCTCTATCTCTCCATGTTTCTCTGTGACTCTCTCTGTCTCTCCCCATGTCTCTGTCTACGTCTCTCTCACTCTCTTTCCATGTCTCTCCCCCCCATGTCTTTCTCTCACTCTCCCTCCCTCCCATGTCTCTCTCTCTCTTATACCCATGTCTCTCACTTCCTCACCATCTTTCACACTCCCTATGTCTCTTTCTCTCTTACTCCCATGTCTCTGTCACCCTCCCCATGTCTCTCTCTCTCTTACATTTCCTATCCATGTCTCTCCTCCAGCCATGTATCTCTCTCCATTTCTCCCCTTGTCTCTCCCTCCTTCCACATGCTTCTGGGTCCCTCCCCATATCTCTCTCTCCTGCCCCATGCCTCTTAACCCCCCAGTTTCTTCCTCGGCTGTGTGTGAACAGTATATATACACACACATATACTTGCATTGGGCTCCATATATGTGCAATAGACAAGCACTATATATATATATATATATATATATATATACAAGGGTGCTCCTGCACTCACATCCTAAAGTAGAGACAAGGCCGCGGGTGCTTCCAATAGACCATAAGGTCCACTAATTTAGAGAAAATGTCCACGAAGTGGGGATGCACTCTCGCTGTATAAATACCAATCAATCAAAGACAACCACATGTCACCGTAGTTTTTAATGTAGACGTTTCGGCCTATAAATAGGCCTTTCTCAAGACCGGTGATACAGCATGTCAGATGTTCAATAATAACAGTCGAAAAAATAAATATCTGCAAAGACAATAATCACAATCAGATTTACAAGCCTCACCGGTCCCTGGGAAACCACACATCACAGTGGGGAAAAAATTTTGCTTTAAAATTTGAATAAAATTGGGTGTATATACTATATTAGGTTATCACCCAGGTGAATCACCTCCACCTAATCAGTACCTGATGACCCATACCTGTAACATATCGTCCACATCTTACAGTATCAGTTGCATATGACACTGGACCTGGACAACTTAGACAGGCCCACAGGACTTATTGTCCATACCACTAAAACACATAAGAAATACAAATGTGATTTGAAATTATCACTCTACCAACACCCACTGGTGTATTGCCAAATTTATATATAAACCAAGGGACTAAAGATTACCTATTAGGTGGCCATCCTCACACCTGGATGCAGCTAGGGATGTAGCCATTCAAAATGCTGTAAGGGGGTCCAAGGTTAATTCATATCCAAAGCTCGTCATCAAAACAGCCCATAATGCTATAATCTACTTACTTATAACTGGAGACATCATGTGTGCAGCTGCATAGCTTCCCTGACTATGGAATGAATTTAAATAGCATGCCAGCCGGAAGTGACGCGGTGCTAGGGGAAAAGAAACCATCTAGTCCGCTGGGCTATATACACCAACCACTCACAGCTATGACCCCCTCCACCAACAAGGGCCGAAGGCCAGCCCGAGTCGCGTTGTCCCCATACATCAAACATCGCCGGCAACGGCACCCGCAGGACGGAGACCGACAGCCGCGTCACCCTGCGTTCCACCAAGGCGGAAGTGACGTGGCAGTGCGGTCCAAGGCCGTGAGTACAAGACCGGAAGTCGCGTCGCCGTGCGTTCCATCTAGCCGGAACTTTGCCTCCAAGTGCGTTCCACAGCTACGGGGGCGCTGTCATACTCGAGCCCCCCTTCACTAGCCAAAAGGCTACATTATCAATATATTATAAATCAAAGTCCACGGCCATCAAGGGGAAAGATTCACCTCTTAAAATACATATCACACTTAGGCAATATAGACACATATAATCAATAAAGGTACCATATATATTTCAGATCAAAAATGGTCCTGATATCCATAAACAGTCTGACGTTTAACAGTAACGCCTCCATCATCCAACTAGTTCCCTAAGGCTAAAGAGACTGACACCTATGGTCAGTATTAGAAACAAGTACCCAGATTCAATGATTAAATAACCTGTGGATATGCAAAACGTGTAGTTAACCAAGGACCGGTAAGTTCACAGAAAGTGCGAACCATGTATGCATACTATCCCTTATTAAAAGAAATTTTAATATGAACTCAAAAAAATACATTTACATAACCTCAAAAAAAAACAGAAATAAAAAATAATGAGTAATAAATGATATTGAACAAAATAGTAAAAAACAAAGTAATATAAATATGAATGTACTGAACCACCATGTACTTTAAGCATTTAAACCCACGATGTATCCGGCATCAGTGTTTATACTATCTCCCCGTTATAGTTCTAACAAGAATGACCAAATCACCAGTATTTATGGTCACTGATGGTAACACATAATGCCTACAGACCACCATCCATCTAAACAGTACCCAGTGCAGAGGACTAACCTATCAGTGGCCTTTTTCTTTTGAATAGTACCCGTGTATATACCTGTAGCTCTATCTAGGCATTTACGTAACATATTCGCTGAGTAACCCCTCTCCAGAAAACGTGAGGTGATTTCAGCACACTGTGCGTTTCTGAGATCTACTTCTGAGTTGATCCTCATAGCCCTCAAGTACTGGGAAATTGGTAGACTGTCCTTTAGTGCGGGTGGATGAAAGCTAGTGGCCTGTAACATCGAGTTCCGATCTGTTGGTTTGCGGAACAGGGTAGTGATTAATCTAGAATCAGATACCATTAATGTGACATCAAGGAAGTTAATTTCAGATACAGAGCATGTGGCTGTAAACCGGATAGGACTAGGTAATGCATTAAGTTCCCTAACCATATCTTCAAATTCCCCTTGTGTTCCCTGCCATATCATAAAGATATCATCAATAAATCTGTGAAAGAACAAGATCCTATGCCCATATTGTGGTTGTATATATGTCTTTTCATACCATGCCATGTACAGATTGGCATACGACGGGGCCAAATTAGACCCCATCGCAGTGCCTGACAACTGCATAAAATAATCATCTTTATACAAGAAGTGATTATTAGACAATACTAGTTCAATCAGCTCAAGCAGGTAATCTGTCGGAATCTCTACACATGGTGTTGACTCAAATGCCAGTCTTAATACCTGAAGACCTTCCCCATGAGGTATCACCGTGTATAGTGAACACACATCCATAGTTGCTAAGAGCATATCCCCGGTCACATGAATCCCAGTTAGACTCTGTAGGAAATGCCCTGTGTCTCGTAGATAGCTCGGTATTAATTGAACCAATGGTTGTAACAAACTATCCACAAATTTTGCCAGTGGTTGTAGCAGGGAACCCTCCGCCGATATAATTGGTCATCCAGGTGGTCGTACCAATGATTTATGTATTTTTGGCAATGGATAGATCATTGGACATCTCGGATGGTCAACAGTGAGAAATGCCCTAAGGTCATCAGTGATCCAGCGCTGATCAAAACCAAAGTTAATAATGTTATCGATCTTTTTCTTAATCCTTGGCATGGGGTTATGTTCCAACCGCTCATATGTAGATGTATCAGACAATTGTCTGTTAACCTCATGGTCATAGTCACTCCAATCCATGACCACAACCGCACCGCCCTTATCGGCCGGTCTAAAAACTAAGTGCTGGGCGTCACGTAACTGGCGTAATGCTTTACGTTCAGGGACTGATAAATTATCAAAAATATGCTTGGTGGGCATAGCTCTAGTCTCTTGTTGTACATGTCGGAGAAATGTGTGTATACTTGAATTGGATGAGGGCGGGTCAAACACGGATCTAGGTTTAAATGGAGTCCTGACTATATTAGACGGTTGATCAGAGAAGAACTCGCGTAGTCGGAGAGTTCTCCTAAACTTATATTGATCGATAGCATGACGGAAGGAGTCGGGTTGACATGTCGGGACAAATGATAAACCCCTGGAGAGTAATTTGAGTTGTGCCTCATCTAAGATGGTACTAGAGAGGTTGAACACTAGGTCTAACTGTGCCTGCGACATCCCCTTCTTCGGTTTGTACCCCCCTCTCCTCGCATTCGGTCTGTGCCGCTTCTTAGTAAACGGCTGTGCACCATATGTCGACCTGCTCCCTGCTCTAAAAAATTATGGGTGTCGGATGTACCTTCATAGAAATCTGTGTCCGAAGTGGATGCTGAAGAGCCATAATCCCTGGGTTGTGGGTTGGCTCTCTGTCTTCTCCCTGGGCGCCCTTGTCTATCATATGTAGTATTTCCCAATAACCACCTGTACACTGCATGGTTCTGATAGTCATTACTGACCGTGGCGAGTTTTTTCCGCTTAAAAGATATCAGTTCCTTCCGGTATGTATCAATCTGTGTACTCAATCGTTCATTCCAATTCTGGGATTTATCATCCCTCAAAGAAGCCGTTAGAACCGTTATAGTAGTTTCGGATTCAACCTGAATTCTTTTAAGTTCTTGACCTACTTCTTCTACCACCAATGCAATAAGATCTAATGAACATTTGTTGAGGACCCCGCACCACCGACTACAAAACACTGGGTTATTACGACCCAGCGTTGGTATGTTGGTGATGCGGAATCCTCGGGAGATTTGTTTGTTTCTTAAGTATTCAGACAAAAACTGTCCATGCAGGGTCAGGTCCACTTCCCTTTGTCTGTGTTTTAATATTTTATAATACACATCCGCCGGGGTATCTGCCGGCAATGACTCGAACTCGAGTTTATCAAATAACAATTTTTCAACCTCGTCATCTGTAAATGAAACTATACCCGCCTCTGCTCGGGCTAATAATCCGTCATCCATTAGGTACACGCCTCCTTGTGCCATAGTGTATGTGTGTCACACTATGTATGCTCAATTCAGTACTAACACAGAAAAATAATAATTAAGGTATACAAAACAACATAAAAAAACAAATCACAAAGGTAAAAGGATCAATGATATGCAATCATATACAACATATGCTTCAACCAATCCTATAAAGAAAAATACATGGTTGTTGTTCGCAGTAAATCTTTCTGGGACATAAGAAAAACTAACTGTAAATTATAGTCCAACGGTTTGATGGGTGTCAGGAAATACTCGCTAAACAAATCAGCGTGTACTATAGATCCAAGGGAGCTCCTGCACTCACATCCTAAAGTAGAGACAAGGCCGCGGGTGCTTCCAATAGACCATAAGGTCCACTAATTTAGAGAAAATGTCCACGAAGTGGGGATGCACTCTCGCTGTATAAATACCAATCAATCAAAGACAATCACATGTCACCGTAGTTTTTAATGTCGACGTTTCGGCCTATAAATAGGCCTTTCTCAAGACCGGTGATACAGCATGTCAGATGTTCAATAATAACAGTCGAAAAAATAAATATCTGCAAAGACAATAATCACAATCAGATTTACAAGCCTCACCGGTCCCCGGGAAACCACACACCACAGTGGGGAAAAATTTTTGCTTTAAAATTTGAATAAAATTGGGTGTATATACTATATTAGGTTATCACCCAGGTGAATCACCTCCACCTAATCAGTACCTGATGACCCATACCTGTAACATATCGTCCACATCTTACAGTATCAGTTGCATATGACACTGGACCTGGACAACTTAGACAGGCCCACAGGACTTATTGTCCATACCACTAAAACACATAAGAAATACAAATGTGATTTGAAATTATCACTCTACCAACACCCACTGGTGTACTGCCAAATTTATATATAAACCAAGGGACTAAAGATTACCTATTAGGTGGCCATCCTCACAACTGGATGCAGCTAGGGATGTCCAGTGATCTATCTATTGCCAAAAATACATAAATCATTGGTACGACCACCTGGACGACCAATTATATTGGCGGAGGGTTCCCTGCTACAACCACTGGCAAAATTTGTGGATAAATTGTTACAACCATTGGTTCAATTAATACTGAGCTATCTACGAGACACAGGGCATTTCCTACAGAGTCTAACTGGGATTCATGTGACCGGGGATATGCTCTTAGCAACTATGGATGTGTGTTCACTATACACGGTGATACCTCATGGGGAAGGTCTTCAGGTATTAAGACAGGCATTTGAGTCAACACCATGTGTAGAGATTCCGACAGATTACCTGCTTGAGCTGATTGAACTAGTATTGTCTAATAATCACTTCTTGTATAAAGATGATTATTTTATGCAGTTGTCAGGCACTGCGATGGGGTCTAATTTGGCCCCGTCGTATGCCAATCTGTACATGGCATGGTATGAAAAGACATATATACAACCACAATATGGGCATAGGATCTTGTTCTTTCGCAGATTTATTGATGATATCTTTATGATATGGCAGGGAACACAAGGGGAATTTGAAGATATGGTTAGGGAACTTAATGCATTACCTAGTCCTATCCGGTTTACAGCCACATGCTCTGTATCTAAAATTAACTTCCTTGATGTCACATTAATGGTATCTGATTCTAGATTAATCACTACCCTGTTCCGCAAACCAACAGATCGGAACTCGATGTTACAGGCCACTAGCTTTCATCCACCCGCACTAAAGGACAGTCTACCAATTTCCCAGTACTTGAGGGCTATGAGGATCAACTCAGAAGTAGATCTCAGAAACGCACAGTGTGCTGAAATCACCTCACGTTTTCTGGAGAGGGGTTACTCAACGAATATGTTACGTAAATGCCTAGATAGAGCTACAGGTATATACACGGGTACTATTCAAAAGAAAAAGGCCACTGATAGGTTAATTTTTCCGATTCAATATGATGGGAATTCCACTATGATTAATAAAATTGTACATCGTCACTGGTCGACTATATCATCTGACGACGATCTACCATTTAAGAATACTAAGGCACCAATGATGGCGCATCGAAAGGGGGCTAATTTGAAGCAATTACTGATGCGGCCCACACTGTTTCCTAGGGAGCCTACAGGAAAGTGGACTTCTAATACAGTGATGCAGGCCAGGCCAGGATGTTTCTCCTGTGGCAGTTGTACTACATGCCGATCTATGCTGACTGGGTCCTCTTTCAACCATCCTCATACAGGAAGAACAATCAAAATTAGGTATCATTTACATTGTAGATTGGACCACGTGATTTACCTACTCAAATGTCCATGTGGACTATGCTATGTTGGGCTCACTACACGGAACTTTAGAGACCGTATGGCAAATCACAGGTCGTCCATCCACACAGCATTACAGACTGGACAGACTGACAAACCGGTGGCCCGGCATTTTCTACAGGCACGACATCAGGTGGCAAGCCTGAAATGTAGACTTATAGATTGGATCCCACCGAGATCCATCGGGGGCGATAGAACATTGGCCCTTAAACGTCGTGAAAGCTATTGGATACATACCCTAGATACCGTGACTCCAAGAGGCCTTAATGAGGGTAATACCCTCAATGTATTTTTATAGTCCTCTGCACTGGGTACTGTTTAGATGGATGGTGGTCTGTAGGCATTATGTGTTACCATCAGTGACCATAAATACTGGTGATTTGGTAATTCTTGTTAGAACTATAACGGGGAGATAGTATAAACACTGATGCCGGATACATCGTGGGTTTAAATGCTTAAAGTACATGGTGGTTCAGTACATTCATATTTATATTACTTTGTTTTTTACTATTTAGTTCAATATCATTTATTACTCATTATTTTTTATTTCTGATTTTTTTTGAGGTTATGTAAATGTATTTTTTTGAGTTCATATTAAAATTTCTTTTAATAAGGGATAGTATGCATACATGGTTCGCACTTTCTGTGAACTTACCGGTCCTTGGTTAACTACACGTTTTGCATATCCACAGGTTATTTAATCATTGAATCTGGGTACTTGTTTCTAATACTGACCATAGGTGTCAGTCTCTTTAGCCTTAGGGAACTAGTTGGATGATGGAGGCGTTACTGTTAAACGTCAGACTGTTTATGGATATCAGGACCATTTTTGATCTGAAATATATATGGTACCTTTATTGATTATATGTGTCTATATTGCCTAAGTGTGATATGTATTTTAAGAGGTGAATCTTTCCCCTTGATGGCCGTGGAATTTGATTTATAATATATTGATAATGTAGCCTTTTGGCTAGTGAAGGGGGGCTCGAGTATGACAGCGCCCCCGTAGCTGTGGAACGCACTTGGAGGCAAAGTTCCGGCTAGATAAAACGCACGGCGACGCGACTTCCGGTCTCGTACTCACGGCCTTGGACCGCACCGCCACGTCACTTCCGCCTTGGTGGAACGCAGGGTGAAGCGGCTGTCGGTCTCCGTCCTGCGGGTGCCGTTGCCGGCAATGTTTGATGTATGGGGACAACGCGACTCGGGCTGGCCTTCGGCCCTTGTTGGTGGAGGGGGTCATAGCTGTGAGTGGTTGGTGTATATAGCCCGGCGGACTAGATGGTTTCTTTTCCCCTAGCACCGCGTCACTTCCGGCCGGCATGCTATTTAAATTCATTCCATAGTCAGGGAAGCTATGCAGCTGCACACATGATGTCTCCAGTTATAAGTAAGTAGATTATAGCATTATGGGCTGTTTTGATGACGAGCTTTGGATATGAATTAACCTTGGACCCCCTTACAGCATTTTGAATGGCTACATCCCTAGCTGCATCCAGGTGTGAGGATGGCCACCTAATAGGTAATCTTTAGTCCCTTGGTTTATATATAAATTTGGCAATACACCAGTGGGTGTTGGTAGAGTGATAATTTCAAATCACATTTGTATTTCTTATGTGTTTTAGTGGTATGGACAATAAGTCCTGTGGGCCTGTCTAAGTTGTCCAGGTCCAGTGTCATATGCAACTGATACTGTAAGATGTGGACGATATGTTACAGGTATGGGTCATCAGGTACTGATTAGGTGGAGGTGATTCACCTGGGTGATAACCTAATATAGTATATACACCCAATTTTATTCAAATTTTAAAGCAAACATTTTTCCCCACTGTGGTGTGTGGTTTCCCAGGGACCGGTGAGGCTTGTAAATCTGATTGTGATTATTGTCTTTGCAGATATTTATTTTTTCGACTGTTATTATTGAACATCTGACATGCTGTATCACCGGTCTTGAGAAACGTCGACATTAAAAACTACGGTGACATGTGATTGTCTTTGATTGATTGGTATTTATACAGCGAGAGTGCATCCCCACTTCGTGGACATTTTCTCTAAATTAGTGGACCTTATGGTCTATTGGAAGCACCCGCGGCCTTGTCTCTACTTTAGGATGTGAGTGCAGGAGCACCCTTGGATCTATAGTACACGCTGATTTGTTTAGCGAGTATTTCCTGACACCCATCAAACCGTTGGACTATAATTTACAGTTAGTTTTACTTATGTCCCAGAAAGATTTACTGCGAACAACAACCATGTATTTTTCTTTATAGGATTGGTTGAAGCATATGTTGTATATGATTGCATATCATTGATCCTATTACCTTTGTGATTTGTTTTTATATGTTGTTTTGTATACCTTAATTATTATTTTTCTGTGTTAGTACTGAATTGAGCATACATAGTGTGACACACATACACTATGGTACAAGGAGGCGTGTACCTAATGGATGACGGGTTATTAGCCCGAGCAGAGGCGGGTATAGTTTCATTTACAGATGACGAGGTTGAAAAATTGTTATTTGATAAACTCGAGTTCGAGTCATTGCCGGCAGAGACCCGGCGGATGTGTATTATAAAATATTAAAACACAGACAAAGGGAAGTGGACCTGACCCTGCATGGACAGTTTTTGTCTGAATACTTAAGAAACAAACAAATCCCCCGAGGATTCCGCATCACCAACATACCAACGCTGGGTCGTAATAACCCAGTGTTTTGTAGTCGGTGGTGCGGGGTCCTCAACAAATGTTCATTAAATCTTATTGCATTGGTGGTGGAAGAAGTAGGTCAAGAACTTAAAAGAATTCAGGTTGATTCCGAAACTACTATAACGGTTCTAACGGCTTCTTTGAGGGATGATAAATCCCAGAATTGGAATGAATGATTGAGTACACAGATTGATACATACCGGAAGGAACTGATATCTTTTAAGCGGAAAAAACTCGCCACGGTCAGTAATGACTATCAGAACCATGCAGTGTACAGGTGGTTATTGGGGAATACTACATATGATAGACAAGGGCGCCCAGGGAGAAGACAGAGAGCCAACCCACAACCCAGGGATTATGGCTCTTCAGCGTCCACTTCGGACACAGATTTCTATGAAGGTACATCCGACACCCATAATTTTTTAGAGCAGGGAGCAGGTCGACATATGGTGCACAGCCGTTTACTAAGAAGCGGCACAGACCGAATGCGAGGAGAGGGGGGTACAAACCGAAGAAGGGGACGTCGCAGGCGCAGTTAGACCTAGTATTCAACCTCTCTAGTACCATCTTAGATGAGGCACAACTCAAATTACTCTCCAGGGGTTTATCATTTGTCCCGACATGTCAACCAGACTCCTTCCGTCATGCTATCGATCAATATAAGTTTGGGAGAACTCTCCGACTACGCGAGTTCTTCTCTGATCAACCGTCTAATATAGTCAGGACTCCATTTAAACCTAGATCCGTGTTTGACCCGCCCTCATCCAATTCAAGTATACGCACATTTCTCCGACGTGTACAACAAGAGACTAGAGCTATGCCCACCAAGCATATTTTTGATAATTTATCAGTCCCTGAACGTAAGGCATTACGCCAGTTATGTGACGCCCAGCACTTAGTTTTTAGACCGGCCGATAAGGGCGGTGCGGTTGTGGTCATGGATTGGAGTGACTATGACCATGAGGTTAACAGACAATTGTCTGATACATCTACATATGAGCGGTTGGAACATAACCCCATGCCAAGGATTAAGAAAAAGATCGATAACATTATTAACTTTGGTTTTGATCAGCGCTGGATCACTGATGACCTTAGGGCATTTCTCACTGTTGACCATCCGAGATGTCCAGTGATCTATCTATTGCCAAAAATACATTAATCATTGGTACGACCACCTGGACGACCAATTATATCGGCGGAGGGTTCCCTGCTACAACCACTGGCAAAATTTGTGGATAGTTTGTTACAACCATTGGTTCAATTAATACCGAGCTATCTACGAGACACAGGGCATTTCCTACAGAGTCTAACTGGGATTCATGTGACCGGGGATATGCTCTTAGCAACTATGGATGTGTGTTCACTATACACGGTGATACCTCATGGGGAAGGTCTTCAGGTATTAAGACAGGCATTTGAGTCAACACCATGTGTAGAGATTCCGACAGATTACCTGCTTGAGCTGATTGAACTAGTATTGTCTAATAATCACTTCTTGTATAAAGATGATTATTTTATGCAGTTGTCAGGCACTGCGATGGGGTCTAATTTGGCCCCGTCGTATGCCAATCTGTACATGGCATGGTATGAAAAGACATATATACAACCACAATATGGGCATAGGATCTTGTTCTTTCGCAGATTTATTGATGATATCTTTATGATATGGCAGGGAACACAAGGGGAATTTGAAGATATGGTTAGGGAACTTAATGCATTACCTAGTCCTATCCGGTTTACAGCCACATGCTCTGTATCTAAAATTAACTTCCTTGATGTCACATTAATGGTATCTGATTCTAGATTAATCACTACCCTGTTCCGCAAACCAACAGATCGGAACTCGATGTTACAGGCCACTAGCTTTCATCCACCCGCACTAAAGGACAGTCTACCAATTTCCCAGTACTTGAGGGCTATGAGGATCAACTCAGAAGTAGATCTCAGAAACGCACAGTGTGCTGAAATCACCTCACGTTTTCTGGAGAGGGGTTACTCAGCGAATATGTTACGTAAATGCCTAGATAGAGCTACAGGTATATACACGGGTACTATTCAAAAGAAAAAGGCCACTGATAGGTTAATTTTTCCGATTCAATATGATGGGAATTCCACTATGATTAATAAAATTGTACATCGTCACTGGTCGACTATATCATCTGACGACGATCTACCATTTAAGAATACTAAGGCACCAATGATGGCGCATCGAAAGGGGGCTAATTTGAAGCAATTACTGATGCGGCCCACACTGTTTCCTAGGGAGCCTACAGGAAAGTGGACTTCTAATACAGTGATGCAGGCCAGGCCAGGATGTTTCTCCTGTGGCAGTTGTACTACATGCCGATCTATGCTGACTGGGTCCTCTTTCAACCATCCTCATACAGGAAGAACAATCAAAATTAGGTATCATTTACATTGTAGATTGGACCACGTGATTTACCTACTCAAATGTCCATGTGGACTATGCTATGTTGGGCTCACTACACGGAACTTTAGAGACCGTATGGCAAATCACAGGTCGTCCATCCACACAGCATTACAGACTGGACAGACTGACAAACCGGTGGCCCGGCATTTTCTACAGGCACGACATCAGGTGGCAAGCCTGAAATGTAGACTTATAGATTGGATCCCACCGAGATCCATCGGGGGCGATAGAACATTGGCCCTTAAACGTTGTGAAAGCTATTGGATACATACCCTAGATACCGTGACTCCAAGAGGCCTTAATGAGGGTAATCCCCTCAATGTATTTTTATAGTCCTCTGCACTGGGTACTGTTTAGATGGAGGGTGGTCTGTAGGCATTATGTGTTACCATCAGTGACCATAAATACTGGTGATTTGGTCATTCTTGTTAGAACTATAACGGGGAGATAGTATAAACACTGATGCCGGATACATCGTGGGTTTAAATGCTTAAAGTACATGGTGGTTCAGTACATTCATATTTATATTACTTTGTTTTTTACTATTTAGTTCAATATCATTTATTACTCATTATTTTTTATTTCTGTTTTTTTTTGAGGTTATGTAAATGTATTTTTTTGAGTTCATATTAAAATTTCTTTTAATAAGGGATAGTATGCATACATGGTTCGCACTTTCTGTGAACTTACCGGTCCTTGGTTAACTACACGTTTTGCATATCCACAGGTTATTTAATCATTGAATCTGGGTACTTGTTTCTAATACTGACCATAGGTGTCAGTCTCTTTAGCCTTAGGGAACTAGTTGGATGATGGAGGCGTTACTGTTAAACGTCAGACTGTTTATGGATATCAGGACCATTTTTGATCTGAAATATATATGGTACCTTTATTGATTATATGTGTCTATATTGCCTAAGTGTGATATGTATTTTAAGAGGTGAATCTTTCCCCTTGATGGCCGTGGAATTTGATTTATAATATATTGATAATGTAGCCTTTTGGCTAGTGAAGGGGGGCTCGAGTATGACAGCGCCCCCGTAGCTGTGGAACGCACTTGGAGGCAAAGTTCCGGCTAGATAAAACGCACGGCGACGCGACTTCCGGTCTCGTACTCACGGCCTTGGACCGCACCGCCACGTCACTTCCGCCTTGGTGGAACGCAGGGTGAAGCGGCTGTCGGTCTCCGTCCTGCGGGTGCCGTTGCCGGCGATGTTTGATGTATGGGGACAACGCGACTCGGGCTGGCCTTCGGCCCTTGTTGGTGGAGGGGGTCATAGCTGTGAGTGGTTGGTGTATATAGCCCGGCGGACTAGATGGTTTCTTTTCCCCTAGCACCGCGTCACTTCCGGCCGGCATGCTATTTAAATTCATTCCATAGTCAGGGAAGCTATGCAGCTGCACACATGATGTCTCCGGTTATAAGTAAGTAGATTATAGCATTATGGGCTGTTTTGATGACGAGCTTTGGATATGAATTAACCTTGGACCCCCTTACAGCATTTTGAATGGCTACATCCCTAGCTGCATCCAGGTGTGAGGATGGCCACCTAATAGGTAATCTTTAGTCCCTTGGTTTATATATAAATTTGGCAATACACCAGTGGGTGTTGGTAGAGTGATAATATCAAATCACATTTGTATTTCTTATGTGTTTTAGTGGTATGGACAATAAGTCCTGTGGGCCTGTCTAAGTTGTCCAGGTCCAGTGTCATATGCAACTGATACTGTAAGATGTGGACGATATGTTACAGGTATGGGTCATCAGGTACTGATTAGGTGGAGGTGATTTACCTGGGTGATAACCTAATATAGTATATACACCCAATTTTATTCAAATTTTAAAGCAAACATTTTTCCCCACTGTGGTGTGTGGTTTCCCAGGGACCGGTGAGGCTTGTAAATCTGATTGTGATTATTGTCTTTGCAGATATTTATTTTTTCGACTGTTATTATTGAACATCTGACATGCTGTATCACCGGTCTTGAGAAAGGCCTATTTATAGGCCGAAATGTCGACATTAAAAACTACGGTGACATGTGATTGTCTTTGATTGATTGGTATTTATACAGCGAGAGTGCATCCCCACTTCGTGGACATTTTCTCTAAATTAGTGGACCTTTTGGTCTATTGGAAGCACCCGCGGCCTTGTCTCTACTTTAGGATGTGAGTGCAGGAGCACCCTTGGATCTATAGTACACGCTGATTTGTTTAGCGAGTATTTCCTGACACCCATCAAACCGTTGGACTATAATTTACAGTTAGTTTTACTTATGTCCCAGAAAGATTTACTGTGAACAACAACCATGTATTTTTCTTTATAGGATTGGTTGAAGCATATGTTGTATATGATTGCATATCATTGATCCTTTTACCTTTGTGATTTGTTTTTATATGTTGTTTTGTATACCTTAATTATTATTTTTCTGTGTTAGTACTGAATTGAGCATACATAGTGTGACACACATACACTATGGCACAAGGAGGCGTGTACCTAATGGATGACGGGTTATTAGCCCGAGCAGAGGCGGGTATAGTTTCGTTTACAGATGACGAGGTTGAAAAATTGTTATTTGATAAACTCGAGTTCGAGTCATTGCCGGCAGAGACCCCGGCGGATGTGTATTATAAAATATTAAAACACAGACAAAGGGAAGTGGACCTGACCCTGCATGGACAGTTTTTGTCTGAATACTTAAGAAACAAACAAATCCCCTGAGGATTCCGCATCACCAACATACCAACGCTGGGTCGTAATAACCCAGTGTTTTGTAGTCGGTGGTGCGGGGTCCTCAACAAATGTTCATTAGATCTTATTGCATTGGTGGTGGAAGAAGTAGGTCAAGAACTTAAAAGAATTCAGGTTGATTCCGAAACTACTATAACGGTTCTAACGGCTTCTTTGAGGGATGATAAATCCCAGAATTGGAATGAATGATTGAGTACACAGATTGATACATACCGGAAGGAACTGATATCTTTTAAGCGGAAAAAACTCGCCACGGTCAGTAATGACTATCAGAACCATGCAGTGTACAGGTGGTTATTGGGGAATACTACATATGATAGACAAGGGCGCCCAGGGAGAAGACAGAGAGCCAACCCACAACCCAGGGATTATGGCTCTTCAGCGTCCACTTCGGACACAGATTTCTATGAAGGTACATCCGACACCCATAATTTTTTAGAGCAGGGAGCAGGTCGACATATGGTGCACAGCCGTTTACTAAGAAGCGGCACAGACCGAATGCGAGGAGAGGGGGGTACAAACCGAAGAAGGGGACGTCGCAGGCGCAGTTAGACCTAGTATTCAACCTCTCTAGTACCATCTTAGATGAGGCACAACTCAAATTACTCTCCAGGGGTTTATCATTTGTCCCGACATGTCAACCAGACTCCTTCCGTCATGCTATCGATCAATATAAGTTTGGGAGAACTCTCCGACTACGCGAGTTCTTCTCTGATCAACCGTCTAATATAGTCAGGACTCCATTTAAACCTAGATCCGTGTTTGACCCGCCCTCATCCAATTCAAGTATACGCACATTTCTCCGACGTGTACAACAAGAGACTAGAGCTATGCCCACCAAGCATATTTTTGATAATTTATCAGTCCCTGAACGTAAGGCATTACGCCAGTTATGTGACGCCCAGCACTTAGTTTTTAGACCGGCCGATAAGGGCGGTGCGGTTGTGGTCATGGATTGGAGTGACTATGACCATGAGGTTAACAGACAATTGTCTGATACATCTACATATGAGCGGTTGGAACATAACCCCATGCCAAGGATTAAGAAAAAGATCGATAACATTATTAACTTTGGTTTTGATCAGCGCTGGATCACTGATGACCTTAGGGCATTTCTCACTGTTGACCATCCGAGATGTCCAGTGATCTATCTATTGCCAAAAATACATTAATCATTGGTACGACCACCTGGACGACCAATTATATCGGCGGAGGGTTCCCTGCTACAACCACTGGCAAAATTTGTGGATAGTTTGTTACAACCATTGGTTCAATTAATACCGAGCTATCTACGAGACACAGGGCATTTCCTACAGAGTCTAACTGGGATTCATGTGACCGGGGATATGCTCTTAGCAACTATGGATGTGTGTTCACTATACACGGTGATACCTCATGGGGAAGGTCTTCAGGTATTAAGACAGGCATTTGAGTCAACACCATGTGTAGAGATTCCGACAGATTACCTGCTTGAGCTGATTGAACTAGTATTGTCTAATAATCACTTCTTGTATAAAGATGATTATTTTATGCAGTTGTCAGGCACTGCGATGGGGTCTAATTTGGCCCCGTCGTATGCCAATCTGTACATGGCATGGTATGAAAAGACATATATACAACCACAATATGGGCATAGGATCTTGTTCTTTCGCAGATTTATTGATGATATCTTTATGATATGGCAGGGAACACAAGGGGAATTTGAAGATATGGTTAGGGAACTTAATGCATTACCTAGTCCTATCCGGTTTACAGCCACATGCTCTGTATCTAAAATTAACTTCCTTGATGTCACATTAATGGTATCTGATTCTAGATTAATCACTACCCTGTTCCGCAAACCAACAGATCGGAACTCGATGTTACAGGCCACTAGCTTTCATCCACCCGCACTAAAGGACAGTCTACCAATTTCCCAGTACTTGAGGGCTATGAGGATCAACTCAGAAGTAGATCTCAGAAACGCACAGTGTGCTGAAATCACCTCACGTTTTCTGGAGAGGGGTTACTCAGCGAATATGTTACGTAAATGCCTAGATAGAGCTACAGGTATATACACGGGTACTATTCAAAAGAAAAAGGCCACTGATAGGTTAATTTTTCCGATTCAATATGATGGGAATTCCACTATGATTAATAAAATTGTACATCGTCACTGGTCGACTATATCATCTGACGACGATCTACCATTTAAGAATACTAAGGCACCAATGATGGCGCATCGAAAGGGGGCTAATTTGAAGCAATTACTGATGCGGCCCACACTGTTTCCTAGGGAGCCTACAGGAAAGTGGACTTCTAATACAGTGATGCAGGCCAGGCCAGGATGTTTCTCCTGTGGCAGTTGTACTACATGCCGATCTATGCTGACTGGGTCCTCTTTCAACCATCCTCATACAGGAAGAACAATCAAAATTAGGTATCATTTACATTGTAGATTGGACCACGTGATTTACCTACTCAAATGTCCATGTGGACTATGCTATGTTGGGCTCACTACACGGAACTTTAGAGACCGTATGGCAAATCACAGGTCGTCCATCCACACAGCATTACAGACTGGACAGACTGACAAACCGGTGGCCCGGCATTTTCTACAGGCACGACATCAGGTGGCAAGCCTGAAATGTAGACTTATAGATTGGATCCCACCGAGATCCATCGGGGGCGATAGAACATTGGCCCTTAAACGTTGTGAAAGCTATTGGATACATACCCTAGATACCGTGACTCCAAGAGGCCTTAATGAGGGTAATCCCCTCAATGTATTTTTATAGTCCTCTGCACTGGGTACTGTTTAGATGGAGGGTGGTCTGTAGGCATTATGTGTTACCATCAGTGACCATAAATACTGGTGATTTGGTCATTCTTGTTAGAACTATAACGGGGAGATAGTATAAACACTGATGCCGGATACATCGTGGGTTTAAATGCTTAAAGTACATGGTGGTTCAGTACATTCATATTTATATTACTTTGTTTTTTACTATTTAGTTCAATATCATTTATTACTCATTATTTTTTATTTCTGTTTTTTTTTGAGGTTATGTAAATGTATTTTTTTGAGTTCATATTAAAATTTCTTTTAATAAGGGATAGTATGCATACATGGTTCGCACTTTCTGTGAACTTACCGGTCCTTGGTTAACTACACGTTTTGCATATCCACAGGTTATTTAATCATTGAATCTGGGTACTTGTTTCTAATACTGACCATAGGTGTCAGTCTCTTTAGCCTTAGGGAACTAGTTGGATGATGGAGGCGTTACTGTTAAACGTCAGACTGTTTATGGATATCAGGACCATTTTTGATCTGAAATATATATGGTACCTTTATTGATTATATGTGTCTATATTGCCTAAGTGTGATATGTATTTTAAGAGGTGAATCTTTCCCCTTGATGGCCGTGGAATTTGATTTATAATATATTGATAATGTAGCCTTTTGGCTAGTGAAGGGGGGCTCGAGTATGACAGCGCCCCCGTAGCTGTGGAACGCACTTGGAGGCAAAGTTCCGGCTAGATAAAACGCACGGCGACGCGACTTCCGGTCTCGTACTCACGGCCTTGGACCGCACCGCCACGTCACTTCCGCCTTGGTGGAACGCAGGGTGAAGCGGCTGTCGGTCTCCGTCCTGCGGGTGCCGTTGCCGGCGATGTTTGATGTATGGGGACAACGCGACTCGGGCTGGCCTTCGGCCCTTGTTGGTGGAGGGGGTCATAGCTGTGAGTGGTTGGTGTATATAGCCCGGCGGACTAGATGGTTTCTTTTCCTCTAGCACCGCGTCACTTCCGGCCGGCATGCTATTTAAATTCATTCCATAGTCAGGGAAGCTATGCAGCTGCACACATGATGTCTCCGGTTATAAGTAAGTAGATTATAGCATTATGGGCTGTTTTGATGACGAGCTTTGGATATGAATTAACCTTGGACCCCCTTACAGCATTTTGAATGGCTACATCCCTAGCTGCATCCAGGTGTGAGGATGGCCATCTAATAGGTAATCTTTAGTCCCTTGGTTTATATATAAATTTGGCAATACACCAGTGGGTGTTGGTAGAGTGATAATTTCAAATCACATTTGTATTTCTTATGTGTTTTAGTGGTATGGACAATAAGTCCTGTGGGCCTGTCTAAGTTGTCCAGGTCCAGTGTCATATGCAACTGATACTGTAAGATGTGGACGATATGTTACAGGTATGGGTCATCAGGTACTGATTAGGTGGAGGTGATTTACCTGGGTGATAACCTAATATAGTATATACACCCAATTTTATTCAAATTTTAAAGCAAACATTTTTCCCCACTGTGGTGTGTGGTTTCCCAGGGACCGGTGAGGCTTGTAAATCTGATTGTGATTATTGTCTTTGCAGATATTTATTTTTTCGACTGTTATTATTGAACATCTGACATGCTGTATCACCGGTCTTGAGAAAGGCCTATTTATAGGCCGAAATGTCGACATTAAAAACTACGGTGACATGTGATTGTCTTTGATTGATTGGTATTTATACAGCGAGAGTGCATCCCCACTTCGTGGACATTTTCTCTAAATTAGTGGACCTTTTGGCCTATTGGAAGCACCCGCGGCCTTGTCTCTACTTTAGGATGTGAGTGCAGGAGCACCCTTGGATCTATAGTACACGCTGATTTGTTTAGCGAGTATTTCCTGACACCCATCAAACCGTTGGACTATAATTTACAGTTAGTTTTACTTATGTCCCAGAAAGATTTACTGTGAACAACAACCATGTATTTTTCTTTATAGGATTGGTTGAAGCATATGTTGTATATGATTGCATATCATTGATCCTTTTACCTTTGTGATTTGTTTTTATATGTTGTTTTGTATACCTTAATTATTATTTTTCTGTGTTAGTACTGAATTGAGCATACATAGTGTGACACACATACACTATGGCACAAGGAGGCGTGTACCTAATGGATGACGGGTTATTAGCCCGAGCAGAGGCGGGTATAGTTTCGTTTACAGATGACGAGGTTGAAAAATTGTTATTTGATAAACTCGAGTTCGAGTCATTGCCGGCAGAGACCCCGGCGGATGTGTATTATAAAATATTAAAACACAGACAAAGGGAAGTGGACCTGACCCTGCATGGACAGTTTTTGTCTGAATACTTAAGAAACAAACAAATCCCCTGAGGATTCCGCATCACCAACATACCAACGCTGGGTCGTAATAACCCAGTGTTTTGTAGTCGGTGGTGCGGGGTCCTCAACAAATGTTCATTAGATCTTATTGCATTGGTGGTGGAAGAAGTAGGTCAAGAACTTAAAAGAATTCAGGTTGATTCCGAAACTACTATAACGGTTCTAACGGCTTCTTTGAGGGATGATAAATCCCAGAATTGGAATGAACGATTGAGTACACAGATTGATACATACCGGAAGGAACTGATATCTTTTAAGCGGAAAAAACTCGCCACGGTCAGTAATGACTATCAGAACCATGCAGTGTACAGGTGGTTATTGGGGAATACTACATATGATAGACAAGGGCGCCCAGGGAGAAGACAGAGAGCCAACCCACAACCCAGGGATTATGGCTCTTCAGCGTCCACTTCGGACACAGATTTCTATGAAGGTACATCCGACACCCATAATTTTTTAGAGCAGGGAGCAGGTCGACATATGGTGCACAGCCGTTTACTAAGAAGCGGCACAGACCGAATGCGAGGAGAGGGGGGTACAAACCGAAGAAGGGGACGTCGCAGGCGCAGTTAGACCTAGTGTTCAACCTCTCTAGTACCATCTTAGATGAGGCACAACTCAAATTACTCTCCAGGGGTTTATCATTTGTCCCGACATGTCAACCAGACTCCTTCCGTCATGCTATCGATCAATATAAGTTTGGGAGAACTCTCCGACTACGCGAGTTCTTCTCTGATCAACCGTCTAATATAGTCAGGACTCCATTTAAACCTAGATCCGTGTTTGACCCGCCCTCATCCAATTCAAGTATACGCACATTTCTCCGACGTGTACAACAAGAGACTAGAGCTATGCCCACCAAGCATATTTTTGATAATTTATCAGTCCCTGAACGTAAGGCATTACGCCAGTTATGTGACGCCCAGCACTTAGTTTTTAGACCGGCCGATAAGGGCGGTGCGGTTGTGGTCATGGATTGGAGTGACTATGACCATGAGGTTAACAGACAATTGTCTGATACATCTACATATGAGCGGTTGGAACATAACCCCATGCCAAGGATTAAGAAAAAGATCGATAACATTATTAACTTTGGTTTTGATCAGCGCTGGATCACTGATGACCTTAGGGCATTTCTCACTGTTGACCATCCGAGATGTCCAGTGATCTATCTATTGCCAAAAATACATAAATCATTGGTACGACCACCTGGACGACCAATTATATCGGCGGAGGGTTCCCTGCTACAACCACTGGCAAAATTTGTGGATAGTTTGTTACAACCATTGGTTCAATTAATACCGAGCTATCTACGAGACACAGGGCAGTTCCTACAGAGTCTAACTGGGATTCATGTGACCGGGGATATGCTCTTAGCAACTATGGATGTGTGTTCACTATACACGGTGATACCTCATGGGGAAGGTCTTCAGGTATTAAGACAGGCATTTGAGTCAACACCATGTGTAGAGATTCAGACAGATTACCTGCTTGAGCTGATTGAACTAGTATTGTCTAATAATCACTTCTTGTATAAAGATGATTATTTTATGCAGTTGTCAGGCACTGCGATGGGGTCTAATTTGGCCCCGTCGTATGCCAATCTGTACATGGCATGGTATGAAAAGACATATATACAACCACAATATGGGCATAGGATCTTGTTCTTTCGCAGATTTATTGATGATATCTTTATGATATGGCAGGGAACACAAGGGGAATTTGAAGATATGGTTAGGGAACTTAATGCATTACCTAGTCCTATCCGGTTTACAGCCACATGCTCTGTATCTGAAATTAACTTCCTTGATGTCACATTAATGGTATCTGATTCTAGATTAATCACTACCCTGTTCCGCAAACCAACAGATCGGAACTCGATGTTACAGGCCACTAGCTTTCATCCACCCGCACTAAAGGACAGTCTACCAATTTCCCAGTACTTGAGGGCTATGAGGATCAACTCAGAAGTAGATCTCAGAAACGCACAGTGTGCTGAAATCACCTCACGTTTTCTGGAGAGGGGTTACTCAGCGAATATGTTACGTAAATGCCTAGATAGAGCTACAGGTATATACACGGGTACTATTCAAAAGAAAAAGGCCACTGATAGGTTAATTTTTCTGATTCAATATGATGGGAATTCCACTATGATTAATAAAATTGTACATCGTCACTGGTCGACTATATCATCTGACGACGATCTACCATTTAAGAATACTAAGGCACCAATGATGGCGCATCGAAAGGGGGCTAATTTGAAGCAATTACTGATGCGGCCCACACTGTTTCCTAGGGAGCCTACAGGAAAGTGGACTTCTAATACAGTGATGCAGGCCAGGCCAGGATGTTTCTCCTGTGGCAGTTGTACTACATGCCGATCTATGCTGACTGGGTCCTCTTTCAACCATCCTCATACAGGAAGAACAATCAAAATTAGGTATCATTTACATTGTAGATTGGACCACGTGATTTACCTACTCAAATGTCCATGTGGACTATGCTATGTTGGGCTCACTACACGGAACTTTAGAGACCGTATGGCAAATCACAGGTCGTCCATCCACACAGCATTACAGACTGGACAGACTGACAAACCGGTGGCCCGGCATTTTCTACAGGCACGACATCAGGTGGCAAGCCTGAAATGTAGACTTATAGATTGGATCCCACCGAGATCCATCGGGGGCGATAGAACATTGGCCCTTAAACGTCGTGAAAGCTATTGGATACATACCCTAGATACCGTGACTCCAAGAGGCCTTAATGAGGGTAATCCCCTCAATGTATTTTTATAGTCCTCTGCACTGGGTACTGTTTAAATGGAGGGACCATAAATACTGGTGATTTGGTCATTCTTGTTAGAACTATAACGGGGAGATAGTATAAACACTGATGCCGGATACATCGTGGGTTTAAATGCTTAAAGTACATGGTGGTTCAGTACATTCATATTTATATTACTTTGTTTTTTACTATTTAGTTCAATATCATTTATTACTCATTATTTTTTATTTCTGATTTTTTTTGAGGTTATGTAAATGTATTTTTTTGAGTTCATATTAAAATTTCTTTTAATAAGGGATAGTATGCATACATGGTTCGCACTTTCTGTGAACTTACCGGTCCTTGGTTAACTACACGTTTTGCATATCCACAGGTTATTTAATCATTGAATCTGGGTACTTGTTTCTAATACTGACCATAGGTGTCAGTCTCTTTAGCCTTAGGGAACTAGTTGGATGATGGAGGCGTTACTGTTAAACGTCAGACTGTTTATGGATATCAGGACCATTTTTGATCTGAAATATATATGGTACCTTTATTGATTATATGTGTCTATATTGCCTAAGTGTGATATGTATTTTAAGAGGTGAATCTTTCCCCTTGATGGCCGTGGAATTTGATTTATAATATATTGATAATGTAGCCTTTTGGCTAGTGAAGGGGGGCTCGAGTATGACAGCGCCCCCGTAGCTGTGGAACGCACTTGGAGGCAAAGTTCCGGCTAGATAAAACGCACGGCGACGCGACTTCCGGTCTCGTACTCACGGCCTTGGACCGCACCGCCACGTCACTTCCGCCTTGGTGGAACGCAGGGTGAAGCGGCTGTCGGTCTCCGTCCTGCGGGTGCCGTTGCCGGCAATGTTTGATGTATGGGGACAACGCGACTCGGGCTGGCCTTCGGCCCTTGTTGGTGGAGGGGGTCATAGCTGTGAGTGGTTGGTGTATATAGCCCGGCGGACTAGATGGTTTCTTTTCCCCTAGCACCGCGTCACTTCCGGCCGGCATGCTATTTAAATTCATTCCATAGTCAGGGAAGCTATGCAGCTGCACACATGATGTCTCCAGTTATAAGTAAGTAGATTATAGCATTATGGGCTGTTTTGATGACGAGCTTTGGATATGAATTAACCTTGGACCCCCTTACAGCATTTTGAATGGCTACATCCCTAGCTGCATCCAGGTGTGAGGATGGCCACCTAATAGGTAATCTTTAGTCCCTTGGTTTATATATAAATTTGGCAATACACCAGTGGGTGTTGGTAGAGTGATAATATCAAATCACATTTGTATTTCTTATGTGTTTTAGTGGTATGGACAATAAGTCCTGTGGGCCTGTCTAAGTTGTCCAGGTCCAGTGTCATATGCAACTGATACTGTAAGATGTGGACGATATGTTACAGGTATGGGTCATCAGGTACTGATTAGGTGGAGGTGATTCACCTGGGTGATAACCTAATATAGTATATACACCCAATTTTATTCAAATTTTAAAGCAAAAATTTTTCCCCACTGTGGTGTGTGGTTTCCCAGGGACCGGTGAGGCTTGTAAATCTGATTGTGATTATTGTCTTTGCAGATATTTATTTTTTCGACTGTTATTATTGAACATCTGACATGCTGTATCACCGGTCTTGAGAAAGGCCTATTTATAGGCCGAAACGTCGACATTAAAAACTACGGTGACATGTGATTGTCTTTGATTGATTGGTATTTATACAGCGAGAGTGCATCCCCACTTCGTGGACATTTTCTCTCTCTCTCTCTCTCTCTCTCTCTCTATATATATATATATATATCATATCATATCATATCTGGAGCCTCTGTCCCATAAATATCCTGCACTTGCCCCTGATTACTGTGTGTTGTGTAAAAGGGGCATTACAGTGTTTAGCATAATGTGTAAGGGGCATTACTGTATGGTACATAATGTGTAAGGGGCATTATGGTGTGTGGTATAATGTACTATATAGGGGGCATTACTAAAGGAGGAAAAATTCCATAATAATGTAAGGGGCATGAATCAGTAACAGAAATACAGTATATTGCTATGTATTGTTTGAGGGAGCAGGATCCAAACCGGTATCTTGCCCCATGAGGTCTAAATCCGGGTATGGTTAGGTGCCATCAAAGGGAGTAGGGAGTATAAGATTGTGTATGTAAGAGAAGGAAAGGCACATGAGGGAAAAAGCCCTACTCTTGTGGACTTACAATCTAAAAGGTGAAAGGCTAACAAACCGGGGTGACACAGAAGGTGTATACAAGACGGTTAGGAGGTGAGTCGGGTGGGTTTGGTGAAGAAGTGGGTCTTAAGAGCCCGTATGAATTTTTGTGGAGAGTTGGATGTGGAGAGGTAGAGCATTCCAGAGATACAGTAGGGAGCAGCATGAGCAAAATCTTGTAGGTAGGAGTGGGAGGAGGTAATCAGTTGGCAGTAGAGGTGGCGGGCATTAGCAGAGTCAAGAGGATGGGTGGGAGTGTAAAGAGAGATAAGGTCAGAGATGTAAGAGGGAGAAGAGTGGGTGAGGGCTTTGTAAGTGAGTGTGATAAGCTTGAATTGGATTCTGAATGTTAAGGGTAGCCAGCGAAGGTCCTGCAAGAGAGGGGAAGTGGATGTAGAACATTTGGTGAGGAAGATGAGACTAGCAGCAGCATTGAGTATAGATAGGAGTGCAGAGAGGCATTTGTCAGAGAGGCCAGATAGAAGGAGATTACAGTAGTCCAATATGGAGTGGTTAAGTGTTTTAGTACCATCCTGGTTGAGAAAAGGTCTGATACTGGAGATGTTTTTGAGATGGAAATGGCAGGTTTGTGAGAGGTACTGAATGTGTGGTTTGAAGGAGAGGGGGGGAGTCAAGGATTACTCCAAGACAGCACACTTGGGGGCTAGAGGAGGTAGTAGTGTCATCAATGGATAATTAAATTGGGAGAGGTGAGGTTATGCGAGAGGGAGGGAAGATGATCTGCTCAGTCTTAGACATGTTAAGTTTCAGAAAGTGCTGGAACATCCAGGATGAGATATAAGAGAGACAGTTGGAAATACAAGTAAGGGGAGTGGGGAAGAGGTCATGGGAGGAAAGGTAGATTTGTGTATCGTCAGCATAGAGATGATATTGTAAGTCAAAAGAGCTAATGAACTCACTAATGAGGATGTGTATAGAGAGAAAAGGAGAGGCCCAAGACAGGAACTTTGAGGGACACCTACTGGCAGAAGATGCCGGGCAGATGTGGAGTCATAAGAGGAGACAGAGAAGGAACAGTCAGAAAGGTAGGAGGACAGTCAGGAGAGAGCAGTATCCCACAGATCAAGGGAGCAAAAGATTTGCAGAAGCAGAGGGTGTTCCACAGTGTCAAATGAAGCAGAGAGGTCAAGGAGAATAAGCAGAGGGTAGTGGCCATTGGATTTAGCAGCAAGGAGGTCATTGCAGACTTTTGTGAGGGTATTTATGTACTGTACAAACATGAATTAGGCCCCATGAACAGCCTGGGTGCTTAACCAATTGAGCGTTTTTATTGAAGATAAAGCAGGAACAGCCATACTCACTGTTATAAACACTGGTAGATAGAGAGGAGCTTGAGTGAATTAGGGTGTCATACAGCTCAAAAGCTGGTGAGTGTATGTAGGTAATGGATAGTGGTGCAGGATGCTGGAACAGAGGTTGTATGAGCAGGTAAATGCAGATATCAGTGGAGCTGAGTGAAGACTACTGCCTTCCACTGTGTCTCTTCTCACACATTCTCAAGATGGCTCTGCACGTGCTTAGTAGTAACTCCAGCAGCCATCTTGGTACAGAGAATGAAGCTTTCCTGAATGAGGAACACATAGAGTCTGCACAGTGGCAGCAACCTTGATTCAAGATATTGGAGTCTATGTACTAAGCTTTGGAGTGAGATAAAGTACCAACCAATTTACTGCCATTATACAGGCTGTGTTTGACAAACCTTTTTAATTTGTAGAGTTTGTCCCACATGGCCGCATTTCAGGATTAACATGCCTTTCACAATCCTTATAGATGGTAACCAGATTTACACACAGACACAGAGCCGGCCCTAGGCATAGGCAATCTAGGCAAATTCCTAGGGCATTTGGAATGCCTAGGGGCACAAGCAGATGCTGCTGATTAAAATGATATGCAGCATTCCTATATTCTGTTTGTGACTGCGGCTGCATCTGTATACGGAATGCTTCATTACTGTGTATTCCTGGAAATCACTGTAATGTAGAATTTCATATGCAGATACAGCCACAGTCACACACAGAATATAGGCATGCTACTTATCATTTTAATCAGCATAAGCTGCTTGTGCCCCTAGTCACATAGCAATGAAAATAGACGCATTTTCTGCAAAAAAAGGCACCCAACGTTAGCAGAGCTGGACGGGAGCTGCGTGGCATATTAGCCCTCATTCCGAGTTGTTCGCTCGCTAGCTGCTTTTAGCATCATTGCACACGCTAGGCCGCCGCCCCCTGGGAGTGTATCTTAGCTTAGCAGAATAGCGAACGAAAGGTTAGCAGAACTGCTACTAAATAATTCCTAGCAGTTTCTGAGTAGCTCCAGACCTACTCCTAGATTGCAATCCCCTCAGTCCGTTTAGTTCCTGGTTTGACGTCACAAACACGCCCTGCGTTCGGCCAGCCACTCCCCCGTTTCTCTAGCCACTCCTGCGTTTTTACCTGGCCCGCCTGCGTTTTTTAGCACACTCCCTGAAAATGGCCAGTTTCCGCCCAGAAACACCCACTTCCTGTCAATCACACTACGATCACTCGAGCGAGGAAAAAACGTTGCTCGAGCTTGTGTAAATCTCCTAAGTTTTGTGTTAAAATACTTAGCGCATGCGTGCTGCGTACCATGCGCATGCGCATTTTCCACCTAATCGCTCCGTTGCGAAAAACGGCAATGAGCGAACAACTCAGAATGACCACCATTGAGTCAAGATGTATGAGGACACATCTGTATCCAGGCAGAGGCAGACATCACAGTGTTAGCAGCCATGTGAGTGATGTGTGTGGGTAGGTTCATTGTGCAATAGTGTTCGGCATATGTGTAAGAGGCATTATGTGTGTCATGTGTATAAATGCATAAATAATGTGCTGCATATGTGTAAGGGACATTATGTGTATGAGGGCATTAATAAAGGTAATAATGTGTAAGGTGCAGAGGCGGAACTAGCAGCGGTGCTAGGGGGCACCAGCCAAAATCTTGCCTAGGGCATCATATTGACTAGGGCCGGCTCTGCACAGACAGATAAAAATCAGGTATTTCTCAGTCCTCCTCTTCCTCCTCCTTTCTTTTATATATGTCCTAAAACCCTGTTAGTCTCATTCATATAGAATGGGAGCAGGGAACACATAGAGAAATCTGGTTACCATCTATGAGGATTGTGAACTGCATGTTAATCCTGAAAAGCGCCTAAGTGGGGACACAAGCCCTGCATTTTAAAAAGACTGATCTACAGTATGGTTGCAAGGTGAAACTTCCTTTTGTGTTGCTACTGACTGATCTCTTGGACGTATTGCGCACCTTAATATAGCACCCATTTCTCTTTGTGTTTTGTTTGAAAAATTACAGTTAAAAGCTGATTGGTTGGTACTTTAGCTTGGTCCATTTTATCTCTCTCAAAGGCTTTAGTACATACATTAGACCTGCCTGATTGCCTAGTGAGTCTTGTGTGGTTTTTAGGTGACAGGGAGTTCTATACCTACTAGTGCCATTTTGGAGTCCCTTAGGGTGCCTTATATAACCAAATATAGGGACTGTCATTAAATACTGAGGGGCAGATGTATTAACCTGGAGAAGGCATAAGGAAGTGATAAACCAGTGATATGTGCAAGGTGATAAACGCACCAGCCAATCAGTTCCAATATGTAAATTAACAGTTAGGAGCTGATTGGCTGGTGCATTTATCATTAAATACTGAGGGGCAGATGTATTAACCTGGAGAAGGCATAATGAAGTGATAAACCAGTGATATGTGCAAGGTGATAAACGCGCCAGCCAATCAGTTCCAATATGTAAATAAACAGTTAGGAGCTGATTGGCTGGTGCATTTATCACCTTGCTCATATCACTGGTTTATCACTTCCTTATGCCGTTTCCAGGCTTAATACATCTGCCCCTGAGTAGTTTATCATATGTGTGCAAAAGCATGAAACTAAGACTTCTGAGTATTATGTACACCATGAATAACAGATTCTTTTTAATTCATTTTTTTTTACTGGATTACTGCAGTGTGCTGAAGAAAAACATCTGCAGCTTACATTGGTCATTTTTTGGTGGGTTGTTTTCTAAGTGATTCCAAAAAGGACCACAAAACCCCCAAATTAAAAGACTTTGTACAGTGTTAAGTACAAGTACAGATTTTGACTATCTGTGCTTGAGATTTTGTCTCTCTACGATTTTGACTAATGCTAGCCATACATCAGACCAACTTCAGACCAACTTTTCTCCAACACTCCAAACTTCCAACCATCCAACTTGTCTGTTCAACTAAAACAGTGCCCCACACATCTAACCAACTTTTTACCAGTGCTCCACACATCTAACCAACTTTTCATCAGACCAACCAACCTACCAACTTCTGTCCAACTTGTGATGTCACCGAAGTAGGCGGACAGTGCCTTCCTACAGTTCTTCAGTTTTGTTTTGTTTTTTTCATTTCAAAACATGCAGAATTGTCTTTTTTTTCAGTGAAACTGGGCTTTTCTTTCACCGCCATACATTTATTAGATTTACTTGTTTTTATACTGAACTATGGATACCAGCATGGTTGGGCTGCCAAGGCAAATTATATATATATATATATATATTCTCAGATGTAGATATTCGGCACTCCCAATGTAGTAAAATGTACAGCTTGCCTGGTGCCCTCCTGAGCTTCAAAAAGCAAACATATCACAAACGATAGGCGGCACTCTAGGACTTTTCAAAAATCAAGAACATACGTGACCCTGTTCTGACAGCTTAACGTTTCGGTTTCGGTCATTTTCAATCCGCCACACTTTGCTGGCGGAATCTAATAAAAAATTTTAAAAACATGTTTTTTTTGGTGTTTTTTTGGGTGGGTAATAGCATATCTATTTATATTAGAAGGGATTAGGTACTTGGTTTGTCTTTTTTGGAGGCACAAGTATTATTTATATATTTTTAAAAAGATTATTATTATTATTATTATTTTTTTTAAATGGAATGGGAAAAACCTGAAAAAAAATTGCGTGGGGTCCCCCCTCCAAAGCATAACCAGCCTCGGGCTCTTCGAGCCGGTCCTGGTTCTAAAAATGCGGGGGAAAAACGGACAGGGGATCCCCCGTATTTTTAAAACCAGCACCGGGCTCTGCGCCTGGTGCTGGTGCAAAAAATTCGGGGGACAAAAAGAGTAGGGGTCCCCAGTATTTTTTACACCAGCATCGGGCTCCACTAGCTGGACAGATAATGCCACAGCCGGGGGTCACTTTTAAACAGTGCCCTGCGGCCATGGCATTAAATATCCAACTAGTCACCCCTGGCCGGGGTACCCTGGGGGAGTGGGGACCCCTTCAATCAAGGGGTCCCCCTCCTCAGCCACCCAAGGGCCAGGGGTGAAGCCCGAGGCTGTCCCCCCCATCCAAAGGCTGCGGATGGGGGGCTGATAGCCTTGAGAAAATTAAAAGAATATTGTTTTTTCCAGTAGTACTACAAGTCCCAGCAAGCCTCCCCCGCAAGCTGGTACTTGGAGAACCACAAGTACCAGCATGCGGGAGAAAAAGGGCCCGCTGGTACCTGTAGTTCTAATGGGAAAAAAATACCCAAATAAAAACAGGAGACACACACCGTGACAGTAAAACTTTATTTCACACATGTCGACACACACATACTTACCTATGTTGACACGAAGCAGTCGGTCCTCTTCTCCAAGTAGAATCCACGGGTACCTGAAAATAAAAGATAATTATACTCACCTGATCCAGGGTCCAGATTATAATCCACGTACTTGGCAAAACAACAAACCGAACACCCGGACCAAACGGACTGAAAGGGGTCCCATGTTTACACATGGGAACCCTTTCCACGAATGCAGAGACACCCCGATCACAGCTGTCACAGAAGTGTCTCTTCAGCCAATCAGGAAGCGCCACCTGATTGTCTCCGTGCGCGTCTGAAGTGACAGAAGGCTGGCGGAGGGGGGCCGCGGGGGGGGGGGGGGGGTGAATTAGCGGTGCGGGCTGGAGCTGGCCCTGGTGGTGGTGAGGGGGAAGGGGTGCCGCGATCTTGGGGGGCAGTGACTGCAGGAGGGGAGCAGAGGTCCCGCGATCGCTGGTGATATGCGGGGGGTGCCGCGATCGTGGATGATATGCCGGGGGTGCCGAGATCGCGGGTGATATGCGGGGGTGCCGCGATCATGGGTGATATGCGGGGGGGGGTGCCGCGATTGCGGGTAAGTTGCGGAGGGTGCCGCGATTGTGGGTAAACTGCAGGGGGTGCCATGATTGCGGGTAAGTTGCGGGGGGTGCCGCGATTGCGGGTAAGCTGCGGGGGGTGCCGCGATCGCGGGTGCGGGGGGGGGGGGTGTGTGCGGCGAATTAGCGGTGCGGGTGCGGGGGGGGGTGCGGCTGATTAGCGGTGCGGGGGTGGGAGGGTGGCTGGCTGGCGGGGAATTACCGATGCGGGGGAGGGAGGCTGGCTGGCGGCCGGGCTGGCGGCCGGGGGGGGGGTGCGGCGAATTAGCGGTGCGGGTGCTGGTTAGCGGTGCGGGTGCGGCGAATTAGCGGTGCGGGTGCGGGGGGGGGTGCGGCTGATTAGCGGTGCGGGTGCGGCGAATTAGCGGTGCGGGTGCGGGGGGGGGGTGCGGCGAATTAGCGGTGCGGGTGCGGGGGGGTGCGGCAAATTAGCGGTGGGGGTGCGGCTGATTAGCGGTGCGGGGGTGGCTGGCTGGCGGTGAATTACCGATGCGGGGGAGGGAGGCTGGCTGGCGGCCGGTGAATTACCGGTGTGGCGGGGGGTGTGCGGCTGATTAGCGGTGCGGGGGGGGGTGCGGCGAATTAGCGGTGCGGGTGCTGATTAGCGGTGCGGGTGCGGCGAATTAGCGGTGCGGGTGCGGGGGGGGTGCGGCTGATTAGCGGTGCGGGGAGGGTGCGGCGAATTAGCGGTGCGGGGGGGGTGCGGCTGATTAGCGGTGCGGGGGGGGGTTGCGACGAATTAGCGGTGCGGGTGCGGGGGGGGGGGGTGCGGCGAATTAGCGGTGCGGGGGGGGGGGGGTGTGCGGCTGATTAGCGGTGCGGGGGTGGGAGGGTGGCTGGCTGGCGGTGAATTACCGATGCGGGGGAGGGAGGCTGGCTGGCGACCGGGCGGGCTGGTGGCCGGTGAATTACCGGTGTGGCAGCCGGAGGGAGGCTGGCGGGCGGGGTGTAAATTTGCGGTGCGGGAGCCGGTGCGAAGGGAGGCTGGCGGCCGGGGGGGGGGGAATTACTGCTGGGCGGGCTGAGCAGGGCTGAGGGAGGCTGGCGGGATAGATGGGGCGGCCGGCGGAGAAAAGGGACTGGCGGGCGGAGGGGGGTTAATTTGCGGTGGGACTGGCGGCTGGGCAGTGGCGGGTCACTGCGGCTGGGGCGGTGGTGAGGTGGCCGGAGGGGTATGGAGCACAGAGGGTCACCTGCAGCACGAGACAAAAGTAGGCGGACACTAGCAGCCAGTGTCCGCCTACTTATCGTTCAGTTGGGGGGAAGTTTTCCCCTACACCTGAACGATTGGTTGGGAAAATCAAACAGGTTTGATTTTCCCAACTAGTTGGTCAGACCGTTTCTGACCGTTTTTTAGCGTGTGGGAGCAAACGGCTGATAATCGTTTGCTCCCACACACTGCCAGATTATCTTTCCAACCAGCCAACTAGTTGGCTGGTTGGAAAGATATCGTCCTGGTGTATGGCCAGCTTAAGTGCCAATTTTGACTATACTTTGTACTAGATAGTACAGTAGATAGTCAAGATTGACTTGCCTGCACAGTCTATCTAGCCTTACGATACCGACCCCACGGGAGCGCGCATCGGGATCGAATCTGTATCGCAAGCTGCCTAACACCTTGAGATATGCACTAATTTTTCATAAGATTTTGACTATATAGTAAAAATCTTACAGATTTATCTCACCGTGTGTACACACCTTTATCCTGACCTTACAATGAAGATCTGTGAAAAAGAAAATGCTATCTTCCCACTCAGCTATAGAAGCTTGAACTCCTTCATTTTTAGTGCAGTATCTTGCTGCGACCTTATACAGGTCCAAAACGAGTTACTGAAACATCACTGACCCTGACCCTGTGTATCTCAAGCACAAGAAGCCCTGCCAAGCTGCCATTACAATAGAAATGCACAGCAGTGGGACTCTGATTATAAGTGGGGATTTCAATGAACTGAAGGCTTCAAAATGTACAACACTGCAAAATACGCAAGAAATGTTATCAGACACAATTGAATTAAACCTGATGACTTCCATTATGTTTGACAGCATCTAAATAACTAAACCAAAGAATCTGTATACTGTAATAATTTGGGAACATGGAATAGTTTTGGTGCTTCTACAATCTTGATTTCTCGGAAACGTTACTAGTTGATTTCAATATGGTGATGCCTGTGGTTTTACCAAAAAGTAAAAAGAGAAACAACATAGGGCCTAATTCAGGATATGCCGGCGGTCGGGCTCCCGGCGACCAGCATACCGGCGCCGGGAGCCCGACCGCCGGCTTACCTACAGTGTGGCGAGTGCAAATGAGCCCCTTGCGGGCTCACTGCGCTCGCCACGCTACGGGCACGGTGGCGCGCTACGCGCGCTATGCTATTTTATTCTCCCTCCAGGGGGGTCGTGGACCCCCACGAGGGAGAATAAGTGTCGGTATGCCGGCTGTCGGGATCCCGGCACCGGTATACTGTGCGCCGGGATCCCGTCAGTCGGCATACTGAAGACCACCCCTAATTCAGATCTGATCGCAGAAGCAAATTTGTTAGCTAATAGGCAAAATCATGTGCAGTGCAGCTGGAGCAGATGTAACATGTGCAGAGAGTAGATTTGGGTGGGGTTTGTTGAAACTGAAATCTATAGTAAATTGCAGTGTAAAAATAAAGCAGCCAGTATTTACCCTGCACAGAAACAAAATAACCCACCCTGATCTAACTCTCTCTGCAAATGTTATATCTGCACCCCCCTGCAGTTCACATGGTTTTGCCCATTATCTAACAAATTTGCTGCTGCGATCAGCTCTGAATTACCCCCATAGTGTATATTGTGCAACTACCATTTTAAGGGTAATGGGCTTTATTCAGGTTTGTTATCAAACCAAAAAAGCACACTAATGGGCAAAACAATTTTGCACTGCAAGTGGGGCAGATGCAACATGTGCAGAAAGATTTAGATTTTGATGGTGGGTGTTCAACCTGAAATCTAAATTGCAGTGTAAAAATAAAGCCACCAGTATTTACCATGCACAGAGACAATATATAACCCCAGAGCCGGCCCTAGACATAGGCAAACTAGGCAAATGCCTAGGGCATTTAGTATGCCTAGGGGCACAAGCAGCTTCTGCTGATTAAAATGATATGTGACATGGCTATATTCTATGTGTGACTGCCGCTGTATCTGAATATGAAATGCTACGTTACAGTGTATTTCTGGTAATCACTGTAATTAAGTATTTTATATGCAGATACAGTTACAGTCACACACAGAATATAGGTATGCTGCATAGCATTTTAATCAGCAGAAGCTGTTTGTGCATCCTAGCCACATAGTAATGCAAATAAGATGCATTTTCATCAAAATAAGGTGCCCGACGTTAGTAGAGCTGCCAGCTGACTGATGCCAGGCATCTCCTGCTGCATGGCATATTGAGGCAAGATGTATTAGGACACATCCATATCCAAGCAGAGGCAGAGGTCACAGTGTTAGAGGCTATGTGAGTGCTGTGTGTGGGTGAGTTGGTTGTGCAGTAGTGTTCGGCATATGTGTAAGGGGCATTATGTGTGTCATTATGTGTATAAGGGCATTAATAATGTGCAGCATATGTGTAAGGGACATTATGTGTATAAGGGCATTAATAAAGGTTGGCATAATGTGTAAGGCACATTATGTTTATAAGGACATTAATAACACATGTCATATGTGTGAGGGGCATTACTGTGTGGTATTATGTATATAAATGCATTACTAATGTGTGGCATTATGTGTATAAGGTGGTCTACTGTGTGGCGTAACGTATAGAGAGGGCACTACTGTGTGGTCTTATGTGAATAAAGAGCAATATGATGTGGTGTAATGTGAATAATGAGCAATTCAGTGTGATGTAATGTGAATAAGGGGCACTACTGTGAGGAGTAACGTATATAAGGTATAGTGGTACTACTGTGTGATGTAACATGAATTAGAGCCACTATCGCATGATAAAATGTGAATAAAGTTGCATTACTGTGTGAAGTAATTTGACTTGGGGGTACTATTGTGTAGCCATTCCACTTTCCAGCTAGAACACACCCCTTTTTGGGCTGTGTGCCAAATGTGCACACTGCTCCTATTTAAAATATACAGGGTAGGAAGTTGGAACACCAAAATGAGGACTGCTAAGGAGGAGGGATGATGGTGCTGGGAAAGGGGTGCAGGGTCAGAGATGGAACTAGTGTCGGTGCTAGGAAGCACCAGCCAAAATCTTGCCTAGGGCATCATATTGGCTCTGTACATGGTTGTGGGTGCAATGAAGGGATGAAGTGGACATTGGGGGTGATATTTCAGACCTGATTGTAGATGTGCTAAATTTAGCACATCTACGATCAGCTTCCCTGTCATGCGGGGGGACGCCCAGCACAGGGCTAGTCCGCCTCGCATGTCAGACCCTACCCTGCCGCACAAGTACAAAAGCATCGCACAGTGGCAATGCTTTTGTACTTGAAGAGTACCTCACAGCCAGCACAGCTCCTGCTTGCTGGCAGGGAGCTACTCGTCGCTGCCCGGGTCACAGTGGCTGCATGTGACATCACGCAGCTGCCGCGGCTTGCCCCCCCAATGGTCCGGGAACAACTGCGTTGCCCAGACCGTGCCCCCTAAACGGCGGGCAAATGCCACCAGCCTGTCAATCAGGCAGAGGTGATCGCAGGGCTAAGACAGCTGTCGGCTGTCTGGCATGTGCCGGCGCATGATCAGTTCAGACCTGATTGCGGCTGTGCGAAAACGCATAGCAGCGATCTGGTCTGAATTAGCCCCCTTATGATTAATCAATGCAGGTTCTTGTTATTCAAAGACAGGAGTACAAAGGTGTGGACAATAGTATGTACCAGTTAAAACAGATGCAGAGGTCTTTGTAAAATGACTTTGTACTGCACTCATCTTTATTCATATGCCTGATGTTTGTATTAGATACCTGAGTGTAAGTACTGTCTCTGTGATGCTGATTCACACTGTGCAGTTGATTCTGAATAGCATGCTGCTGTGATCGCTGTGACATATCTTGCAGTAGTTGCATCCAAGATTAGACGTTAACTCTGGTCAAAGCGCTTTCCTTGGTGTACAAGTGTCCATATGAATGTGCAAGGACTGGGACACCCACTTTGAGGGGACTGGAGACTTGCCCACACAATTTTTGGGAACCTCCTGGCTATTCCAGGAGAGTAGGCGTGTATGATTACTGGATAAATCTAATTCATAGAGAGAATAAACTCAATAAAAATAGTATTGCTTCCAAGAGTACCACATTCCTCTTGTATTTCCCAAAATATAAACATTACACAGAAGACCAAACTCTGCTAGGTTTGCAGTCACAAATCATCAAGGGCCAAATATAGCTCTCTGACATTCCATTAGCATTAGGGAGGAACCTTTGTCAAAATCTAAATAAATATTACATAATAAAAATAATATATTGTGCTCTTCAGAGTTTTTGTTTCACTAACCCATTATAAAGCAGTAACATCAGCATTTAAAAACAAAAAATAAAGTGTCAAAATATAAAATAGAAAGGTTTGGCTATATGTGACAGACCAGTCTGTTAAATACATATCTGGACTATTGAAGTACTAGTGGAACTTTCTCCCCAGTGATCAAGATGAAGCTCTACTATAAATCTACTATAACCTCTGACAAGTTAGCAGCTGTCCATTCAATTATACAATCTGAATTGGCTCAAATAATATATAAAATTATAAATAGAGAGGGAATACACTAGTGCAGTGGTTCCCAAACTCGGGGTCTATTTACTAAGCCTTGGCTGGAGATAACGTGGACGGAGATTAAGTACCAGCCAATCAGCTCCTAACTGCCATGTCACAGACTGGATTTGAAAAATGACAGTTAGGAGTTGATTGGCTGGTACTTTGTCTCCGTCCAAGGATCAGTAAATAGGCCATTCGGTCCTGACTGTTTTACAGGTCACCTGGCAGGTTCACTATGTTTGACCAATGGTCACATTTTGAAAATCTACATGTGACCTGGAAAACATGAACTATGTGGGACCTGAGGACCGAGTTTGAGAACATGTGCCCTAGAGCATAAGATTTTTTTCATAGCACCCCTAGGGCAAAAGTTTCTTATTGCGAAATTGAAAAAAATAATTAAATTACGTAAATTGTGTTTATGTCAGCCTTCTGTTTGTCCATATATTTCACTGGGGAACAGTGCCTGGGATTTAATAGTCAATTTCGATTAATTTTGTGCTCCTGATCACGAATTTGCCATGCTTATTTTTCAATTGGATCTAGTTTTTGAGATATGCATATGTCTTTAATATTTATGAAAAATTAAATACAAAAATTTTATAAATAGTTAAAAAGATTTTTTTAATTCTGATTAAATTTGATTTGTAAAATGTTATAGAGACACAAAATAATTACATACATAAGTGTTAGGAAGCTATGAGAACTGTTTTTTGTAGGATTTTCTTTTGTATTCTTGTTGCGGGCAGGTCCTCTGCAGACTCCAATAGTAGTCGGCCATCAAGTAACGATCCCACCTTCCTTGAATATTTATTCCATTACCTGAATTTCATGGTGGAACCCTTCACTCTGTTTATTGCTTAAATCTCCTAGATTGGACGGGAAGTGATCTAAATGGCTGTACAAAAAATTTACTTTAATACTCATGTTGGCACCTATTTTGTCAAAACGTGAACAGTTTGTGGACTAATTCCTGATAGTTGTCTGCCTTGTGATTGCCTAAACATTTTTGAATGACAAACTCATAACTCAGCCATGGTTCAGATTCAGTTTCAGTCATAGATGTGGTAAAATTTGGATCCTTCACCAGTTTCCGTATCTGTGGGCAGTCAAAACTTCCTGCCTTTAATTTTTTAATACTAAGAGATGAAAATGTTTGACAAATATACATGAATCAATTGCCTGACTGGTCCAAAGCTTTTACAATTTGTTTCATTAAACCCAGTGTGATATGGAGAGGCGGCAGTATGACTTTTTTCCTGTCGATTAAGGTCTCATGAATGATGTTGGCTTCTCCTACAGTTAAAACTTCTCTTGGAGGCCATACGGCTTGCTGCCAGTGCTTTTGTTTTGCACTACTATCCCATAAGCATATGTGACAATAATACTTATTATATCCAAACATACTGCCCAAGAAAAAAAATTACCATTTTTATATCAACACAAACTAAGACTAACTTGATATTTGTATACTATTCTTTAGATTTTGCTAATACGCATTTTAAGCTCCTTTTAGAACTATCCAAGAAGAGCCGCCTGTCTTCTGCTCAATATTCTGGTAAGCCCATCATCTGGAGAAGTTCAGGAATATTGTTGCAATACACAAGATTGTTATCTTGGTTAAAGAACGGCAATATAGCTTGCTCTCTATACAACGTTATAGTAACATCCAGCTCAAGACAGTGCTTTTCTTGAAGTATGGATGCTAAAAGCTCAGCTCCTTTTTTATCGATAAATTCAAGTCACAAATTAAATTGTTCAGTTCCTATTGAGAAAATGTGTTTGCAGTAGAGGAACTTATTTTAAACCCACTTTCATCTGTGTTGTCACTTACACTGGATGAAATTAACATTTCCACATCATCACATTCAACTTCGCACAAAGAACCGAATTATGGTACAGGTATATCTTTGCTTTGTGGTATCGGTTGCTTTGCAGAATTCATACTTGGGTATTCCCACTTGCGTTTCTTAAATCGTTTCATACCCTTCACCTTTACACAAAATAGCAGTCACTCAAGTGATCTTTTGGCTCACACCACATCATAGGTATGCCGAAATTAAGTCCTTTTGGATCACCTTTAATCCAGTTGCGGAGTGATTCCAAGCATGTTTTACAAACTTTTTGAGGCACCCATATCTTGTCTTGCTGGCTTATGTGATGTCTAAAATAAGCCTGATACTCTTTTTTTTGCAAATACAGTTATATCTTTTCTTTCTTTTGCAACACAATATTTGCCACAAATATAACAAAAAAAATCAGGGTTGTTAGAACAATGTCTCAGAGAAAAACTAATTTAAACAACAAAAATGTTTTGTTTCACACATTCAGTGCTAACTCCCAACAAAAGCCGAAGATGTACTGAACAAAATAAGCCCAACTGGTGCAAAATTGGTTGTGGTGGGACAGAGAGAGGGACGAACAAAGGTACAGGAGGTGTGTTAACTGCATCACTCGCTCCTCTCCATTGCTACTCTCTGTATGCTTGGAGAAGGCGTGGCTGTGGTCTGCAGGTGTCCCAGCAGGCTCAGCAGTGCACTGCCACTCCTCCTCCTAGTATTAATGAGGAGATATGAATGTGTTATGCATCTCAAATGTGACTATCAGCTACATTATCACTAATAAAACAAATTCTTCTTATTGTTATTGTTGAAAGAGGGCAGTTGTTAAAAAAGCAAAACTAAGTCAATTTTGTTAAGTAAAGTGGCCTAGACTAGTAAGGTCTAAAATAATTGAATTTTATAATTTTTAATTAATTTGAAAACTGGAGCCAATTCAGCTATAGTGAAGATCTAATGCAAAAATAGGACCACCGAGTTACTCACAAACCAATCTAAAATCCTTGGCAATAAAATTATTATTTTTTGTTTCCCAGTGTTTTATGATTGGCAGCCACCAGCACTGGTTTTGCCTGTTACATTAACCATTTATAATCTGAATTGGGCCTGTGCTACCTACCCAGGGCACCCCTTAAAGTGTCCCAAGGCACCCCAGGGTGCCATGGCATACAATTTGGGAACCAATGCATATTGTAAAGTTTTATTTAAAAGAAAATCTGGTCCTACAGTAACATATGTGTGTCAAGATTACACCCTCCCCCAATAAAAAAACACATGAACATGGCTTTTCTGCAGCGCCGTAACTACGTGTGTGCCAAGTGGGCTTGGCACACAGCGCAGTTGCCCTGAGGGCGCAACGGCCAGCGGCATGTAATGAGTCAAATTGACTCATTACATGCCGCCTCTGTGTGCGCCGTGCGCGGCTGGAGGGAGAAGAGACCAGCGCTGGGTTCAAGGAGGAGGAGGGAGGGGGAGCAGGGAGCCGCAGCAGTGCTATTTGATTGGTAGTAAGCGCCGCTGCAGCATCCCCCTCTCCTTCTGTATTGGCTGCCCGGCGCTGCTATGGATGCTGGGATGCGGTTCCTTCATCCCAGCATCCATAGCAGCGCCGGGCAGCCAATACAGAAGGAGAGGGGGATGCTGCAGCGGCGCTTACTACCAATCAAATAGCGCTGCTGCGGCTCCCTGCTCCCCCTCCCTCCTCCTCCTTCTCATCTCACTGCCTGCACCGAGAGGGAGATGCCAGCACGAGGAGCCTGTCAGCGGGGAGAAGGTAAGTATATCCCTCTCTCTCTTTCTTTCTCTCTCTCTTTCTCTCTCTCTCTCAGGGGGACACCGTCTGCCGCAATGTGTAAAAAGGGGTCCTGGCTGCCGCAATGTATAAAAAGGGGGTCTGGCTGCCGCAATGTGTAAAAAGGGGGTGGTCCTGGCTGCCGCAATGTGTAAAATGGGGTCCTGGCTGCCGCAATGTGTAAAAAGGGGGCCTGGCTGCCGCAATGTGTAAAGAGGGGGCCTGGCTGCCGCAATGTGTAAAAAGGGGTCCTGGCTGCCGCAATGTGTAAAAAGGGGGACTGGCTGCCGTAATGTGTAAAAAGGGGGGCGCTGTCTGCTGTAATGTATAAAAGGGGCTCTACCTGGTGTAGTGGCGCTACTGTGCAGCGTAATTTGAATAATGTAGACTACTGTGCACTGTAGTATGAATTGCTATTATTTTGTGGCCACGCCCCTTCCCCGTGAAGCCACGCCCCTATAATTTTTTTGCGCGCCTTAGGCGCGCACTGCCCCTATCTTACATGGGGGGGGGGGCGCCACTGTCGTTTATTGCACACAGCGCTAAAATGCCTAGTTACGGCACTGCTTTTCTGAATGTAGTACAAATGGAGATTGCACACAAAGACATCCTTTCAATGTAGCTCTCACTATCAGCTAATAGCAAACAGTGTGGATTTGGGCTTCAGTGTCAGGATGACACGTGACCTTAAGAGCTCAAATCCAGCCACACACACAAAGACAATAGACCCTGAGAACTACTGTACACTGAATCATTGTCTAGATGCTAAGAAGGACATCACACTACACACCATTACTATAAACTGGCATATACTGTAACTATAAGAGTGCCAGTGTGGCAGACATTTCTGGTTGACAGAAGATGAAGATGGTTTCTACAATGACAGGTTCATGTTTCATTCTTTGCCTTCTTCTATGTCTCTTTAGGGGAGATGAATCAAGACTCGAAGAGAGATGAAGTGGAACAGTTGCCCAAATCAACCAATCAGCTCTTAATTATCATTTTAAAGACTGTGGCCCCCATTTATCAAGCCTGGTGTGTCACGATCCGGGTATCTGGACGCCATTTCTTACCCATCAGATGCCTCCTAAGGCTGGCTCAGCGCTCCAGGACCGGATCCCATCTGTTATCCTGATGTGTACATTCCTGTATCCTCTCCTGTCACTCTGGGACGCTGTCACAGTAAACGCCATATTACACCTGGCATGGCGTCTCCCGCGGCCTCCGCCGCCGTCCCTGAACTTCTGCATGCAGAGTGTCAGAGTGGCGATTACGTCAGCCGCGGCCTCCGCTGTGTCCGCGTGGTTGGATGTGCACTTGTCAGCCTGGCGTCTCCTGTCTCCAGTGGCTGGCGCCGCCATTACTGTTTTCATTACCACATGGATTACAAACCAAACTTCCCTCCAAGTGTCTGCATGGGCGCAGCCATCTTGGATTCTGTCAGCTGATCATTTCCTCCAATCTGTTGTCAGTATTGTTAATCTGCATAATTGCCTAGCCAATCCCTTCCTTGCTGCAGGTATAAATAGACTGTGCCTGAGCAAGGAAGGCGTCAGTGCTTTGGTTGTCAAACCTAGTTCCTGTTTGTCTCTCTCCTGTGATTGTCTTCCAGGTTCCAGCTCCTGTCTCAAGACTTCCACCATAGAGACCCGCACCAGCATTCCACCTGCGGTGTAGCCTGACTCTCCAATCCATTGTGGATTCATCTGTTTCCAGCTACAACATTACCTGCTTCCAGCTCAGCTTTCAGCAGAGTACAGCTTCCCTTAAAGGGCCGGTGTCCTTTCTACACTTTACCACTCTCCACCGGTATTATTATTTCTCCGCTCTCAAGTTCTACATTTCAGTTCATATTTCATCGCTCCCAAGTTCATCTATTATTTAACTGGTTCCAGCCAGTATCCACTCCGTGCTAACAACAGTCTGGTTCCAGCCAGTATCCACAGCAGCTGTTTTACCTTCAGCAACCCAGCTTTTCCTGGAACACCAGCTGGCACAATCCTGGGTTATCTCCATTGCTACAGTCGGGCCTGGTAAGGACTTTCCATCTAGAAGATCATAAGAACTATCTCACACTACCAGTGCCCTGTGGCTCCTGCCATCCTGTAGTACCCAGGAACTGTATTTATTATTTGCTGACTTTTACGTTTTCTTTTACTGCTGCTGTGTTGCGGAGTTGTCATAATAAACATCATTGACTTTTATCCAAGTTGTCGTGGTCACGCCTTCGGGCAGTTATTATTTATGTTACTTACATGTCCAGGGGTCTGATACAACCTCCCAGGTTCCGGTACATCTCAGCCCCTACAACTGAGGCTGCCTCCCGTCAGCTCAGGCCCTCAGTTGTGACAGTAAGCACTGACCTAATGAATCCAGCCGGAGACCAGGATCAAGCGGCCAGGCCGATGCAAGAACTGGCAGCCCGACTAGAACATCAGGAGGCTGCACAGGGCCACATCATCCGCTGTCTCCAGGATCTCTCTACTCGGCTGGATGGGATTCAGACAACTCTCCGTGGATCAGGCGCATCTGGTGCGTCAACCACAGTGACTCCAGCTATAACCCCACCCACCTTACCCATTTCTGCTCCACGTCTTCATCTTCCAACGCCAGCAAAATTTGACGGATCTCCAAGATTCTGCAGGGGATTTCTCAACCAGTGTGAGATTCAGTTTGAGCTACAACCTGGCAATTTTCCCAGTGACCGTACAAAAATTGCCTACATCATCTCTCTTCTCAGTGGCTCCGCCCTTGACTGGGCATCACCGTTATGGGAGAGGTCCGACACCCTGCTATCTTCTTACACTGCATTCGTGTCAACATTCAGGCGCATCTTCGACGAGCCAGGCCGGGTAACCTCAGCTTCATCCGAGATTCTCCGTTTACGCCAGGGGTCACGTACTGTAGGACAATATCTGATACAGTTCCAGATCCTGGCATCCGAACTGGCATGGAACGACGAGGCCCTGTATGCTGCATTCTGGCATGGCTTATCTGAGCTTATTAAAGATGAGTTAGCTACCAGAGACTTACCTTCTAAGTTAGATGAGCTAATCTCACTCTGCACGAAAGTTGATTTACGTTTCAGAGAGAGAGCAACTGAGCGTGGAAGATCATCTGCTCCAAAATCTTCTGCTCCTCCTCCTCGTCAACTGTCACCATCTAAAGATGAGCCCATGCAAATTGGCCGTTCCCGTTTAACTCCTGCTGAGCGCCGAAGACGTCTCTCTGAGTCTCTTTGTCTTTACTGTGCAGCTCCGTCTCACACCATCAATGCCTGTCCCGAACGTCCGGGAAAACTCCAAACCCTAGCTCGCCCAGGAGAGGGCCGGCTAGGAGTAATGATCTCCTCTCCATCTCCTCATGATTGTAATCTCCCAGTCTCGCTTCAAGTTGCTCAACGTTATCGGAACGTCATTGCCCTCCTTGATTCCGGAGCAGCTGGGAACTTTATTACTGAAGCCTATGTTAAACGGTGGTCCCTACCCACCGAGAGACTTCCTTCCTCCTTTTCCTTAACTGCCGTGGATGGCAGTAAAATTTTTGATACTGTTATTGCTCTAAGGACTCTACCAGTTCGTCTGAGAGTGGGAGTTCTTCATTCCGAACTTATTTCACTTTTAGTGATTCCAAGAGCCACACATCCTGTGGTCCTGGGCCTTCCATGGCTCCGTCTTCACAATCCTACAATTGATTGGACGACTACGCAAATCCTGGCATGGGGTTCCTCCTGTGCAGAGACATGTTTGTTTAAAGTATTGCCTGTCTGTTCTTCCTCCCCCAGGTCGTCTGATGTTCCTCCTCCTCCATATCAAGATTTCACGGATGTGTTCAGTAAAGCTTCTGCTGATATCCTTCCTCCTCATAGAGAATGGGACTGCCCGATTGATCTCGTTCCAGGGAAGGTTCCACCTCGAGGCCGAACTTATCCGTTGTCTCTGCCTGAGACGCATTCTATGGAGGAATACATTAAAGAGAACCTAGCAAAGGGGTTCATTCGACCTTCTTCTTCCCCAGCCGGCGCAGGCTTCTTTTTTGTAAAAAAGAAAGATGGTGGTCTGCGGCCGTGCATCGACTACAGAGGTTTGAACGACATTACCATCAAGAACCGTTATCCTTTACCCCTGATTACTGAGCTCTTTGACAGAGTTAGTGGAGCTACCATCTTTACAAAGCTGGACTTGCGAGGTGCATACAATCTCATCCGGATCCGTGAGGGTGACGAGTGGAAGACCGCCTTTAACACCCGTGACGGACATTATGAGTACCTCGTCATGCCCTTCGGATTGAGCAATGCTCCAGCTGTCTTCCAGCATTTTGTCAATGAGATCTTCAGAGACATTCTATACCGTCATGTCGTGGTCTATCTAGACGATATCCTCATTTTTGCCAACGATTTAGAGGAACATCGTTTTTGGGTTAAAGAGGTTCTGTCCCGTCTCCGTGTCAATCATCTCTATTGCAAATTAGAAAAATGCGTCTTTGAAGTCAAGTCCATTCCGTTTCTAGGGTACATTGTGTCTGGTTCCGGACTAGAGATGGATCCTGAGAAACTACAAGCAATCCAAAATTGGCCGGTACCCTTAACCCTCAAAGGGGTCCAGAGGTTCTTAGGGTTCGCCAACTATTACCGAAAGTTTATACGAGACTTTTCCACCATTGTGGCGCCTATTACTGCTTTCACTAAGAAGGGTGCTAACCCGTCCAAGTGGTCTGAAGAAGCCATGCAAGCATTTCATCTTTTAAAACAAAGGTTCATCTCTGCGCCTGTTCTGAAACAGCCTGACATCGACTCTCCTTTCATCTTAGAGGTGGATGCCTCCTCCGTTGGAGTAGGAGCGGTGTTATCTCAGAGGGCTAAAGATGGCCATTTACACCCTTGCAGTTTCTTCTCCCGGAAGTTCTCCCCAGCTGAGCGCAACTATGCCATTGGCGACCAGGAGTTGCTAGCCATCAAGCTCGCTCTAGAAGAGTGGAGGTATCTGTTGGAGGGAGCTTCTCATTCAATCACCATACTTACAGACCACAAGAACCTTTTATACCTGAAGGGCGCACAATGTCTCAACCCTCGTCAGGCCAGATGGGCACTTTTCTTTTCCAGGTTCGACTTTAAACTCCAGTTCTGTCCGGGCCCTCAGAATCGCAAGGCCGATGCCCTTTCCCGCTCATGGGAGCAAGAAAATGAGTCAGAGTCTTCAGACAAGCATCCTATTATAAATCCGTTGGCATTCTCCACGGTAGGGATGGACTCTACGCCCCCATCAGGGAAAAGTTTTGTGAAGCCGATGCTAAGGAAGAAGCTCATGCATTGGGCCCATGCTTCCCGTTTTGCCGGACATACAGGTATCCAAAAAACCCTGGAGTTTATCTCTAGGTCCTATTGGTGGCCAACTCTGAAAAAGGAAGTCTTGGAGTTTATTGCATCTTGCCCAAAGTGTGCCCAACATAAAGTATCCCGCCAGTCGCCTGCGGGGCAACTGGTTCCACTATCCGTTCCCCGTCGACCATGGACCCACTTGTCGATGGATTTCATTACAGACTTACCCATGTGCAACAAGTTCAATACCATCTGGGTGGTAGTTGACCGGTTCACCAAGATGGCACACTTCATTCCTCTCACCGGTCTTCCGTCAGCTTCCAAGTTGGCTCAAGTATTCATACAAGAGATCTTCCGACTCCACGGTCTTCCTGAAGAAATTATCTCAGATCGAGGAGTTCAATTCACAGCCAAATTCTGGCGAAGTTTATGTCAAGTCCTCCAAGTCAAGCTAAAGTTTTCCACGGCTTACCATCCTCAGACCAATGGTCAAACCGAGAGGGTGAATCAGGACTTGGAGGCCTTCCTCCGCATCTATGTGTCCTCCTCTCAAGATGACTGGGTTCAATTACTTCCCTGGGCCGAGTTCTGTCATAACAACCAGTATCATTCTTCATCTGCTTCAACACCATTCTTCACTAACTTTGGATTCCACCCTAAAGTCCCTGAGTTCCAACCGCTTCCAGCAACTTCTGTTCCCGCAGTGGATATCACCTTGCATCAGTTTGCCAATATCTGGAAGAGCGTACGATCAGCTCTGCTCAAGGCATCGTTCAGGTACAAGAAGTTTGCGGATAAGAAGCGTCGAGCAGTTCCTGCTCTCAAGGTAGGTGATCGGGTATGGTTATCCACGAAGAATTTGAGGTTAAGAGTTCCCAGTATGAAGTTTGCACCTCGCTATATCGGTCCTTTCAAGATTGAACAAGTCATCAATCCTGTTGCTTACAGACTCCAGTTGCCTCCCTTCTTAAAAATACCCAGGACATTCCATGTTTCCCTGTTGAAACCGCTGATCTTGAATCGGTTTCATTCCTCACTTCCTCCAACTCCGAAAGTCCAAACTCAACGAGGCGTTGAGTATGAAGTGGCCAAGATCCTGGACTCACGTCACCGTTACGGTCAACTACAATATCTTATTGACTGGAAGGGTTATGGTCCTGAGGAACGTTCATGGACCAATGCTTCTGATGTCCATGCTCCTGCCTTGGTCCGGAGATTCCATTCCAAGTTTCCTCAAAAGCCAAAGAAGTGTCCTGGGGCCACTCCTAAAGGGGGGGGGGGGGTGCTGTCACGATCCGGGTATCTGGACGCCATTTCTTACCCATCAGATGCCTCCTAAGGCTGGCTCAGCGCTCCAGGACCGGATCCCATCTGTTATCCTGATGTGTACATTCCTGTATCCTCTCCTGTCACTCTGGGACGCTGTCACAGTAAACGCCATATTACACCTGGCATGGCGTCTCCCGCGGCCTCCGCCACCGTCCCTGAACTTCTGCATGCAGAGTGTCAGAGTGGCGATTACGTCAGCCGCGGCCTCCGCTGTGTCCGCGTGGTTGGATGTGCACTTGTCAGCCTGGCGTCTCCTGTCTCCAGTGGCCGGCGCCGCCATTACTGTTTTCATTACCACATGGATTACAAACCAAACTTCCCTCCAAGTGTCTGCATGGGCGCAGCCATCTTGGATTCTGTCAGCTGATCATTTCCTCCAATCTGTTGTCAGTATTGTTAATCTGCATAATTGCCTAGCCAATCCCTTCCTTGCTGCAGGTATAAATAGACTGTGCCTGAGCAAGGAAGGCGTCAGTGCTTTGGTTGTCAAACCTAGTTCCTGTTTGTCTCTCTCCTGTGATTGTCTTCCAGGTTCCAGCTCCTGTCTCAAGACTTCCACCATAGAGACCCGCACCAGCATTCCACCTGCGGTGTAGCCTGACTCTCCAATCCATTGTGGATTCATCTGTTTCCAGCTACAACATTACCTGCTTCCAGCTCAGCTTTCAGCAGAGTACAGCTTCCCTTAAAGGGCCGGTGTCCTTTCTACACTTTACCACTCTCCACCGGTATTATTATTTCTCCGCTCTCAAGTTCTACATTTCAGTTCATATTTCATCGCTCCCAAGTTCATCTATTATTTAACTGGTTCCAGCCAGTATCCACTCCGTGCTAACAACAGTCTGGTTCCAGCCAGTATCCACAGCAGCTGTTTTACCTTCAGCAACCCAGCTTTTCCTGGAACACCAGCTGGCACAATCCTGGGTTATCTCCATTGCTACAGTCGGACCTGGTAAGGACTTTCCATCTAGAAGATCATAAGAACTATCTCACACTACCAGTGCCCTGTGGCTCCTGCCATCCTGTAGTACCCAGGAACTGTATTTATTATTTGCTGACTTTTACGTTTTCTTTTACTGCTGCTGTGTTGCGGAGTTGTCATAATAAACATCATTGACTTTTATCCAAGTTGTCGTGGTCACGCCTTCGGGCAGTTATTATTTATGTTACTTACATGTCCAGGGGTCTGATACAACCTCCCAGGTTCCGGTACATCTCAGCCCCTACAACTGAGGCTGCCTCCCGTCAGCTCAGGCCCTCAGTTGTGACATGGTGAAGTGATAATTAGCACGGTGATAATGTACCAACCAATCAGCTCCTAACTTCCATGTTACAGGCTGTGTTTGAAAAATAACAGTTAGTAGCTGGCTGGCTGGTACTTTATCACTGTGCTATTTATGACTCTTTGGGCTAAATGTAATAGGATGCGAGAAGCCAGAAGTGTGGGATTTTGTGGGAGACTGCCCATATTTTTAAAGCAGCAATCATTTACAAGGCAAACTAGGTTGTTTTCTGTGCCCCTAAAGCTCGGGACCTCTCTGAACTTGGGGCACGGTAAGGGTGTACCCTTTGTACCACTCTGTTGCTGGACCTGGAGATCATACCCAATTATTAGTAACAAGTAAATGATTAGAGGCCTCTATATCACATATGGTTACTTCAGTAGCACTCTGCTTCTAGTTCTGAAATTCTGCTGAATGCTCAGGGGTGCAGACAGCAGAGCTGGGCCCAGGTAATCAGAGGGGGTGTGGCCAATTCAGGGAGGTGTGTCCAGCCCTCCTCCTTAAGAAATATTTGAATAAAAGGTGTCTGTGTGGCCACAAACTGATGGGGGGGAGGGGGCAGGTGTCGGGGGTGGTGGAGGTGGTACCCTCCTCTTCCCTGCATGTCATGTTATTGAGGTTAATAATACTGTAGGAACAAAAAAATCCCAAATTCTGTTATTTTAGCTGTTTTTATGATTTAAAAAAAAAAATACAGATCCAAAACCATAACCCGCCAAGGCGTTTTTGGCAAAACCAATACACATCCAAAACACAAAGGAGATCCAGGTCCAAAACCAAAACACAAAACCCAAAAAATGGCCCAACGCACACCCCTAGTTTGTTTGTATGCAAAATTGCAAATACAAATGCAATTTCTAGTTTCAGGTTAGCAAGTGAAGCCGCCACCCATCATTGCATGATAATCGCCCATTGCGTGCAAACGTCATCTAGGCCCATATTCTCTTAAAGTTCAAGATGTCACCAAAAACTCAAAACAGCAAAACAGAAGTACTCATAATGGTTGTCTAGTATGCAAATGTGATAATAAATTCAGCAAATCCAATGCAGAGGTAAAAGTCAAAGTTTTTTTATTTATTTGATAAGTCTATTGTATGCAATGCAGAGATAGCAGCAGACTGGCTTGTGAATAGAATAATGCAAGCAAAACTTGAAAGGTAGAACAGCCTTTGAAGAGCTAGTAAATGGAGTTGACACAGAAGCAAGAGGGCAGAAAGAACCTAAGGGTAGAGCAGAGCAATATAGGCTTTCTGATACCAGTTAAAGTTTGGTCTGACTGCAGATGTGTCCTCATACATCCAGCCTCAGGTCCTGTGCAACTCTGCTAATGTCCAGACACACAGGGAGACTGAATCATTTGCTTTATGACACTTGTATATTGTGTGTGACTGTATAGGGAGCAAAACAAAACTTGTATTGGAAAAAGTTATGGCTTGTACATAGTAGGACTTTGTGTTGAGTCATAGATGTTTTTGCAAAGTAGCGATTATCAGTAGACTGCGCATGTGCTGCGATCACACTGCACATGTGCCAAGGTACCTTTGTGATCGCACTCACAGTGAGATTTTTTATACAGAATGATTGACAGGAAGGGGTTATTTCTGGGAGGTTATTTCTGGGAGGTGATGGAGTTTGAAAGGAAAAATGCTGCCTTGTCATGGCTGTTTTCGGTGGGGTGCATCTGCCTTCAGATACAATCATGTATGTACAAAAACATGGCATCTATGGGTGGATTTCCAGAAAAGTACTTCAACAAATAACTTGAATATATAAATATGATTTATTGTATACTTAGCTAAGGTTATTGATCAATTCAGCCGATGTTCAATACAGCAATCACATCAGCAAACTCAGGAGCCCTGCCCACTGCGTTTAGAGGCTGAGTTATATTCAGATCATCATGGCACTTCCTGCAGTAAGCGGTTCATCCAGGCAGATCAGGATTAATTTTATTACTGACTGGTTCTAGTTTATATAGGCTGAAAAATGCCTGAATATGCTATTTCACGGGTACAAAGGTCAAATTAGGAAATACACATAAATGCTAAGAAACAGTAGGGGGCACTGTTGCCTCAATTTTGAGTATTAGAAATAGCATATATACAATGTTTAATAAGGATTATATAGATTAAAACACAAGGCGAAAGCCATTGTCCCAAGATTAAGACGCAAACAGTCTAATGTTGACATATGTCCAACTCCAAACACTTGTCTTGTTTTGGTCTCATATAACCAGACAATGGACTTTGCCCTTGCTTTCAAATTATATCTCTGCCAGAAACACTGACACACAGAAACACATCAGTTTGTTTTATATATATATATATATATATATTTATTTATTTCCCACTTCTTGTCCTGTTGTTACCATACCTTATTATAGTCATAACAAACACCAGCCACCTTGTTAAAGATATAAAATAAAGCACTACTATAATAATTGATTGAAGTTAAAAACATGAAATAAACTGAATATATTGAATTATCTATAGTCAGTATACTACCTGACATGTAATGGGTAACTAGTACTATCTTCAGTATGTTTACTTAAGTTGTACTTTGTATTTGGTGCTAAATTCACCTGAAAGTGTGGGATTTATAATAGTGAGACTTATATTTTTATCAATCCTGATAGCGCCAGCATTTGCTACTGCAGTGTCCAGACTGCGTAGCCATTGGTCTACCCTAGCAGTCGATGTTCCTCGTTATTGTGTATAGGCTGCTTATGTGGGTGTAGTTGCGAATAAGTTTGCAATGGCTCTCGTGGGCATCTATCGTCTTTCCTAGGCAGTAGCTACACATGTGAAGATTAGCAATTCCGTAGCCTAAACATTCTCAGCTGCATAGGCAAGTGCGTACAAACATGAATTAGGCCTTAAGTGCATAACAACATCAAAGTACATAAGCTGAAGGAACATAAAATAGCCCAAAGCCATTGCAGAAGTCATACAGCACAAGATTCAAAAGCAGTAGTAAACATGGTGAGCCCTACAGACAGGAATAATGAACTTTCTGAGCGCATATGCACTTTAAGGTCTATACACAGGAACAGCTGTAACATTAACCACTGCAGTCAGGGGTGTTTTAACATAGGAGGGAGCCGTGTGCAGCTCCTGGTAGGCCCCCTCCTCTGCATGGCGCAGTAGTCTCCGGCAATGTGCCGGAGTCTACTCGGCATGCGTAGGTCTCTGGAAACATGGTGCCCACCATGTTTCGGAGACCAATTTGGCTACTGCTGTGGTGGCAATTTTGGCTGCAATTTTCGCCGCAAGACCAGCGCCCAACGCTGGACTCTGGAAAGGTGAGTATTAAAATATGGGTGCAGTGTGTGCGGTGTCGGCCCCCCTGGACCCAGGGGCCCGTGTGCACTGCACACATTGCACCCATTATAGAAATGCCAATGATTGTAGTACTGTATAAAATAGAAGCAGCAATCCTGGTGGTGGAATAGATTACTTCAAGCTAAGAGTTCAGAGTGACAAAAACTTTGACACAGTCCTAACAGCAAAATTGCTCACACTGATGTTACTTTGGGGGTCATTCCGAGTCGATCGTAGCTGTGCTAAATTTAGCACAGCTATGATCATTTTCCCTGACATGCGGGGGGACGCCCAGCACAGGGCTAGTCCGCCCCACATGTCAGTGCTGCCCCTACCCCTGCACAAATACTAAAGCATCGCACAGCCACAGTGCCTTTGTATTTGAGGAGTAACTCCCGGCCAGCGCAGCTTCTGCAGCTGGCCAGGAGTTAATTGTCACTGCCACTGGCCACAGCGGCTGCGTGAGACGTCACGCAGCCGCCGCTGCTTGCCCCCCCAAAGGTCCGGCCACGCCTGCATTGGCCGGACCGCTCCCCCTAAATGGCGGCTTAATGCCGCCATTCAGCCACCTCCCACCCAGCGACCGCCTCTGTCTCAGAGGTGATCGCTAGGCAACGATAGCTGCCATGCGCCAGTGCACTGCGGCGCCGATGCATGCGCAGTACCGATCCGATCGCTGCGCTGTGACAAACTGCAGTGAGTGATCGGGTCAGAATGACCCCCCTTGTTCATTACGATATACACATCCTTCAGGTGTCCTGTTTATTCACTTGGACCAGGTCATCCATTGTAAATGCAAAGAGGAAGAGATTAGGGGAAATCCCAGGGACAACCCAGATTATGAAAACCACTGTGAGACAAGCAGGTGTTGGGAGGGCGCAGTTGCAGCACAGTGAGGTTGTTGTGGTTGGCTCATAACCCGGTAGGTACTGTACCAATGCAGAGTAATGGTCTGTTTGACTGAACGTAAGGCAGCAAGAATCGCCAGGTGCTGTAGAAGCAGAGTGGCACATAATCATCATAAATGTTCATAAAAGCTCCTTCGGCTTTGCTACTTTGTGCAATCGCAAAAGTTGGCAAGGCATTGTACTTTCCAAATGGGTAGAGGAGAGTAGCTTAGTATACAGTCCACTTCAGAGATTACTTTGGAGAGATGCTGGTGAGATATAGGAGAGTGTATAATGTGTAGTGTGCCATTGTCACTGGTACAGTCACATGCTGTATACACTGGAGCAGATCCAGAAGAAATGACAGGGTGGGTCACCTTGATAGGTAAGGGGGGAGGTTAGCTGCAGTAGGTATATTTGTGTGTGCTCCTCATGCGCTACCTACCACACTTTTTTCATGCTAGGGGCTGTTATGTCCTGATGTACATATCTTTACTTCAATGAATCATGCAGTATGAAGATTATGTATTTTATTTCTTATTGGTAAGTAGTACTTTCATGGTTACAGATAGACATCAACGCCACATGCTGCTCTCCTTCTTACTCTCCGTCTACTTCCTACTTCCTTTTACTTCCTGATCACATGTTCATCTGTGCAGCCAGATTCTTAAAGGTACACTACCTCATCTAGCTAATGCACATAAACTATCTTCATAGATACTACATCTCCCCCTTCCTTTCATATATGTAAATTAATATATTTCTTTAAAACACATAAAATTGATTTTACGTTCAACCAATTAAACATACAACAATATGCTGACTGAATTTGAGCATGAACATTAACCCACAATATACAATACACATTAAACTGGAAAAGATTTTTGAACAACAAATTATGAGCTTTAAGATGAAAGTCATATCTGCTCAATAAGCCTTGTAGGAGGTTTAATGACTCTGCCTGTTTTCATCTGAGTATATGATCCTTCACTCAAAAGAACAGACACAATAGAATCACTTGGTGCTGAGGATGTTATAGGTGGTATGTTGACATCATCTTGACTTGGTGCATCAGAATATAAGGATGGGAATATCTTCTTGAAATGGGACACATAACTTGTCACAGTGTGATGGTCATTTCCTGCAACAACCATTGTTCCTTTCCTTTTCACTACAGTCAATGGACTTGGGTGAAAAGCAGTCATGTCCTTATGTACTACTTTTTGTTTGACAAGAACATGATATCCTTCATGTAAGTCCGAAACAATAGCTCTCCTTTTCCGGTCTGCATATTGTTTAGCCTTTTGTTTATTGCCAGAGTCCTTCTGTCTAACCTGATGATCTCTAGATGGAGTCGAATGGATTTCTGGGAGAGTGGATCTGATTACTTTTCTTTGAAACATTAATGTCTGAGGAGGGACATTTGTTGTGGAATGAGGCACTGAGTGATATTGTCTGAGAAATTGATTTAGAGATTGTTGAATTGGAATTCGGGATACTTTACAAATCTATATTTGCTTTCCCAGATTACGCATGAAACGTTCAACAAGACCATTAGCCTGTGGCCACAGGGGAGTGATTTTTTGATGTCGAATTCCAAAATGTTTCATGAATTTGCTGAAATCATCACTTTGAAATGGCGGACCATTATCAGTCTTTATTGTTCCTGTAATTCCATAAGTAGTAAATATTCTATCCAACACTGGTAAGACAGATGTGGCAGATTTTGAAGATATTATTTCAAGAACATGATATCTTGAATATTTATCCTCAGCCACTAGTACGTATTTACCATTGTATAATGGTCCATAGAAATCAACATCGACATTTTCCCAGACATTGTCAGGTAGATTAGTCATCCGCAATGGTTCACTGCTAGTTTGCATAGAAAGAAGGGTGCATGTTATACAGTTACGGATTTCCGATTCAACAAGTTGCTCCATGGAGGGAAACCATACCTTTTCACATAAAAGTTGTTTGGTTTTTACGATTCCTAAATGACTGGCATGGGCAATATCAAATACCCTCTTTCTCAAAACAGCTGGAATAACAATTTTGTCACCTCTGAGAATTATTGAATCATCATGTACAGTAAGTTCTTGACAATGTTTATGAAGTGTTCGGAATTCTTGTTCCTCATCAGTTGAAAATAAAAACTGTCCCAGTCGCCAATCATTGGAAATAATGCAGTGGTTTATTGCTGACAAAACTTTATCAGAGGAAGAAGCCTCTTTGATGTTGGCACTAGTAAGTGAATCAGGAATTGAATTGTTAATAATAAAGTTCACATATTCCTCCACTGAAGTAGACTGCGATATGTCAGAAGGCAGAGGATGTCTGGACATGTAATCTGAGGGATTGTCAGCACCAGCTCTATGAATGATACAGAAATTGTATGCCTGCAAACGTAAGCCCCATCGCTGTATCCTAGCTGGTTGTTTGGATTTTGGATTTCCAAAAAGTGTCACTAGGGCTTGATGATCAGTCTGGATGGTAAAGTCAATGCCGTATAGATCGAGATGAAAGCGTTCACAACCCCAGACTACTGCAAGAGCTTCCCTTTCTGGTTGAGAGGAATGTTTTTCCACCTCTGTCAAACTGAGACTTGCACATGCTACAATATGATGATCCCCATGTGTATTCTCCTGAGTCAAGATATGTCCGAGCCCCACAGGACTGGCATCCACAATAAATTCTGTTTTCCAGTCAGTGTTGTAATATGACATTGTGACACTATCCTGCAGACGTCGTTTTATGTCATCAAATGCTTGTGATTGAGAGGAAGTCCATATGAATTTTGCATTTTTCTTTGTGAGTTCCCTAAGTGGGGCAGTCAGAGTAGCGTAATTTGGAATGAATTGGGAGCAATAGTTAGTCATCCCAAGAAACGACTTGACCTCACCAGCATTAGCAGGTTTCATATTTGTGATAGCCTGGACTTTTTGTGGATCAGGACCAACTCCATCTTGAGAAAAGATATGCCCAAAAATGTGAGCTTCTGTTGAAGAAAGACGCATTTATCTTTATTAAGTGTTAAGTTTTTGGCTTGAAGACACTGCAACACTTGACGCAGAGCTACATCATGTTCCTGGCATGTTGCTCCAAAAACCAGGATATCATCACTGTAATTGATGGCATTTTGGAACTGACTGTATAACCTGACGGATAGCATTTTGAAACACCTCTGCTGCAGATACGATTCCAAATGATAGCCATTTGTATCATCATAACCCAACATGAGTTGAGAATGTTGTTATTTGCCGTGACTCTTCATCAAGTTCCAGTTGATGATAACCTTTTTTTTAAATCCAATTTTGAAAAGAAACTAGCACCTGTGAGTCGATGTATGATATTATCCATAGTAGGAGTAATATGGCGCTCTCTTTTAATGGCAACATTAGGATGACGCATATCAACACATATTCTCACTGCATTTGGTTGACCTGGTTTGGGCACTACCACAATAGGGGATACCCATGGTGTCGGACCAGATACCTTTTCAATTATATCTAAGTCTTCAAGGGCCTGAATTTCTTCTTCCACTTGCTTCCTTATGTTGATAGGAATACGCCGATGTTCTTGAGCAATTGGGATAACTGAGTGATCAATGTGAAGATGAACTTGATAGTCTTTAAGTTTTCCAATGCCATGAAAAAGATGATCATACTCCCGTAGTAAAACATCCACATCACTTCGTAGTGGTTTTGGGTCATGTAGGACAGGAGTGAGATTGGGAGGGTCATGTAAGACATGAGCGGAATCATGAGTGTGTGCCACAATTTGTATAAGACCCAACTCTGATGCAGTATCCAATCCCAAAAGATTACCTCTTGCATACTTAGTGACATAAAATACAGCTTTTGTCATTTTGTCATTTTGCGTGCAATTATGTCAAAAGAACCCTTTAGTGGAAGAGGTCGTTTATTACCATAGGTGAATATTTTCACAGATGTTGGATTCAAAATTACTCTGCCATGCAGCTTCTTGAAACTGGTAGCATCCATTATATTTACAGAAGCACCGGAATCTATGAGAAAGTCAACAGAAGTGTGTTTTAGAGTGATGGCAGTTTTTGGACTGACCTTGTTTTTTCCAACTTGATGAATCATGTAGATAAATCCTTCTGACTTGTCATCACTGTCAGATGATTCTGCAGGCAGATCCACTGTAGAATGTTGATCCCCACAACGCACTGTCTTTCGCCTGGATTTAAACTGCTGTGAAGATTGTCTAGGTGTAGACTTGATTTCCTTAGATTTACAAACAGAGGAAAAGTGATTAATTTTGCCACATGCAGTGCAAATTTTACCTGTGGCAGGACAGTCTCCTGAAAGTGGATAGGAGCGTCCACACCTGTAACATGATCTAGATTTCCCTGTCTCCGGAATGGTACTTGTGTCAGTGTGTAATTTATTGCACACTTGCAGCTGGGTCATGCCCCTCTCCATGTCTTTAGCATGTGTATCTGAAAGTTCTAGACTTCTAGCATATTGTTGCAGCTCAGTCAGCGTCGTTTCAGTTTTAAGAGCACGTCTGGGCAACTTTCCACATGTGCCAAATGCGATTAGCTGCTGCTTAATTTCATCCTCTACATCATGGAACTGACAAGTTTTGGAAAGAATCCGTAATCTAGTAATGTATGCATCAACAGATTCAGTTTGCAGTTGCATAGCTGTCCTGAATAGGTATTTTGAATGTGACAGGCTGCATTTTGAGGCAAAATAAGCAGTCAGAGAGTCCCTGCATTTGTTATAATCCCTGGTGTCTGCCTCTGGCAAAGTATCATAGAGTTCATAAATGTTGGAGCCAGCACTGAGAAGAAGCATGCTTTTCTTTTTGCTATCAGAAGTAACCCCCATAGCTTCAATATAGTCATCAAACTGGGCAAGCCATTTTCTGCATAACTCTGCTGCATGAGGGGCATCAGTATGCAGAAACTGAGGGATTAATGCTAGCATGTCAGCCATGGTGACTAAGAGGAATGTACAGTAGCTGAGTGTAAGTAGTTAAAAGTTTATCCTCGTCGCCAGTTGTTATGTCCTGATGTACATCTCTTTACTTCAATGAATCGTACAGTATGAAGATTATGTATTTTATTTCTTATTGGTAAGTAGTACTTGCATGGTTATAGATAGACATCAACTCCACATGCTGCTCTCCTCCTTACTCTCCTTCTACTTCCTACTTCCTTCTACTTCCTGATCACATGTTCATCTGTGCAGCCAGATTCTTAAAGGCACACTACCTCATCTAGCTAATGCACATAAACTATTTACATAGATACTACAGGGGGTATTGCTAGTGTAGGTGTTCAACTATGATGATGGAGACTGTATCGAGAGCTGTCGGAGCAGGTACCATTCAGTCGACTCAAATACAGGGAATATGTGAGCTTGCGTGGAAAGAGAGAGTGAGTCAATATATTTTTCCCATCTAGCATAGAATTTGACGACATCAGTTTCTATATTTACCAGTGCAGATCTACGGTCAAAATACAATATTTGTAACATTTTCCTGTGTACTTCCGATAGTGAAGGCTTAGATTTGGAGACCCAGTGGGTGAGAATGATCTTTTTTGACACTGTGACCAGTATGGTCAGCAACGGTATATACCTATTACCTTGAGTACCCAAGTCCCATTGAGAGAAATTCGCACATAAACAAGCCAAAGGATCGGGTATGACTCGGGTGTGGAGCAGAGTGTTGATAAAGGAGAGTACCTTTCCCCAGAATTTCCTAATGTGACCACATTCCCAGAAGTTGTGGTAGAAAGTTGCTGAGTGGTAGCCGCATTTAGGGCATTCCCCTGATATCAGGGGGTTGTATCGGGCGTGGTGGGATTGAGGGACATAGGCCCTCTATAAGGTTCGGAGATGGACTTCCTGTAGGTAAGCAAAGGACAGAGTTTTCATAGTGGAGCAATAATATGTGCTTAGAGCTGTGGAGTCAGTAAGGGAGGGAATATCTTTCTGCTATTGTGACAGTAACATGGACCATGTAGGGGATGAGGTTATGTCAGTGAGGTGGTTGTACAGCATCCTAGTGCGAAAAGGTACACGTTCACACAAGGATATCACTGATTGTAGTGGATCTGTGGGTTAGAGGGAGGTGAGGTGTGACCCATGGAATGGAGAACGGAGGTAAGATAGTGGCGAGCTTGCAAATACATATAGAAGTGTGATTGTGGGATGTTATACTTGTCCTGCAGGTGAGAGAATAAGACAAAATTTCCTCCTGGGTCATAGACCTTGGAGGAACATGATGGTCCTTTAGCCCTCCAGAGTTTGAAGGTAGAGTTTGTGAGTGAAGGAGGGAACACAGGATTACCCCAGAGAGGAATTTGCTGTGTGCAGTGTGAACATGTGATTCCTGTGGAACAATTTGTTTATTTTTAGCCACGCATAGTAGATATCATGGAATAGTGGGGAGCTGAGAATGTGAGGAGGGATAGATTTCGTCGCCAGTTGTTATGTCCTGATGTACATATCTTTACTTCAATGAATCATGCAGTATGAAGATTATGTATTTTATTTCTTATTGGTAAGTAGTACTTGCATGGTTACAGAAAGACATCAACTCCACATGCTGCTCTCCTTCTCCTTACTCTCCTTCTACTTCCTACTTCCTTCTACTTCCTGATCACATGTTCATATGTGCAGCCAGATTCTTAAAGGTATACTACCTCATCTAGCTAATGCACATAAACTATCTTCATAGATACTACAGGGGCTTGGGGTACATACAAGACAATGGGCCTAATTCAGATCTGATCACAGCAGCAAATTTGTTAGCTAACGGGCAAAACCATGTGCAGTGCAGGTGGGGCAGATATAACATGTGCAGAGAGAGTTAGATTTGGGTGGGTTATATTGTTTCTGTGCAGGGTAAATACTGGCTGCTTTATTTTTACACTGCAATTTAGATTTGAGTTTGAACACGCCCCACCCAAATCTAACTCTCTCTGCACATGTTATATCTGTCCCCCCCTACAATGCACAAATGCACATGGTTTTGCTAATTAGATAACAAATTTGCTGCTACGATCAGATCTGAATTAGGCCCAATCACCATTACCTGCTAGCCATGCCATGCATCTTGCCTCCCGGTGGCTAGTCCAAGTAACGGCGGCCGAATGGCTTTTCTTCGCAGTCTGTGTACCTTGCCTAAAGCACATGAGTTATCCCGGTCATCAAAATAAAGTGGAGACAGCACAGTTAAAAAGTGATATACACCTCATAGCACTCCACCCCTCTTCAATGTCCAGCTCACAGCACTCTGCCCTTCAATGTCTACCCCACAGCACTCTCCCCCCCAAGCCCCTTAAATATCTACACCACAGCACATCACTCTGCCCCAGCCCCTTCAATGTCCACAGCACTCTCCTCTTCTCCTTTCAGTTTCCACAGCACAGCAGCACACTCCACCCCCCTTTAATGTCCGCAGCACTCCCCCCAGCCCCTTCAACATCCACGGCACAGCACTCCCCCAGCCCCTTCAATGTCCACAGCACTCTCCCATTCTCCCTTCAGTTTCCACAGCACAGCACACTCCACCCCCTTTAATGTTCACAGCACTCCCCCCTGCCCCTTCAACATCCACAGCACAGTACTCCCCCAGCCCCTCTATTGACCCCAGTACTGCTATCTCCTCCCAGCCCTTTCAACGTCTATAGCACAGCATTCCCCCAGCCTCTTCAATGTTAACAGCACAGCACTCTCCCCTGCCCCTTCAATGTCCGTAGAACAATACCCTAGCCACTTTAATGTCCAAAACACAGCACCACCCCAGCCTCTTTAATGTCCACAGCACAGCAACCCCCACCCCCTCATAGTCCACAGTGCAGCATACTCCCCTACTTTTAACATCCACAGCACAGTACATTTTGCTCCCACCCTTTAGATTTCACAGCACAGCAGACTTGACACCACCCCTTTATTGTACACAATACAGCATTCTTTGACAACTCCCCTCCTCCATTTAATGTCCACGGCACACTCCTCTACCCTCTACTCACAGATCTGCTCTCTTTCCTACTTTGGTCTCTCCAATGCCCACCTGGTACTCACAGCAGCTTCGCATACTCCCCAGCTTCAGTGACTGCTGCTGCTGTGCATGTGACCGGACAGAGGCAGGTTGTTTGAGCCATGGTGGGCCCTAGTGAGTGCCTGCCAGGTCTATAGGCCCAAATGGAGACAGCAACAGGTTATTGCTGATCTCCTTTAAAAATGTTTCCAGAAACAACAGGGGGAGGGAATGGGCCGAGTGTCCCCCAGGATCCACCAGTGCATTTCTACAGTCAACAGGCAGGGCATACAGTAGACAGCAAAATATTTCCCTAATATTCTCCCAAATCTTGAACAACTATATGCTTATGTCTAACTGTATTTATCTACTGTGTATTGTGTACAGTAGTTGATTCTTTTTTTCTATACATACTGTAGTGTACCTTTTCCATGAGATATAAAATTCAGCTACTATACTATGCATTAGAAAACCCTATTTTCTGAATAATTCACAATAGAAAAAAAATATGTGAGGTTATCTTCTGACAAGGATGTTCTAAATCTAATGAAGTACTACACTATATTCAATAGAAAATTTACTTTATCTTTGTAAACTTTTTGGCAAGAAAATATTTACAACAATAACCTTTCTTCAGTAACAAAGTAGAGACTTTGAAAACATGAAATAAGCCTTAGTCTATGGAGAGAAAATTAGCAATAGCACAAGAAACAATTAATTAGATAAACAGCTAACATGTCCTGTGGCATCACTATGTCATTGATTTGCTGCTCTTGTTATGCAAAACACAGTAGCCAATTATTTTAAAAGTAATTGCAAATGACTTATCACTATTTTAAGAATAACATTTTCTGTTTTCAAGGTTTCATTTTACTTTCAGTGTAATGCTGATTAACCTAAGTATTTTCTGGTCCCATATACATTGCTGCTGGGAGAGGTATGGAGCCCCATTGCTAGTGGGTGTGGCCAAGTCAGTAGGAGTATGGTTGACCCCCAATTTGGACATACCAAGGCCCTCTTTTGCTGCTGAAGAGGGCATGGTCACTGGTCAAGCCATTTTAGGGGCAGGACTAAGCAGGCCCATATTTCCCACAAGGCAACCTAGATGCCCAGGAGGTCCCAAAGAGGCCGTTACCAGGCCCCACTAAATCTGGCCCAACCATGATCCATTACAAAGTCTGGCTCCTACTTAAATGTTTTCAGAGGCTCAGTAATTGGGATAAGAGCAGTATTAACATCACTAATATTGCCACTGAGCTCTGTTACTGTGCCAATGCAAATCTTTCCCAGAGGAGCACTGCATGACGACTATGTGATGTCATGACACAATGAGATAATGCAGCAGGACGTCATCAGGTAAATAAACTCTCCTCCTCTTCTCACAACTGCCATTTGGAGAGTTGCCAGGATGGATGCACCATGTATAATGCTTTTGATGTTTGTAAAGTGGCTTTGAGCCCTAATTTAGAAAAGTTCTATATAAATAAAATTATTATTATTATATATAGTCGCCAACATCTTGTCCTGCTTTGGCTGTAAGCTCAGTCTCTGGCTTCCTCAGAATGTTCATGAGGAGCTTTTACAAACTTTCCCTTGTGTTTGCTTTACTACATTACCCCAGAAGCTGTCAAAATTCATTTCTCATTTTATTGGGATCTCTACCAATGTGCTTTAATGTATTTATTATCTCCAGTGTTATATTTGTAGAAAAATAGGTTCAGAAACTGCCATGGGTGAGCAGTGGTGGGCGGAGCTGTGGGTAATGTGGGAGGAGCCACAGTGAGGGCACATTTGGAAGCCCCCAAAAGGGGTATGGCCTCACTATCAGGGGAGTGGATTTGCTGCAAGTGGCATGACCTTGCAGGAAAAGACTACCTTATACCCCAGTTTTGCAACCCACACGCCCAGACATTGCCTACCACAGGAAACAAAAATCCTGATTCATGCCCTTTACATTATTTGCCCTTTTTCCTCCTTATAGTAATGACTCTTACACATTATGCTACACACTGTACTACCCATTACACATTATGCCACACCGTAATGCCCAGCACACATTATGTCACACACCGTAATTCCTATTACACAATATGTCCCACACTGTAATGTCTATTACACGTTATGCTACACGCCGTAACACCCATTATGTGTTATGCCACACACTGTATTGCCCATTACATATTATGCCAAACACAGTTGTGGCCCTGACATCATTTTATGCCCCACACACAATAATGGGGCTATGTTTTCATACAGCAGCGAACAGGTCTGAATTGCGCATGTGCCGGCGCCGCAATGCGCCGGCACATGCCAGACAGCTGACAGCTGTCTCTGCCCAGCGATCGCCTCTACCTGATTGACAGACAGAGGCAGGCGCTGGGCGGGAGGGGGCGGTCCAGTGGTGTTTGGCTGCCATTTAAGGGTTGCGGTCTGGGCAACACAGGCGTGCCCAGACCGTTTGGGGGGTGGGCAGCTGCAGCTACGTGACATCACACGCAGCCGTTGCGACCCTCACAGTGACGAGTAGCTCCTGCCAGAACGCAGGAGCTGTGCTGGCAGAGTGCTATGCTTTTGTACTTGTGTGTGTGTGTGTGGGGGGGGGGGGGGTCAGGCCTGACATGCAGGACGGACTAGCCCTGTGCTGGGCAAATATATAATGGGTAGGGGAGTTAGATTTGGTCGGGGTGTGTTCATATGAAATCTAAATTGCAGTGTAAAAACAAAGCAGCCAGTATTTGCCCTACACAGAAACAATATTACCCACCCAAATCTTTCTCTTTGCACATTATATCTGCCCCCCCCCCCTGCAGTCCACATGGTTTTGCCCATTAGAGAAAGATTTTGCTTTTGCGATCCATGCTGAATTAGGGCTCTGTTTTTTTGTCTTCTGTAATATACTGCAGTCCTGTCCACTACTTACTGTACTTACCACAAAAGAGAAATCCTATAGTGTATTTTAAAAGGGATGGAAGGACTGGGGGCCCAAACTAGCATCTTGCCTGGGGCCCCATGAGGTTTAAATCCGTCTCTGGGGCTAGGTCGTCAAAAAAAACATATTTTTTATATTCTTCCTTTTTGTCTAATACAGAAATATTCTAATGAAAGTGTCTAGATGATTTTATTGCCTCCTATTACAATTTCAATTATCTGTCCTCCTTTTATCACCATTTTCTTTTCCCATTGTGTGCAGAAAAATTCAGCTTCAGAGAGGTTGCAGTAGAAATTCAGTCATCGTACATTTGAAAAAAATCTATTGTGTTTTCTGTCCTCAGAAGACTTACTTTATGAGACTAGCCCATGTAATTGATTAATGGCATCATCCAGTGATAACAGCATCATATTCTGTATGATTACTATAATGGGAGAGCTCTAATGGAGCTCATTTACTTCTTCAAGTAAATCAGGATTTTGAACTTTTCAGTGACATCCTGAATAGATTTATATATTTTGCCAGTTGAGTTCAGGCTTTAAGTGACCACTCTGAGTTTCTATCTTTCATACACCATATATAGTAAATCCTGATACGACTGAACAAATTGAATTCAGCATGGTATAAAATGGTTCTTTTTTTATTCACTGGAAAAAGTTCTGAAAGTGAATTATTGTAATATTGTAAGATAAGATTACACAGTTGCTAACCTAAAATGAGCAGAAGGTAAAAGCTGATGTTTTGTTTTACTAGACAACGAATAGGGAAGATAGTCTGCCTTCAGCTGATAAAGCTCTAGAACCACCCATCAGAAAGTACAAACCCCAGGTTTACCCCAAAGACTAGACAGATGCTTACCATAAACTAGGTACATTTGGGCAAAAGTAGGCACATAATATCACATAACAGCTTTATTTTATGGGAAATTTTCCCTATTGTTAATGATCCTTAGTTGAAATTCAAGCAGTAATTTCTTGGATGAAAAAAGCTGATCAATTGTTCATAGAGGAATTGTCTTTCATGCACTTGATGACACAGATAAGATGTACACTTTTACGCATAGTTAATTAAATGTACAAAAGAAACCTCGCAAGAAACAAGAACAGAAAATGACACATGGATCTAGCATCAGCAACAACCACAGGAACAGGACATCATTCATTTTGCCCCCTCAGATGTGGCTGGCTCCTCATCCACAAACTGTCCTGACTGACGTTTGACTGTCTTCTCCTATTCCTCCCTCCAGTTGGCCTGCCTCCATGGTCCATCCTTCTCTTGGATACATTGGGTTCCTGTGGAACACATAAACGTTTCCCTACTTACTGGTTGTCCATAAACTATATGGTGCAAGACACCTGGTGTGACTGGGATGCTCCTAGAAGAGTAGCATACTTTATTTTTCTTTAAATTTTGCATCTTAGTTGCAGATGAAGAACAATGGAATTTGCTGAGAGGAAAATCCATGGACACTCACAATAGGACTCTTTTTACACAGAAGGAGAAGTATTTTCGTCATACACTGGGGGAGATGTATTATATCAGCACGGATTATGCCACTATATCAATTCCTGCATCACTTCATTACCGAGGCAAAGCAGTAAGCTACACCGACAACATGTATTACCATATTGTCTGCCAAAGTAGGGGAGTGAAAACTCCCTCCTCCGGCGATCCCGCCTGAGTACGCAGCGCATCAGCCTAGTGCTAATGTGCTGTGTCTCTCTGCCCAGCCTTCTACACTGGGCATGCATGAGATCTCACTACTACCATTAGATCTCCTGTGCAGCCTGGAGCTGGCAGTCACTGCAGCCAGAGAAAGCACTGTCCCTACTGTGGTGTCTGGGCAATGACACCTGCAGTTATCGAAATCGATAGCTGCAGGTGTCGGAATGGTCAGTGCCACAAGATAGAACGCTGATATGCAGGGGATTGTATGAATGGTCAGTTCATACAATGCCCTGCATAGCAGCATGCTATCTTGTAGATAGCAGTGTTGATATAGACAGGGGAGCACAGCATCCCTGTCATGCACCGCAAACTAGCATATTCATGCATGGGAGGCAGTCATATCGGCCCTTCGTACATCTACCCCACTGTGAGATATCTGCTGGGTATCAGGCTGTCAGATAAAATGTACAGTATGTTGGTCTGACAGGCATTTTATCTGGCTGTGTATGCCCAGCTTAAGTCATACAGCTAATATGACAAAGTGCAATACAAATGTACACTGACTTCTGGCGGCTGGCATGATCGTTATGTACTTATGTGTGAAACTAAATCACCATTTGCACCCATGCACAGAGATTCATATAGCTCAGAATCTGTCTGGTGTGTGTATCTTCATACTGTATGCAACACGCACAGTTAATTCTATAGCATATCAAGGGTGTTTTGTCTGATGTTCTCATCAATTCCTTGATTGTGTAAATAAATATTGACGTGTCAATAAATTAAAGAAAGAGTACATCTAGGTGTGATACAGAAGATAGACATTATAAGGGTCAACAGTGATTAAGGGACAGCATTAGGTAGACAGTCATTAGGTCGACAGGTACAAAAGATCGACAGTCAAAAGGTCGACATGGTCAAAATGTCGACATGAAAAAGGATGACACAAAAAAGGCCAAATTTTTGGGCGTTATTTTGTGTTTTTAATCATATTTCACCCAAGTTTGTGAAATGCGTCCCGTCATGGGCTTGCTTTGCTCGCCATGCTTGCTCGACTTTGCTTCGCTCACCACAAGGTCACTAAAGGTAATAGTTTGTGACATTGATAGTAAATGCTGCAAAAGTTGTAAAAACATGAAAAAAATCCTAAAAAACATGTGTCGACCAAATGTGTGACTACCTTTTTCATGTCAACCTTTTGACCCTGTCAACCTTTTGACTCTGTCGACCATTTGACTGTCGACCATATGGTGTTGACCTGTTTCCTGTCAATCTTGTAATTTTCTTTCTGTCAACCACCTCTCAGTACATCTAGTGAATTATCCTCTGCTACCTATCGAACATAGGGGGTAATTCCAAGTTGATCGCAGCAGGAATTTTTTTTGCAGTTGGGCAAAACCATGTGCACTGCAGGGGGGGCAGATATAACATGTGTAGAGAGAGTTATATTTGGGTGTGGTGTGTTCAATCTGCAATCTAAATTGCAGTGTAAAAATAAAGCAGCCAGTATTTACCCTGCACAGAAATATAATAACCCACCCAAATCTAACTCTCTCTGCAAATGTTATATCTGCCCCCCTGCAGTGCACATGGTTTTGCCCAACTGCTAAAAAATGTCCTGCTGCGATCAACTTGGAATTACCCCCCCTAGGCTGAATAGAATTAAGCAATAAGTCTCAAATCCCAGGCAGAATACAGAAGACAACTTTTGCAAAGTGAGTTGCTGTTGGAATGAGCCTCCTTTTACCTACTGTACAGTAGTAAGTCACAAGACCAGGGGTGGAACATGTACTATATGTAGCTGATACAACCCTTATTCAAATGTATATGGACTTCACTCTTTACTTATTCTGGATATTCACATAATAATACAAATCATATTATTTATCATCAAAATACAGTCCTAGTAAGCAAATATAACAGGACTCATACAGCTTCTGAGAATGCTAACAGGATGTAAAATACAACATCAGCACATACATGGATAGTTTAATACATAGAAGTTCCCATACTGTACTTTGCTACAAAGGATTACCATAACAACTGTATTCCAGAAATACATATATAGTAAGTAGAGAAGTGCAGTTCGGTTCTCCAGAAATCCAAATTCACCAAAATTTTTGCTGATCCGAACTGATTAAAATCCAAGTTCTTATAAGATCTTCAGCTGTTTGGACTTCATGACTATTGTTTTTTTTTAAATGAGACCAAAAAAGAATCCAAACCAAAACACTTGAGGGTGGCAAACATGATGAATTAAAACCAAAACACAAGGGTCTGTGCATATCTCTAATCGTAAGTAGACTACACTACACATAATTTAACTGACCGAGGCTCAGAGGGAGAAAAAAAGGATGAAAAAATGCTTGTGGCAGAGGAAAGAATACAATTGTTAGTAAACAGAGGTTTGCGTTTGCTTTGCAGCAGCCTGGGAGCATTAATTGTAGGTCTACTTTGTAAATTTTGTAGAGTAGCAATCATGTCATTAAGCAGATGGATCAACATGGAAGTAGAAATGTGTGTGCTTGGTTGTCAGAAAACTGAGCTCACCCGAACATCTACTTTCCAAGGGAATCTGAGGCCTGGCTTGTGTTTTCCCAAATGGAGCGAAATGACATCTTCCCAGCATTGGATATTGCGTGTTTTTGGACTCGATATAAGTCGCTTCTGTGGTGACTGGGTGCAATTTAAGCTGTGTGCTGATGCTGTGTGCTGACTGCTGATCTGACCTATGACCTATGTGACTGTCCACTCTTCACTGTTGCTCTTAGTGTTTATATTAGCCAACCTATATTAGCGATAGGCAGATAGTAAACATTATTTTATTTTTTTCAGTGCAGGAAGTGACATGTATATTGTCTAAGTGTGTGACCAGTATGTTCACTGGTTCTGTAACCCTAAGTGTGTCACACTGGTGCTGAGCATTAACCTTTGGTGTAACTACACACAGGTGTTGTATTTTTTATGTCACTGCAATGCAGCTGCAGCCCAAAGCTCCTAATATAGGGAAGCATTAACCTTTAATGCACAAGGTTTTTTTTTAATGTCACTGCCCGGTATCTATATTGCAGCCCAGAGCTCCTAATATGGGCAGCATTAACCTATTATTAGTGCATAGTGCATGCTGGTTCCCGCAAAAGTTTCTGGTGAAGTTTGTGAGAAAAAAAAAACTTTTTTTCCGTGTTTAATAAAGCTCAGTAGGTGCCGTGCCCCATTACATCAATAAATATAAGCACTATGACTCCACAGTGTTAAGTCATTTGTGAACAAACAGAAAAAAAGTTGTTGTTTTTTTTGTACAACTTGTGTGTTCAATAAAGCTTAGTAGGAGCCATGCACCTGCGTTAATAATTATAAGGGCTGAGTAAGTATGGATCACGATCAATCAAGAGAAGAGCAGGAGCAGCAACCAAGTAGTGCTGTGGCTGCTGTCAGTCATAATAATCGTGATATTTTTACTTCAACATCAACTAAAACCAGTGCCAGTGCTCAAGGACATAGAGGGTTTAAGAAAAGGCACACAAAATCATAACAAAAAAAATATCACCTCTAATAAAGGGAAAGTTTACTGCTGAAAAATATAAAATTGCCAACACTGGAATCCACCATTACAGAATTCTCTAAACTTGCATTGGGTGGCAAAGGTCTTGATCATAGAATTTGTAGTTCATTTTTATGAACATGAGGTTTTTTTTTACATTGCATCAGTTGCTACAGATATGTCCTCATACTGTACATCTTTGCTGCAGCCACACCAAACAGACTCTCTTGGTACGCCAGGTTGCGTGAGAATCTTCTAGAGTCAGGCGTCTTTTTTGCATTTGCCGAAAATGCACCAAAGTCGCAATACAATGTAACTAGTATGCACAAGGAGGCTGTGCTGATTAATTTGATATGTGACACTTGCATATCCATGTAGCATCCACAACTTTTTTCCAATACATGTTCTGTTCTGCTCCGTATTTAGACTCAGTCACACACAATATACTGTGTCATATGTCAAATGAATCAGCACAGTCGCACATCACACCATGCATATCATGCTACATGGCGTATTAAGGCTAGATGTACGGTACACATTAGTACTTCAAATGGTTTCATTAGCTTGCATAAAAATTAAAGTATTCCTCAGTGTGCTGGAGTAAGGTACATTCCCCTTTCTCTCCCTATGTTATAGCTACTTGTGTCACTTTTGAAGGCTTGTTGCTGTTCCTCCATGTAAAGGGTACAATTCTATGTGGTCACCACCTCTTGCTTCAGTTGGTGGCAGGGCTAATTGAGCTGCTCTTGCAGCCACTGCAGTCTTCTACATGGTGTTGCAAAATGCCAAAAATGTCCAGAATTTTTTAGGGCAGACAGCATCTCCTGCACACCCCTGTCATTTAAAAAAAAAATCTGAACCACCAAGTTTATTGTGTGGGCAAAACACGGGACATGTTCAAAGTTACCCACTTGTAATGCTCTCACAATGCTACGTGTGTTATTGGAAATGACAAATACCCAGGAGAGTCTTAGCAGGGTAAGCCATCTTGCTATGACATCCCTGAGTTTTTCTAACAGGTTGACACTGGTATGCTTTAAGTGAAGCCGTGATGTAGAGAGTAGCCTGCCAGTGAATGAGCTGGCATTGCTTGTTAGATACTTCTACAGAAGGTGATACACCCATCCAGTAGCCATACTACTCCCCTCCTCCCTCATAATTGTTTATAGTCAATCAAACAATTATGTTAAATGAATCAATACTACTCCCCTCCTCCCTCATAATTGTTTATAGTCAATCAAACAATTATGTTAAATCAATCAATCAATCAATCAATCAATCAATCTTTTACCGCAACTGAGGAGAGAAAAGGACATAAAAGAATAAAATAATTTTCTACACCATCCCCAATGCCCCATTGCTTAACATTTTATGAATTAAAAAAATTAACTTATGAATGAATCCTTCCTTCCTTTATCTGCCTTCCACTCCATACATATTCCACCTCTCTCAGACCTCTGATCTAGTTCTGGATTAATTAAAACATTCTTGTTTACTTTCTATGCGGTCGTGTAGTTTATTAAACTGCCATCCTCCTGTCTGCCCCTGTTTCTTAGATGTGCCATGTTTGAAGTTGAACAGCCACGTGTTTGTGCCGCCCATTGCTGTCGCTTAGCTTAGTCAGCCAGCTAGTTTAATGCAACCTTTTTGCTTTATTCTCGATGAAAACAATATTGTGAATTGCGAGGTGGTCAAAATTGACTGGAAATGAATGTTATTGAGGTTAGTAACAAAAACATGCCCAAATCACAGCATATGATTTTAGCTGTTCTCAGCATTTAAAAAAAAACAAAGCACTACAGCTCCAAAATTAGAACACTTAAAGCTTGGTTTTGTCAATTTAAATACAAAACACTAAATTAATACAGATCCAAAACCAAAATACAGTGTTGGCGCACATCTCTACATGGAGGAGATCAGGGACGGACTGGGGTCTGAATTCGGCCCTGGCATGTGTGTGCCATGTATGGGCCCTGGCGCCGTGTATGGGGGTGTGCAGGCAATAAAGTTTGGGGCGTGTCATGAGCAGGGGGGACGTGGACCCGTGCCACGCCCCTGTTTCAATGGAGATGGGCGAGGGGGTGGGTGCGCATGACCAGCACACAGACTGGCCCTCTTGCCCCAGCAAGACTGTCCTTCTGTCTGACAAGACCAGCCCACAAGCCCATCGGCCCTTGCGATATTTGCCAGAAGTGCCAGATGGGCAGACCGGCCCTGAAGGAGATGCTGGGCTATACCCATAGCTCTCAAATCTCCCTCACACCATGCACCTCCCTTCTCCCATATTCTAGAGCAGATATACTTAGCCTTGAAGAATGATAAAGTAGAGAGAGATAAAACACCAGCCAACCAGCTCCTAACTGACATTTTTCAAGAGTAAAAGCACTAGTTGTAGTTTTACTGTTAGGCATGAGTGGATTTTAGATATGATTGTTATGATACAAGCAAGATCATAGACAATTTAACAATTGATGAAACAAGATTTAAACTGAGATATAATATTTCATGTTTCAAAACAGCTCAAAATATTTTTCCATATTTTTTTTAAATTAGTATGAACTTTTTTTTTTAACATCAATATTTTTTATTGTGAAGAAAAAGATCACCTTTATGGGGTACAAAAGAAAAAAAGGGGTTACAAAACAGCTCAATATACAAGTAGATATGAAAGGGGTATAATAGGGTAGGAAGGGGGGGAGGGGGGAGGGGAGCATCCAGTTTGGGTGAGGAGGTTAGTACATCAGAGTCAAACAAAAATAATACAACAGTTACTATGGTTTGTAGGATACATCCATACATTGTAGCGGGGAGTTAGGTCTCAACCAGAGGGGGTTAGGGCGTATAAGCATAGATGTGGGTAGGCTTCCAATGAGGGTTTAGGTTAGAATTACCTTGAGGTGGTTGGGGGGGGCACATTTCCCTACCCTGTTGGTGGGAATTACTCTAACAGCCTATATCCTATAGTCTCAGGTAGAGTCTGGTAGCTCAGTTAAACTAAAGGGGCCGGGGGTGAGTGCGTCTGGTTTTTGAAAGTATTGGGAACCTTCATCCGAGGATACATAGCGGTGCCATAGGGACCAGCTTGTTTTATGGGAAGTTGCGCTGGTGGTAGGGGGAATGTATTCCGTTTCCATAAGGAAATTATGATTAATCTTATGGATAACTTTTACCAGGGTAGTGGGTGAGGATTGTTTCCACAGTTGAGCTAGGTTGGCACGGGCGGCTATTAGGATATGCCCCAGGACATATCTGGCAGAAGGGGGAACAGAGGGGGGGAAAATGTGAAATAACGCCAGGGTCGGGTCTTGTGTGATACGGATGGACAAAACCTTGTTTATTAGGTCAAATACCTTTGACCAATAATCGGCAATCACCGGGCATGTCCAGAATATATGGTATATATGGCCTAACGAGCCGCAAAGTCTCCAACATTTATTACTCTGGGAGGGCCAAAATTTGTGGAGTCGCTCTGGGGTCAAGTACAGTCTGTTTATTAATTTTATATGCATTTCAGTGTGGTTGAGACACTTGGACATGGAATAGGAGGTCAGAAATATTAGACGCCAATCATTTGGGGTTAGGGTTCTTCCTAGGTCTTGTTCCCATTTCAATTGTGCATTGGTTTTGGGATGGGATGTGGGGGTTATCAGTAGCTTATACCAGTATATGATGTCGCCTTTAGATTCAGTTAAGGAGAGGCGGGAGAAGAGGGTGAAAGAGGTTGAGTGTAGCGATGAATACTTAGGTGGGATTGATCTCCACCAGTGTGCAATTTGCATATAGTGGAAGATCTCTGTGGCTGGTAGATGGAACTTTGACTGGATAGTTGGGAAAGATGTCAGAGTTAATCCATCAAGTAGATCGCCCTGGCGTAAAATACCTGCACGTCTCCACTTGGACAGACTAAGGTGGGGTATCATTAATGCCAATGTCGTAATGGAGATCTGAGAGATATGAGAGATGGGGGATGGAAGGGAGGTGGATAATTTGTCCCAGGCTCGTAGTGCAGCCTGTGTGGAGGGAAGGAGAATTATAGAGGTGGGTCGGAGCGATTTTGGAATATGGAAAAGATCAGCTAGGGGGATTGGGTTTGCTCGTAATTGTTCCAGTTCCACCCAGCTCAGATGGGGGTAGGTTCCAAAATAATATTTAGCAGAGGCTAAAAGAGAGGCTTCATGGTATAGGGGAATATTAGGTAGATTAAAACCTCCGAACGGTCGTGGCAGGACCATTCTGGAGAGAGCCAACGAGGGTGGTTTTGAGGCCCAAATATATTTGGACATGATGGAAGTGCAGGTTTGTAAGGTCTTTTTTGGGAAGGAGTATGGAATTGTACGGAAAAGGTACATTAGTTTGGGTAATAGTGCCGTTTTAAATGCTGCCATACGTCCCAGCCATGAGACCTCATAAGATGACCAAGATTTTGTAAGAGTTTCCAACGTCTCTATCAGGGGGGAGAGGTTTGCAGAGAAAGTGACGGAAGTGGAAACAGGTATATTGATGCCTAAGTATTTCAGTGTGTGCTTCCGCCAGTTGTATGGGAAGGAGGCTTGGAGTGTCGAGAGAGAATGGGATAGGTTGAAGGGGAGGGTGTCCGTTTTGTTTGTGTTAAGTTTATAATAAGATGCTTTGCTATAGGCATCTAGGGTTGAGTGCAAGACTGGTAGGGTTGTAGCGGGGTTAGAGATGAAAAGAAGAACGTCGTCTGCAAAGAGGCTTAGTTTGTGGGTAGTCGGGCCAAGTTGTAACGCCGGGATATGTGGGTTATCTCGTATAGTAATAGCAAGGGGTTCGATTGATAGGACAAATATAAGAGGGGATAGTGGGCAACCCTGTCTAGTACCATTTGTGATAGGGAAAGGGTCAGACAGGAAGCCACCGCTGAACACCCGGGCCGTTGGAGAGCTATATAGCGCCAGGATAGAGGTTAGGATGCGGTCTCTAAAACCGAATTTAAGAAGGGCTTCTCGCATGAAATTCCAATTTAATCTGTCAAAGGCCTTCTCCGCATCCAAGGACAGCAAGAGAAGGCCATGGTCTCCGGATAGGGAGTCTATTAGGTTGAAGACCCTTCGCGTGTTATCAGACGCTTGTCTTCCAGGGACGAAACCAGTTTGGTCCGGGTGTATCAGCAGTGGGAGGAATTTGTTAACGCGTGTTGCAATCATTTTGGCATAAAGTTTGATGTCACAATTTAGTAATGCGATGGGTCGGTAGTTATGTACATAGGCGGGGTCCTTACCGGGTTTAGGGATGGTGATAATACGTGCTTCTAGGAGTTCTGAGGGAAGTGAGCCGTGGTCTGAAACTGTGTTGAAGAGGGCAGTCAGGAGGGGAGAGAGAGTGTCATGGAAGGTGGCATAAAATTCAGAGACAAATCCGTCTGGGCCAGGGGCTTTGTTTCTAGGGGTGGATTTAATAGCTGCGGACGTTTCCTCTGTCGACCATGGGGTATTGAGTGAAGATATTTGGTCCTGGGTGAGAGTAGGGAAAGAGAGGTTATCTAAGAAAGAAGAAATAGAAGGCGGGGTGGGTTGAGGAGTAGAGGGATCAGTCGCTAGGTTATATAGTTTGGTGTAATACTGAGCAAATTGGTCCGTTATGTCTTTGGGGTTTAATATCTTTTGTTTGGTGGGGGAGTATATACACTTGACCTTGTTCCTGGCTTGTTGGACTCTTAGTTTACGCGCTAGCATTTTGCCAGCTTTATTGCCAAGGAGGTAGAATTTGTGGCACAGTTTATTCAGAGCCGCTTGGGTGCGGGCAAGTAATATTTTTTGGAGTTGGCCTCGAATGGTAGATATTTCATTTTTAAGGGTTCTAGAAGGGTGGGCTATATTCAGAGATTCGAGGACTGATAATTCAGTTTCTAGTTTCATTTGTAGTTGGCGGGCCTGTTTTTTGAGAGTTGCTCCTGCTTGGATGGCAGCTCCACGGGTAACGGCTTTAAAGGCACACCAGTGGTTGATAGGAGAGGTGTCCTGGGGAGAATTAGTGTCTAGATAGGAGTCAATAGAGTCAGAGATAATTTTTTTAGACACTGGATTATTTAGGAGATATGGGTATAGGCGCCATTGTTGGGGTGGGTTGCGGTGGTCGTGCAAGTTCCACTTCCAGAGAACTGGGGCGTGATCCGACCAGGTAATTGGTAGAATATCTACGTCTTTTGTTCTCTGGAGGGACCATTTGTCACATAGAATCAAGTCTATTCTGGAGTAGGTATTGTGGACAAGAGAGTGGAATGTGTAACCTCGCCCCAAGGGGTTGAGGGTCCTCCATACATCGTAAAGGTCGAATTCTGCGAGGAGGTTGCGAAAGGCTAAGGAGGGGCCGGCATGGGCAGAGGGAATAGGTTGGGAGAATTGACGGGATTTGTCTATTTTTGGGTCTAGGACTAGGTTATAATCACCCAGAACTACTAGGGAGCCCTTTAATGAATTACGTATGGTAAGGAATAGTTTACGTAGGAATGGGACTTGGTTAGAGTTAGGAGCATACAAGGATACTAACGTGACTGGTTTGTCATCTAATAGGCCAGTGAGTATGAGGTATCGGCCACTCTTGTCTGAAATTTGGGAGTGGAGGGTAAAGGAGACATTTTTGCTAAAGAGGATAGCCACTCCGTTTCTTTTAAATGGACCGTTAGCATAGTATCCCATAGGGAAGTTACTGTTCTTAAAGAGGGGAGGGTTAGCAGAGGAGAAGTGGGTTTCCTGCAGGGCCACGACATCCGCTTTTTGTTGGAGGAAGAATGAGAGGGCCAGTCTACGTTTGTTAGGCGAGTTCAATCCTTTGACATTGAGGGATATAAGGTTTAACATTGGGTATTTATTATAGAGACGGTAAGTAAGAATCTATAGTGAACCATGTTGGTGTACTTGTATCGGGTACTAGGATGTAACCGTGGGTGGATATGTAGGTCAAGTCTGGAGCTCAGGAGGGAGGGGGGTATGCGGGGGTAACATGGGGGTGGATCAACTCGGGAGAGTAAAAGGTAAATAACAAAAAGAAAAGGTCCGGTATATTGGACCTGCATGACTACTGCATAGGGGGGAAACGGGGTTCAGGGGTTTGCAGTAGTACAGAAAAAGGTGGAGGCGGGCCGGAGGAACGTGCACCGCCACCCAAATATAACTTCTAAGAGGGTAGATCTAATATACGTACATATAGCATGAACCTCACTAATTAGCAGGTGAGTGTACAGGGGCAATGACATACATCAACAGGTAGGAATGACAGATCAAACTGTAGCCCCATGTTAGATAATATCAATTAAACAGTTGGTGACAGAGTAAACCTGTAACTTGCAGACCTAGGGTAGAAGTATGTAGTTAAGCATATAATAACATTAGAAAATGAAAAACGAGGTAAAAAAGAAGAAACCTTCAAGAGAAAATCATCTCCCCTTTAAGAGGGGAGAGGAGGTCTGCAGTTTCCGTAAACCAGGGATACCGGTATGGAAATATGAAAGGACCCGAAATATTATTCCGGAGGCTCAGGTGGTCGACCAGTCCTGGCGGACGGCTGTCGCTCGGGACGATGTAGGAGGCTTCTGAATGGATATGTCCCAATCTAGCAGTAACTTCACTCCCGCATCTAGGGAGAAAATTATATAGGTCGAGTCGTCGTGTGTAATTATCAATTTCACCGGAAATCCCCAGCGGTAATGAATGTCGTGGGACCTTAAGGCGAGAGTGATAGGGGTAAGGGCACGCCTCTTTGCTATTGTAACAGCTGAGAAATCCTGGAAGATTTGAAGACCTCCCAAGATGTCGGAGTTCTTGGATTCCCTGGCGGCCCTCATGATACGCTCCTTGACTGGGAAGAAATGAACCCTAAGTAGGGTGTCTCTGGGGAGATCAGATGAGACGGTACGTGGTCTAGGGAGTCGGTGAATGCGGTCGATCAGGAGTTCTGAGGTGACCGCAGTTGGGAGGAGTTTCTTAAATAAAGCGGTGGTGTAGGACTCCAGTTCAGAGTTGGAGACTGAATCTGGAATGCCCCTGATCTTGACGTTGTTCCGTCGTGATCTGTCCTCCATATCTGCCAGTTTGGACTTAAATTGGTCCATATCTTGTTGTTGACGGTCATGGGATGTTAGTAGGTCATTGTGGGAAGCAACCAGTTCCTCCATCTTGCGTTCTAAGTGATCTGTCCGGTCTCCCAGTGCTCCCAGTTCAACCTTGACCTCACGGACGGCTGAAGTTAGGTCCTTGGAGAGTTCAGACTTAAAGGCGGATAGTATCTGGCATAGGGTTCTCACGGTCAGGGGGGCGTCTGAATCACAATCCACTCCTGATATTGAAAGAGCGGAGGTCAGGACACTTGTTCCCATGGGGTCCAACTTGGCCGGGGAGGAGGAGACACTTTGTAAGGGAGAGATTTGGAGGGGCTTCTGGGGGGGGGGAGGAGACCTTAGGGGGCATTATGTCTTTGGCCTTTTTGGGGGCCATCTCTCGACACTAGAAACGTACGTAGAGGGCACGAGGAGGTTCACTTCGAGGTTGGGTCCAATCAACGGAAGTAATGAAACAGGAGAGCTCAGTCACATTTGATCTATGTACGTGTTATTCATGCAAACATGGGTGGCGGTGAACGGTTGTAAGAGCGTTTACATTTCAGAGAGTTCGTGGATATATAGCATCATGGTCATAAAGCAGGCAGTTGGGAATTTAGGGTGTGGGCGGAGGGGGGTGAATTGGTCCCCAAGTCGTAGGTTTAGGATGTAACCCCTGCGCTGCTGGAATTTGTAGGAGAGCTGTGTAGGTGGCAGGGGATCTCCACAGAGAGGGATATCTGATAGGGGAGAAGGGGGGGGGTAGGTAGCAACTACTTTTCCTTTGCAGGCGTCACCGGTTGCCGCGTACCCCCGCTTAGGCGTCTCGGCTTCTTAGGTTTTGAAGGGTCACCTGGTGAGTAGGGTCCGAGGCGCTCCCCTGGATGTCGTGACCCGCAGGGGTCAAGAGAGGTGGACGGAGCTAGAGTCCTGTAGCCGCACGACGGGTCGCCTGCCTTCGGCGTTGAGTGCTTGGTATGCGGGTCTTGGGGGACGAGAGGGCCCAGGCCTAGGTCCGGAGAAAACTGCATGGAGGTCAGGTGGAATGAGAGGTGCCGGGGGCCAGGAGCCGTACAGCTGCCTGATGTGTGGGTCCCGGATATCGGGGCGCAAAGGTATGTGTGTTGTTGCGGAGGGAGGGTAACAGGAGCGGGGTGTAGCGGGACCGCGGTCAGTGTCAGCCCTCACCTCAAGATGGCCGCCGGCAGCGGGGCGGGTCGAAGGGTCTGCATGGCTCTCTCTTTCTCCTCGGCTCGGCAGCGGCGTAGTCGCGGTGATGTGGCAGCCGGCGGTCAGGTACAAGGCAGTGAGAAGTGCGGGTGATTTTCAATTGGGAGAGTCTTCTTCTCGGGTCTCCTTTAACAGGAGCTCTAGCAGTGGCACAACTTCTCCCTTCTGCGTCCAGGCCACGTCCCGGAGCTGGTGTATTTTGCAAAGAAAAGTGCTGGTCAAAGGTAGAACTGCAGTACTGGCTATTTGCCAGTATTCAAGATGGCGCCTCTAGCTTCCAGTTACAGGCCTTTTATAGCCCAGAGCCCAGGGTGTCCTGTGAACATTGGAGGTGCCTGCATGTGGGGCCCGAGGGTACTGGGGTCCCCCTCACCTCCTCCTTCGTCTGGACTCTCAGCAGTGAACTCGGCTGTCTTCTGGGGAGGCTCACAGGGATTCAGCCCAAGACTCCCAGATTCCAAGATGGCCGCCGGCCAGTGCACAAGTGAGGTAAGTGCACTTTAAATGTATATTCTGAGGTCTGTCTGTTTAAATATGTCGTCCTGCAGATGGCCGGGGGTCTGGGGCAGGCTGGGGAGCGATGTGGGGAGAGTTAGGCGGAGTCCAGCGGTGCCATGGGTCCCGTTTCGTCCGCGAAGCGGCCCGGAGCCCAAAGTCGGGACGGCGTCAAACTCGAGGCCCCGGTCTCTGGAGCTCGAGTAGGCCGTGATCGCCAAAACGTTGCCGCGGCCTCCCGGCGGGTTCCTCTTGTTCAGGGAGACGTCCACAGCCGTGGACAAGGTCAGAGAGGGTGGACCCGAGTGCTGGGGATAATTGTTATTGCGGGTTTACACCATAGAAATGCAGGAGCCCCTGCACAACACTTCCTCTCCTAGCAGCGTCCAAGCCACGCCCCCCATGAACTTTTTTTTAACCAAATATAGAAAGCTTTAAACTATGGCCAAGGACTAACCAATCAAGTGATCCCAAGGGTGATATATTGAACTACACATGCCACTACATGAGGAAGAACATGAGGAAGAACAACTATTGCAGCAAATCAAAACGGCTGCAGGATTGGGGGACATCCTTGTCATTGGGGATTTTAATTACCTGGATATAAACTGGAGTAACAATTCATGTGCTAAAGCAAGGGGCAGCAGGTTCTTAAATATGTTTAGGGATCACTACTTGTCTCAATTAGTCGAGGACCCAACTAGGGGTAAAACTACCCTGGATCTAGTAATTATTAATAATGTGGACATTATATCAAACACTAAAGTTGGGGAGACTTTGGGTAACAGTGATCACTATATGATCACATTCGACATCAGTTTCAGGAACCATTTCAGGGGTTCCACCAAAACTTTTAACTTTAGGAAGGCTAATTTCAGTATGCTTAGATGTGCACTTAACGACATAGAGTGGGAGGTTCTGTTTAATAACAAAAACACTTCAGAAATATGGGATGTTTTAAAAGGGTTGCTGGATAGCAATATTCATAACTTTATTCCCATGGGCAGTAAACGCAGGAGTATTTAACTCAAACCATTGTGGCTTAACAAGAAGGTTAATGCAGAAATGGATAAAAAAAAAGCGGGTTTTCAAAGCATTTAAATCTAATGGAAAGGAGGAGTCTTTCAAGTATTACAAGTATTACAAATGCAAAAAAGCAATAAGAGCAGCTAAAATGGAAAATTAAAAGCAAATCGCTATAGAGAGTAAAACCAATCCTAAAAAGTTTTTTAAATACATATACGGTAAAAGGTTAAAAAAGGAGAATATAGGTCCATTAAAAGATGAATTAGGAGAATTGAGAAATGATGAAATAAAAGCGGAAATACTGAACAAATTGTTTTCATCAGTATTCACCAGTGAAGAACTGATGGTGGGAGTAGAGCATAACAATTGTGACAGTAATGATTCATGGTTAGATACTTGTTTAAGCGAAGAGTAGTCCGGGAGAGACTAAGCAAAATTAAGATTAATAAATCACCTGGTCCTGATGGACTTCACCCGAGGGTTCTTATGGAGCTTAGTTCACAACTAGCATGACAACTATACTTGATTTTCAATAGTTCAGTTAGATCAGGCATGGTACCGAAGGATTGGCGTATAGCTGAGGTAGTGCCATTATTTAAAAAGGGGTCCAAAAATCTTCCGGGAAACTACAGACCAGTTAGTTTAACATCTATAGTGGGGAAAATATTGGAAGGAATTCTAAGGGACGTCATACAGGAGTCTCTAAAGTCCGCTAGGATTATTAGCAAGAACCAGCATGGGTTTGTGAGGGACAGGTCATGTCAGACTAACTTAATTAGCTTCTACGAGGAAGTGAGCAATAATCTTGATCAAGGAAAAGCAGTGGATGTGGTCTTCCTAGATTTTGCAAAAGCTTTCGATACTGTTCCTCAGAGGAGACTGATGATCAAATTAAAGGAGATTGGCCTAGGAAAAACTATTTGCACATTGATAAGCAGCAGGTTGGATAGCAGGGTACAGCGAGTAGTGGTCAACGGGAAGTCCTCAACCTGGTCCCCAGTAGTCAGCGGAATACCACAAGGGTCCGTACTCAGATCACTACTGTTCAACATATTTATCAATGACCTAGAAATAGGCCTGGAAAGCACAGTGTCAATCTTTGCAGATGATACTAAACTGTGTAAGGTAATTAATTCAGAATTGGATGTGGAGTCCTTGCAGAATGATCTATCTAAACTTGAACTCTGGGCGTCTAAATGGAAAATGAGGTTCAATACAGACAAATGCAAGGTTATGCATTTTGGGACTAAAAACAAACTTGCATCCTACATATTAAATGGTGAACGCCTAGGGGAAACAGAGTTGGAAAAAGATTTGGAGGTGTTCATTGCTAATAGGCTTAATAACCGTACACAATGTCAAAACGCAGTAAAGAAGACAAGTAAGGTGCTAGCATGCATAAAAAGGGGAATTGAGACAAGGGACTCAGATGTTATCATTCCGCTGTATAAGGCATTGGTACGTCCGCACCTGGAATATTGTGTTCAGTTTTGGGCACCACTGTATAAAAAAGACATCAGTGAACTCGAAAGTGTTCAAAGGCGAGCTACTAAATTGATTAAAGGCCTAGAAGGACTGGACTATAAGGAAAGGCTTACTAGGCTGAATATGTATACACTAGAAAAGAGACGCCTAAGAGGAGATATTATTAATATCTTCAAATATGTAAAGGGACATCACAAAGAGTTATCAGAGGAATTATTTATTAAAAGAACACAGTTTAGGACAAGTGGGCACTCGCTGCGACTGGAGGAGAGAAAGTTCCGAATGCAACGGAAGAAAGGGTTCTTCACTGTTAGGGCAATCAGGATGTGGAATTCCCTGCCAGGGAAGGTGGTAATGGCGGACTCTGTAATTGGATTTAAAATAGGAATGGATAAATTTCTGAATGAAAAAGCTATCCAAGGTTATAATACTTAAAATATCAACGTGGTTAATTCGGGGGTAACATGAGTTATAGTAGCTATCTAGTCATAAAACATTATTTAGCGAGTATGTAGAATCATCACAACTTAAAACAGGTTGAACACGATGGGCAATTTGCCTCTATTCAACCTCAAATACTATGTTACTATGTTACTACAAAACATACTGATTCCCGGAGTGTACTGACACATCCTCTGATCTCACATATACTGTACTTCTTCTCAAAATATATATAACATTGATATACTGTATGTCTTGTGTGTGTCTTAATTTGTACTGTCTCTTAACAGCAGTACCTGAAATCCACTCACACCTAACAGTTTAACTATACCTAGCGCTTTTATTCTTTCTATATTTCTTGGGTATAAAATTGCTGGTCAGTTTAAATGCATATAACTAGTTATTAATAAAAAAAGGTATTAAATGGCCAAAATAGGATTATTTAATATTATGATATTACTATGGCAAATACCACACTTTTATCAAACTATTCATTAGTGTTTAATGAAACGTTTGAGTGAACATGTGAGTTTTCAATTTGTTTTAAGGTTTCTAAGGTCAAGGCTTCTATATCAAGCAGTGAAAATTGCAAACTTGATATGAAATATTAGAAATTCTAGGTATTACTTACCATTTTCCTGACATGTTTTCATTGGAATACATGCAATATCCCGGCGGTTTGGGATGCCGGCAGTCAAGTCAAAGTACCGACTGCGGCATCCCGGTGCTGGGTATCCCCACACCTAAACAGTGAGGTACCTATCTCTAATCCCCCTAACCCTCCCTCCCTGCAGTCTAAACCTAACCCTCTGCCGAGAGCCATTATTCAGTTACAATACACACATTTAAATATACTCCCATACCCAGGATTCAAACCCATAAACTATTGCATTCCAGTCAAACACCCTCCTCATTCAGCTTTTTGATCCTGTATAAAAACAATGATATTTCTAACTATATAAAGTTACTTGCACTGTGTAAAAATTAATCGGAATTGCAACTGAACAAATCTTTGTAGTATGCAACCACACATCCAATCCCTTGCAGCCACACACTACATAAATCTACCCAGCTGCAATGCGGATCATTTTTCACAAAGTATAAGGTAAGCTTTAAATAGTCAGAATTCTCTAGCTTTCTATGTAAAGGCAGATAGTTCAATGACTGAAATGCCTCAGGTGATGGTTTTGAGTCCCGCATATATCAGCATCTTGAAATGTAATAAAGGACAGTGTGATTAAATAACAAAGGGCTCTCAAGTTAAGTTTATAAATGCTCTATAGGTAGGGGCAGTCAAGAGATGCTGGGCTTCAAAAAGGAGGAAGCTACAAGAGAAAGTAATTAAAATAGATAATTGACAGGTGCCACCAACAGTGCCCCCTACCCTGCAACACTATATGAGGTGGCACACTCTGCACATACCTAGTTACAGCCCGCCTCCCCAACCCACAGCCTAACCCTTACTCCCCCTTCCTGAAGCCTAAACATTACTCTCAATCCCCCCCGCAGCCTAACCCTCCACGGGGTTGCCTAACCATAACCCCCCTTCCCTGCAGCTTAACCCTAACCCTCTCACCCATGCAGCCTAACCCTAACCTTTCCCCCACAAACTAATCCAACCCCCCTCCCCTCCTCTCCTGAGTGGCGGCAGTTCCTCATTGGGGATACCAGTGCCAGCTTTACAGTCTATGTCAGGATCTCAATGTTAGTACTCTGAGTAGTGTTGGGATTCTGGCATCAGTATTCCAAATGATGGTTTTCTGAACGCTGGGATCCTGACCGCATCCCATCCCTTTAGACGATGACCATATGCAGACAAGCTACTAGCGATACTGTTGCATCTCATGCTACAACAGACGTCCCTTGGGACATTTACTTGCATCCAGCAATATAATACCTGTTTGTAATTTCTAAATGTATGATGTCAATGTATTATGTGAAACAACATGGATGCCAGCCTGTCCTCTAGGTGAACTCATAGCTACACAGATATAGGAGTAGAGGACACTTGATGTATAATGGGGAGTCAGAGGTTAGTTTATGGCCTTATCTAAGAAGCTATAAACTATAGTTAGAAGAGACATTACAGAAAAGCCAGGCTAGGTTAAGAAAGCTGACCTCTTGAAACTTAAGAAAACAGCTGTTTAAAAAGTAAAACCAAAGGAAATCTTGTTTCTCACTGCCCAGGTACACAGCATTGAGAGCGTTAAGGAAAAGGTGGGGGCCACTGCTGTGAGTGAGTTATATCTGCCCCTCTCACCCACACTGTGTTGTTAATTTCTGAGGGAAGCAGCCAGGAGCTGGGAAGGCACCATATCGCTAACACTGTGAAATCCCTCCACACAGAAGGCATACCTGATGTTGAGTAAGTTAGGTTTCTGAAATTATCCTCCATTTTGTTTTATTTGAAATTCTATCCTAATCTGTGTGTACTTTTAAATATTTCTCATAATCTTTGTAACTCTTTTTTGTAACTAAAAGCTCTGAAGATATTCTTGAAATTAAACACCTAATTTCTAGTTTTGGTCTGTGTTCTTATGCCCATGGCTTCATGATCCATGTTACCTATTTTGTGACATATTAATAATTTTGTGTGTAGGCCAAAGCAAAGACGGCCTTGCGTTTAGTCGCTAAAATATTCTTGCTGGTGGCAGTTTCGTGTCTAAAGTAAACCAGTAGTCACGGACAGCGATTCTCGGATTGGCATATCTGGAGAATCGGCCGGTGGTCATTACACCCCCCTTCCCCGCAGCCTAACCCTAACACTCTCACCCATGCAGCCTGACCCTCTCACCCATGCAGCCTAACCCTAACCTTCCCCCCGCAGACTAATCCAAACCCCCTCCCCAGCACCTTACCTCTCCTGAGTGGTGGCAGTTCCTCATTAGGGTTACCAGTGCAGCATTGCATGGCTATTAATCATCTTGCTATCATGTTAATTGGCTGATTAGCAAACAAAATACACATATACATACACACACAGACACCAATCCTTTCTCCTCATCAAGAAGTCATTGCAGAGATAATTTACTGGGCTTTTGCAAACAGCAGTTACTCGTGTAATCTGGGGGCAGAGTTTGTGACTGAAAGGCTCCGAAAGACCTCAGTTAAATGAGGCAATTTCATAAAAAATTGATACAGCAAGCAAAACATACAAGTCTGTGGATAAAATTGTAAACATCAACAAAGTTTTTCACTATCCAATTGAGTTCATAAACTCACTTAACACACACGGATTACCACCACATGAATTGAATAATTTATACTAGTGCCGCTTACAGACCTGTTTTCAATGGGTTTTTTCTGCCCAATACTTCCGGCCATTTTACACTAACAGTGGGAAGCACCGAGAGCGGTGCCTCCAAAACCCTTTTAAAACTGTTTTTTTTTTAAAGATAATAATGATTAAAATAATATAAAGGCTAAAGAAGATACTTATGACACAGAATATGTGTCATAAGTATCTTCTTAGTATTATGTTAATCATTACTGACAGGGGAGGCACTGCCTCCCCTGACTGCACGTCCCTGAGTTATACGTGGGTCTTTCCCGTAATGCCCCCAATCAAATCACATTCATAATTGATGACAGAAATAAAATACATGATGTGGTTTACAATGAGGTGTTTATAGACTGAAAAAAATGGTAAACAATAAAAAAAAAAATGTTACTACAGAAAATATTGAGACAGATGAGTGAACTAAAGCAATGGGAAGGGAAAAAAAATTATCATTGCATAAATTTAATAATCACTTGGCATCAATGAATGAAATTAATAATCACTCGGCAAGGATGGGTAAGCACTACTAGTATAGCTATAAAATAATAAATTTTCCCCCATCACTAAAACACTTAAGCACCAATTTACAATTAACTAATATTGCCCTTTTAATATAATGAATAGCTAATTTTGCCGTCTGTATAAAATGAAACAGAAAATAGTACTTTACCTATAAGAGAATAGTGTTATCTGTCACTTTATGCATTACATAATGATAAGTGTATTGTAATTCCTCACGTTCTGTTTGGCTAGATGTGGTGATTTTACAGAAGTTTCAAAAGACCCCAGGAAAAAAATACCTCAAAACCATTATTAAATATATGGCCATCAATGGTGGTGTACAAAACCCTATCAAAAATTATACATTTAGTGGCTTGGTGCTTCAGTCTGTGTTAAGAGGAGATCGATACAGTATGTGTTACCGACAGATAGGATGCTGGCTGTCAGTATACCGACAGCGGCATTCCCGTCTGTCAGAATCCTGGCAGCTAGGCAGCAAGTCCGCTTTGGGCCCGGTGGCTTTGCTCACCACAGGTTATATTCCCACTCGGTTGGTGGTGTGGACCCACCAACCGAGTGAGAATAACCTGTGGTTATCGGGATTCTGGGAGGCGGTACTTCACCTGCTTTCGTGATTCCGTCATCTTCTGAATGCCGGGATCCCAACAGCCGGTATTTTAACTGCATCCCATTAGGATTATTCTGTGTGACTTGTGAGGTGTTGATGTGCACCAATAGGGTCTGCTGTCTAGTATCAGCTGCTTTTATTCTGGACTATTGACCTGCTAGTCAGAACATAGCCAGAACTTTGTGGGCCCATAGCAACATTTTGAAGGGGTCCCTCCCCAATGCGTCTCTAGTGACACCTCTCTCCACAGCAATTGTTTATTTTATGCCCCATAATATAACCCTAGTGAATTTTATGTATCCTACAGTCATAGTGCCCTTGTTTTTTAGAGATGAGCGGTTCGGATTCTGAGGAATCCAAGCCGATCTGAACATTGGGATCCGAGTCCACCACTCAGATTCTTATTCTACTCGGCATCGGATTTTCACGGAACTTAGATTCTATATAAGGTGTTGCGGTCAAGACTTGGCACCATTTCACTGGAATGCATGATGCCGTTTGCTGTGTTACACTCTGCTGTAGTGCTGTAGTGGCTGTACTATATAGTGGGCCATGGCTGTGCTGGATACTGACTGTGTATAGGCGGCATACTGCACACTGATGCATGCTGTTCTATACTTTGCTATGCTGGATGTGCGGTGTCCAGACTCACATGTGGCTGTGCTGTATAGTGAGTGAGTGACTGTGTATAAGTGGCATGCTGCATGCTGCTGTGTGCTGCGCTATACTCTGCTATACTGGCTGTGCTGTGTTCAGACTCTAGAGTATCACAAGTGACTGTGCTGTATAGTGGATGTGTATAGGTGGCATTCTGCAGTTTGCTGTGCTTTACTCTACTATACTGGCTGTGCTGTATAGTGACTGTGTATAGGTGGCACGCTGTTGTGTGCTGTGTAATACTCTGCTATACTGGCTGTGCTGTGTCCAGACTCACAAGTGGCTGTGCTGTATAGTGACTGTGCATAGGGAGCATGTGTATCTATAAGTCCTTTGATCCATGCAGTTCGAACTGAGCTGCAAATTAAAAAACAGAAAATATATATATATGTTGTTGGTACTGTTTCATGCGCTTTGTTCATGTGCATCTATAAGCCCTGTGATCCACGCAGTTCGAACCGAGCTACAATATATATATATATATATATATATATATATAGAGCATAAGCAGCCGGCACTCCCCTTGCTGGTATAACATCTGCTCCGGTGCCCTCCATGAGATGAAACATCCAGTAATAATGAAGAGAGTCTGGCGGCACTCAGGAGACTTTTCAACCAGTAGTAAATTTAATGGAGTTACTCCATTAAATTTACTACTGGTTGAAAAGTCTCCTAAGTGCCGCCAGACTCTCTACATTATATATATATATATATATATATATATATAAACATACAAACAGAAAACGCAGCACTCACCAAAGTAATCTCACTTATCCTCTATCCACTAGCTTTCTCATGCAGCCCTGTGTGTACTCTATTATCCTGAACTTGTCTCAGCTGTTCCTTAGCAATCTATCTAAGCCAGTGTAAGGTGACTAGTGTACCTTTAAAAGCCATAAAGTCTGTGGCAGGTGCACATTAAATCTAGCAGGCAGATGATGTGTGTAACAGCAGTGAAGTAGTCAGGTTTAAAGACTCTGTGATAGTGTAGGACCTGCTTGAAGGTGGGGTACCTTGGCGATCGGTTTGCAGGCTTCCGTGCATTGGCCAATCCACTAAATAAACCCCCATCATTTATTTATTGAATTGTTGAGGATAAGTGAGTTACTTTGGTGAGTGCTGGGTTTTCTGTTTGTATGTATTAGAGTGATGTGGTCATGGACTACATGCACCCCACCCTGTGAGTGGTAAGTGCAGCTGTGTGCCCCGCTTCTGGGGTGGCGAGTGCTGTGTTACGTGCACCCCACCCTATGAGTGGTTGGTGCTTTGCTGTACCCCACTTCTGGGGTGGCGAGTGCTGTGGTTTTCTATTTGTGTATATGACGGGGTTAATCTATGGTTAACTCTTATTAACCGTGGCTACTAGCTTTCTCATGCACCCCTGTGTACTCTATTATCCTGAACCTGTCTCAGCTGTTCCTTAGCAATCTATCTAAGCCAATGTAAGGTGACTAGTTTACCTTTAAAAGCCATAAAGTTTGTGGCAGGTGCACATTAAATCTAGCAGGCAGATGATGTGTGCAACAGCAGTGAAGTAGTCAGGTTTTAAGACTCTGTGGTAGTGTAGGACCTGCTTGAAGGTGGGGTACCTTGGCGATCGGTTTGCAGGCTTCCGTGCATTGGCCAATCCACTAACTAAACCCCCATCATTTATTTATTGAATTGTTGAGGATAAGTGAGCTTACTTTGGTGAGTGCTGGGTTTTCTGTTTGTATGTATTAGAGTGATGTGGTCATTGGCTACATGCACCCCATCCTGTGAGTAGTAAACGCAGCTGTGTGCCCCGCTTCTGGGGTGGCGAGTGCTGTGTTATGTGCACCCCACCCTATGAGTGGTTGGTGCTTTGCTGTACCCCGCTTCTGGGGTGGTGAGGGCTGTGGTTTTCTATTTGAGTGTATATATATATGTATATATATATAGAGGAAGATGATCTGCTGCAGCACTCACGGGTCTCCCAGAGGTAGAATCAATCAGGCGACTGGCACCGTATGTAGCAGGTTAACGTGTCAGTTTAATGATATAAACTTTCGTCAGAACAGTTTGAACATACAAAATCACTTACTTAAATAGAGAACACCCAGTGAGACAGGATGCGCGCTGTTCGTGCAGGACGCCGGGCGGATGACGTCACACAGCTGCGTCGGGAGCTTCCCTCCATGCGTCTCCTAGCAACCATAGAAACAAAGACAGTGCCGTCACCAAGGAGGAAGTGAAACAGACGAGAAGAGTATCAGACACTGGATCCATAAAGTAATTCAGCATCACACTATGTGTATAATCAAATCAAATGTAGCTAGCTGCCAATGGTCTGTCAATGGGATTACCCATCAGAACATGATCCTATATAAATGAAAATGGCAAGCCGTAAAGCAATATCATGAAAATATAAACAAGCATAAATGGAACTAACTCTATTGCAGTGCTGTACTCTAATAGCAAACATGCCAGTTTACCAGCGATGGTACAATACAGGTACAGTGGATGGAACCAGTCTAAGATGTTATGGAATGAGCTAAACCAATAATATCATGGAGTTATATGACTACGCTAAACGAAACTTTACTATAATGTACGGAGAAACAGTAGCAGATATAATAGGAAAAATAGAATGTTTATAGGAAACAATTCCAATTAATCTGTTCATTGAGACCCAAGGGTGCCACGGTGTTCAAGGTATGTATCCATTTGGTCTCGAGTTGGAGAAGTTGTTTGCACCTCTGGTTGGGAGGGACATGATCAATGATCTTGTATCGTAATGTCACCAAGCTATGCTTCTGTGTCTTAAAGTGCCGTGCCACAGGTTGCTCGGAATCAGAGCCCTCCAACGCCTGTGGTATGGACATTCTGTGGGATGCCATCCTCTACTTAAATGAACAGGTGGTCTTACCCACATAAAACATTCCGCAGGCGTTGGAGGGCTCTGATTCCGAGCAACCTGTGGCACGACACTTTAAGACAAAGAAGCATAGCTTGGCGACATTACGATACAAGATCAGGTCGCGTATACCAATCTGAGGAAGCCGCTGATTGTTTAGAAGGTGGGGAAATGCATCATCGGGAAAGGAGCAGAGACTGGCCGCTGCAGAGTGGATCTGCGGCACGTGGAGCAACCACATCATAAGTGGAGTGTGCCCCATTACAATACACAGTAGGAGTGCCATGCCCAATTCGTAAGTGGTAATTTTGCTCAGATGCGCTCAACACACTGCAGAAAGGAGGCTTGACCAGAGAGCCTGTAAGGAATCTGGAACATGCATTCCTAGGGATATTGGTCATTATCAAAGGTTAAACAGCACCAGTGGCCGTGAGGACTCTGTACCTATGGACTCAAGGACAGCAGTAATATACATCTTTGCCTCTCTCCCTCTGTATGCTGATAAATGTTTACTAACTGCTTGAGCTTTGCAATTTCATTAATATTGGAAAGAGCTTTCATCATTTCCACTTACCAGTAATATTCATACTAACCAATGCTACTACCTGATTTATGCAGAACTAACTGAATCTTTTTCTGCTTGACATATGCTTGTGCCTGACTGATATGAATTAACGTGCAGAAAGTGAAACTTCTCTTATTGGATAATTTTCAGCGTTATTCTGGTTATTAATCACAGCTGTGGGAAAACAACTTTTTATTCTTGTGTTGTATCTAGTAATGATGTGTGTATAATGGGGGTCATTCCAAGGTGTTCGCTCGCTAGCTGTTTTTAGCAGCCATGCAAACGCTATGCTGCCTCCCACTGGGAGTGCATTTTAGCTTAGCAGAAGTACGAACGAAAGGATCGTAGATCGGCGGCAAACTTTTTTTGTGCAGTTTTAGAGTAGTTCAATACCTACTCAGCGCTTGCGATCACTTCAGACTGTTCAGTTCCTGTTTTGACGTCATAAACACGCCTTGCGTTCGGCCAGCCACGCCTGCGTTTTTCCTGGCACGCCTGCGTTATTTCAAACACTCCCTGAGGGCTGTATGTTTCAAACACTATTGTGGGATTACTGCTGCAGCTGTGTCAGACTGTGAAGGGCTGTAGGGTGCAGCACTAAGGACTGAGTCAGTGAAAGGAGGTTGAATGCATGCCCTTTTGTGCAGGAGCGACAGAACATTTTTAGGTTGGGGGCAGCATATAATCTCATTTTGGTTCCCCTGGGGCGGAGCCATTGGGGGAGGTGGAGGCAGTCTCACAGGGAAGAGAAGGAGGCAGCACCATGTTGAGGAGGCGGCACCATGACAAAGGAGCCCAGAAGTCCCAATCCTGACTATGTCTCTCAGCAACACCATCATCTCCTCCGGTTGTCATCTCATAGCCACATTATCATTTCCTCACTGTGTCTCTCTGCCATGCTATCATCTTCATCCCCTTCTCTTTGTGTACATATCTCAGCATCCCCACCTTCACTCTATGTCTTTCAGCCTCCTACTCCTTATTCTGTGTCTTTCAGCCTCCCACCCTCCATTCTGTGTCTTTCAGCCTCCTGCTTTCACTATGTGTCTCTCAGCTTGCACCCCCTTCACTGTGTCCCTCAGCCTCCTAACATTCACTCTGCCTGTAAGCCTGCCCTCTTCACTCTCTGTCTCTCAGCCTGCCCCTTCATTCTGTGTCTTTCACCCTCCACCTTCCTTCATTCTGTGTCTCTCAGCCTCCCCCATTCGCTCTGAGTCTTTCAGACTCCCCCTCCCTTCATTATGTGTATATCAAGCTCTCCCATTCACTTTAAGTCTTTTAGACTCTCCCTCCCATCATTCTGTGTTTCTCAGCACCCCCCCTCTCCCAATTCACTGGTGGCCACCCTCACCTGTATGTCTGTGCGAGCCGGTGGATGGTGAGACCAGACAGGTCCCGCAAGAAGAATAGAGACAGATCTTCTTTGCTGCAGGAGTCAGATAGACAGGCCAGGGAATGTGATGTATCACGCTCATGCCTCCCAGCAGCCTCCGCTGCTTCTCCTATACTTCAACACCCCTTCATGCCCTTGACCCGCCCCATTTCAGCACCATTACTAATGTAGCACTACTGCTGTGGCAGTGTCAGTCTTTGAAGGACTGTTAAAAAACTAAAATAAATCTGTCAAAAATAATATTGATTAGGTGCCAGTGAGCCACCATTACTATAAGAAAAATAAAATAAGTGGTGTTCAGGTATTACTGTATGTTGTAAAATAATAAAGTTCATTGGGAGATATGTGCCATCGATACTATAATCACTGTGAGTAACAGCAGTGTATAAATAAAAAAATAAAAAAAGCTTGTGTGTGTTGTTCAGGTTCAGACATTGGGGGTAATTCAAAATTTTTTAGCAGTTGGGCAAAACCATGTGCACTGCAGGGGGGCAGATATAACATGTGCAGAGAGAGTTAGATTTGGGTGTGGTGAGTTCAATCTGCAATCTAAACTGCAGTGTAAAAATAAAGCAGCCAGTTTTTACCCTGCACAGAAAAAATATAACCCACCCAAATCTAACTCTCTCTGCACATATTATATCTGGACCCCCTGTAGTGCACATGGTTTTGCCCAACTGCTAAAAAATTTCCTCCTGCGATCAACTTGGAATTACCCCCATTTGTGTTGCAAAATACTAAAATTCATTACTAAGTGCTGTGAGTCAATATGAATATGTTGATAGAAGAGCAGGAGCAGCAACCCAGTACTAGTTATGTGGCTGCTGCCAGGAAAAAACTAACCTTTTCCCAGAGACCCAGTGGTAATGTGGATGCAGCACCAGAGTGAAACAACGTTATGACATCTGGTCAGGCCTAAAAAAATCGGCCAAAAATAATGACACTTGTTTACAGTGATTCATTCTGATATAGTAACCATCAATAAAATGGTGGAGGATGATTTTAATGACAATGTACAAGTAAGCATGTCAGACAGTCCCTTTGAATACTGGGAGGAAAAGACACAATTTGAAGACCCTTGTTCAAAGTAGTTTTGCTTTACTTAAGCTGCTCACCCTACAGAGTGTTTAGCACAGTTTGGAACCTTGTGAGCAATCTGAGCAGTAGGCTACTACCTCAACATGTGGAAAAGCTGGTGTTCATAAAAATGAACTACAAATTCCACGAGCAAGACCTTTCTCGCCAATTACATCAAAGTACAGAGACTTTAATAGTGTATTGCAGTGGGGATGAGCTAATATAATGTGGTAACTATGATATTAACACTGATGAGGGTAAGAAATCAGATGAGGAGAATGACATCTTCCAACTGTAGAGATGATTAACAACACTGTTATCTGTCCATTGGAACAGTAGTTTGTTTTGTTGGGACCCAAACAAACCAAGCACTTCAGCCACAAAAGTGACAGTCCCTGTCGCTGAAGTGCTTGGTTTGTTAAACTGTGTATGGGTTGGAGGGCCCAAGGACAAGTCAATCTAGCACCACTTTTCTTTTCATTATATGCTGTATTTTTGGTGGGTATTGGTGATTGTCTTGTTTTGCATAGAATTTTTTTTATTGGTTATTGCTCTAATACATTACTGATTTGCAACACATAGCAAAAACTACAGTGTGTTTGTGCTGCAGCTCTGTTGCTTAGTTTAGCCAGCTAGCCTTTGGCCAATATTGGTGAACAATATTGTAAGTTGTGAGGTGGTCAAAATTGACTAGAAATTAATGTTATTGAGGTTAGTAATACTGTAGGAACAAAAATAGGTCCACATTACCTGATTCACGAGGGGTCCCGGCATTCAGGGAAAGGGGGTCCATGTGTAAATATGGATCTTTTTCAGTTGCGTGGTCTAGGTTTTTTTCCATTTTTTTTAAACTCCTCGATGCTTACATGGAATGAAGAGGACTGATCTACACCAGATCTTAGGTGAGTATCATTTTTTTTCAGGTACCCTAATTGATCCTACTAGAGAAGGGGATGTGAATGGCGGCGGGTGATGTAGGTAAGTATGTGTAAGTGTGTATGAATGTGTAAGTGTGTGTTAATAAAATGTTACATTCATGGTGTGTTTGTTTATTGTAATATTTTTTTGTTGTGGAACCACAGCTACCAGAGGGCCCTTTAAGCCCCACATGCTGGTACTTGTGATTTTCCAAGTACCAACATGTGCGGGAGGATTTCCGGATCCTGTAGTTCCACAGAAAAATACAATATATATTTTTATTTTTTTAACACATTTTATGGCTATCAGCCTGGTGCACACCACTAGGGCCGGACTGCCCATCTGGCACTTCTGTCATATGCCAGAAGGGCCGATGGGCTAGTGGGCACGGTTAGTTCCCACAGAGAGTCAGATGGCTGTGCCCAACCTCTGGCTCTATGGTTTAGCCACCCCCACCAGTCTCCAAAGAAATGGGGGCATGCTGGGAGTCCGCACCCCATGACTCGCAGTGTGGTCCCACCCCCTGCAAGTGTCTCCATGGAAATGGGGACGTGATATGAGTCCATGCCCCTGACTAGTGGCACGCCCCCATACCATGATACCATGATGTGCGCAAGCCCCCCCCGTTCACAAATGCCTAGGCCGAAAACGGTGCCCCAGTCCATCCCTGCCCACCACCCACGGGTGCCAGGGACAGCCTTGGGCTTCATCCCTGGCCCTTGGGTGCATTGAGGGAAGGGACCCCTTTATTGTAGGGGTACCCACTCCCCCAGGGAACCCCAACCAGGGGGGATTAGTTTGGGGGGGGGGTGATGCTGTGGCCGCAGTGTCCTATATAAATGTGTTCCTTGGCTGTGGCATTACCTCCCTGGCTAGTATAGCCTGGTGCTGGTTGCAAAAACATGGAGGACCCCTCTTTCTTTCCCCCCTACATATTTTTGGTAGCAGGACCAGTCCAAGAGCTTGGTGCTGGTTGTTAAAATACGGGGGAACCCTAATCAAATTTTTACCTGTATTTTTGCAACCAGGACTGGCTCAATGAGCCCGGGGCTGGTTATTTTTTTGGGGGGGGACCTGCACATCTTTTTTTATTTATTTTTTATTTTTAACTCTTTCTTTACTTTTACAGACAGTAGCATGCACAGATCTCACTGAGCTGTGCATGTTTCTGTCAATATTTGCACCTTGTAGTGCAACTCACATTACAAGGTGCGAATTTAATCACTAAATTTCAGGTCTGTATTTTCGCCAGACCTCACATGCAGGTAGAGTTCTTTACTAAAATCTTGCACTGCATTACATTTGAGAGTTGCGCCGCTAAAATGGGAGAAGGTGCGAATTGGCATGTGACTACAAACTCGCACCACATTACATACTGGCCTATACCTGTATTCCTGGATTAGTACTATTAATATTTAATTCCAGAACTGCAATATGCCCTATTGCAGAGCATTGCCAATCTTTATTGCTTCTACCTCTGCATTTATCCTACATAACCTGACATCAGTTCTGTTAGTTTCCTGTTTCAGTTTACCACTTCACTGATGTGCTGAGTCTGCTCATCTAACTAATCATGGTTGTCTGTGGCAGCTAGAAAACAACACTCTACACTCTGTGGGGACAATTCAATTACCTACGAGGTGGTTTGATGTCAGGATTACTCATGATAGGCCCTCCTAAAATATAATAATTTCAAAATGTGATTCCTGTTAAATTCTGTTCTGTATGAAAATATGTTACAGTATTGTTCAAATTGCATGTTCTATCAATTTATATTCTGTATGAAAGCATTGAAAATATGGTATTTTCAAACTTTATGTCAATTGCTGTTCTCCAATACTGAAAATACTGTAATTAGCAAGCCAGGAAATTGTCAGTGAACTAAGCCAGGAGACAGTTGGCCTGCTCTTCCCACTCCCAGATAACAAAAGAATGAGTAGTCCTCACATATGTGGTCATGTGTGGAGAGCAATTCCTCAACTAGTTGTCTACTCAGAGAATGTAGGTCCAAAAAAGTGACAAATGTGTTTGAAACCATAAGCAGCTCTCAATAAATGTCAGCCACCTGGGTTAAGGGATCTGAGAGACATTTGTCAGGAAAATATCTTCCTGAAAAATCAATAAAACTGCAAAGAGGAGTGTCAAGTCACAGGTACTTAAGTTCCAAGCAAGAACCTTGAGCCAGGAAGGTGGGGATTGAGGAGTGAGTTGCAGAACCATAAGAATTAGACTTTCCCAAGTCTCAGGGAACATTTATGGGGAGAAGCTGTATGACTGAGATGTTCCAATCTAAGTGGGTTTAATTCAGATCTGATCATAGATGTGCTAAATTTAGCACATCTACGCTTATCGACTCAGACATGCAGGGGGGCGCAGGGGGGGGGGGACCTAGCACAGGGCTAGTCCACCACGCAGGTCAGGCCCTACCCTCCCTGCACAGGTGCAAAAGCATTGTACGGCGGCAATGCTTTTGCATCTGGTGAGTAGCTCCCGGCCAACGCAGCTCCCAGATGCTCACCGCATCCCAGATCGCAGCAGCTGCCCCCTCAACGGTCCGGACATGTCTACTTTGTCTGGACCGTGCCCTGCCAATGGCATTCTAACGCCATTGGCATGCCCCCTCCCACCACCCCGCAACCGCCTCCAAAATTTCCTGTGATCTCCTCCACAACAGAGATATATGGGTAAATTTACTAAGGTGGGAGTTTTTTAAGGACTGGTGATGTTGCACATAGCAACCAATCAGATTCTATCTTTTATCATCTAGAAGCAGCAAGCTAAATGTTAAGTACACTCTGGTGGTTGCTATGGGCAACAACGTCAGTTCTAAAGAAAAATACCACCTTAGTAAATTTACCCGATAGGCCTTGTTGTAAGTGATCTGAATTCTCACATTTTTATTAATTTTTCTGTTTTGAAACTGAATTACATTATAATCTGTATGTCAGTTTATTTAAAGTATTTCTGTAACTGTAAGCCTTAGAAATATTTTACAAATTAAACACGTTTAATTTTAGCATATTTTCTTTATGTTCTTTGCAAACCTAGGTATTTAAGTGTGAAGATCTATGCTACATAAATGTAGAAGAATTGTTTCAATGATCATAATTATTATGATTTATTTATTAACTGTTTCATATATATATATATATATATATATATATATATATATATAGCGCAGCAAATGCCATTACACTTTATTTTTAGAATACAACAATAATCAAATAAAACTGGTTAATAACAGTCATACAGGTAGGAAGGCCCTTCCCATGAGCTTACAATCTATAGGGAATTAGGCACTGATACACATGGATAGGTGCTATCTGTTGCATAATTGTTCACCAGATTGCAAAGGTTCTTGGTGGACTGCATGAGAAGGCCACACAGCAATGATTAACTGGGGTCAGGAAGAAGAGGAAGTGTAGAAAGAGAAAATATGTGAGGATTATGCGTGGCTTGTACAATAGAGATGTAATTGGATAGGAAAGCCCATGAAGGTTATGTGAGCTATTCTGGAATTTGATAAACTTGTCTGAAGAGGTGATTTTTCAGGGAATGCTTGAAGATTTGGAGACTAGAGGAGAGTCTTATGGTGTGTAGTAAGTCCTTCCACAGAGTGGGTGCAGCCCAAAGAAAGTCCTGCCATCGTGAATGGGAGCAAATATTGAGTGTGGATGAGAGACGTATTTCTTTTTAAGAGCGAAGAGGTCAGGTTGGGAGATATTTTGATATAAGCAAAGGGGGTGTACATTGGTGTAGTTTTGTTAATGGCCTTGTGTGTGAATAAAAGTGTTTTATAATGAATACGGAACTATACACAAGTGAACACATATTAGAATACAGTAGAATATCATAATTGTGATAATTGTAATTAGGGAGAACTAAAGGGCTCCAGATTTACCTCCTTAGTGGTGGCAACTCAGTTGTGTATTTAATGTGAGTGCTGAGGCAACCAACATGGACAATTGTCCTAAATTGAAGTATCTAGGGGTACAGATGGAGCCTCGCTCATCTAGCCTTCTCTATTGCGCCTAGGTGCGCCAAGGTTTATTAGCATAAGCCTTTCATATATTGTTCTCAGCTGCAATACAATACAGAGAGAACGATACAGCAGGGGATTAAGTCATTACAGCAGGGGATTAAGTCTGACAGAACTGGCTCAATTAATCCTATAAAAGGGATAGATGAGCAGGGCTCCATCTGTAGGCTGGTTTGTGACACTCAACTCACTAGTAAGAACAGTGGCAAGATTAGGCTGTGAAGGAGCGAGTTGAGGTGCTGGCATTTCCATGCCATTGTGGGGACAACTTACCCTGCTCACAGCTAATTGAATTGTTTGTCAGATTTATAAAAGTTACCTTGCTTTCATCAACTACAATTGGTAAAAGTCATTATTTAACTAACACACAGTACATTTCTTGGAAATCATCACATTGTCCTTGTATATATTACTCACTGATATTTGTTTCAAGCTTTCATCCATAAATTTGGTCTTCCAATGTTTTCTTAAAATATTTGTAAAATGTTGGTTACAGGGATGGAGGCATTTCAACTGGCCAACCAATTGTCTTATACCTGGTCTCTCCAGTCTCCAGCTTCTCCTCAGGAACCTCAGATAGTGTTGGCCCTATTCTGTCTAGCAATAAGGGGTCCCAACTATGTATTTTAATTTTCAGCAACAACAAGGCATAATTGCTTTCCACCAGATAATTAGGAACCTTTCCAAAATTATCCCATTGTCTCATTTTTTTCCTATTTGATAATCCCAGCTGTATGGAAATTTCTGCTCGAAGTCCAAGTACTCATTGGTGTCATCAGGAGAGGATGCAAACTGCATTGGGTGTCACCTTCTGTGGGGTTGGCAAAAAAATGCTTGCTCCTCCTCAGTAACCCGGAGCTCACATTTGTACCATGCCCAACTCCTGTCATTGATGAGGCGGCAGTGCAGGAGCATCTCTGGGAGATGCACAGCATCTCTGAGAATGCTGGTCACATCCCCAGAGTGAATGGAGGTGTACTACAATTTCACACCCTTCCCAAAATGTCATGCCCCCTTTTGCGCTATTTTTTTTTTTTTTATAGGTTGGGGGCCTATTTAGCGCACTGGGTGTCACTGACCCAAATGATGCTACTGTTAGTGCTTAACATGTGGTAAAACCTGGGTGCAATGGAAAGGTTGAGATGTATGAAACATCTAAAGCAGACTTGTCAAACTCGCTGCCCAAGGGCCGCATGCAGCCCACAATGCATACTTTTGCGGCCCAAGTTTACTTTTTTTAAAACAATGTCATGCGGCCCACCACCTCCGGATGAGTTACTGTTGGTCTTTCTGCTGTGCTCGGAGCTTATCTCTGATAAGCCAGCATTCACCATTCTGACATGCACGAGAAGACAGTGATAGAGATGGGGAAATGTCCACAGGGGGAGCTGTTGCGCATACCTAGCTGCCTTTGCAAAGCTGTGCCCCCTGCCGCATCCCTCCTGCTCAATACCATTAGCACTGAAGCCGTAACGCCCTGTATGTGTGTGTGCCCGACTGCCCTGTGTACATACCTGTTCTAATTGCAGGAGGATTCTTCTGGAATTTGGATAGAAAAACATCTCTCAACCAAGAAGATAAATTGGAGTGGGCTAGCACAGGAGGCACAGAGGGCATGTGTCTGGAGGGGACACAGGGCGCAAGAGAGGATACCAGGGGGGAAATGTGCCTGGACTGGAGGGACAGAAGGAAGTGACACATTTTACTACCTCACACTGATAGTATTATACAGGAGAGGGGACCACACAGTGAAATATGAGGGAGAATAACACAGCTTCCTGCTCACACTGATATGTGGTATTATAATTACATAGAGGAGATGGGACCACACAGTGATATATGAGGGGGAATAACACAGCTCTCAGGTCACACTATTAAAGTTGTTTTCTTCCCGGTACTTGACATCTCTTTGATTATACTTTATTGTTGGTTTTTCTAAGTAACCTTTCAAAATTGCATGTAAGTATTTTCTTTTCTTTTTCTTGTGGCCCACACAATACTTAGACCTTGATTATTCAGCCCAGTTGGGATTTTAAGTTTGACATGCCTGATCTAAAGAGTGGAAGAGTTGTCCATATCAAGCAATCAGCTTCTAGCTAACATTTTATAGGATGTACTTGATAAATGCCAGTTAGAGGCTATAGGCAACTTCTCCACTCGTCCCCTTCCCCAGTCTTTAGAAAGTTTAATACATTTCCCCATAGGGGTATATTAAATACCTGTCGGATCCTTTCCGACGGAAAGTATCCGACAGGTCAGTATTCAATGCTGGGCCAAACCAGACAGTTTTGACCCAGTCCCGACAATGGTAATCTGACTTTTTTTAAAGTCATATTGACATTTCAAAGCACAAGAAGCAGCAGCAGGAGTGAGCGCACAGTGACAGCAGCCAGTACAGGGTGTAATACTGTGGAGAGCAGCCATTACTCTCCCCCTGATATGAGGGTATTTGGACGGGACAGAAACCCAGTGCTGTGTATATAGGTTTCTCACCTCTTCGAGGCTGTGGCTGCTGTGTGAGGGGTGTCCGGCTGCGGGTCTCAGCTCATGTAGCACATGGCGCTCCCGCTGCCGCTGT